>NC_059386.1:18701691-19335191 GCF_019703515.2 Myxocyprinus asiaticus
GTTTCAAAAGTATAGCCAAAAGACATAAACAATATGTGTGTTAACATGATTTTAACAATTAGCAAAACTAATTGCGAGGGAATATAAACTACTGCAAGATAACGCAAAACTTATTGCAAGGGAATGCAAACTACTGCGATGTAACGCAAAACTTATTGCGAGGGAATGCAAACTAATGTGAGAGAACGCAAAACTTCTTGCGAGGGAACACAAACTAATGCGAAAGAACACAAAACTTATTGCGAGGGAACGCAAACTACTGCAAGGGAACGCAAAACTTATTTCGAGGGAACGCAAAACTAATTGCGAGGGAATATAAACTACTGCAAGATAACGCAAAACTTATTGCAAGGGAATGCAAACTACTGCGATGTAACGCAAAACTTATTGCGAGGGAATGCAAACTAATGTGAGAGAACGCAAAACTTCTTGCGAGGGAACACAAACTAATGCGAAAGAACACAAAACTTATTGCGAGGGAACGCAAACTACTGCAAGGGAACGCAAAACTTATTTCGAGGGAACGCAATACTAATTGCGAGGGAATATAAACTACTGCAAGATAACGCAAAACTTATTGCAAGGGAATGCAAACTACTGCTAGGTAACGCAAAACTTATTGCGAGGGAACGCAAACTACTGCTAGGTAACGCAAAATGTATTGCAATGGAATGCAAACTACTGCAAAATAATGCAAAACTTATTGCAAGTGAACACAAAACTATTTCAGAAAAAAATTCTCACCCTGTCCTCACCCTGTTCTACATTAGAAAGTGATTAAATTGTTGCTGTTGTTTTTGAATTTTTTATTTTTTTTATTTTTTTTTATTTTTTTGCATAAAATATTACTTGAAAAAGTTTACTTAACCTAATTGCATTGGAAAAAATTATGAATAATTTTCGTTGGACAGAAAAGAATGTACAAAAATTTACATCCAAACCAACGATGACACATTGGAAAGTGATTACAGAATTTTCTGAAAATGAAAAAATTATAATAAAAATAGAGTAACAGAAAACCTAGGGTCTGATGTGTGGTGTTACATGCAATATGAAGATGATCTAATTTTGGATCCTGCTTGGACCTTTTTCATTTCATCTAGTTGGCTAAAATAATGTCAGTTTGTACAAGACTACAACAAATCTGCACAAAAAAGGGGGCTTTATTTAACTGCATGGGACCTCAATTAAATGAATCTCATTAAACTTTTATTTTTTAAATGAAATCTATTTTTTGCTATGTGAGATGAATACAGAATTAATTGCATCATATCTGTAGTGTGAGGTCAACATGCCCTCATATCAGTGGCTTTAGTCATAGAGGGATTAAATTAGATCAGTTAAACTTCTTAGAACTGTTGAATACAGGCTGTGCTCACTGTGTGCAACTGTGATGCAAACACATATTCCCAGTCATTCTTTTGCAATTGAATGTATTTCTGCCATTAAGTTCTGCCTTAGGTTATGTAAGACATGTCCGTTAATAACACAGTGTGTGTGTGAGTATGATAGATTATCCCCCGGTGGGCCTCTCCAGCTCTGCCACCAGTCACACTTTATGGATTTCTCTCCATATTACTCAGCACTTGGGAAAAGAGTGTACTAGAGACACTGCAGCTGTATGAACTCATTGCCTGAAAAGCTGATTTGTACATATATTACAGAACATTTGCAGTATGTTGTCCTTTGGGAATCAACATATGCTTTTCATTCAAGAGAATTTTGGTTGTGGTTCTAAATACAGCCTAGTTTTCTCTTTCAGTCTCATTAAATGCTAGGACTATATTTTTAAGTCTGACACTGAAGATTGTGAATATGTATCAGGGCTCTGCACATTTGCAGCTGCGTAAATCATTATACAGCTGCTGTCCTCCCCACAAATGTGCTGGTTTGTGTCCTAGAGTTTATAAAAAAGATAAAACATTAATCATGCATAAACCACTCATATCTGGAGCAAAAATGGGGGAGTTAAACTGTATCAATCTCTGCATGACTGTTATAACATCCTGGTTCTGATCTTGAATGGCAATTTGTGAATAAATCAACAATGAAGGTTTAAACATTTATAGTTATCAGACAAAATGTTTTGACATTATTAAAGCATTATTATACAGTCATTTTAGAATGTTATTTCTTCATTGTAGGTCTGAAGTACGAATCCAAGCAACTTAAGATATTATAAGTTAAAGAAATATTTCACCCAAAAATCAGTTACTTAATATGTCGTTTCAAACCTAGGGTGCGTTTCCCATGTAATGATCTAACCCACTGCTTAACCACCATAGTACGATGCATCGTTAGAGAAACTAACTAGCTAGTCACAACTGTTTCCCGAAACCCTTGTAACTATGTTGCACATCCATCGTTCGAACCATGTTGGTTCAACAATGTAGAACTGTCATTAATGACGTTACTCAAGGGGTGGAGTAATAAATTCTGCAGAGATCGAATGGATATCAAATTATAACAGCTCATTTACATGGACAGAAAGATGTTTATTGCGAAAAAAAACTGCTTAAGACACGACAAACATTTACGTTTATATGCACTTTGTAAGTGGCGTACTCTTTATTACAGTATACAAGCGGTTCGGTCAGTAAGCAGCTCCATAGCAACATTATTTCCCCGCGACGCTGCTGTAAATAACTAACATGGCATCTGAGGACTGCTTCAACTAAAAATGTTATTTTCTGTTCTCTGTTGTTTCACTTTATTTTCACATGCCCCTCTTTTGCTGGTGTGTTTGATTTCATTGCAACCTCTCGCAGCATTGAGCTGCAATAGTGGGGTTTCCCTCTTACCTCACTTTACTGCACCTGAGCACATACATATGCACACGTTTCAAAAACCAATAAGAATGCCACTTTTATTCTTGACACAATGAGAAATATAGAATTAAATATATATGGAGTGAAAGATACAGACTGGGTTTGGCAAATGGGACTCTGGTGAAGCTATGTGGTGTTGCATGGCAACAAACATATGATTTTCAAGTTGCTTTTCAGTGACAGAGAAGTTAAAACCCTTCACAATCTGAATTTAAATACAAAATATAATATCCCATTTGATGACCAAAAATACTTTGCCGTGTAAGCAATTATTGTGTGAATCATGTCATGCAATGTCATTACTTCATTATCAACTACCAGAATAATGTCATTAGTAAATTATATACTGTAAGTATGATTAAGAATCCTATGTATGGAATGAAATTCCACAAACTTTTATTGTTTTGCAGTGGTGGTGACCCACCATCATATACATGGTCAAGTAAATAAAGTGGCTATGTAAAGATTTTCAAGGCATAATAGCCATGATAATATAAGCCAGACATGACACAAAACACATCCTTTATTTAAATCCACAGACAATTCTAAAGAGAGGCCTTCTCATTTTTCCCAAGCCACAGCATGAGAACTATGAAAAAACCCCAGCATGAAAGCAGCCTATTTTAAAACCAAAAACCCATTAACAGATGAATATAATAATTTGATCATTAAATTAAGCTGTGCCCTATTACTGTCACAAATCATTGATGAATTGATGAACATGTTTAGCTAGTTAATTTAGGTGATTATTAGCCACCAAGGTGTTTCTATCCATTCCTCATGTGCATCAGTAGCAGGTGTATTAATGACTCTCCTAATAAATACAGTATCTATGTGTGTATCAAATGCTCAACAATGGCAGCTTTACAAAGAATCCTACAGCTTGAGCACAGAAGGTGACATAGAAGTCAGGTAGTGTATATAAATGCCTACATAAGGACAGATTTCTCCCCACTTGCCCCTCTATCTGATGACGACATCATAAGAAAATTCCAGATTCCTAGGATTCCTTGAATTGCTGCAGGCTGTGAAACCACACCTTCAGAGGGCCACAAGACGAAACTACGCCTTAAGTCCAGCAGTGCAGTTCTTAGCTGCACTGCATTATTGTGCTATGGGAAGTTTTATGGAGATGGTTGGTGATGGCCTGTGGCTCAGCAAGTCTTAGGTCAGCACCTTTGCTGTTACAGCTTATGAACACCACGCTGACTTTCCACAAAACTCCTCAAAAAATCCAATCACAACATTGTAGTCATGGAAATTTGTTCAACTTCCTGAGGAAGAATAGGGGGTCATGCTGATGCTGAAGATGATGAAGATTCTGCTGCTACTGATGATGATGATCCACTGAACCCACATCAAGGCAGAATGCATCCTGCAGGAGCAGAAGTCAGTGAACATTTAATTCAGAAAATGTTTGGTTACTTTTTCATTTTTAAATACAGTTTAGTTACTGTATTTTCTATTATTTAATCTGACTGTCATAACTTGTGTTAATAAACATTTTGTGTAATTTCCTATCTTGGTCTATGTTTTTTTTTTTCATCTGCAAACATTAATCGAAAGACTGCTGCAAACAAGAAGTATGCATTTGTTTCTATAACATAGCCTATTGAGAATATCGAAGGGAGAACAATTGTGACAGTCACGCTGGAAGATCGTTTCAAACTGAATTTCCAATAAAAATAACTTTGAGCATCACAACTTCAAGCCTTTCAAAGCTCTCAGAGTGGATGGTGAAGTCTTTGAAAACAATAGAGCATAGGGGTGATAACTCTGAATAGAACACACCCCAGCTGTGGTGAAATCAATGACGTCGACACCACAAACTAACAAGGAACTATGCTTCTAACCACAGGAGGAGAGCTGTAGTCCAACTACACAAATTTGCGACGCAGTTTGCAAATGTTCTTTGGAACTACGGTTTCGGGAAACACCAAATTGTTGAACTATGTTGGTAACGATGGAACTTGCGACCATAGTTGGCTAATGATAGTTTCGGGAAACGCACCCCTGTATGACTTTCTTTTTTCTGTGGAACACAAATTATGAAATTTTGAATAATGACCATGCTGTTCTTTCCCTTACTGTATAATGAAAGCATACAGTGACCAGGGGGTATCAAGCCCCAAAAATGGACAAAAAAAAGCACCATTAAGGTCCGTTCAGACTGAACGCGTTATTGCGTTAAAAAAACTAGACAAATTAAAAAGAATGTAGGTGTATCGAAGCGAGTTTTTAAAATTTTTAAATTGACAAGTCATCTTAAAAACACCACGCTACTGCGTGAAACGTCGAAAAACAGCAAGAAACTGAGCAGAGGTCAAAGACATCCATCTAGCGCATCTATACTTAGAAAATCAATCAATTCAAAACAATTGAAAAAACAGCACAGATGGACGCAAAAACGCATTCGATGTGAATGGCCCCTTAAAGTACTAGCAAAATTGTATAAATAAAATAAAAACTATATTTCAAGTGTGCTATATAGTCCAGGTCTCCTGAAGGCGTATGATAACTTTGTGTGCTTTCGCTCTCAACTCTCATTTGCGCATGCGCATATTTAAAAACTTGGTGCTTCAAGATGCATCGCACTTGGTTTGACATGCAGTGACACTAAATGGATTTGGGTTTTGCCACACGACATGCCAAGGTTGAATATGCATAAGCGTGAAAGAGATTTGAGAGCTATGGCTTAAGGCAAGATTATCAGTGAATAACAAACGCAAAGATATAGTATTGCTTTGGAAGACTGCTGTATATAGCGTACAAGCTGTACAAACTACTTTCATGGTGTGTGTTGTTTTTTTTTTTTTTTTTTTGCTTCTTTTTGGAGCTTGATAGCCCAAACCTTAAAGTAAATCCATAAACATTCTTCAAAATTTCTCGTTTTGCTTTCAACAAAAGAATGACATGAGAATGTGTGAATATGAGATCATTTCATTTTTTTCGGAACTATTACTCAAATTTTCAGATGGTTTCACATCATTACAATGTATAACCTTCCTCCAGGGCTTTCTTGAACGTCCGACTGATTACTTTGTGTTTTTATTCCACAGTTAAACAACACTTGCGACCAACATTCTGAACATTGTGAGTCCTCAGCGTTTGCATGTGTGAAGGAGAAAAACTGAGAAGGAAAATCATAGATAAAGACAGGCACAAAAAGGGGCACCCTTCAGATCAAAACGGCCATGGATTTGAAGAAACTTCTGAGTTTTGGGAAGCAGTTGCTGAGGGTGAAGGTTGTAGACTGCAACTCTGAGGAATCACGACTCTCCCGATGCTTGAGCACCTTTGACCTGGTGGCTCTTGGGGTGGGCAGCACCCTCGGAGCAGGCGTGTATGTCCTCGCAGGAGCAGTGGCCCGGGAAAACGCCGGACCGGCCATCGTGCTATCATTCCTCATTGCAGCCCTGGCTTCGGTGCTTGCGGGCCTCTGTTATGCAGAGTTCGGTGCAAGAGTGCCCAAAACAGGTTCAGCATACCTGTACAGCTATGTGACTGTAGGGGAACTATGGGCCTTTATAACTGGCTGGAATCTGATACTTTCATATGTTATAGGTGAGACTATAACACACACTATCATACAAACCCAGTAAGGGCCCCAACTGATTTTGCCTAAAGAATTTGGACACTTAAGTTGCACTTAAGAAAATAACAAAATGCCAAACCATGTGTCATTTGTTTTAAAGAAACAGTGCACATTTTGTTAGGTTTCAAATGATAAAACAATAGATATAGTGTTCAAAATGAATGCAAAAAGTATTTGGAAAATGTATGGTTGTCAAACATTAGTGGAACATGTCCATTGTTAATGTGAAGAACTACACCAGTGGTTACTCTGCTAGGCTGAACTTGGGGTTTGTTTATAGTGTATAAACTAATGTATAGTGCAGGTTTTTGCCTTTCTGTTTATCCTATGTGTCGTAACACATACGTTATGTAATTTGACATAATCTTTTAAACCTTCTCAGGTACCTCAAGCGTCGCCCGAGCTTGGAGTGCCACATTTGACGAACTGATCGGAAAACATATTGAGCATTTCTGTCGTCAGTACATGACCATGAATGCTCCGGGCCTTCTGGCGGAGTACCCAGATATGTTTGCCGTAGTTATCATCCTTACTCTCACAGGTAAAGCATGACTGGTGCATTAATTACATGAGAACTTGCAGTACATTTGGTTTAGTTTAAATTTTGCTCATAGGAATAATTAATAAAAAAAAATGAAAATTGTCATCCTTTCCTCACTCTCATGTGTTCCAAACCACATTTATCTTTCTTTCTTGTATGAAACACAGAGGAGAAATCTTATGTTAGAATTTACTGCAGATTTTATGCTTCAGAAAGGACAATAAAGCACTATAAATGTATCATAAAAGTGGTCAATGCATCTTCTTTAGTCATATGATAGCTTTGGATAAGAAACAGAACTAAATTTAAGTCTTTATTTGTTAAAAATCTTGACATCTGCCCTAGCTCTCTATGGCATGTTTATGAAAGAAGTTGCGATGTCTGATTTGTGATTTGTGTTCTTTAGAGTTGGATATTTTCAATTAATAATCCATTTCACTAAACTGGTTGGAATGGTTTGTTCAGCAATCCCCATTCATTTCAATTCTATGGAAAAGAGCAACCAGTACATTCCTCTAAATTTCTCCTTATGCTTTCCACGGAAGAAAGAAAACATTTGGAGTGACTTAAGCATAAATAATAATAGAATGAATATTTTAGGGTGAGCTATTCTTTAAACTGTGATTCATTCATCTTGTTATACAACCCCAATTCCGAAAAAGTTGGGACAGTATGAAAAATGCTAAAGATGAGACCGAGCCCAGAGAAGTCAGCAGCCCTTCTTGACAGTGTTGATGTATGGCTTCTGCTTTACCATGCAAAGTCTTAACTTGCATCTGTGGATGCAGCGGTGAGTGGTGTTGACTAACAAAGGTTTACTAAAGTTATCCCAAGCCCATGTTCATGATATCCATTACAGATGAATGATGTTTTTAAGAGTGTGATGTCTGAGGGATCAGAGATCACGCACATTCAGAAATGTTTTTTGTCTTGCCCTTAACGCACCGTGATTTGACCAGATACCTTGAATCTTTTAACTATATTGTGCACTGTAGAAGGTGAAATGCCCAAAATCCTTCCAATTTGTCTTTGGGGAACACTGTTCTCAAAGTGCTGGATTATTTGCTATAGCATCTGTTGGCAAACTGACAAGTCTTGAACGATCCTTGCTCTTGAAGGATTAGGCTATTTTTGGAGGCTCCTTATATACTATGACACGATTGCCTCACCTGTTTAATATCTCCTGTTTCACATCACCTTGTTATTTTAACTCATTAAATTGTTATTAGTCTTAAATTGCCCGTCACAACTTTTTTGGAGTGTGTTGCAATCATCTGATTTGAAATTACTGTACATTTTTAAAAAAACAATGAAATTCACAAGGTAAAACATCATATAATGTGAAGTTGTAGTGCTTTCAATATAGCAAATGGTGAATATAATTTACAAATCACTCCTCTTTGTTTTTATTAGCATTTTTCATACTGTCCCAACTTTTTTGGAATTGGGGTTGTATTATATATGTAAATTATATGAAGTTTATGATATTTACTTTGTATTATATTTTGTCTTCTACAGAAAGATATTAGAAAATGTATTTTTTTTAAAGTATAAAGTTATGAATATTCTGTCCCAAACAAGTTAATATGAAACACACTCATTCATTCTGAAAATAAAAGGTCTTGAATGTAAATATTTAGCAGTCATTTGTGTTGACTTTGCACCGTAGTGTTTTGAACTATGTTTTGTTTGCTGTAGGCCTGCTGACCTTTGGGGTAAAGGAGTCAGCTGTGGTCAACAAAGTATTCACCTGCATTAACATCCTGGTGCTGCTGTTTATGGTCGTATCTGGGCTGGTTAAAGGTACGCTCAAGAACTGGCACCTGGACCCTGCTGAGGTTCTGAATGGAACCAATTCCACTCTTAAGTGAGTTAAATTTTCAGACATTTGGATATTAAGGGAATATTCCGGGTTCAATACAAGTTAAGTTCAATCGGCAGCATTTGTGGCATAATGTTGATTACCACAAAAATTTATTTTGTCTTGCCCCTCCTTTTCTTTAAAAAAAGCAAAACTGTAGGTAACAGTGAGGCACTTACAATGGAAGTGAACTGGGCCAATCTGTAAACGTTAAAATACTCACTGTTTTAAAAGTATAACCACAAGACGTAAACAATATGCGTGTTAACATGATTTTAGTGTGATAAAATTGCTTAGCTTTTCTGTGTAAAGTTATAGCCAATTTTACAACTTCGTTCCCATGACAATGTAATGTCAACAAAGCCTAAAACGACTGTAAAAATGACAATTTAAACAACTTTATAGTTCAAAAAATACATGAGTTTTAACAGAAGAATTAATGTAAGTGCTTGTATAAAATTATAAACTTCACATTTCAACCTTTAAAACCTCTAAAAATTTGCCCCATTCACTTCCATTGTAAGTACCCCAGTGTTTTTTGTGGTAATCAACATTATGCAACAAATGCTGTCGATTGAGCTCAACTTGTTTCGAACAGAATATTCCTTTAATCTTTTTTTTTTTTTTTTTTTTTTTTTTTCAAGTAAAGGGAAAGTGTAATTCTGTAATACTAGTGGCACTGAACAGCATTACAAAAATAATGACTGTTTCCAAACAAAGGAAAGCCCTCTGTTTATTATTTTTACAGTGCTTACAAGACATTCTGTTTAGGGTTTTTTTTTTTTTTTTTTAATTCCTAATCCTAAGTATTACACTTGGCCAATTAATTCAGCCCAAACTCCATTCAATGTCGTGCTTTGATAGAATATTTGCCATTCAAAACATAACTGGAAGGCAATAATGTTGTAATATTTCCACACTGAATTGTGTTTTTTCTTGTCTTCCTTTTTATATATTTAATCTTTTATGACTGCATTTACACTGCAAAGACAGTGTCGCATTATGTGTTGATTCTCATACATAGGTGACAGAAAACAAGCCGCATGTCACAACAATGACAAAACGGCTCTGATGCAGCATTTCAAAGTCTAAAACCTTAACTTACCTAAACTTGAACACTAATCTTTTGCTGCATTCCAAGCACTGTGTATTTCCTTATGGAGAACTATAAAAAAAAATTATTATCTGTTTGTTTATTGTTTTCTCAAGTATTATTTTTGTGTGATCTCATCATAACAAAAGTTCTGAAGTTTATCTCATTGTTACAGTATATTAAAGTTTTCTTGAAGTTATCTCCAAAACAGAAGACAATAAATAATAATAAATGGTCTCTGTGGGCATCCATATGTTGGAAACCAGCGTTACTTTTGCAATTCCCTTTGGTACCACTAGTTCCGCAAAAATGACACACTTCACCTTTTAAATTATGCGTATGCCTTTACATTTACAAATCTATATTTTTTTCTCTCTGAAAAGTGTCACAGAGCCCCTGCCATCTGAAGAGAGTCTGGGTAAGGGTGGATTCATGCCCTTTGGCTTCACGGGAGTCTTGTCAGGGGCGGCTACCTGCTTTTACGCCTTTGTGGGGTTCGACTGCATCGCCACCACTGGTATGTACAGTTCTAAAAACTAAAGGAACACTATGAACTTTAGTGTTCTGGTGTCATTGGTCCCTAAATCTGTGAGGGATTTCTCCTGAAATTGCCTTAGGAGCAAGGTCAAGTATATGATGCATGTCCGCAAACAGTAGTAATAATTTTAAGAATTGTGTTTTGTATGTATAAGTGCATCTAATAAGTGACATGGTACAACATTGCTAGGCTATTGTGTTACCTGCATGTTCTACTAACATCCCAGTCACTTTGGTCAAGGTTATTTAGAGATTTTTTTAATGTTTGTAACTGGCTTGCATGGACTTTCTCAGTAGATCTCTCTTTATGGTTTGTCTCTTGCCCCACTCTTTCATAGAGTGTCCCTCCCCCGTATTTTCTCGCATTTGATTGGTTGGAGTGTTTTAGGGTTTGTCTGGGCTTGTTTCTCTCTCTCTGGCTGTGTTTCACAATCAGAGAGAGTGAAAGGCCCTCCCAGTAACCCCTCCTCTAATACACGTTTGTCAGGCATGGTAATTTGCCCATGTGCTTAAGCTCTCTCTGGCACTGCTGGCAAGAACACACTATTCCTCTGTTTTACCATGATTGCTCTGTGCAATGTCAAACCACAGGAATTTTGCCAAAAGCAAGTACTTATGCACTGCACACACAACACATTGCAGCAACTGAATCATGTTGTTTCAAGACTTCCTAATACAAACTACAGCTGCTACAGTCGCTTCATCTAGTGCTGCTTATTCACTTACTCTTATTTATTTCATACTTACATTTAAATTAGCAGATTGCTAATGTAAATCCAAACTACCCTGCATCTCTAACCAGCCTAAACTGGTTTGCTGGTCTTAGCTGGTTTAAGCTGGTTCCCCAGCCTTAACAGCTGAAAAGTGCCTAAAACCCCTCTACAACCAGCCAAGAGGCCAGCTTGATCAGGCTCGGAGACCAGTTAAGAGCAGCAAACTGGTTTAGGCTAGTTTAAACCATTTTTTTTTTTTCAGCAGAGTATACAGTATGTTGTAGTTCATGTTGTCAGGCACAACATGTGATGAGGGGGGCCCACTAAGGTCCTCTATATTATAGCATACTCATTGGACCCAGGGGAGATGGGGCCCACGCTTACAAATTTTGTCCTGGGCCTCCTGAATTTTGCCGTTGACAAGTTGCCATTGGTATTTGGTATTTCGTATTAGGTGCTTTAAATTTGCAACAAAATTTACAACAAAATCTGAGACATGTTCTGCCTCAATAAATACTCTAATCTGTCAGTTTAGTTAAAAATGTGTAATGTTGCCCTGGGCATATAAATTCACATCCAGATTCAAACAAAGGTTTATTGTACTTTGTACCTACTCACATATTTGGATTTTTATCTATCAGAGCCACTGATTTATAATTGTTTATTATTATTTACTAGTTAATAAAAAAAATTACTAGGGGGTAGTGTGGTGCAGTAGTTAAAGGAATATTCAGTGTTCAAAACTAGTTTAGCATTTGTTGTTACCACACAAAAAATAAAAATAAATAAATAAATAATTCAACTCATTCCTCGTTTATTCAAAACAAGCTAAAATCATGGTTATTGTAAGGCACTTACAATGGAGGTCAATGGGACCAGTCCATAAATGTAAAAATACACGCTTTTTCAAAAGTATTGCCGCAAGACGTAAACATTACATGTTAACATGATTTTTGTGGTGTAACTCAGGGATTTACCGGCATTTACAGGGGTTACCGACATTACGTCAACATGACACAAAGTTGTAAAATTGGATATAACTTTACACAGATGAGGTTAAAATTATGTCAACATGTATAATGTTTACATCTTGTGGCTATACTTTTGAAACAGTGTGCATTTGAATGTTCATGAATTTTCCCCATTCACTTCCATTGTAAGTGCCTGCAATTTTTGCTTTTATTTTATAAACGAGGGACGAGTCGAAATTATCTTTTGAGGTAATCAACTTTATGCCACAAATGCTGTCAAGTCAGCTTAAATTGTATTAAACCCGAAACACGCCTTTAAATGGATAGTTCACCCAAAAAGAAAAATTCTCTCATCATTTACTCACCTTCATGCCATTCCAGATGTGTATGACTTTATTTCTTCTACTGAACACAAACAAAGATTTTTTGAAGAATGTCTCAGCTCTGTAGGTCCATACAATGAAGTGAATGGGTACCAAAAGTTTAGAGCTCCAAAATCACATAAAAACAGCATAAAAGTAATCCAAAAGACTCCAGTGTTTTAATCCATGTCTTCAGAAGTGATATGATAAGTGTGGGTGAGAAACAGATCAATATTTAAGTACTTGTTTTAATATAAATTCTCCTCCCTGCCCAGTAGGTGGGTTAGGTACCTAACAAAGAATACGAATCGGCAAAAAAAAAAAAAAAAAAGAAGAAGAAGAAGAATGTGAAAGTGATAGTGGAGATTTATAGTAAAACAGACTTAAATATTGATCTGTTTCTCACCCACACCTATCATATTGCTTCTGAAGGTATGGATTAAACCACTGGAGTCTTATGGATTACTTTTATATGCCTTTATATGCTTTTTGGACCACAGTTCTGGCCATAATTCTCTTGCATTGTATGGACCTAAAGTGCTGAGATATTTTTTTCTAAAAATCTTCGTTTGTGTTCAGCAGAAGAAAGAAAGTCATACACATCTGGGATGGCATGAGGGTAAGTAAATGATGAGAGAATTTTCATTTTTGGGTGAATTATCCCTTTAGACTCAAGTCTAGAAACCGGAAGGTTGCTGGTTTGATTAAAATAAGGAGTGAGGTATGAGCATTAACCATTATGCTTGTAATGTTCGTGACAATATTCTGTGCCAGCATCATGTGGAAGTCACAGAAATAAATTTAAATGGACTATTTTGTGTGGTAATCAGCTAACGTATCAGTTACATTTTCAATTTCACACAATAATGATTAGCTATGTAAAAGGATAGGATGGTACAAGATTAAATCCCACATTACTTAGCAATAATGTAAAGAGCTGAACATAAACAGGTGTCTTATTTCAATAATTGGCTCAACAACAACAAAAAAGAACCCCTGCCATTTGAGGATAGTATGGTTATAGGTGAGCTTATGGCCACCTTTGGTCCGCCCAATGGACATCATATGTTAACATTTAAACTTACAATGCTTGAAGGACTGTCAGAAGTTTGGTTTAGTTGAGTTAAGTTAAAACAAAAAATGTGGTTGGTACTTTGGTGCAGCCTTGGTGCTCATATGGATGATGCCGTTTTGAATCTAGCCTACAACGTATCCTGATCAGTGGCAAAACAAGCTAAACTAAAACTAGGTAAGATGATGTTGGCTTGGTAAATCCTGGTCTGAAAGTTTAAAAATTTTTACAAGCTTGAATTTAAAGGTTAAACAGCCCTTACCGAACAGCCAGCTTGTTAGATCAGAGACTATTTAGCAGAGACAGGCCACTTCTATTAAAATGAATGGGAGAAATTGGAACGCCTAACAGTCAACGGATGTAGAAAGGAAGTCCCACCTTACAGGTATAAGAGCCAATCACATTTTAGATACAGACATCGTGTGTCAGTCATCTCAAGAACGTACATGCGCATTAGAAAAGTCATAGCACACTAAGTTAGAACAGTCTGAAGGTCTGTACCAAGTTTGGTGGATATACTGTAGCTTGAAAGCTACAGTAGGGGAAGTTACATTGAATCATTTTAGTCTTTGTTTAGGGATTATGTAAAAACCCTAATCAGCTTAAAGTGTAGAAAAGGCTGTGGCCACACCCACACTAATATGTTTTTGGTTGAAAACGCGTTGATTTTGCTATGCTTATGCCTCTTATCCACACTGGAACAGCATTTTCTTCCACTTGAGATTTTCAAAACACATCTAGTACTGCATACTTCGGAAAAATATGATGGTAGGAAACAGAAAAACAAAAGGTTTTCAACTGAAAATTTGTGTGGACGTGGCCTTTGTCATGCCAACATAAAAAAAATTAAAAAAAATAAAATAAAAAACGTACAAAAACAAAAGATGCTTTTCCATATCACAGGTGAGGAGGTGAAGAATCCACAGAGGGCCATACCCATAGGAATCGTCTCATCCCTTCTTATTTGCTTTGTGGCGTACTTTGGCGTGTCTGCTGCCCTCACCATGATGATGCCATATTACATGCTGGATAAGAACAGTCCTCTGCCAGCCGCCTTTAAGTATGTCGGCTGGGAGGGGGCCACTTATGCCGTGGCGGTGGGCTCGCTCTGCGCCCTCTCCACCAGGTAAGCACTGCTTATTTGAGTTTGGGTGGGAACTTGGTTTTAAACACACACTATGGTCCAGTCTAGAGTAAACCAGCCCATGGATGGAAAATGTACTTCAAATGAATAATTACCCCCATTCTGTGAAAAGAATGGGTGTTATTACCTGCAACTCTAGTTACAGTTTAAAAGACCTCAGTCACTTTGATAACACAACCTTTAGGAATTTGACCAGCCCAATCAGTACATTTTACTAAAGGAACTCGAACAACCCCAGGGAGGTCGATAGGGTGCAATCTGGAACTGGACCCAGTGCTTTGTAGGAGTGTGTGATGGGGTATGTTTATATATATCTGAGGCTGTTCATATGAGCCCCTAGCTAAAAATATGATGGGAAATTTGCTGTGCTGATTTATGAATCCTGTTTCTCAGTTATGTAATATTCAGTTGAAGCTATGAGTGGAAATGAGGCCCCATGCCACATAGTTTTTTTTTACACATAATAATCGCAGTTTTTATTGTGATAGTCGTGACCTACATAAAAACCAAATGTTATTGTATAGAAATCTATTTACTGTTATGTGTGAATTGTCTGACTTAATTTGAAATACTCTGACTAATCTACAAAATAACCAAGGGACAGTGTGCATGATCTTCTACTTAACCTCTTTAATTTCTGAGTTACTAATTAAAACTTTAGTAATTTTAGAGTTGGCATTTCCCCTTATTTATTTCAATATATTGTAATTGTCTATTGAAAAACTGGAGTCCATTTGAAGGTGAAGTGTGTAATTTTTTTCTATGTTACAATACTTTCTGTTACAATAAGTAAGTCCACATCTACACTAATCCGTTTTCATTAGACAGCTCAGTTTTTAGTTTCCTAATGCATCCTACAAATTTGTGGTAATGGAGGGTGTTTTCACTGGAGAAAACGTCCTGGTTACTTTTGTAACCTCCGTTCCCTGTTGGAGGGAACGAGACGTTGTGTCGATGAAGTGACACTAGGGGTCACTCTTGGGAGCCCCAAACACCTCTGCTTTTTTTAAAAAAGGCCAATGAGAATTGGCAAGTGGAATTTGCTTGCCACTCCCCCAGACATACGGGTATAAAAGGAGCTGGTATGCAACCACTCATTCAGGTTTTGTGCTGAGGAGCCGAGACCAGGTCCCGGCCATTTCAGTGGGTAGTTCAGCATTGTGGCAAGAGGGACACAACGTCTTGTTCCTTCCATCAGGGAACGGAGGTTACAAAAGTAACCAGGACGTTCCCTGTCTGTTACTCACTTGACGTTGTGTCGATGTAGTGACACTAGGGGTCCCTATACAGAATCCCACAACTATCTGAACTGTGTTACGTGAACTGGTGGTGTGTGACGGGCAGACCGCTGTGTGCCTTGTAGCCAGCACACCAGGCCGTCACATAACCAACCCCAACGCTCTTATGAGCGTCGAAGGGTCCATCAGGAACAAGTCAGCTGCCCAACTATAGGGACAGGCTAGCCCAGCCGAGGCCTCTTTCCCTATCTTTTCTCCCCAGAAAGAGTGGAATTTGTTAACTGACTGGGAGCTATAAGTGTCTGCGTTGGGGGGTGTCCCGCCCAGGGGGAAGACACCGCAGAGACCACACCCCGGCCAAAAAGAGGGGGGGGGTATTTTGTGTGGAATACATCACATGTTCTCACCGAGTCTTGTCGGAAGTATGTCATGTGGAGAGATCCCATGGTAGGTCCTACCCGAAGGGGGAGGAGTTTCTACAGAGCATGGCGACCGGGGGCAGAGGGGCCTCTGCCCAAGGAAGATGCAGTTTGCCGACAGGGAAATTATTTTGCGGAACATATCACATGGGGTCGCCTTCGGGGAACCAGCACATGTGGAGCACCTACTTCAGCACAGGGTCTCATTAGCACACGTACTGGGCCGGCAGCGAGTTTCTCCGCAAACTCAACTGCCAGAGGGCTAAGGAGGAAAGTCATCCAGGGATCACAGTCTGTGAACACAACTGGGAGTCAAGAGCACACATCTTCACCTCAAGGGAGGGGAGAGGCACTATGCGGAAGTGGTACACCCAGCCAGCTGTCCCGGAACTTACCTGCTCGTGCCTTGCCAATACACGGGATGAGAGCGGCTCAACCCGGAGATTGCAGAACCTCGCAAAGGTGTTGGGTGTTGCCCAGCCCGCTGCTCTGCAGATGTCTGCCAAAGAGGCACCACTGGCCAGGGCCCAGGAGGCCACCACACTCCTGGTAGAGTGGGCTTGTAACCCTGCAGGGGGTGGCACGTCCTGAGCCTGATATGCCATCGCGATGGCATCAATGACCCAGTGGGCAATCCTCTGTTTGGAGATAGCGCTTCCTTTCCGCTGTCCACCAAAGCAGATAAAGAGCTGCTCGGAGCTTCTAAAGCTCTGCGTGCGATACAAATAAATGTGTAAAGCTTGCACCGGACACAGCAACACCAAGGCTGGGTCTGCCTCCTCCTGGGGCGCTGCTGACTCCAGAGGAGGAGACGGCGGGCGAGTTGTGACATGCAACAGGAGCGTAGACCCCCTTGATGGTTGATGTATGCTACCATTGCTGTGTTGTCCGTCCGGACCAACACGTGCTTGGATCAACAGCCGGAACCTCCGCAGGGTGAGCAGTACTGCCAACAACTCTAGGCAGCTGATGTGCCAACGCAGCCATGGGCCAGTCCAGGAGCCGGCGGCTGTGTGCCCGTTGCATACGGTGCCCCAGCCCATCTTGGAGGCGTCTGTTGTAACCACGACGCACCTGGAGACCAGCTCTAGGGGAACCCTTGCCCATAGAAATGCAAGGTTGGTCCAAGGACTGAAGAGGCGGCGACAGATCTGCGTGATGGCCACGTGATGTGTCCCACAGCGCCATGCCCATCTCGGGACTCGAGTCTGAAGCCAGTGCTGAAGTGGTCTCATATGCATCAACCCAAGCGGTGTGGCCGCCGCTGAGGATGCCATATGCCCCAGGAGCCTCTGAAAAAGTTTCAGTGGAACCGCTGTCCTCCATCTGAATGCCTTCAGGCAGTTCAGCACGACTGCACACGCTCATTTGTGAGGCGTGCTGTCATCGAGACTGAGTATAACTCCAAACTGAGAAAAGAGATGCTCTGAACCGGGGAGAGCTTGCTCGTTTCCCAGTTGACCCGAAGCCCCAGTCGGCTGAGGTGCTGGAGCACGAGGTCCCTGTGTGCGCACAGCAACTGTCGAGAGTGAGCTAGGATTAGCCAGTCATCGAGATAGTTGAGGATGCGGATGCCCACTTCCCTTAGTGGGGCAAGGGCTGCCTCTGCGACCTTCATGAAGACATGAGGGGACAAGGTCAGGCCGAAGGGGAGGACCTTGTACTGGTATGCCTGGCCTTTCAAGACAAACCACATGAAGGGTCTGTGTAGAGGTAAGACCAAGACGTGGCAGTACACGTCCTTCAGGTCTACCGCCGTGAACCAATCTTGATGCCGGACGCTTGTCAGAGTGCGTTTTTGCATCAGCATCTTGGACGGGAGTCTGTGCAAAGCCTGGTTCAGTACTCGCAGGTCCAGGATTGGTCGCAACCCATCGCCTTCTTCGGTATGATGAAGTAAGGTCTGTAGAACCCTTTCTTCATCTCGGCTGGAGGGACAGGCTCTATCACGCCCTTGTGCAAAGGGTAGCAATTTCCGCACGCAAGGTAGTGGCGTTCTCGCCCTTCACCGATTTGAAGCGGACGCCGGTGAACCTGGGCGGGTGCCTGGCGAACTGAATTGCGTAGCCGAGTCGGACGGTCCGGGTCAGCCATTGCGACGGGTTGGAAAGCACGAGCCATGTGCCCAAACTAAGGGCGAGGGGGACCAAGGGAATGATCACGTCGGACGTACCGGTGGGTGGGGCCTCGTGGCGGGGCGGAGCTCGAGGTGCCACGTTGAGGGGACTCGAGCCCCGTGGCCGTGCTGAGTCCAGGGACATCGAAGCACTTACCTGGCTCCTGCCGCCCACCATAAGATTGGCCAAGGAGGGGGTAGGAGGAATCTTGTCCCCATAGTCCATTGGAACCAATCCCGTGTGGACGTGTTTGTGCCACAGCTGGAGCGCCATGCCACAAGTGCACCGCGAGCGCCTTATCCACCTGGGGGATCACCGAATACCCCCTGGCTGCTCCACCATCGAGGGTAGTGAGAGCGGTGGAGCTGAAAGATCAGTAAAAGGTGCCTCCCACGATCTTGTCAGCTCCTCATGCACTTCCGGGAAGAAAGGAACGGGGGTGGGGCTTGGCCGTGGGCAGCACCCCGAGCCCAGGAACCAATCGTCGAGCCACGAGGGTTCAGGGGAGAGTGGAGGGTTCCACTCTAGTGCGACGCTTGCGGCCGCCCGGGAAAGCATGTCCGTCATTTCCGCATCAGCGTGAGACTGGCCGACCATTCCCGAAGGAGGAAACCCAGCCAAAGCCTCTGCGTCAGACTGGATGAGCCCGCTCTCCGATGCTGCGCTCGATAACTCATCGTCTTCCCGAGCTCCGAACGAGAAGTCGAACTCATGCTGAGACGAGCCAGCGGTCTCGTGCAAGAGCCCAATCGGGGCAAGTGAGCATGCTGGGGAATGGGAGGTCCATGGGGGGATACCCGGTGGAGGTGGTCCCATTGATGTCCCCAAATCGCCCCTAGTGCTAACCAACGCTGCCTCAAACCCGTAGGTAGAAAGCAAGCCACGACCGCAACATTGCCATGGTCCTGTTCTCGCAATATGGACACGACTCATCGACGAGTGATGTTTCTGCATGGGCAGTGCCCAGACACGTAAGACAGTGATCGTGGCCATCAGAAGAGGAGAGATAACGACCGCAACCAGGAATAACACACAAACAGACAGGCATCTTTAAAAAGACGTTCCGTGTGTGTGCCACTCTTTTTGTGATTGAAAATATCCTCTTTTAGAATATAATCTCTTATTTTCGCTCTGCCGAAACGCCCAGGGGTGTTCTCTGCACTCCACGTGTGCAGAGGGGGAGAAGCCGCTGAAATGCGCTGTAAATCTGACAGTTTTGAGGTGCGTCTTTGGAGGGAATTGAATTCAGTGCACTGAATACAACCGCTCGGCTCCAAAGAGAAAATCTGAATGAGTGGTTGCATACCAGCTCCTTTTATAGCCGTATGTCCGGGGGAGTGGCATGCAAATTCCACTCACCAATTCTTTCAAAAAAGCAGAGGTGTTTGGGGCTTCCAAGAGTGACCCCTAGTGTCACTACATCGACACAACGTCGAGTGAGTGACAGACAGGGAAACATTATTCTAGTTCACATAAATGGGGAAAAACCAACGTTACGGATGTGACATCTCTTCGTTATGGATGTGACAGTTGTGAAAGCAGCACTTACATCATGAGAGGAAACCATTCAAATGCTTTGAAATCTGCAGACTTCGACCTCTGAGATATATTATATTACATTATAATTCCCATCAAAGCTGCATGATGAATTGAAATAAGATTGAAATCGCCATTTTTCCAGGGTATGGTGGACATTTTTGTGGAATTGCCCATTTCTGTCCATCCACAATTAGTAAGTAGTAACTAATTATTTCACTGGCATAACTCAGAAATTGTTGCCTCGCAGAATATACAATTCTCTTTGTGGATATATTTTTTACTTGCTACTAAGTGCCTCAAACAAAACCCCAAATAGTTTATCTAAAGCACTTAAAAAATTGTTTTGTAAAACCAGCCAATCAAATTACAGTTTGCCACATTGAGACTATTCATAGGTTTACTTATCTGAAGAGTAACATTTTGTCTCTGTTGCACTTTCAAAACATTGCTCTGTTTGGGAGACCTGTTTGGAACAGATCAATATTTTCACAATTCCATTTGGTGATGCTAGTGCTGCCAAAATTACACTCTTCACCTTTGAAATCATCAGTTGATTCCATCAAATTCAAAATTAAATTCCATTTTAATGCCAAGAGATTGATGCTTAAGCTCTTGCAAATCAATAGACATCTCTGTAGACCTTTGTCTCCTGGGTGGTCTAATCCAACTTCTGATTAATGGTGGTGGACTGTTTGTGGCATGTGTCAGGGTGCTAATCGTATTGTAAGAATGTTATCAATCCTATTATAATAACACCAACGCAGCGAGTGAATGCAGTATGTCTGTGTCTCTTTTTTGCATGGCATGGTTTGTTTTCTTCATCTCTTGCGGCAGTCTGCTTGGTGCCATGTTCCCCATGCCCCGTCTCCTCTGGGCCATGGCTACCGATGGCCTGCTCTTCAAATACATGGCTAAAATCAACGAGAGAAGAAAAACACCCATACAAGCCACTATAACATCAGGCTTTGTCGCAGGTGAGCATCTTAATGTTACTAATCTACTGACGTCGCGTTACAATTGCGATATTGTACATCCGTCGCACTGGAGCATGCTTTAGTGCATGGAATAACTGCGTTTCCGCTGCACTGAACCTCACTGGCATAGACCATATGCCACGGCCTGCCCTCTACAGTTACGTTGGGATTCGTTTAACTATTTTTCTCGTATATAAACTGGATTTATCCCTTTCTGCCTTTGATACGGTCTTTGGCAGCTGTCCAATCGGCTCATGTGTTTATTTTTCTTTTCTTTTCTACTCTCTTCCTTTATTCATTTATTTTGTTGCATTTTGCAACCATCATTCTATGTTCAGTCTCTTGGGGTCCATGTTCCCCCTCCCACGTATAATCTTTGCCATGGCCCGGGACGGTCTGCTCTTCTCGTTTCTGGCAAGGGTGAGTGAGAGGAAGACGCCCATCATGTCCACTCTAGCTGCTGGGGTCATATCTGGTAAGTAGGGTGGGGAACCGAGGACTGGTTGTTAGTCAGAAATGTTTAAATTAAGAAAAAAAAAGATAATGAAACCAAATTTTTTCTTGAATTTGTTTCTGTTAAACATGCATTCTTCATGCCAATAATTTTGGAGCATTTTGCACTACTATTCAGCACCACGGCTGAATCTACAGTGCAAAACATACAGCCAGTTCACTTGCGAATGAAAAACACTTGATGAATCATTCAGAACAGTTACCGAATTATTCTGATTTGCTTACTGAACCAACACGTTAAATTAACCAAGAACTGTCACTGTGTTATGTGTACTTAAAGTGATAGTTCACCCAAAAATGAAAATACTCTTATCATTTACTCACCCTCATGCCATCACTGATGTGCATTACTTTCTTCTGCTGAACACAAACGAAGATTTTAAGAAGAATATCTCAGCTCTGTTGGTCCTTACAATGCAAGTGAATGGTGACCAGACCTTTCAAACTCCAAAAATCACATAAAGGCGGCATAAAAGTAATCCATACGACTCCAGTGGTTTAATATACATCTTCTGAAGCGATGCAATCACTTTGGGTGAGAAACCGATCAATATTTCCACCCTTTTTTACATTAAATCTCCCCTTTCACTTTCAGAATGTGAAAGTGGAGATTTATAGTGAAAAAGGACTTAAATGTTGATCTGTTTCTCATCCACACTTATATTGCTTCCGAAGGTATAGATTTAACCACTGGAATCATATAGATAACTTTTATGCTGCCTTTATGTGATTTTTGGAGTTTGAAAGGTCTGGTCACCATTCACTTGCATTGTAAGGACCAACAGAGCTGAGATATTCTTTTTGTGTTCAGCAGAAGAAAGAAAGTCATACACATCAGGGATGGCATGAGGGTGAGTAAGTGATGAGAGAATTTTCATTTTTGGGTGAACTATACCTTTAAGGCCCGTGATACTTCAAAATCAGTGTAA
Organism: Myxocyprinus asiaticus; assembly: GCF_019703515.2. Classification (NCBI taxonomy): domain Eukaryota; kingdom Metazoa; phylum Chordata; class Actinopteri; order Cypriniformes; family Catostomidae; genus Myxocyprinus; species Myxocyprinus asiaticus. Next base: position 18,724,138 of record NC_059386.1, read on the forward strand.
TTACTGACTTGGGTGTTAATATGACAACGTTTTCTTGTATTAACTGGTATTTTATGAATATAAAAAATACATTGAATGAATGAATTTGTAAACACTGAAATGATTTCATTATTTTTCAACAGACTGCTGAGGGCAGTAAATGCAATTAGAATTGCATTTTACATTTTCTGAATATTTTAGTAATTTTGTTTCTCAAAAGTATCATTAAGAGGAATCGGAATGAAAATCGTTAAATTCCTTATGATTCACATCAAGGAAATGTGTCATGAATGTTATGGGAATGAAAGGTTCATTCAGGTGTCAGCTCCAGTGGGTTGCGTTGTTGCTGATAAAAACATCAGTCTGTTCATATCTATAGGGAGGGGGTTGGAAACATAATGTTTATAAGACAAACACGGAGCAGTTACATGTAATTGGAATTACTAAAGATTTTCCCCCTGTCTTTTCAAAACAATTCCAGTAATTTCCTGGTATAAAAGACTTCGAAGACAGCCTGTGTTGGAATTATTTGCTTTATTGCGCAAACATGATGCAGTGACGTCAGTTTTACCATAGTAAAAATGTTATTGACTTATATAGACTTGAATGGTTTCATGCATTTCCTTTTCATGCATTTAGAGAGTTTGCTTAAGCTTTTGGCACTGTCCACGAATAGGGTACAAAATAGGGGCATTCATTTCTTTAAAAATCAGGTTCAGTTTCTGTTTATTTTCAGTGAAGGAGGGGCTTAACCTTCAGGAAATATCACTCATCCTCCTCAGCTGATTTGTTTTCTATTTACTGTATATGCGGTTTTCAATTTTGAAACTCTGTTATAAAAAATCTGGTCTTCTAAATACAATTTAAAATCGTTTCAAAAACGAAAATGTTTTGTGATTTTGTTATTTTCTAGCAATAAACATTAAAATAAACATAATATATATATATATATATATATATATATATATATATATATATATATATATATATATAAAACGCCACATATATAATAGTTTTCTCTCTAAAGAACATTATATTTGTGTTTGTAATGCTGTGACACCACAGTGATGCCAGATTTGACCCTATTTGTGATTAGTGCTTATATTTAAATTTGATAAATGTTAATATAAATCTAATATTACAGATGACCTTCAAACACATTATTAAATGTTTTATAACTGCTGATAGTCCATTAATATATTGACTCTTTTAACCACAAGAATATTTGTAGTTGCCACTGTAAAGTCTTTTTTTTATTTATTTTTTTTATTAATTGTTCACTGTTAAAGAATAAGAGTGAAGGATCTTCTTAGGAGTAAGAACTTTTATGAATTGTATATAATCTTTGTCTCTACCTAAATACTGTAGGTATATTAGTGTGGGTATACGAGTCATGTAGGCCTAAATAGTTCTACACTGCAATATTCTAATGTTATAATCTGTACTCATTGCCTAGGATCACAATGAATGTAAATGAACATTCAAAATGTTCCATCCAATTCTCTCCATTCCTCTGCAGCCATCATGGCTTTCCTGTTTGATCTAAAGGACCTGGTTGATCTGATGTCTATAGGAACACTGCTGGCCTACACACTGGTCGCTGCCTGTGTTCTAGTACTCAGGTTGGGATTTACAATAATTTTGTACACATGAACATACATCTCTTTAAATGGATGCATTTTAAGGGCTAATTGTCATTGCCGTCAGGCTATTTACAATGTATTTCTGTAATATAATTTGTTTTCTACAGGTACCAGCCCGAGCATTTCACTCAGGCATATCATATAGCGAACACACATGAAGAACTGGAGATGAGTGAATCCATAAGCACACCCAGCTTGGGGATTCTTCCAGGCATAGAAGAGCGTTTCAGCTTCAGAACGCTGCTCTTCCCTGACATCACAGAACCCTCCAACCTGTCTGGCTTCACCGTTAACGTCTGCACAAGTCTGCTTGGTATGCCACGATGTGATTCCATATATCGTTCAGATCCTATACATTAGTGTTTTATAGGGTTCCTATTGGAAAAACCTTGAAATATCAGGGAATTTTAAAATTGTGTTTTCCAGGCCTTCATGTAAATTTCTATGTTGAATAGGCCTATATGTTTAGTTATGCTCAGCTCAAAATATTTCATCAGAAAGATATTGTTCTCTTGTAGAGCTTGTGTAGCATAAAACTCATTTACAAGCCATTTGTGAGTGAATCATTTCTTTAAGTCTGTTCTTGTCAATTTATTACTCAAAACGGTTCACAAATTACTCTGAATAATTAACTTGTGAATCAGTCTGAATCAAACTGGTTTTTAAAAATTCTTATCTAGTAATCGCAAGTGACTGACTGGAAAGGTCATGTAAATTGTTCAAAAAGTGTGGGAATCCTGTTTTTATTAAATGTACTGTATTGGTTGGTGATGTCCTTTAAAGATGCATTGGGGGTGTTCATTTTTTGGAGTTTTCTAAACTCTTTATTTTTCCAGGGCTGCTGATTCTCACCTTCAGCCTGTTTGCTGTGCAGGGTGGAACTGCGGTGTGGAATATCGTCACTCTCTGTGTCCTGTTCAGTGTGTGTCTCGTACTCACATTTATCATCTGGAGGCAACCAGAGAGTAAAACCAAACTCTCTTTTAAGGTTAGATGCCAAGGGCTAATGCTAGAAACTGCATGTCTAAAAAAGTACCAGGATGTGATCACACTTATTAAATCAATTCTTTTAGAGGCAGATTTACTATTTATAGAGTTGGTTTCATTTAACCCCACAGACTTTAATCTAATTTTGGTTATTTATGATTTAACACAGAAAACAAAACACCATGTTTTCCGTTGTTATACAGTGACCCCAAACAATGACACATAAAAATGTATGAATGCCATTGCATTATACAACAAAATATCAAACCAAGTGTCATCTATTTTTTAAGAAATATAGCATTATTTTAATAAATTCGCAAAGAGAAGTTCATGCTGTTTCAAATTGTAAAACAATTGATATACAAAATAATAAAAAATATTTGGACATTTTCTGGTTGTCAAACATAAGTTGAATATAGTTATTGTGGTGAACTACACCTGTGGTTACTCTGCTAGAACATCATGTGCGAGCTGGCTTTAAACATCCATTAAAAATCACTTCTTAAATGTGATTTAACCCTTTAAGCTCTGAAGGTGTTTTTAAAGATTTCCTGTTTCAGTGACATGCCCAAATTTAAAGGCTTATAACTCTACAAAAAAAATAAAAAATAAAATAAAAACAAACATAGAAGTTCAATTGTTTGGTATAATTTTTCCATTTTTTAATGATATAGATTATGATTATCTCAGCCTAAGAAACTGCTGAAAAATCACAAAAAAATGTGAACCAAAAATTAACTTTTTTTCTTATTTTTCTGATTTGACATTATATATCTCAGGGTGTAAATAAGGTAGCTCCGAAAAACTGCTTTTTGTTTTTGTTCCCAATCACGTCTCCTGTTACTTAGCAAAAGTTTGTGTTGATACGACAAAGCAATCAAAAGTTAAAAGCTTCTCCAAGCAAATAAAACATAATAATTGTACATAAGAACTAATTACACATGTAGATACAACAATGACTATGCTCTCTCTCCAAACATGCAGGCATGAGTAACGAGATCTCATTCGGTTCCATTCTGTGTCATTTAAGCCATCGAGTCTGTGTCATGTTCTTGGCGCTATCTCCTGGTGGCCATATGTAATTAGTGTGAACGATCCTCTCTGCCCATATTTGGATGACTTCCACCTCTGGTTGCAGCGATCTGAATTCTAATACGATTGGTATAGTGTTCCATGATGCTGGACAACATAATACATGATTTCCGATGAAGTCATTTGATCCAGGAAAGCTTGTGTTTTTTTAGCCAGATAGCACGTTATGTGCTGTGTGCACACTGCGCTCTGTGTAAAACAAATAGACTGGTTATATTCTACTCTTTCAGAGCTTTACAATGACAAACGGCTATTTTATCAATTTGATGTTTTTACTGATTAGGCTACAGTAATATGTACAGTGCAAAGTTATTAATAAATTAAAGCTTCTGATTTGTCTGCAAATTTCCAAGCACTTGTTCAGTTTTGGTTATAATGCATACATGCATTGTAAAGTATAGCGTCTAAGCTTTAAAACAATACCTATTTTGAAAAACAAAAAGCTAGATAACCATGGCACTCTTATTAATTAAAAAGCTTTTATTATTACATGGCTTAATACAAAAGGTAAAACAGCTCTCCTACGCGTATTGCTATGAGCCTTCCTCAGGGAGAGTAACAAACAAACTTCACACAGGTGAGAGTAATATCAATCATTTAGTAAGTCACATGATCAACTTATTAACTATAGTGTTAAGCATTTGCTATTGTTACTTGTTTTCTTACTCAAAGGGAATATATTTTTTTCTTTTTATTAACAATTTTTATTGATTCCATACAACAACTTAAATAAACATAACAGAAAATGTGGAATCAAATTATATAAAATTATAACCCTTCCCCCAAACCCAGTTTTTTTATGTGTTCATCCCCTGTATTGATGACCGCCCCATCGCCTAAAATACAGAGTCTGGAGCAAAATGAAATTTGAGTGCCCAGTACGTCACACATAAAACTCTGAACCCTCAGCCAAAAAGTTAAAACTCCATCCCCCAGACTCTGAATTAGCAGGGTGTAATACACTGATGCCTCATGATCTTTTCCAAAAGCAGTAATCACCACTTCCAGAGGATATGCTGCTTTAGAGGGGTGTATGCTACTCCCAAAAATCAAACAGAGCAGGTGGCACAGCTGTAAATACCTAAAGAACTGAGACCTGGGAATCCCAAAATGTTGAACCATATTTTCAAAGGATCTCAACAATCCACTCTCATATAGGTCACCGAGTGTATTAACCTCCCTCACAATCTACTCTGTCCAGCAGAAAGGGGTCTTATTAATACATAATTTTGGGTTCAGCCATATGCTCGAGGCTACATTTAAATAAATGTCCGCATTAAACACTCTGGACACCTTTGTCCATAGTGAGTCCAAATGCGAGATAAGAGGGTGTAATTTAACTTCTCCGGTTAATTTGATAGAAAGGCTTCATAATGGTGAAATAGGGGCAAGAACTTCCTGTTCAATACAAAACCAGGGAGGGGCTCTCTCAGGTGGGAGCGACCAATGAGCCAAATGCCTGAGACCAAATGCATAATAATAAAACAAAATCTTGGGTAGGCCTAGCCCACCTTTGTCAATCGGCCTATGCAATTTACTGAAATGTAATCTGGGACATTTACCATTCAAAATGAAGGACTTTGCTATGATATCAAATTGCTTGAAATAAGAGAGGGGTACATCTATAGGGAGAGATTGTAGCAGGTAGCTGAATTTTGGAAAACAATTCATTTTAATAACGTTAACCTTCCCAGTCATAGATAAATGTAACGAAGCCCACCTGCCCACATCGCTCAAAAACCTTTTTATTAAAGGGTCAAAATTAACTCTAACTAAATCACACAAATTTGCTGGGAATAAAATTCCCAAATACTTAATGCCCTGTTTGGGCCACTGGAAGGTGCCTGGCTGAAAAGCCATTACTGGGCAGTACGCTGTCAAAGCCAAAGCTTTGGATTTAGACCAACTCACTGTGTATCCTGAGAATTTAGAAAAGGAATGAATAATTCTCTGGAGACAAGTCAGATCTATTAGGTTCGGAGACAAATAATAAAACATAATCTGCGTAAAGCAAAAGCTTATGCACCAGACCTCCCGCCACCACCCCTGGAAAATCATCCTCCTTTCTTATCGTGACTGCTAATGGTTTCAGGGCAAGACAGAACAATAAGGGGGAAAGAGGGCAGCCCTGCCGGGTGCTCCTATCCAGAGTAAAATAATCGGAAATTAATCCATTCTTTTGAACCGCCGCTACCGGGTGTCTATAAAGTAACTTAATCCACCCAAAAAAAGTATTCCCGAACCCATACATATCCAAAATCTTAAAAAGATAATCCCATTCTTCCATATCAAACGCCTTTTCGGCGTCAAGTGAGATGGCAGTGACCGGAGTCTGATCGTTCGCCATTGCCCACATGACATTAATGAAATGCCTAATGTTATCAAAAGAGTTACGGCCCCGAATAAACCCCACCTGATCTATATGAATAAGAGATGTCATAATTTACTTAATCGGTTAGCCAAAATTTTTGACAATATTTTAACATCTAGCTGGATCAGGGAAATTGAAGGGTAACTCTTATACTCACTTGGATCATTGTGCTTTTTAAGAATCAGACTGATCCGGGCTTGCGCCATGGTTGGCGGAAGCTTTCCATTATTTAATGGTTCCGTATAAACTTATAGCAAAAGTGGAGCCAATTCTGTATCATAAGATTTAAAAAACTCAGCGGCAAAGCCATCTGGCCCCAGAGCCTTGCCTGTAGGTAAGGTCTTAATTACCTCGCCAAGCTGCTCCAATATTATCTCAGAATCAAGATCATTTTTTTTCTCAGCCGTCAGTTTAGGAAGTTCTAATGGTTCTAATATCCTCAAACATTTGTTGAAATTCAGTATTTTGCAAAAGAGATACATTAAAGCGCCAACTATATGATTTCCTTTTCTCCATATGTGGCAACACCTCTAAACTCTCCAGGGCATGATCTGAGACTAAAATGTTTCCAAATGAGCAATCAATAACAGATGAAACAAGGGACTTAGTTATTAAAAAATAAAATAATCTATTCTAGAATAAATCTTATGGGCTGATGAAAAAAGATGTATAGTCCCTACCAGATGGGTTCAAAATTCTCCAAATATCTGTAAGACCAAGATTTTTACACATCCTGTGAATCGTCAATGTTGCTCTAGGGCAGGGGTGTCAAACTCGGTTCCTGGAGGGCCACAGTCCAGCAGAGTTTAGCTCCAACCTTAATCAAACACACCTGAAGCAGCTAATCAAGGTCTTCAGGAGTGCTTGAAGATTACAAGGAGGCATTTTAGAGCAGGGCTGGAACTAAACTCTGCAGGGCTGCGGCCCTCCAGGAACTGAGTTTGACACCCCTGCTCTAGGGGGCTTGCACACTTTTGCTTCACTATGATCAAGGATTGAGCCCATCAAAAGATTATAGTCTCCTCGCAGTATTATATCATGAGGGGTGCCAGCGGCTTGCAACGTCCCTTCAGGATCTATAAATAAGCCCTGATCATCAACATTAGGTGCATCAGTATTAGCCAAAATAAGACTTTGCCCCTGAATTTCTGCTAAAACAATAATGACTCTTCCTAATTTAACTTTAATCTGTTTGAGACATTTAAATTGTAGATGCTTACTTATCAGTGTAATGACTCCCCTGCTCTTACTTGAGCCAGCACTAAAGAAAATATGTCCCAAATTTTTCAGCTTCCTGTGGGGAAAGATGCATTCCTTGAAGAAACACTATATCATATTTCTTACACTTAAAAAGAGAAATAACTTTCCTTCTTTTTATGGGGTGCCCCATCCCATTAACATTCCATGTGGAGAGAGACAATCCACTCATATTAAAATTTGACATTTTGACAAAAATATATTGTGTGTCAAAAACAAAATATTTAAGACTACATTCCAACATTAGTGCAATAATCAAACCCTGAACTTCCCTCAGAACCAAACAAACAGAAAAAAGAAAAATGTGCGCAATAACCCTGCGCATGACAGCGCCAACTGTCGTCCATCCCTCTAAACTCAAACAGTCCATGTACACCTACGAGAGCCTCCACTACAACTTTGCCATCGGATTGCTCAAGTCCGGTGTTTCTATAAAAATGTTGTGAGACATAATTGCACAACAAAAGATAATCTATAAAACAAACTCCAGCCAATAGACGGAATAAACACACACATTTTTTAGATTCATCCACATAACTGTCCCGAAGGTGTGTTCCTCCACAAAACAAACTCCAGTCGCTAGGCAGAACCAGCACAAAAAAAGGCACTCATTTTCCACGGACAGTCAAATGAATGTTCAGTGAGCCGGCCCATTCGGCTGCTACATGAGTGCAACAAATGACCTAATCACTCCAATGTCTTGCAAGAAATACTCCACAAAACTCCAGCTATTAGGAGGCATAAGCACAAAGAACATGCAGATACCTCCACAACACTGTCACGAAAGGTGTGTTACTCCACAAAACAAACTCCAGCACAAAAATAAACAAAAAAGGTGCTCAGGTTCCTCAGACAGTCAAGTGAATGTTCAGTGAGTCAGTCCATACAGCTACAACGTGAGTACCACAAAATAACTTACTCCATTGACTTTATGAAGGAGATCGCTTGCTGGGGACCTGTGAATGTTTTACGGCCATCCTTAGCATCTATTCTCAATTTGGCCAGGAACATCAGTGCAAAAGCGACCTTCCATTGATGTAGAGTTTCTTGCATTCCTTGAATTGATCACATTTCTCTCTTGTCGAATTCGCAAAGTCTGAGAACAAGAAAATACTGTGGTTCTTCCAAGAAAGACTTCCTTTACTCCTCGCCTCGCATAACACGAGACATTTATTGGATGATCTCAGAAATTTGGCCAGAGTTGATCGGGGCCTGTCTCCCTCAGCGGATCGCCGAGCCGGAACCCTGTGAGCTCGTCGATTTCCAGATTATGGCCTGTTATGTCGAGCAGACTCGGAAAGAGCCCGCCCAGGAATTTCACCATATCCTGACCTTCTTTGGCCTCAGGAATTCCAACAATACGGACGTTATTCTGCAGACTACGGTTCTCCATATCCTCCAACTTCTCCCAGATGTGCTCCAAATCCATCTTGGTTGCTAGCGGATTAGCAGATAATTCCCTCTCCGATGACTCCAGATAATCGATCTGTTTCTCGACATCCCCCACTCTTGTAACCACCTCAGTGAATTTCGTCTCCATGGCAGTGATCGATTGACGTATTACAGCAAGATCCTCCAAGTCAACAACGACCTTCGTCAGCACTGCCATAATTTCTCGCCGAATTTCCCTCATTTCTCTGGCCAAATCGGCTCCCTTGCTCGGGGCATCAGGCGCGTCAACTTGAGCACGTAATTATCTTTTAATGTCTCCAGAGCCCAAGGATTTTGAATTCTTTTACATATTGTCTTCCTAGAACAGTTATGGAACAAGGTGTATCGAATCTCACCGGTTTTAGACATTAATAGTGTTAAAACTAGCAATGTGCGCAGAGCTCACCGTTCACACGTCCGAACCCTGCATGGCGTCACCTCTCGATTTTACTCAAAGGGAATATTACAAATAATGAACTTAACAAAAGAACAGAAATACAACCACTTATAACACACACACACACACACACAAATGATAGAAAAGGACTAAAATCCAAATACTCATTCAATCCAGTATATTTCATAGCATTTAACTTGTATATTCAAAAAAGTCTCTCTCTGATTCATTTTTTGTTCTCTATTACCTTTCCTGATTGAAGTACTTAAATGATCAATACCTTGTATTTTAAGAGTAGAAGGATTACAGTTGTGCATTGATTTAAAATGTTTAGCCACAGGATACTTTTCATTACCCCTCTTAATGGCATATTTTTGTTCAGCCAGACGGTCTTGCAATCGTTTTTTTGTTCTACCAATATAGAAAACCTTACAATGTGGGCATTCCAACCTGTAGATAACATGAGTAGTTTTACAATTAATGAAGTGTTTGATAGAAAACTCTTATTTGTTTTTCCATCTAGAAAACGTATTCCTTGTACTACATTATCACAGTGATCGCTTCGGTGACATTTAAAACAACCCTTAGGTTTATCCCCTAACCAATTATTTTCACGAGTGGGTGGTAGCTAACTATGTACTAATCTGTCACCTAAGGTAGTGCTTTTCTTAAAACTTATCATTGGAAGATCTCGGAATGTATCTCTCAAAAAATCATCACTCTGTATAATGACCCAATTCTTTTGGGATAATCCGTTTCACTTTTTCAGCAATTGTGCTATATTGTGTAACAAAATCAAATTTATTTGATGTTTCAGATCTCGTTTTCCTTTTTAAAAAATCTGTCCGTGTCATATTTTTCACACGTGTTTTAGCTCTTTAGAGAGTTTCGAACTTATACCCTCTGTTTAAAAAGCATTTTTCTAAGTCCTTAGATTTATCCTCAAAATCTTGCTCTTTGTCACAAATCCTACGTAGTCTTTGAAATTGTCCAAACTGTATGTTTTGTATCAATTTAGGAGGATGGAAACTCTTACCATTAAGAACCATATTTCTATCAGTAGAATTCGTAAATATTGATGTATGTAAAAAGCCATCTTTATCTTTACTAATTTCAAGGTCCAGAAAATTAATCTTCTCCTTATTGTACTCTAGGGATTGTTTAACATTTGAGTTAGTACTATAAGATATTGGTGAAATGATACTAGATCTTCCTCTGAACCCCCCAAAAATAGGATAATGTCATCAATGTAACACCACCACCAGATGATATTATCTAAAAAACTGTTTGTTCTAGGATTCAATACATTATCATGTTCCCATTTGCCTAAGAATAATCCAGCATAGGAAGGACTGTGACAACCGCCAATAGCACATCCTTTTACTTGTTTAAAAAGTTTTTCTTGGAACACAAAGATATTATTATTAAGGGTCCATTTAGTAAGATTTAATATAAACCCTGAAGGTGGTAACTCTGTATCAGGTCTAGTATTCAGAAAATATTCCAAAGCCAACAATCCATTTTCATGTTCAGTGTTAGTATACAGTATAACGACTCTACATCCATAGTTACTAGATTAGAAGAAATGCCAATGTTGTTCAGTTCTTGAATTTTTTTCAATACATCTGTAGTATCTTGGATGTATACAGGTAATGAAGGTAAAAAGGGCTTAATAAAATAGTCAATATACTTTGAAATGGGTTCAGATAAGCTCCCATTACCACTGTTCTCTGGTCTACCTGGAGGATTTTCAATTTTTTATTTTTATTTTGGGGAGCAAATAAAATGAGGCTAATCAGGGGTTTTATAGAATAAAAATTTAAATTCTTTATCAGAAATCCAACCAGTATCCAGAGCCTGTTTCAGAGAATGTTCCAGCTCTAACTTGAGGCTATTTGTAGGATCAAATGTAAGCCAATGATAGTATTCTGTATTCTTCAATTGTCTATTAGATTCTTCTATGTATTTACCTTTACCCCAAATTACTATTTCACCTCCTTTATCTGCTCTTTTTATGACAGTTCTATCATTTTTCATCAAACTTGTAAGAGCCTTGTTTTCCTTTATAAATAAATTAATCTTATGAAATGTCTTGTTATTCTCATTGAAAAGCTGCTCCACATCAAAACTAACCTTCTTTACAAAAGTATTTAAAGTAGCATTTTGAATCAAAGGACAAAAAATGGATTTAGGTTTAAAGATACTGCCTGGTATCGTAGTGATATACTTAGATGTACTTGTATTGTGACAAGGATTTGATTTATACCACGCTTTCAATTTTCAAAAGTTTCTATAGAAACGGAAAAGGTCTATTTTTGTATCAAATTCATTAGGAGAAGATGTTGGGGCAAATGACAACCCCTTGGATAACACTTTTAAACTGTTCTCTGAAAGATGTTCATCTGAGATATTGATTACAGTTTCAGTCTGTTCCTGCTCTGTGTATAAGGGCGATCTAGGCTTCTTCCTCCCTCTCCGGGTAGGTCTCTTATTCCTCTTCTCTCTCTTTCGCTCCACTCTCTGTGCGTTTCCCTTCTGGGCGCTAAAAAAATGTCGGAAGAGGCTTCATTGTTTCTAGAGTGCTCCTCATCCTCGCTGCTAGTAATGCTGAAGGAAACTTTCCGAGAGTTCTTTCGAGACGAATTAGGGATTGTAGTCAAGCGATTTTGTAGGTGCCATGCATAGATCCTGCCTTCTTTATAGTCTTATTCATCTCTCTTGAATTTTTTCAGTTTTACATGTTTTAAATCTCCCATGAATGCATCCATTTCTACTAAATTTCTACCTATTTTGTGTTGGTCAAGACTGTAGTTATTAATATTTTCATAATTATTTTTTTCTCTGCATGTCCAAATACTTTTGAGGGGTAATTCTAGCACATTATACACTTGCTTTGCAGTTATTGATTGATTTCTTTTTACATTTTCCAACAGGTCCCTTGCCTTCCATTCATTCCAGTGGTAAGCATGTTTGTAAACGTGTACCTGATGATGCAATTGGACAGGGGTACCTGGATACGATTTGCCATCTGGATGTCTATAGGTACATGCTCACAGAGCGAGTATCAAGAAACTCTCTCAAAACTGGCCTGGGCTGCGGTTCCCAAAGCATTGCAAGCTTAGGTTGATCGTAGAGACCATTGGCACCAATGGTTTCTACGATCTACTTAGGCTTACGATGCTTTTGGCAAACGCAGCCCTGATTACTTGTGAACACGAGTTGTGCTAATTGTAAAGATCAAATATAGCCTTTCATTCATTTAACAATTATGAATGGCCTCCAGGAATGGCCCTTAAGAAGCACTTTAGTATGTGCTTTGTAATATGTTCTGCTATCCCTCTGTTCTCCCCAGGACTCATAATCTACTTTGGCTATGGAATCTGGCACAGTCATGAAGCTGCTCTGGTCCATTCCAGTATGGACGAGGAACTCAATGTGTACAAACCAACCTGCGCCATAAACAGGGACTCTATAACTCCAGAGAAGGAGGCCTTCCTTAGTAATGGGCATGGATCGAGGGTTGACGAGGACGGAGATCTCTAAGCGCATAGAACAGTGTTACGATATTTACTTGGACTTTACATTAAAGCACAATACCGGAAGGTTCTGAGGAGCACAGACCATTGGAATCTAATCAGATAGAGCTCTATGTCTGATTTAACTCTTCCTTTTGTCACTTCCTTGTTAGGGAGTATAAGGAGCTCTGAAAAGGGCACTATATGGTTTGAAGCAATTTTCAGTATTCTCACAGTTAGGGTTTTGGGTCTACTTCACATGTCTTGTAGAAACCAAAGCAGGCACATCTTTAATTAGATGATTTATAAGCAAAAACAATGACAACAACAAAAAAAACAAAAAACAGATAATGAGCTCAATCAATCATATTGTGAGCTGCAGTATTTTAAGTTGATGGCTGCTTTTGTTATCTAACTGAATTTGTGCTTTTGTCTTAAAATTGCATATGAAGCAAAATCAGAGTTGCTATGTGATTGTTGGATGTCTATGTTTAGGGTTTTATGTATATGGACACACCCTCACAACTAAGGAAGAGAAAAAAAAGAGTTTTCGAATCATGCTTGGCTTTTCCGCTTCATTTATAGTAGTGTGTTGTGTGTGAGGTCCCATTTACTGTAAATCAGGAACCCTCTCCCACTGGTTTGAACTGCCCTGATCCAGAATTTGTATGTTTTATACCGGTTAACCTTGACTTGATCTTTGATTGGTACTGCCATCTGGTGGTGTGGTGGAAAAATTGTGTTACTGAAGTTTCATGCATATCTCTCACAGTACTGGTTACTGTGACTTCTAATCTACGCAGATTAATTTTGCCTCTTTGGTTGCCTTATGTTGCATAAGAAGACTTTGTGTTTTATTTTGTTTTTTTTTTTTGCAGAGAAAACTGGTATGTTGGGCTATGTTTTTGGTCATTTAAGTTGTCTGGACATATATCACATTGTGACAAAGGGTTTTTCTGCCTGAATATTTTACAAATTAGCCATGCTTAAAAATGATCTGAATTTAAACATTTTAATTCTGCAGTACACTTATGTACACAATCACTACAGCAGTGCCACATTGGGTCTCAAATTGAAGAAATTATAAAGGTATACAGGTTCTATTTTATAGTTAAAATTTGCTCGTTTTTTTCTTCTGCCAAAAGCCTTCCAGTGGTTATATAGGGTGAATTCAGACAAATTTAGCCTGATGTCTCTCATCATTAATTTATAGCTGAATTTACCCTATTGCTGCTTTAAATCAAATTTGCAGGAAAAAAAGTTACAAATTTCAGTGAGTATTGACAGAATTCAACCCCTCCCTTATGACTTTTGAGTAGAAATAAGCATAATTACGGCAAATAGTTGTACAAAATAATGAATTGTCTACAAAACAGAGGTGTTGCCAAACAGACGTGACACATTAAGTTCGATGTCCAATCGATTTTCTCAGGAGCATAATGACCAATCAGGTATACAGTTTTGTGCCTACATGCTGCTGTTTGCAAGATAATCACAAAAACCTGCCATCAACCAATCTGTTCTAAGGAGTTAGGAGTATTTAAAAAAGAACTTGTTAGTTTTACAGGTATTAAAATGTTGAAGTTAAAAAAAATTGTCATATTTTCTTCCCAAATGTATGCTGAAAATCATAAAGATGTGTAAAAGAAGATCCTTCACAATTCTGTGCATCATGTATTTTGTATTCCCTGCAGTAAATGATTTGTAAATAACAAATGTTACTCTTGACAGTGCTGAAAGTAATGTATGTGCAGAGGCATGGTTCATGTTTTAATTACATAGAGTTTAAGAGATTAAAACGTTTTCTTATCATATGTGTATTAACACATTTTACATGGTTATTTTCAAGTCTTGAAACTTTGCGATTTCAATTTAGAATAAAATGACATAAAGCATCTATATAGGATGTGATGCACTGCAGCTTCAATGGGATTACATAAAAAGGAATCTAAATAAGTATTAATAAATACTTATTTTTAAGAAAAGTAATAACAGTAAAAAGTAATAAAATCAAGATCCTATCTGAGATTAATTTACCCAACATTGCTTAGTTTATTGTTACAAGTAAACACACATAATAATAATATATAATGATAAAAATGCAAAGCTGTCATAATATATGAGGAGTTCCAATGGAGATCAGTTAGCCAAGACTGTCCACATTATTTGAAACTATATCTGCAAACTTGTTAAAGGAATATTCTGGGTTCAGTATGAGTTAAGCTCAGTTGACAGCATTTGTGGCATAATGTTGACTTGTCCAGCAAAATTCTGGGTTACAGTGAAGCACTTAAAATGGAAGTGGATTGGGCCAATTCCGTAAAAGTTAAAATACTCACTGTTTCAAAAGTATAGCCACAAGACATAAACAAAATGCATGATAAGAATTTTAGTGTGATAAAATTGCTTGTATCCAATTAATACCGTAAACAACCGTAAAACTGCAATTTAAAAAACTTTAAAGCATAAATAATATACAAATTTTAACAGAAGAATTATGCTTTTATGAAATTATAAGAGTCATATTTCTGCCTTTAAACCCCCCAAAAATTGGCCCCATTCACTTCCATTGTAAGTGCCTCACTGTAACCTTGATTTTTGCTTTTTTTAAGAAGAGGAGGGATGAGTCAAAATTTATTTTTATGCCACAAATGCTGTCAACTGAGCTTATTTTGTTTTGAACCTGGAATGTTCCTTTAAGCTGATTCACTCTAAAGGTCTTTTTGTCATTTTGTCTGTCTATTTTTGGACCATTTCTAATGTAGTGCATTTGGTGTACATAACATTTCCCCTCTGGACTGGTTTATTTTTGTCTGCACTGTAAATGACCGTCTACCTACTGTTTCAACTTGATGCTGTAAATAAAATGCATTTTGGAATTTGCATTTGTATTTTTCATTTCTCTTAAAATATTTAATTCTTTAAAATAATTGCAATGGTAACTCAATGAGTTTCTGCTTTTTAATTCTATACAAGATATTATTTTTGCTTTTAAAGCTTTTTCTGATCACATTTGTAGTTTTTGTTTATTGTTCTTTCTTGCTATGACAACAGCCTGTTGCTGGGGGCAGAATCTCCCAAAGACTGCAGAGTTACTCCAGACGGGGCGTGGTTAATCCAAAAGGGGGTTTGCTAACTCCAAAAGGGGGCATCACTTCCACTCATGGTTAAAGGCATAGTTCACCCAAAAATAAAAAAATCAGTCATTGTTTACTCACCCCTGTGTTGTTATAACCCTACATGACTTCCTTTTTCTTAACACAAAGGGAGAAATTGTGAAAAAAAATTTGCTCAGTGATGTCATACAATGGCAGTTTATGGTGACCACCTCTTCAAGCTTCAAAAGGACACAAAGTATAATTCAGAAGTCTAATAAATTATTCCATGATTGTCATGATTGTTATGAAAGCATACGTTAAGGCTGATAACAAACCAAAAGCAACAGCAACAACAGAATACAACACAGCTGCGCACAAAACAGAGAATAGTACTTGCTAAACATGTCTAAAGAGTTTGTAGTTTAAGAATTAATGCAGTTCTATGCCCAGCCTTATTTTTTTGTAGAGTACTCAGAAATCAAACAGAATTATAGACGAGGCTACAGGCAGCCACAGTCCCACGTGTCCAAACTTGATGGCAAACGACATGTGATAAAAGGTATCTTTTCTATCGATCGCTTGTTTTCTATTTTCGGCTTCGCACGGGTAACTCTGTCCACTGTGAACTATAAACTCTTCAGACATGATTAGTAAGTTCTGTTCTCTGTTTTGTGTGCAGCTGTGTTGTGTTCTGTTGTCGCTATCACTGTGGAGGACCTGTTTTTAGATAAACAAAACGAGTTTTCGCTTGAATACCCCAATGTTGCGAGGGGGGCTTCGTGAACTGTTGCTCGCGTGCCCTATCATGACAGGAGATCAACGGTCAGTAAACATTTTCACTAAATAATACATTCGATTTCAGTTTGTTTCTCACCATTCATTATCGTATGCTTTTAGAACAATCATGAGTCTCGTGGAATAATTTATAAGACTTCTGAATGATACTTTTGCATTCTTTTGAAGCTTGAAGAGGTGGTCACTATAAACTGATTGTATGACATTACTGAGCTCAATATTTTTTCACAATTTCTCCCTTTGTGTTAAGAAAAAGAAAGAAAGACATATAGAGTTATAACAACACAGGGGTGAGTAAACGATAACTGAATTTTCAGTTTTGGGTGAACTGTGCCTTTAAGCCGTTGGAGCACTGCCTGCAGCTATATCCTGCTGCGACGGCGGTCTGCTTGCAATTGATCTTAGTGCCAGCAGAGTGCAGCGTTAACAGGTTGACGGTGAGAGTACCATACAGCAGCATCCCGGATGAGAGAGAGAGAGAGAGAGAGAGAGAGAGAGAGAGAGAGAGAGAGAGAGAGAGAGAGAGAGAGAGAGAGATGCTGCACTCAAAGCATCGCGCCAGAGCGCTGATCATTCAGTCAGACGGACGGTGTGGGAGAGGGTGGGTGATGAACGGGTTGAGTGAGGATAGACTGAACAGAGAATCTGGGCTTCTGTGAGGTGAGTGTTCATGAGCTGAATTAGTCAAGCGGAATTATGAATTGTGGGCTGTATTATGGGCTTTTGTGAAATGTTATGAGAAAACATATCCATTGAATTTTAATGTGTATTGCTGTTTTGCTGTTCAAGCACGTTAACTTTATAAAAAAAAATAAAATAATAATAAAAATCTTAGGGTGATTGTAGATGCACCATAAGTTTAGTGATATATGGTTTCTGAAATAACCCTCTGTAGTTAAAAATGTTGTGTGGTGGTACTAAGATGGCATCTTTGGGGGGTGCATTTTGGTCATTAGGGTGGGCAAGTGGTCTAAGGCTACCCTTAGACTCGGCCATGATGTTTACATATTTAAGGAATATTTAGGCTTGAACACATTGATGTTGTTATCTGTAAATCTAGAAAAAGAAAAAAATCTAAATCCAGAACTTGCACATGCACAGACTCATTACACTTGTCAAATGAATCTGTAAACCATGAAACTCTAAACCCAGTTCGTACAGCATACTCGGTCATTCACACTTCTGCTTTCAGATAAAGATGTAAACATCCCTCTAAAACTGTTTATATCCACTCTTCATGAGCTGCTGCTGCCTCTATGGGCCGCATCAGAATAAAGGCAGAGCCTCAGGCACAGTTTCGAACTGACTTACTCAGCCTGGAAATGAACTTAGCAACCGGCCTTTAGCAATGAATATTTTTGCATATTGCAAATTGTTTTTTTTTTGTTTGTTTGTTTTTTTTTGCAGTATCAAAACACCTTTAACCCATTTCTTTGCTTCTGTTGATCAGACCAGGGTAAGGAAAAAAAGATTTAAAAAAGTGATTAGAGTAAATGTGTCAATACCCCTGTCAAGGTTTCACCCTGAAAGCACATGTACATCACCCAGACGTCTATTTGATGTCTATGTTTACATCTGGAAGATGTAGTTTTTACATTGTTTGCTCATCTGCAATATGTCTATAAGACGCATTTCAAAAAGAATGCCTAGGATGTCAATAAGACATTCGGCAGATGTCTTTGAGATGTTTATGATTTAGAATGTTAGTAAATCTGAGCTTTTAAAGATGTTTAGCAGATGTTAATTAGATTGTGATGCTTTCCAGATAAAAAGGTCTAAAACCGTCACCTCGGAGATGTATAGGTGCTATCTGGGACATACAGGATCTGATGCAAAAGACACAGCTATTGTCTCTCTCAAAAGGTTCCTAACTGATAAGAGGTGGTAAAGTGGTGAAAAAGGGGAGATAAAGAAAGGGATAGAGAACGACAAGGTTGTGTTTTAAGAGGTATGCTAATTGGCAATAAGGATTACGAAGGCTTTGCCCCCCAACCGGGTTGTGATCCAGTTGTCAGTCAATAGGACATAATGGATTTTCACACTGATGGATGAGAGTTCAAGTCTCCCTCTGAGATTTCTGGATATCCATTTAAAGGGGAAGTTAGGCAATTACATTTCAGTGATTATTGATGCTTTAAAGCTTGACTGACACTTGTGTGTTCTGGTAGCTCAACTGCTAGAGTGTGCCATGATCATGGGTTCAGTTCCCAGGGAACACATATACTGATGAAATGTATACCTTGAATGTACTGCAAGGGGCCGTTCAGAACGAACGCTAGATTGTACTGTCGATACAATCAAATATCGATATATCGCTATAGTTTTTCACGTGATATTGTATCAATACTTTAGATCCATGAATCGATATTTAAATTCAACTATTTGTGTATTCATATCATGTAAACAAACAACAAAGTTGGCAGACTGTTACTTCCAACTCAATTTAATGAGATAACCAAGAGACAAAAATGTGACGTTTTGAACTACATGCTCTTCATCAGACATCAGTATACAGTATAACTGAAATATAGCCAAATGAATTGGAATTGATTCGTATCCAAATCAAATTATGATTCGTGAAGTATTGCAATATATTGAATCATGACGTGTATTGCAATACGTATCATATTGTGAGGTGCCAGGTGATACCCAGCCCTACTGAATGCATTATTTCACTAAAAATGGCATGCACAGCACAAGGAATCAAACTAAAATGTTTATCCTGACATGATGTCTAAAAAATGTGCCGCTTTTGCGCAAGTCTCACACACACACACAAAAAGTGAGACATGGGGGAATGGTCAAAGATATCTGTTTAGTGCATGTTTACATAGAAAATCAATAAAAACAAAAACTGTGCAAATGGACACAAACACGTGTTTGGTGTTAACAACCTTTTAGTTAAAAAGCCCTTTTGGATAAACAGTCTGCCAAAAACACAAATGTAAATGTCTAAACAAAGCAACTTTCAATTCCCCCTTCAGAATCTGGGGTAGCTGTTTGTAATGCCATTTGAAATGTTTACACCAATTAACTAGCTCTAAATATTTTAGTGTAGACAACTAATTGATTAGCATGCTAA
Source organism: Myxocyprinus asiaticus (assembly GCF_019703515.2). NCBI lineage: Eukaryota > Metazoa > Chordata > Actinopteri > Cypriniformes > Catostomidae > Myxocyprinus > Myxocyprinus asiaticus. Next base: position 18,743,785 of record NC_059386.1, read on the forward strand.
CTGAAGAGAATGCTTAATGGAATTTTAGCTTTGCAGGCTAATCAGTTAGAATGCTAAATGAAAACACAAAAGGTGCTTCCAAAATCACATACTTTACACTATTCTACACCATTTTGTAGTATAAGTAGTGCAAGTAGTATGTTTACACTGAAAATGCAACAAAATAAGTGTACTACGAGTCCCCGGATGATGTACTTCTTCAAAGGAAATAATGGTGTGTGGAATGTTGGACACTTCATGCACTCAATGGTCTTGGCTTGTGCTATGTAGTAATGCTGGCCTGACAAAACAGTTGTAATTACTGATTAATGTAGCAACTAAGGAAACTTCTGTGAAGACATCACCTTACAATTGTGAACTGAAAGCTTTACCATCACTCTCGCTGTGTGAATACAGTGGCATGCAAAATTTGGGCACCCCTGATCAAAATTTCTGTTGTGTGAATAGCTAAGCGAGCAAAGGATGGCCTGATTTCCAGAAGGCATAAAGTTAAAGATGACACATTTCTTTAATATTTTAAACAATGTTACTTTTTTATTTCCATCTTTTACAGTTTAAAAGAAAAAAGAAAAAAGAAAAGGGCCCGAAGCAAAAGTTTGGGCACCCTGCATCGTCAGTGTTTATTAACACCCCCTATGGCAAGTATCATAGCTTGTAAACACTTTTCATGGCCAGCTAAGGGTCTTTCAGTTCTTATTTAGGGGATTTTCACCCATTCTTCCTTGCAAAAGGCTTCTAGTTCTGTGATTCTTGGGCCGTCTTGCATGCACTGCTCTTTTGAGGTCTATCCACAGATTTTTGATGATGTTTAGGTCGGGGGACTGTGAGAGCCATTGTAAAACCTTCAGCTTGCGCCTCTTGAGGTAGTCCATTGTGGATTTTGAGGTGTGTTTAGGATCATTATCCTGTTGTAGAAGCCATCCTCTTTACATCTTCAGCTTTTTTACAGATGCTGTGATGTTTGCTTCCAGAATTTGCTGGTATTTAATTAAATACATTCTTCCTTCTACCAGTGAAATGTTCCCCATGCCGCTAGCTGCAACACAAGCCTAAAGCATGATAGATCCACCCCTGTGCTTAACAGTTGGAGAGGTGTTCTTTTCATGAAATTCTGCACCCTTTTTTCTCCAAGCATACCTTTGCTCATTGTGGCCAAAAAGTTAGATTTTAACTTCATCAGTCCACAGGACTTCTTGTTTAGATGTTCATTTGCAAACTTCTGACACTGCATTTTGTGGCGAGGATGCAGGAAAGGTTTTCTTCTCATGACTCTTCCATGAAGGTCATATTTGTGCAGGTGTCGCTGCACAGTAGAACAGTGCACCACTACTCCAGAGTCTGCTAAATCTTCCTTAAGGCCTATTGCAGTCAAACAGGGGTTTTGATTTGCCTTTCTAGCAATCCAACGAGCAGTTCTCTCTGAAAGTTTTCTTGGTCTTCCAGACCTCAACTTGACCTCCACCATTCCTGTTAACTACCATTTCTTAATTACATTACGAACTGAGGAAACGGCTACCTGAAAACGCTTTGCTATCTTCTTATAGCCTTCTCCTGCTTTGTGGGCATCAATTATTTTAATTTTCAGAGTGCTAGGCAGCTGCTTAGAGGAGCCCATGGCTGCTGATTGATGGGACAAGGTTTGAGGAGTCAGAGTATTTGTAAAGCTTTGAGATTTGCATCACCTGGCCTTTCCAAACGATGATTGTGAACAAGCCATAGCCTTAACAAGCTAATTAAGGTCTGAGACCTTGGTAAAAGTTATCTGAGAGCTAAAATCTCTTGGGGTGCCCAAACTTTTGTATGGTGCTCCTTTCCTTTTTTCACTCTAAAATTGTGCAAAACAAAAATAATACACTAATCTTGCTTAAAATGTTGAAAAGAATGTTTCATCTTTAACTTTATGCCTTTTGGAGATCAGTTCATCTTCTACTCACTTAACTATTCACAGCAACAGAAATTTTGGCCAGGGGTGCCCAAACTTTTGCATGCCACTGTATGTGCATTATTTGAGATGTAGTAAGGCTTGAACTGAGTATGGCTAATGCTAAAGCTGCTAAAGCTAGCAGTAACACATTGCATGCATTTGAAATGACAATTCCGTCAGCTGTAAAACAGGGAGTGCTTCCGTGTGCTTCTGCTTCCATTAGTGTTTCATTTGGCACAAAGCTAAAGACAGAGAAATGTTTAAATTGAAATTATTTGGGTTCAGTTTTGTGATATGCCTTACAGAATTTAAATGGCATTAATTGATGTATTTTCATGATTAAAACTGAATAAATCATCAACTGATATTAAAGGATTTCCAATCAGGCATTGACTAGAACAACCCAAAAAACATGTTCTTTCAGCCAGTTAAATTGCTTTGGGGGGCTGGATTTCAAGGGGGACTGCATCTTGCATGACACCAGTTTGAAAACTTGACTTGTCCGTTACCTCTGGACTTTTTTCTGTCGTCAACACCAACCCATCTCTGTAACACTACAAATCCTACTTTACACAGGAATGCTTTTATTCCCCACCCTCAGGATGTGGATCACGGAACTAGAGTAATTCTTGCCTGCTGAGAACATTGCACTTTTCACATTTTACCTGTCCTAAATACCTCCACCCCTGCAGAGAGGTCTTGTAACGTGCCCTGTCTCCTTCTGGCAGCTCTCACCCTGTGACATATCAACCCTCTTTTCCCAGAGACACCCATGAGGCTTCTGATCTTTCAACTGGATCAATCTTCCCTTTGCCTTGCGCTTCCAATTCTGCTCCTTCCGTGCTTTTAATTTATTTAGTATGGCCCACCACGCATTGAGCTCTGCCTCTGTCTCGCAAGGTGAGCCAGGAAGGCTGGAATCAAATATCTCTGTAGTGTGTGATTCCTGTGCTTTGCTGTTTTGCCTGTGATTGATTTCTTAATATCACTGCATGAGATGATACATGTCCTTGTGACTAACAGGAAGTGCAATGTTAAGAGGTGTATTGAAGGACAGTTTCTTTGCTTCTGCTGCCTTGGTTCCTGCTGCCCATTTCTTGTATTCACACAGTTTACTAATTAGCAATTCTATTATTTATCTGTATGTTCAGGGGTAGAGTTTAGTGATAAACCATTAATGATGGTGGAGATTTGGCTATTTAAAAGATTATCTGTGTCGACCAATAACACAGGACCGTAACCACCATAGACATTGAGGGGGACACGTCCCCAGCAATATTTAGATTAAAGGTTGACCAATTTGGGGTTTTCGATTGTTGGTTAATAAATGAGGCTTATATATTTTCATATTTACTTTAAATAAGTGCTGTCAGTCTATACATTTTTTTGATTGTGATTAATTGCATAATTTTTGTAGTTAATATATTAACATTTTCCAAACAAAGCTTTCCACAGTATAAAGATCGCATCAGGTCGCGTCAACTGCAGTGTTACAAATTACATCACCATTTATGCTGGTTTATGCTGTATTAACAGTAAAACGCGTTAATCACGATTACAAAAAATTAACACGTTAAACTTTTTTCATTTATTGCATATGTTAATGCATTAATTCTGACAGCTCTACTTTAAATTGGCCATCAGTCACCCCCTCACTTGTTTTGAATATCGGCATCTGCCTTTGGCTATTCAAAAACTCATAAAGGTTGACTACTAGTAGAACTCATTCCAAACCAGTACTGAACATGTAACATGGTCTCATGTTAAACATAATAATTAATAGTTCATACAAATTTGCCAGTTTGCAAAATTGTACTACCTGGTCTCATAGAAACACCTAACTATACCTACAGTAACATTTTGCAAAATTATTTTTACATGGCTTGTTGTACATATCACAGCAGTTTCTTGAAGAAATGAACACTAGAGGCACTAAAACAACAATTACTTTTATTCCCTTTCACACAAATCATGAGGAGAAGTCTTGAAGAGCACGTGAGTTGACACATAAGCTGAAAGTTTCATAGAAGCTCCACAGAATAATGTGGTTGCTCAGCAATTTCGTATTTCGTCTCACATTTGCTTTTTATAACACTATTGTTAAGTTTAGGTTTTAGGGTAGGGAGGTGGGTTTTGTAGATTTAAAACTAGATAGATCATTAACCTTAAAAATCTCATTTGTTTGGGAGAAAATTTTACTCGCATTTAGTGCCACTCAGTGTGCATTTCACCTTGAAACTGCCACAATGCATATAAGGAGCCAAGTGTTTTCATTTTGCAAAAATGTCACCACAGTCATGTTTTCTTCATCAGATCAGGCTCCAGTTGTAAGACATCATACGACTGTGCTTTTATGAAAACATATAACTTTTACTTCTTTTATGGCAGATGGTTAAATTACAAGGCCTCTTGCAGTCTCTTTCTGTCTTTGCTGTTTTATGTGTGATAAAGGCTTTTAAGAATCAGGCATTTGTACCTTGCGATTAAATTGTTAATATTTCAGCTTACACTAGTTGATAAACTCATCAAGCAACTGTTTATAACTTACCGGTCATGCATCTCTCTTGTTCTCAACACCCTGCCTTAAACTTTTGTAGAGGTTTTGTTATTTAACTTTTATGCAGATTGTAAAATGGTGTTGTTTTTTGTGTTTCATGTAACTCTAAACCAAAATGTTGCAATTAAACTTCCATTGTGCATTTGATACATTGCATCGCCTTCAGCAAAACTGTCTTGCTTTACTTTTTTAATGCTCTGCTTTTTGGGAAATACAGAAAAACGACTCCAACGGAACACGCTCGCAGACACCACGCTCTCATTTACATTTGATGCGTCATTAAGGACTGCAGATGAAATAAAACAACTGTAAAAACTGAAAGATTTGAAGAGCTGTAGCTTCTCTCTCTCTCTCTCTCTCTCTCTCTCTCTCTCTCTCTCTCTCTCTCTCTCTCTTTATAATCCTAACATCCCCTTTCATCTATAAAACAGGCAAAAACTGATGCAGAGAACTGCTCAGAAACCTCATGTAAGCTAAAACTGTCCCGACGAGTGGGCAGGAATGGTGCAATTTCTCTTGAAATACTCCTGAGTCGAGCTTTAGAATCACTTAAGACTCAGGTCTCACCTTTTTAATATATATTTTACACTGATAGATAGTTTGAATTGCCATTTAAGTGGAGGGCCTTAAAAGATAATACATTTTATAGTATAAAACAGGGATACGGGACATTTTTTTTCTGAGTCTTGTTATTTTGGTAATGTGCTTATACGGCACTCTGTTCTATAGCAGAATGAACTGCTTAGAAGAGTATAATGGCTGTGAATGATGTATTTGAGTTTTTACACAGGTGCTTTGTGTATAATCTATAAGTCAAGGGTACTCCGCTTGTCTGAGCCTTTTCATAGAGTTGGATTAATGTTGCTTTGCAGTCTAGGCTGGGTAAAGCCTTTCATTTCTCACTATTGTTATTAGCTGTTTTCTCTTTGAGGGAAAATTGAGGCAAGCTGATAAGTAGAGACTGAAAGCTTCCGCTATTTTCCCAGGGGTGCTTCGGTAATGGTAACCCACGCTTCACCTCTCTTCCGTCCTACACAGTAACCTTGATAGCTCAGTTGCATGCTGCGGTCGCACAGTCGCAACTTAGTTTGGAGTCCATTTTTTTGTTTGTGCCAAACACTGATCTTATTTCCCCAACTCGTAAAACTGCCACCCAATTTAGCTTGCTGATGCTAAATCTTCTGTCCTTGTAAAAGTGCTACACTTGTTCTTCGACACATTCTTCGAGTGTAGTGTTGAGAATTAACTTGGAGATGGAAGCTCAGTTCATTATATAAACAAGGTCAATTCCAGGTTAAGGAGAGCTTTTTACCCCCCGAGGAGCAAGTTACCCCTCGTTCACCTCACAGGGGTTTCGCCCCTTGGTTTCATACTTTCCAAGGCTCTGAAGTATTTATAAGCATCTCACTCTTCCTCTCTCTTTCACACAGTCACACCATCACAGATGCCCTTAATTCAAATTGTCATACATGGGCATCATGCACAATTTTTCTTGGCTGGACTTTTGCAAGATAAGACATGAAAAGGGGGAAAAACACTTTGAACAACTTATTCGTTTTAATATTGTACTGTGTATGTAAGATATGTTAGTATATTGGTAGAATTACTATTTGGCATGCAATGAGACCCGTGTTAAAATCCCAATCTTTATTTATGTTATTTATTTATTTAAACCAAGTGAAATTCCATATGAACTTTACAGTCTGATAATACTGTGCATTTTCACTATATATATATTTATATATATATATATATATATATATATATATATATATATATATATATATATATATATAACAACCCTAATTCTGAAAAAGTTGGGACAGTATGAAACATTCTAATAAAGAAAAAGGAGTGATTTGTAAATTATATTCACCCTTTGCTAAATTGAAAGCACCACAACTAAACATTATATGATGTTTTACCTTGTGAACTTTAGTGGGTTTTTTTATTTTATTTTTTTTAAATGTACAGTAATTTCAAAGTAGATGATTGCAACACACTCCAAAAAAGTTGTGACAGGGGCAATTTAAGACTAATAACAATTTTATGAGTTGAAAAAACAAGGCGATGTGAAACAGGAGATATTAAACAGGTGAGGCAATTGTGTCATAGTATTAAGGAGCCTCCAAAAATAGCCTAATCCTTCAAGAGCAAGGATCGTTCAAGACTTGTCAATTTGCCAACAGATGCTTTAGCAAATAATCCAGCACTTTGAGAAAAATGTTCCCCAAAGACAAATTGGAAGGATTTGGGGCATTTCACTACAGTGCAAATATAGTTAAAAGATTGAAGGAATCTGGTCAAATCACAGTGCGTAAAGGGCAAGACAAAAACCACTTTTGAATGCGTGTGATCTCTGATCCCTCAGACATCACTGTCTTAAAAAACGGCATTTGTCTGTAATGGATATCATGAACATTGGTTTGGGATTACTTTAGTAAACCTTTGTTAGTCAACACCACTCGCCGCTGCATCCACAGATGCAAATTAAGACTTTACTATGCAAAGCAGAAGCCATACATCAACACTGTCAAGAAGCGCTGCTGACTTCTCTGGGCACTGTCTCGTCTTAGATGGAAAGTAGAACAGTGGAACTGTGTTTTTTGGTCCGAAGAGTCCACATTTCCGTGCCAAAGAGAATAAGGACCATCCAAGCTGTTATCAGCATCAGGTACAAAAGCCAGTGTCTGTATGGGCCAGGGGTGTGTCAGTGCCCATGGCATGGGTAGCTTGCACATCTGTGAGAACACCATTAAAGCAGACAGATATGTACAAATTTCGGAGCAACATACACTGCCATCCAGCCCCGTCTTTTCCAGGCACGTCCCTGCATTTTCCAGCAGGACAACTTCAAACCACATACTGCCCGGATTACAAGTGCATGACTGTGTAAGCAGAGAGTGTGGGTGCTAGATTGGCCTGCCTGCAGTCCTGACCATCTCCAGTTGAGAATGTGTGGCACATTATTAAGCGCATTAGATGGCAACGAAGACCCTGTACAATTGTACAGCTGAAGACCTGCATAATGGATGAATGGAAGAAAATTCCACTTTCTAAACTTAACAAACTTGTGTCTTCAGTGCCCAAATGCATAATAAGTGTTATTAGAAAAAATGGTGATGTTTCACAGTGGTAAACTCTCGACTGTCCCAACTTTTTTGGAGCGTGTTGCAATCATCTGATTTGAAATTACTGTACATTAAAAAAAAAAAAAAAAAAAATTCACAAGGTATTACATCATATAATGTGAAGTTGTAGAGCTTTCAATATAGCAAAGAGTGATTATAATTTACAATTTATTAGCATTTTTCATACTGTCCCAACTTTTTCGGAATTGGGATTGTATATATATAAGCAGATTTGACATTGTAATAGATGTGGAAGGTGCAACTTGATTAGGCTGACTTCTAGACTGTGGACTTCTAGTAAAGTCTTGGGTCACACTTTATATTAGGTGGCCTTAACTAATATGTACTAACATTAAAGACATACAAGACTATGTATTTACTGTGTAACTACATGTTATTCTGCAGAAGTCCTACATTTGCTGCTACTGAAGTTGAGGTACGGGTAGGTTTAGGAGTAAGGGTGGGTTAGGGTTAGGATTAGGGGTTAGAGTTAGGTTTTGGGGTAAGAGTTGGGTTAGGGGTAAAGTTAACAGTGTAACTACAAATGTAATTAAATGCAAGTACTTTAAATGTAATTACAATGCAACAACATGTATGTACATAATAAGTACATTGTATCAAATGGTTAAGTACATAGTAGTTAAGGCCACCTAATATAAAGTGGGTCCAAGTCTTGTTAAAAAAAATTCGCCCTCACATTTTTTTTACTAACAATATCCAACAGTGGAGAGATTTGATGTATTTTTTCTGAAAGTCATGAAAATTCCAACTACAGTGTAATTTCCACCAAATCTCAACAGAGTTCCATGGTGAAATTTATTTATTTATTTATTTATTTTTTAAATAGCTAAAAGATTCCTTTGTTTTGCTATGGCTAATTTCATGGCTTACATTTTCTGTATGGTAAATGCAATTAAATCATATTAATTACAGCTTGATTGGAAATGATGCCTAATAGAACTTCTTCTCACAGGTGATTATTTTCTTCAAACATCATTTATCTCATATTTCATGACCTTCATTGGCAGTTTTGTCAACTTGGTTAACAAGTACACTAACTTTTGAAAAAAACTTTAGTAAGAGCAAAGTTGTTTTGGTGTGGTGGAAATGACGCCACAACTGTGGGACAGCCATATATATATTTTTAAATGTATAGAAATCATTTTCACGCAATAAATATGGAAAACGTTTTCAAGTCAGCTGTAATGTGACCATCATACAGCAAAAAAAAAAAAAAAAAATATATATATATATATATATGCTACGGTAACTCAGATGACCACTCTGTAAAATTGTAGTGAGCAAAATAGCATCTTAGAATGCACAACACCAAGTCGGCACTTTATTATGACCATAGTGTTCCTAATAGAGTGCTAAGTGAGTATACCTGTATATATATATATATATATATATATATATATATATATATATATATATATATATATATATATATATATATATATATATATATATATATATATATATATATATATATATATATATATATATATATTGTAGAAGATGCATTCAAAATTCTCTTTTGAAAAAAATGGGCATGCCGCTTCCTTCCACATTACACCTGTTCTACTGCTTCTTTGTCTCTCTCTGCCTCTTTCTCAACCAACCTTCATTCTCCACACTCTTACATTGTCATAGATTGCTATTTCCTCTCTCCTCATTAATATAGCCTCTCTGCCTTTGTGTCTGGACAGGAAGCAGCATATCTACATCTAATTAATCACGTCAATGTAACGGTTACGGCCCGACTTTATCGTCCAGACAGCCGTTGAGGTCATAGAGATGAGAGTTCTGTAATGAGAAGATCACTGACCACAGTCACTGCATTCATCTAAGCTCTCCTCCTTTCTCTGCTCATATTAAATGAGTCTTTATAACAGGGAAGCCCTTATAGGTCTGGAAGACCCGGTTGTCTGGATATTGGATACTAGAGTGATGATTTATAGGAGATTGTGATTGACTTCATTGTGATTGGCCGATTGCTAAAGAGTGCTGGACTTTAATGGGTTTTGATGTTGGTGAATCAGAGGTTAAAGGTATGAGATGAGAGGCTTAACATCAACTGAGGTGAATTTATATTTTAGTGTTGGGCTCTGTCATGAGGGCATATAAGGACCAGACACTGGATTCCACTGTGGACTGCATGTCCATCACAGATTGTCACATTGATTTATAATCTAAATCAGTGTTTCCTGAAATTTATGGTCTTAGGTTCCCTCAGAGCCCTATCAGTAAGACTCAAGTTATCCTTGATACCAAGAAATGTGTTCCTTTTTACTTGTATTATGCTGGATATTATTTAGCATTAGTAATTTAATTAAATTCACTTGTAACCCTCCTATTGCGTTCAGAAACTGGTGGGTCAGTTTTGACCCATTAGAATTCAAGCTTATAAACCATTCATAACCCAATGATTTTCATCTAAAACTATATTGTAAGTCATTAATAGGTTCTTAGATGTTCATACATGTAAACAGATTGCTATTTTTGTCATGTTAACTGACAAATATAAAAATTAAATATTAATATGTCATTTTGTAGAAATAATAAAATGTAGAAATTCTTTGACATTTCAAAATGCACATTAACTACAGCAAAACCAGTGTGATACATGTGAAGACATCTTTATTATCAACATGTCTGTGAAATTTGATCTAAATATAACAATGTACAATTTATACTAACATCTAATGTGAGGATTACTAGTAATTTAAATTAATTTCCTGTTACTCATAACTGCTCAATACAACTTGGTGGTCAAAAATTATGAAACTAACGTATTCTTTTTCAACTAATCATCGTCAAAACAGCTGTAAAACTCAAGTATACAACATTAATGCTTCTTTACTTTGTTTTTAAGCCAAATCTATTCTATTTACTTGCATGAGCTGCCGAATGTTGATGCGTGAGTATGCAACAAGCTGGTTCGGCATCAAGTTCCTCTTCCAAGTCCTGTTTAGACTGATGTGTGCTTAAACTTTTGCTCTCACCACACCCCCTTAAGGCCATAGTACCTTTGATTTAGTTTATTTGTTATGTTTGTTACATCTGTCATGTATGTTTTGTACAGGAATGTGTATATGTCTGTGTGTGACTGTATGTGTATGTGTGTGCATGTTTGTAAACAAGATGCAGTTCCAGTGAGAGACAAAAAAGTATGTGAGAGAGTATGGTAAATAGGCAAAATGTAAGTAAAAATCTAATTCAAATGTGTACAAAAAAATCTACATAATGTCATGTGTAAAGCCACAATGGATGCCTTGTCAAAACTGACCCACGAATGCAAAAGATGTAACAATTTTTGTAAAAATGGTTATATCTCTTAACGTTTTGTATTAAAAAATTGGGGGAAAAAAATATTATGTTTATTTTAACAAAGTTACAAAGTTTGGTTCCCGTACTAAAAACTATGTGGTAGTTAAAAATATTATCTACCTCTCCTGGGTCAAAAATGACCCGAACGCAATAGAAGGGTTAAACAAACAAACAAAAAAAACATCAATACTTGAAAAACAATAGCACATACAGTATTGTGCGTAGTGTCATCCACACAAATTTAATAAACATGACATTTTTTTCCTTTATTTTCTTAAAAAGTAACTGTAAAAATCCTAAAATTTAGCCCTAAAATGTTTGTCATAATTTCCTTTTGATAGTTTTATAGGTAAAGAAAAATCAAAATAGGGATACACCTGGTCGGAAATCACTGGTTTTAATGAATCATTCAGGGTTTTTTGTTACTGTAAAGCATAATTTCATCGAGAAGCTGAGGAAGGACACATCTTTTTAAGTTTTTGCGTGTGTGTGTGTGTGTGTGTGTGTGTGTGTGTGTGTGTGCATGTGCATGTGTGTGTATGAGCATGTGGGGCGGGGTCTCACTGCAATATCACTCCTCCCCACCACGCTGCATGGCACAAGGTGTTGTGTGTACCCAAGCATGCCTTTCTGTTTACATGACTGACATGTCAATGAGACAGAGACATAGAAAAAGAAAGCTCATTTGCATCTTTGAAAGAGAAAGAAAAAGAAACAAAGAAATGAGAGATTGGAATATCTTTTGACAAAAAAAAAAAAAAAAAAAGTAAAAAAAAAGATAATCATTTTGTTCATTAGTATTGTCCCAATAAAATAAAGGAATGGTAATGAAATAAACTCTGAGGCTGAATGTAAATGGATGTTAAGAGTGAAATAAAAGAAAGGCAGCATAATGACAATGGAAGAATCTCAATAAATCTGTGCAGTTATTGGCTCAGACCTGCCATCCCCCCGTTCCTCCCCCCTTGCCTCCCCAGACGCTCTGCAGAATATTTTAACCCTTTCAGGCAATCTGTTTTACATTCCACCTGTACCGAGGGAGGGATAAGCCATTCCCCATCCTCCCAGGACAGAGTCACTAAGCTTTGTTTTGTGATTACTGTTTCAAATAGCCTTGAAAGAATATACAGTATATAATCTACTACTTCATTATCACAAGCATTGTGACTCTCCTGTATCAATAAGAGGTGTGAAATTTAAATATGGAAAAGATGTTTTGCAAGCAACCTTTGACATAAATTTATATTCTAGCTTCAGTAATAAGCCATATTCATGGTTTGACATTTTTTGTCTTTTTGGAGACATTTGTACGCTAATAATTGTTTAAAATTGTTTAAAATTGTTTATTTCTAAGCATTATACCTGACATACTAATGGAAATCCTCCCCAGCAGTTTCTGTTCAAGTATTCAATTATTCTAAATAAAGTATTATCCAGTAATCATAAACAACTGGAAAAATCTGGAAAAAAAAACATGGAAATAGTTGGTCAAAAGGAACCCTGCATATTCTAACCTTAGAGAATTAGAAGCAGAATTAGAAGAATATTCGAATTTGACTGAATCTTTTTTAAGCCATCCCTGATGCGACAGTGTTATCATGTCTGTGAAGATCTTTTCTGTTGTTGAGTCTGGTGGTCTGTTATGCTGTGTTGCAATGCAGTATGTGATCAGGGGACCCTGACTGACAGATGTGTGTGTATGTGTGTGTGCAAGAAGAGAGGACTCAGCATCAGGACAAAGATACATTGCACACATGGTGGGAGTGTGCAGATGGAGTCGCCATGCGGAGGAGGAATGGATGGATGAGAAAATGCATGCTTCTGTGTGTTTTTATATATGGAAGCCCAGGAGTGCCATTTATAAAATAATGAAGGAATAAATTGTGAATAAAATTGTGAATAAATAAACCAGTTTTTAAATGGACAAATAAATAGACACATTTAAATGTGTTTATTAAATTCATGCTTAAAAATTCAATGAAAATGAATATATCTATCTATCTATCTATCTATCTATCTATCTATCTATATATATATATATATATATATATATATATATATATATATATATATATATATATATATATATATATATATAATGTACAGTTAAAGTCAGAAGTTTACGTACACCTTAGCCAAATATATTTAAACAATTCCTGATATTTAATCATGGAAAACTTTCCCTGTCTTAGGTCAGTTAGGATCACTACTTTATTTTAAGAATCTGAAATGTCTGAATAATAGTTGAGAGAATTATTTATTTCAGCTTTTATTTCTTTCATCACATTCCCAGTAGGTCAGAAGTTTACATACACTTTGTTAGTATTTGGTATTGCATTTATATTGTTTAACTTGGTCAAACGTTTTGGGTAGCCTTCCACAAGCTTCTCACAATAAGTTGCTGGAATTTTTGCCCATTCCTCCAGACAGAACTGGTGTAACTGAGTCAGGTTTGTAGGCCTCCTTGCTCGCACATGCTTTTTCAGTTCTGCCCACAAGTTTTCTATCAGATTGAGGGCAGGGCTTTGTGATGGCCACTCCAATACCTTGACTTTGTTGTCCTTAAGCCATTTTGCCACTACATTGGAGGTATAATTGGGGTCACTGTCCATTTGGAAGACACATTTGCGACTGAGCTTTAACTTCATGGCTGATGTCTTGAGATGTTGCTTCAATATATCCACTTAATTTTCCTTCCTCGTGATGCCATCTCTTTTGTGAACTGCACCAGTCCCTCTTGCAGCAAAGCACCCCCACATCATGATGCTGCCACCCCCATGCTTCACGGCTGGGATGGTGTTCTTAGGCTTGCAAGCCTCACCCTTTTTCCTCCAGACATAATGATGGTCATTATGGCCAAACAGTTCAATCTTTGTTTCATCAGACCAGAGGAAATTTCTCTAAAAAGTAAGATCTTTGTCCCCATGTGCACTTGCAAACTGTAGTCTGGCTTTTTTATGGCAGTTTTGGAGCAGTGACTTCTTCCTTGCTGCGCAGCCTTTCAGGTTATATTGATATAGGACTCGTTTTACTGTGGATATAGATACTTGTCTACCTGTTTCCTCCAGCATCTTCTCAAGGTCCTTTGCTGTTGTTCTGGGATTGATTTGCTCTTTTCGCACCAAACGACATTCATCTCTAAGAGACAAAATGTGTCTCCTTCCTGAGTGGTATGATGGCTGCGTGGTCCCATGGTGTTTATACTTGCGTACTAGTGTTTGTACAGATGAATGTGGTACCTTCAGGCATTTGGAAATTGCTCCCAAGGATGACCCAGACTTGTGGAGGTCCACAATTTTTTTTCTGAGGTCTTGGCTGATTCACCACCTGGTCCCTAAAAGGGGTCGTGGGAACCTTGGGCACATAGCCTGGTCGGGGTCTCAGTGTCTCAGTGACTAAAACAATTCAATCAGAAACATCTTATATCTGAACTTCTTCAGTGTAACCTTTTGTCTATTCCAGCACTACATGCTCGGTTCATTCTCTCAATCAACTTAAGGTGCATCCTGGGATGCTTTTTAAACATGTATTGAATGATTTCATATGCTGGACACTTGTTGGCTATTTTTTTTTATACTATTAAATAATTAAATAAAAGGTTTGTATAGACGTCTATAATTAGGCACAATGTACTTTTGAGTACAGAAATAATCCCAAGCATTTGACCATGAGCCTTTAGATCAAAAGGTTCTACATTTATGAGAAAAACACTTGTGTAGGGTACATTTACAGTCATGTGAAAAAGAAAGTACACCCACTTTGAATTCTATGGTTCTACGTATCAGGGCTTCTCCATTTTGGCTTTATATTTGTTAAATAAATCATGACACGGTGTAATATGTCATGTGTTGTTGTTCATCTGAGATTGTATTTACCTAATTTTAAGACCTGCTAAGGACCAGATGATTTTTATTATGTCCTGATACGTAAAACCATAGAATTCAAAGAGGGTGTACTTTCTTTTTCACATGACTGTATTTTATACTTAATTAAAAAAATAATATTATTTGATTTGTATTGTATCTTGCTATGTTTTGCTATTACTGTAGATAAATCTAGAAAATTACTGTAGATAAATCAGACTTTGTTTTAGTTTTTAAGCTTAAAGTAACCATTTAAAGTGATTTTAATTAGGATAATTTAGAAATTTTACCAAACAATTTAGGCAAATTAGCTTCAGAAAAGGTTACTTCAGTTGAAAGGTGATTCGTTTTCATCCCTAGTTTAAATATCAGACCAAGTCTGTTATTTCCTGACAGAGAAAAAAAGATGTGTTTGAGTTTGATGGTGTGAAAGGTTAAATCCTTGCCATAAAATTAATGCTTCAACAATACTAAACACGGCACAAACCAGAAGCAAGCACAAATGATGGAGACAGGTGAGAGTGATTGACATAGGATTTAGCCTGCACGATTTCACAGCTCCCAAAAGCTATCTTGTTAAATACAAAGAATGGAAATTGTTATGATGTTTCTTTTGACAGCACAAATCGATCACAAACGAACAACACCGGTTCAGAGAGATCTGGACCTCATGGGGTGGAAAGTGACGTCGCACAGCCAAAAAAATAATGTCTAATATCTCAAACACCGAACCAGTACAATCGTTCTTTTTTAGAATGGTATAGATTTGGTTAAGATTTAATTATATGGGGTGCCAACTTCACGGAGGTGCTTTAGTACAGGATCTGGTGTATTCTTCATCGGCTCGGTACCTCAAGCAGTGAAGTAGGGTGAGGCAAATGGCGGTGGTTGTGCACGGGTCGGGAGGCTGGTTCTGTTGACAGAATCACGATTACCAGCTCCCATCTTGGACACATATCACTGTGCATGCTCAGGTAAGGCAGCGTTCAGCATTTTACAGCAACTGTGAACAAGCCACCATTAACTTCTGATATGCTTCGCATCCGTTTCTTATGCGTGGGATTCGCAGATCCAGCAATATCATGTAAACTGCTCATACCTTCGTCCAATGACAGGCCGTCGTACATCTTCTTCGAGTGGCACGTGGGAGAGGGGGTGTGTCTTATAACTGAATCGAAAGTTCATTGGTTGCTCTCACGAGTCAACAGTCCAATGGCATTTTTTTTTTTAACTCAATTCTCAATTGGAGAAAGAAAGGAAAAGAAAAAGGAAAAAGAAAAGAAAAAGCAAAAGCAAAACAAAAACGAAAAAGAAAAGCCATTGGCAAATGGATGAGGAAAAGCAATTGGCAAATACCTTTTTAAAATGCAATTTAAAAGGTGCTTTTAGTGTGTGTTCACACTTGGCAGGTTTGATTCAATTAAAACGAACTCTGGTGTGATTGCTGTGTTAGTGCGGTTCATTTGAACAAGTGTGAATGCTGCCATCCGAACCTTGGTGCGCACCAAACAAGCGGAACGTGACCGCCTGAATAGTGGGTCTCGGTCCACTTCCAAACGAACTCTGGTGCGGTTCGATTGATATATGAACGCAACATGTACCAAAGACGTCTAAACGGACCAAAAACAGGAAGTAATTTGCCTAATACTGACCTCAAGCATAACTGGTTCTTCTTTTCATAGGAGCTATGTTGCCCATTACAGTTCGGTACAGGCGTCGGAACCGCCGTCAGCCGTCCTTGCAGCATATCTTTATTTGTGTGTGCAACGGAGGAATACCTGGTGCTGTTTTGACTCCTTTACACTTTTTATTATCTCTTTGTTTGTTTTCAGCTGGTAAAAATACCACCATATACACATATATAAATCTAACGAGCGCATTTCGCCCAGCAGCCAGCATTTTGGATTTTCGGCAAGTTCCGTTGCAAAATATACATCATAAAATCTTTCCAATCAGATTGTGACTTTTTCCCGATGCCTTTTGTTTTGTATCTTTAGGTTCAGTGTTAAAAATGCCAGTGTGAATGCTAAGTGAACCAGGACTAAACGTATCATTTTATTTTTTGGTCCGGACCAAGAGGACCAAGAGAACCGAACTACAAGTGTGAACACACCCTTAAAGTGCATTAAAAAATGCATTTAAAAGACTCATTAATGTACTAATTTATTGCTACATTTAATTACTATTTACTTGTCCATTTAGAAATTTAGTTATTTATTCAAGTTTTTATTTCCAAATTAATAGATTGATAATTTATTCCTTTTAATTGGCACCCCTGGGCTTCAGCTGGTATAGATTGACAAATGCAATAAAGAAAAGCAATTGGCAGATGGATGAAGAAAATCAACTGGCAAATGGATGAAGAAAAGTAATTGCCAAATGCTTTATACAACGCAATTTAAAAGGTTCATTAAAAAATGACTTATTAATGTGCTGTTTTATTGCAAAATATCAGTACATTTTAAAACATGAATTAAATAAACACATTTAAATGTCTATTTATTTGTCCATTTTTAAATTGGTTTATTTATTCACATTTAAATGTGTCTATTTATTTGTCCATTTATAAATTGGTTTATTCACATTTTTATTTTTAAATTAATAGATTGATAATTTATTCCTTCATTCTTTTGTAAATGGCACTCCTGGGCTTCCTTATTTAAATGCTGAACTTTCAATATAGGTAGCGTCTAGACAAAGAGCTGTCCCCTGTTCACCCCACGAGTGATGTGAGTGAGTGTCTCGCTACAGTCAGAGTAATAAAATGTGTCTGCCTCAGCTGAGGTAGTAGCAGAGAATAGAGAGGAGGGAGAGAAAGAGAAATCTGTGTTGGGGGGAAGGGTTCCACTTTTTCTTTGTTCCATTTTTGACGAAAACCCTGCAGTGTGCAGGGAGCCCTGTCCTGTCCTGTGAGGAGACTGCAGGAGTAATTACTGTTGCATGTTTTTTAGGAGGGAGGAGAAGGAGGAGGAGAGATATTGGGGTTCATTTCAAACCCCAAGAGGAACAACAGAGCCCAAAATGTATACTGCCACCAGCATATATAGACACTAGCTGTTCTAAAACCTGGTGAGCTGCCAACTTAGACAGCATTTTTAGACACAAAGGCTGGTCCAAAAAGGTTATAATAAGGGTAAAAATAAATAACAATAAAGAATACACATTTTTTTTTGTTTGTTTGTTTTTTTTTTTTTTGCAACATTAAGATTTCCAATCAGAGACATGGCTGTTTTGTGCATGAATACAATGATGAATCAGAGTGTTTAGATTAGTCTAGGCCCAGAAAGAATCTAACTTCTTTGGCATTTTCTGTGCTAATCTTGTTGGAAAATATACTACATTTTGCAGAATAGATTTAAACATGGTAAAATATGTTAAACTGAGTTGAGAGTACTATAGTTTTAAATGGATAGTTCACCCAAAAATGAAAATTCTCTCATCATTTACTCACCCTCATGCCATCCCAGATGTGTATAACTTTCTTTCTTCTGCTGATCACAAACAAATATTTTAAGAATTTCTCAGCTCTGTAGGTCCGTACAATGCAAATGAATGGGTAACAAAAATGTGAAGCTCCAAAAAGCATATACGCAGCATAAAAGTAATCCATAAAACTCCAGTGGTTAAATCCATATCTTCAGAAGTGATATAATTGGTCTGGGTGAGAAAGAGATCAATATTTAAGTCCTTTTTTACTATAAATCTCTACTTTCACATTCTTCTTTTGTTTATTCACATTCTTCTTACATATCGCCACCTACTGGGCAAGGAGGAGAATTTATGGTAAAAACAGACTTAAATATTGATCTGTCTCTCACCCACACCTATCAAATCACTTCTGAAGATATAGATTAAAACACCGTAGTCTTATGGATTACTTTTATGCTGTGTTTATGTGCATTTTGGAGCTTAAAAATGTTGGTACCCATTCACTTGCATTGTGAGGACCTACAGAGCTGAAATATTCTTCTAAAAATCTTCGTTTGTGTTCAGCAGAAAAAATAAAGTCATACACATCTGGGATGACATGAGAGTGAATATATAATGATAGAATTTTCATTTTTGGGTGAACTATACCTTTAATGGTTGCGGAAGGTATAATAAATCAATCAATAAATAAATATATATATATATATATATATAAAACACACACAAAGGACAGGGAATGTGTGGAAATTTGTGAATGATGCATGTCCCAAATCTGCGGAAATCTGCAGGGTTTTCTACATAATGCTGTGTGCAGATTCCGTATTTTTAGCACAATGACACTTTAAACCCAAACTATACTTCGTTTTTTTATCCGTATGCTACCGTATGCATATAGTCGAAAGCTTTAGCCTTTTAAAGTGTACACCATTTGACCATGCGTGCATACACAAGTCAATGCATGCACGCTACGACTGCTATGCAAAACTGGACTTTCTCTTTAGGGACTCATTAAGATATCTTTATAGTCTTTCAGACTCTGATTATACAAATGCAGGTATCTCCAGACCTACTCACACATACGCTCTTGACGTGCACATCCACTGTTGTTATTTCCACCTTTTTCTCCTGTTGTTCACCGGTGTGAAAGCAGTGGCCCAACTGTGAGTGTTGCCACTTTGTGGACACACTAATAGGTGCAAACAATTCCAAGTGCATGCTCAGACTCTGGTACAAAGTACGCAGGGTTAGAAAAATCAGGCTGCAGATGTGCGGGGCTTGTGTATCGTGCTGATGACAAAAATTACGTTGCTCGACCTGTACACATACACATAAAAAAACAAAGTAACCTATACTTAACCATTTTCGTTTACTGCTGCCATTGTATAAATGCACTATTCACAGTCAGCCATGATTTATTTATGCAAAAGTTTTTGAGCAAAAGTTTTCAACAATAAGTGGTTACCCAGATAAAAAGAGTAGTATAAGG
Organism: Myxocyprinus asiaticus; assembly: GCF_019703515.2. NCBI lineage: Eukaryota > Metazoa > Chordata > Actinopteri > Cypriniformes > Catostomidae > Myxocyprinus > Myxocyprinus asiaticus. The sequence goes on from NC_059386.1 coordinate 18,763,508, forward strand.
CTGGTCATGTGATCTCAACATGGCGGCCCCCAATCAGCTTTAAATAGGCCACTAATAAGACTGGAGTCTTCATCGAATGTGAGTGTACATGATTTTAAACTTACATTTTTAAAAGTACTATTCATTTCTTTTGAGGTAAAATTTTTTCATGACTAAAAAAAATACTGAGTGCACCTTTACAGAAATAACAGCTCTAAAATCTCAACAATAACTCCTTTTTTCTTAAAACAGATTAGGGGATTCTTTGACTTTGCTTTGCTAAATGTATTTATTTGCATTTCAAGTCAAATAGTTCATGTATAAAATAATGCGGAAAAGGTTATATTTTGTGTAAATTGTCCGAAAAAGTAGTTCTATATATTCTTTAGAATTGTGAATGACAGGGTTATATGAATATTCTCCTCCTGAACTATATTAGTGTCTCTTTTATAACACATACACACCATTACTGTCAAAATATAATGAATGCAATGTCATCCTTTGCCCTTCTTTTAACATTTTACATTTAAAGATTGTGTTGAACAATTTAGCCTTTGGTTTTGAGTGACATAACAAAGGTGGGAGTCAAACGGATTTCTCCACACCTGTGTTGATACGGAGACCGTGGGGGTGTACAGAGCAGGGTAATCATTCTCCTGTCTTCTGCATATCTGCTCATTATTCACCACCGTTCCTCAGTCCGTGGGATCTGTTTATCCCACCAAAATCTTATTTGAGAGGCACAGAGTAATAACTCTGTCTATTTTCCTACGAATCTCTTGCACCAACCTGACCTTCTGATAAATGCTTTGGAGATTATACATCTGACAAATGGTTTTACGTGTGACATAATTAGGATGGATTTGGTGGCAGGGGTGCAGTAGGCAGATCGCTCTCAGCAGGGGGGTTTCATTTAGAAGCCGAAGATGGAAATCTTGTTTGAGACACTGGCAGGGATTGTTTTTTGTTTTTATTTGTGTGTGTGTGTGTGTGTGTGTGTGTGTGCCTGCCACTGTAATATGACTGTTCCTCAAATCTGAGCAGCACAAGAGACTAATGAGGAGCATGGGGATGTATTTTTGTGTACATACCTGTAGAGATTTGAATGGGAAACATGTGAATCAGACCTTTGTGTGCTGAAAGCTTTTTCAAGCTCTCATATCACACCTGTGCATTTTTGTAAGAGTGGTGGTGGCGTAGTGGGCTAAAGCACATAACTGGTAATCGGAAGGTTGCTGGTTTGATTCCCACAGCCACCACAATTGCATCCTTGAGCAAGACACTTAACTCCATGTTGCTCCAGGGGGATTGTCCCTGTAATAAGTGGATAAAAGTGTCTGCTAAATGCATAAATGTAAATGTTGTAAACCCAGAGAGGACAGAAAAATTTTGGAGAGAGAGAAGGAAAATGGGAGTGGAACATGATGCAGGTCAGATTCAAACCAGCATCTCCAACATAAGCACCACAGCTTAACGTGTCTGGAACATATGCTTACACGTGCCCGTACGTCAACAACACTTCCAGCGTTGGCCACTTAGGGGCAGTGGTTGGAATTTCGGTGAGCAGATCGACTTTTGATCTACTGCTGCCGAATTAACAGAATTTAGAAAATAATGACTCTTTTAAACAAGTTTCAAATACTCCCCCTTGGGGTGCTCAAACTAACAGTTTGCAATTCGTTTTGGTGCAGTTAGTAATGCAAACTCCTATGTAGACTTGACACTCCTATACAACAGATTTAAAGGGTATTTAGCCTGTGGGATGCTCCATGCTCAAAGCACACATACTATCTTTATGAAATAGCACCTTGTTCTCATTCCGTTGCTTTCAGGAAACAATAGTGACATGGTCACCTGTTCCCCTGGGAGAATCAGGGTGATACCATTTGTATTCAAGCGTAGAATAGCCCGTAGCTTTCTTCTCAGATTGATGAGTCCGTCCGCCCAGACGCACTGCAGGTGCTGAAGCTGCATTTAGCTTTGTTCCCATGACTCTGTCTCCCTGACCCCTCTCTGCATATCCATATCACATTAGGTTAGCACAAGCAACATCGATATACTGAGACTCACATACCTACTGCAACACATCTGAGTAAATGCGGGTCATACGTTGGGAATTCCAGGTATCCGTAGTTTTTGGTCACACCAAACAGTCTCTCACACTACTTGGGCTGGAAAACAGGGTAAACAGTGTTGGTTCAGGCACTGAGACAGAAAGTGTAATGGAGACAGCAGGAGATTTCCAGAGCTTTCTAATTTCTTCTTAAGTTTTCATCATTATCAGTGCAGTCTTTCTGGTCAGACCAAGGGGTTGAGGTTTATTTGGTTAGCATGGGCCAGTTTGCCCCTGCTGGTAGATGCTGTAAATACACCATTATGTTGCCGAAAAGCATCTTTCTCCATTGACGGCTATTCAAAAGTAGCTAGTAGTAGTTAATGGGAATGTTATCAGATAGCACTCTTCAAGCGTTATATATCTCCTTGCTTGGATCAGGCCAGAGACATTAAAATATAGTGGCTGCAGTCCCTCCTTACAGTTATAGGGGCCATTTTGTTAGAGGCATTGCAATTTACAATGCTCAATACACCAACTTTGGAAACAGAAGTTCCTCCTTACAGTTAAGAGACAATTGCCTTTTTGTTTACTCTAGAACCTGCATGAACATTAATTAGACCATATATATATATACATATATATATATATATATATATATATATATATATATATATATATATATATATATATATATATATATACTGGTGGCCATAATGTACATATTTTGCTGTTTCAGTAGGAAATTGGTACTTTAATTCACCAAAGTGGCATTCAGCTGATCACAAAGTATAGTCAGGACATTACTGATGTAAAAAACAGCACCATCACTATTTGAAAAAAGTCATTTCTGATCAAATCTAGACAGGCCCCATTTATAGCAGCCATCACTCCAACACCTTATCCTTGAGTAATCATGCTAAATTGCTAATTTGGTACTAGAAAATCAATTGCCATTATATTAAACACAGTTGAAAGCTATTTGGTTTATTAAATGAAGCTTAACATTGTCTTTTTGTTTGTTTTTGAGTTGCCACAGTACTGTATGCAATAGACTGGCATGTCTTAAGGTCAATATTAGGTCAAAAATGGCAAAAAAGAAACAGCTTTCTCTAGAAACTCATCAGTCAATCATTGTTTTGAGGAATGTATGCTATACAATGCTAGAAATGGACAAAAAACTGAAGATTTCATATAAAGAAGTACACTACAGTCTTCAAAGACAAAGGACAACTGGCTCTAACAAGGACAGAAAGAGATGTGGAAGGCCAGATGTACAACTAAACAAGAGGATAAGTAAATCAGATTCTCTAGTTTGTGAAATAGACACCTCACATGTCCTCAGCTGACAGCTTCATTGAATTCTACCCGCTCAACACCAGTTTCATGTGCAACAGTAAAGAGAATACTCAGGGGTGCAGGCCTTATGGGAAGAATTGCAAAGAAAAAGCCACTTTTGAAACAGAAAAACAAAAAGAAAAGGTTAGAGTGGGCAAAGAAACAGAGACATTAGACAGCAGATAATTGGAAAAGAGTGTTATGGATCTTAACCCCATTGTGCTGTTATTAATGTCCTGACTATACATTGTGATCAGTTGAATGCCACTTTGGTGAATAAAAGTACCAATTTCTTTCCATAAGAGCAGAATCTGTACATTATTGGCTGCCAGTGTATATATATATAGTTACTTCATTTCTATATTCATTGTCTAGTTATTTTTATTTAAAGGGATAGTTTACCCAAAAATGAAAATTCTCTCATCATTTACTCACCCTCATGCCATTCCAGAAACATGGCTTTCTTTCTTTTGCAGAATACAAATGAATATTTTTAGAAGAATATTTCAGCTCTCTAGGTCCATGAAATGCAAGTGAATGTTGTCCAGAACTTTGAAGTTCCAAAAAGCACATAAAGGCAGTATAAGAGTAATCCATAAGACTCCAGTGGTTTAATCCATGTCTTCAGAAGCGACATGATAGATGTGGGTGAGAAACAGATCAATACTTAAGTCCCCCCTCTAAATCTCCACTTGCACTTTCAGATGTGAAAGTGAAACTAAACAGGCATCAAATGTGACTTTCAGATGTGAAAGTGGAGATTTAGAGTATAAAAAATAAAAAATTGTTTTTGTTTTTTCCTTTTTCTCCCAATTTGGAATGCCCAATTCCCAATGTGCTTTTAAGTCCTCGTGGTCGCATAGTGACTCGCCTCAATCCAGGTGGCGGAGGACAAATCTCAGTTGCCTCCGCGTCTGAGACCATCAACTCGCACATCTTATCATATGGCTTGTTGAGACATAGCGCATGTGGAGGCTTCACGCCATCCAACACGGCAACCATGCTCAACTCACCACGCGCCCCACTGAGAGCGAACCACATTATAGCGACCACGAGGAGGTTACCCCATGTGACTCTACCCTCCCTAGCAACTGGGCCAATTTGGTTGCTTAGGAAACCTGGCTGGAGTCACTCAGGACACCCTGGGATTTGAACTAGCAAACTCCTGCGGTGGTAGCCAGCATCTTTACCACTGAGCTACCCAGGCCCCCAAAAAGACTTAAATATTGATTTGTTTCTCATGTTGTTGTTGATGATATTAAGGGGGGGGCGTCACATTGGCTCTCGCCTAGGGCACCAAGTAAGCCAGAACCGCCACTGCATGCATGACTGATAGCTATAGACATAAAGCTGCCTGAATATGGCCGCCAAGTGAACTGACTTGCCTTAAAGGGACTTTGGTTATATTCCGTGAAAGTTTTATATGTGCAATCATGTACAGAGATGCTTATTTTTGTGTATGAGATGTTGTTAGTTATTATAGGCAGTAGTGTTGCCAGCTGTCCAGGATTTTCTAGGATAGTAAAGGTTTTTAGCCGTCTGTCCTGGAAAAATTTTATACCATTCCAGGATGCAAAATGTACCTGAATTTGAATATTTTCACATAATGTGAGAAAGTTGTTCCTGTCAGGCTTCTCAGCCTTACAACAAATTTTTGGTTTATTTTTTGACTTTTTATAAAAAAAAGTCTATTTTTAAGATTTACATATTTCAATTTTATAACAAATTTCAAATTGAATTGTGTTTGTTATAGATTCAAATGTAATCTTTAACTAAATTAAATTAGTAAAACAAAATAATATAGATATTAAAATATCTACTTTTTTAACTTAATTTTGCTAACGATTACTCAGTTAAATTTGATGGAAATTTTTTATGACATTGAAACGCGTACATCTTGAAAATATGTTTTGAGTGAATGTTTATGTACATTTATTTTATTTCCTTTGGTTTAAATATACAAATGATTTATACATTTTATTCAATACATTCTTTATACATACATATTTATACATTTTAATGTTCATTGTGAACCATAAACTCAAGAATAAGTAAATAATATGTTAAACACACACACACACACACACACTCAATTTTTTTTACACATTTAAATTTCATAACAAAATTCCATCAAATTAAACTGAGTAATCATTTACTTAATAAAATTTAAAAAACTGAATATTTTAAGTTTTATTATTTTAATGTTTTAAAAAATTACACAATCTTAATTCTTAATTCTGAATCTTAAAATTAGGCTAAAATATTTTTTTGAGTGTATTGATGTTATTGTTTGATTGAATTATTTGCTATACAGTATATCTGCAATGATTTCCATACCAAACAAGGAGTAAACAATCATAAATAATATGTTTTATTTCTTGTACAGTGGCCAACAAAATGTTTATCAGCCTTGATCAGGTGTCCAGGAATTTTCCAGGGCCAAGGTGGCAACAATAATAGGCAGTCATATGACATTGGTTTTTCAGTCATACAGCCAGTTCCCAGCACTCAGATCCTGACTGCAGTTCCATGCAGCCATATGTCACTGTACAACCACAGACTGTCAGCACAGCATGCCAAAATGTGTCACATGTGATATAACACTGTAAAACCATCGGTTGTAACCCACTTTTTCATAAACGTGTAATTTAAGGTGCTTTTTAAGAATGAGTTTTATAGTTTTGTGTTGTTTTCATTGGGAAAACAACAGTTTTAAAACAGTGTGACGTAATGTGTGTGTGCCATTAAAGGGATAATTCACTCAAACTATCATTTACTCTTATGTTGTTCCAAAGTATGACTTTCTTTTCCCCATGGAACACAGAAGGACACAGAAATTAGCAGTATCTTTAGCCTCTGTCATCATTCACTTTAATAAACTGAGAGTTAGGAAATGATGATACGTTTTTTTATTAAACTATCCGTTTAATAAAGAAACATAGTTTTAGTTATTAAAAGAATGATTTGTTTGTTAATGTTACACAATGTTGTGTGCTTAATGAGCTGTGCTAGTTTGTGTAAATGTAAGTAGTGAAGTATTTGTAGTGTTTGGTGTGTAATTTGGAAAATGTTGCATTGTGGGTAGGGTCAGCAGGGTTTGATACTGTAGGTCAGGATTTGGAAGTGATCTGCCATCGTTGCCCCAGCAGCTCTCCACCCAAGCGAGAATAAGCCTCCCCATCCCACAAACCCTTCCCATGGACAAACGCTTTTTTAGGGCAGAATAATTTGATTGGAGGGCATTGAGAGATCTCGATTCCTTCCTCTCTTGCTCCTAATTCAATCTCCCACTCCAAATTGTGTTTATCCTCTTTCTGTAAGGGCTGCGTGATTAACAGACCTGACTTACTGTTTTTTTTTTTCCTTTCTCTTTTCTCCTTCATTTTCTCTGTCTCTCTCTTTCTCCTCTCTTTCTCTTTATGTTTGTAAGGCTCATGTTTCCTGATTATCCTAAAAATTAGTGCTGTCAGTCCATTACAATTTTTAATCGTGATTAATCGCATATTTTTTCTAGCTAATCGTGATTAATCACAGATTTTGAAAGTTTTGAAATTTGACTCTAAATATACTTCTTTTCCTGTCAAAATGCATTTATTTCCTTTTTAGGACGGAAAATAAAACAATATGTAACAATATAGTGCTTTATTAACATTTTCCAAACAAAGCCTTCCACAGTATAAAGATAGAAATGCAATAAAATAGCACCAATTTAAGTAACATTAAATGTTTCCCAAAGTCAGTTTGACTAATTGAAAGAACTAGTCTCCACATTGGTTGCATATTCATCGCAAACTCTCATTCTCCACAATATTAATCAGCTGGCAGACTGTGACTATCCACTTTGTTCATGATTCAATGCCAGAGTGAAGCGCCTTTTTGAACTCCACATGAAAAGCGCTTGCAGATTCATGCAGCGTTTTGGTGATAGTTAAGACTTGACATGCTTCTGTGCTAATTAAATGTGCCTTACATAGGCTGAAAAATACTTGATTTCTTTCAGCCGAGACCCAGCTCACCCATGGCCTTTCTGTGTGGAGTTTGCATGTTCTCCCAGTGTTCACATGGGTTTCCTCCAGGTGCTCCGGTTTCCCCCACAGTCCAAAAAACACGCAGGTTAAGTGAATTGGAAATTCTAAATTGCCTGTAGGTGAGAGTGTGAATCTTATGTCTGTGTGTGTTAGTCCTGTGATGGACTGCCCACCTGTCCATGGTGTTTCCCTGCCTTCTGCCTGAGACAGCTGGGATAGGCTCCAGCACTACCTGTGACCCTACATAGGACAAGCAGCTTTAGAAGATGGATGGATGGAAGATCTGTCAATTGTCCTGTCATCACAATATACATTACTAACAAAGCAAAAGTCTTGCATTTCTGATTAAAGTAAGAAACCAATGCCTACCTTACAGTGAAAAGTTCAACCTCCTGGTCCCTGACATTTCAAATTAATTCTGTACTTGCTCTTTTTATTCCAAAGTCTTTGTGAATGTTCATAGTGCCAAGCCTGTGAGGCGCATCTCCGTCTTGCAGTTCCTTAAGTATGTAGAATTTATGTGTGCAAAAAAGTTCAGAAATTGTACTCTGCTTGCTTTTATTAGTTTTTTAAACACTAGTTGGGTTTCCATCCAACTATTTTTATACGAATTTTGAAATTCAACAGGCCCGACCTGGGCACACAGTTCTTTGAACAAAGCCCTTGACATTTGGAAATGTTTAACCCAAAGTGGGTCCTCACAATCCGCCAGAACAGTTTTGAGCGTGGGCGCTCCTAGGTATGTGCAGGCTGGTGGCGTGTGGGCATCACAGCCCATTTCAGCCCTCTTTATATCAGATATTATGCTTATTCTACAGCGTCTCCTGGCAGTATTTAATAAAACAAGGTACAATTGCTCCAATCCTGCAAATAAAACTTTTCCCGAAAACTTTTCCATTCAGCTGCTCCATCATGATCAGACGGGCTCCCTCAAGATAACATGATGGATAGATCAAGATATTTGATGGAAACGCGCAAGGATTCATATTTTTCTTAGTCGCATTTTTAGAAATGCGTTTAAAAATGTTAAACGTTTCGATGGAAACCCAGCTATAGTTAAACGAGAGGCTGTCACGAAACGTTATTTCAATTACATTCTCCTTGTCAACTCTAGATTAACAACCAAATACGTCAAGCATCCTGCCAATCACATTCTTTAAAAAATAATTCGAGTTTCGCTATTGGTTTGAAACGTCTGACCGCCTTTTATTCAGTTTATATATATATATATATATATATATATATATATATATATATATATATATATATATATATATTTATTTATTTATTTTTATTTTTTTATTTAGTGTGTAATATAATTTTGTTATTTTAGTGTGTGGTTATTTTTCCCAGTGTATTTTAACAAAAATACACATCACCTTTCATTTAGAAATGACGTCCAGGCGGGCACCACTGTCAATCACAAGTTCCATTTGAGCTTGTTTTGTATAACAAATAGCGTTAAGAGCTCCTTTCTCCATCATTTTATCACTGACACGGAAGCGCTTTTGTGTGTGTGTGTTGTGAAGTGTGCATGAGTGTAATAACTTCGGACGAACACATCGCAAAGATTCTGCCCTTCCAACGAGTATTTATGCTGTTAAGTTATGCTTTATTAATGGTAAATGTGTTAATTGCGATTAAGAAAAATTAACACATTAAACTTTTTTAATTTATTGCATGGGTTAACACGTTAATTTTGATAGCTCTACTAAAAATATATGCAACATTTTTACAAAAATCTATTAAAAAATTATTCGGTTGCCTCAATGACTAGTCAACTAATCAGTATTTAGGAAGCCCTGTATAATTAGGCTAATTAACGGTTCACCGAAACCCAAACAAATGTGTTTCTTAGAGGGTATTTATATAAGACATATTCTTGCATTCAAGAACAGCTGGATAGACCTGTCTAAAATTTGTTGACCTCACTTATTGGCAAGTCAATTATTAGATGACTCTTCAACCATCGTTATCTGTCCCTAAAAAGAATAACAAAAAAAGCTTAAAAGAATATTTCAGCTAAAAACAAAACTTCTGTCATCATTTACTCATCATTTATTTGTCGTTACAAACTCATTTGACTTTCTTTTTTCTGCGGAACACAAAAGGAGAAATTATGAAGAATGTCCCGGTCCCTCTTTTCAATACAATGGAAGTTGAATGAATTTTCTTTTTTGGGTGAAATATCCCTATAAAAGACTGAGCATCTTTGCTCAGCGGAGCTGTTTATATGACTATTTGTTGCGGGTAAGTTGCCATTGCCACCTGCCATCCGTCGTCACGTTTGCCTGCAACAGCTTGAACACTCCATGCCTCCATGTCTGTCCCCATGGTTCTACATACTTCATCTTTGTCTCTGAGTATTCCTCTCTGGTCTGCTGGGCTGCTGCCTTATTCAGCCTTTTGCTCTGGAGACAGTCATTTACCAATGCCAAACACTAATAAAAACACAGTGACTGAGTATAATTCAACACAGGGTCAGTTTCTGTAGAAAACTGGGTAAGATACCACCCAGCTTGTGAGGGACAAGACAGTTTGAAATGTATTATGATATATGCTTTAAATATTGTCAAGATAAACATAACCCATATGAAACGTTGTACAAGAATCTTATAAGATGGATATCATTGCCCAAAGTATATATATATATATATATATATATATTTAAGCAATATCACACAAGCAAGAGTGCGATATGGCCCAACATCAGCACTGCTGTGATTCAGCCGCAGGCAGAGTGCCGTAGGTGATCACAACAGTGCTGATTTAGGGCCATATAGCATGATTGCAAGTGTGATATTGCTTATATACAACAGTTCAATGAACAAGTAAATTGTAAAAAAGAAAATAGGAAAAACTGAGTATGGTCACAAAAAAACGCATTTGTGCATGGAACTACTTTCTTACGCGACGGATCAGAATCTGCCGTTGCTGGTTTAAACCAAATGATGCGTCCAAGCCTCCATTAGTAATTCAAAAATTTCACTTTAGAACTAAAATCACGGCTTGGGCTGTTTCTAACAAGTTATTGGAGAAACAAGGATGTGTGTGTGTGTGTGTGTGTGTGTGTGGAGAGAGAGAGAGAGAGAGAGAGAGAGAGAGAGTGTGAGAGTCTGTTAATCAGCTTTCTGAAGATAAACAATCACACCATCTTTTTCCAGAGCATCCTTTTCCATCTTTATAAAGTTCCATTACCTTGTTAAGCAGGTCTTTTGACAGTTCTTTTATACTCCCCATGGCTCAGTATCTAGCCTGCTCAGTGCATCCACGTGAGAGCTAACAAACTCATTGACTATTGATGTACAGACATTAATTGCAATTTAAAAAGCCACAGGTGTGGGAAATTAACCTTTAATTGCCATTTAAACCATTAGACAGTTTGTTTTTGCATGATCAGTCATATTTTCAAAATCAATGCCAACATTTCACAATTTCTGTCAGGGTATGCAAACTTTTGAGCACAACTGTATATTGTTATAGATGTACAGTATGATCGGCCATATACTGTATCTCACATTTACTGTGGGTTTCATACTATTATATTGAATGATTTCATGGTATGAAACTTAAATATAAATATGATAAATATGGGTCTGTATAAATCATATCTAACTGTTATAAGAAAAATGTGTGTAATGTAAAAGAAAATTATTCTTTGTTTTGTTTATGGTCATCCTCATGCTCGAAGTTGGTTTATTACATAATTCCATTTAATTAATATAAAACATAATTACTTAATTGCATTTCATATTTACACTGGATCTGAGTTATTTTTCACCATCTAAGTTCACCATCTTTTAAATTCAACACATTGTTTTTTACTTTACGGTACTTGGTGAAATAAAATTTAATTTAATTAACACCTTATTTCTATAATTCATTTTTTAAGAAGACTAGCAACATTGATCTAACCACAGTAATGAGCCATCCATGGTTTTACTAAGGGCAAGAACATAAAGGGCTTTAAAGTCTGGACCTCTAAGACTTATCAGCAAATTATGGTCAGAGTGTTCCTCCTGTCTAATACAAGTTGTTTGAATGATGTTTGATATTAGGAAAATAATCCAGCAGAGCTGCTCTCTTGCGCAAGTGGTTCTGTGATGGCTCGCACGAATACCAGGCTATAGTCGCGCAATATCATGGACTCTTTTCACAGATTGTGATGACCCATTTCTGCCTTATTTAGTGGTGTAAATCTAGCATTTTTTATATTTGCAAATTTTTATTTATTTTTTTATTTATAACATTGTACTTTGTATTGAGTGACAGTAAATGTGCCATCTTCTCTCTTCTGACTTTTGTAATCCATCGCTCTCTGTTTTTTTTTCACCATAGTGGTGTTTTTCATTTGATGTTGGAGCAAACGGGTAAGCAAAAATTACATTTGCTGTGGTCTTTCTATCGAAGTTTACCCTCGTTTACTTCCGCATTCCAAAACCCAGAAGTGTGAAAAGGGTCCATTCCTTTTGTTTCATAAAACCCTGCATTTAAATGTAAACTTTAAAAGAATATACAGTACTCAGTGTTTGAATTGAGGAGGGGCTGGATGCCCAGGACACCCCATAAGAGTTATGCCCATAAAGCCAAATAAAACAATTTAACTGGGGGGTGCCCTGGTGTTTCATCAAAACTAGAATACTAGCAACATAAAACTAGATTTTGTTTTTTAAATGATTGTGGTGACACAACATGACATAAATAATAAATAATCCAAATTAGACTTTTTACATTGGAAAATTCTAAACATGCCCAAGTGTGCCTGAATCAGTTTTTTCAGACCCCCCAAGAGGCCGGACACAATTTGAACACAGAGTATGTTTAATGTTGCATGGTAATTTATCACCACATAGGACTACATTTCATACACATTTATAATATTATTTATATTGTAAAAATTATTCTTAATTTTCTCTAATAAGAATCTTGAATTATACAACAGTTCCGGCCCCTAATTTTATTGGACATGCGTTCCAAGAGTACTAATATTTTGCACACAATCGTGATGATATTCAGTACAACAGTACACTTACCCGTGTAATATTGCTTAAATATTATAAACAGAGTTTCACAGAATTTTTCAGAAATAACAAGTGGAGCACAGAAAGGGTTTTAAGAATGCGATTTCACAAAACTCAACAGAGCAACCATTATGCCCATTTTTTTACCTTGATGGGATAATCTCTCAATATTCTCTCTTTGACAGAGTTCCATCAGCAGTGAAGATTAAGGTTAAGCCCTGCCGTACCTGTCCGAGTGACTCTTCCAGGACTGAATAACCATTCCTCACAGATAAATAACCCCAGAATGAGTTGTGATGGAGTGAGAATAGATTTGAATCACATAGACGCTGCAAGCTATTTTCAGTAGAAAAAGTATACAAGAGGACATGTTACTGAGCATGCTCCACCTGTGTGTATGCGTGTACAGTACATCCCAAGGTGCCCAAACTGGCATGAATTGCCTTTCTCTTTCCCAGTTACCGTGTCCAGGGAACAGACTGTATCTGAACACAGACTGGCCAGAATTCAGCTTGCAAGTCACAATAACATCTATAGCACCAGGGAAAAAAACAATAGCAAATATTTAGGGCTGTCGATGTAACACGTTAATTTGGTGCAATTAATTATATAAATAATAATGTTTTAAAAAATGAATGCAATTAATCATGTCTCTAGACCATAATAAGGAATATTCCTTATATCTGAGAAATTCAAGCTTATAGTACCACCTGTTTTCTCCAGGGGGCAGTAGGTGAAACCCCAGCTGTATAGGGAACACGCAGCTTATGCAGACAGAACAAACCACACTTACCGAGAGAAGGCAACGCAAGATGAGAACATGTTCTAGTGTAGAAACACAGCTTGATGGAGAGCAAATCCGAATGCAGGGATCTCAAGACCTGTTTTTCTAAGTTTCAAACTTCGTTTAGCATGACACAGCGACCTAAAAACGGTATTTTTATGACACGATGCAAACGAGACGTTCCAAAATCATCTGTCTGATGCAGGTGTAAGTTGAGACGTTCTTAAACAAGCCTTATAATAACTCTCGGACTGATTGATGAAATCAATTGCAAAATGGATTGCTGTGAACTGTAGGCCAATGATAGGATTATGTTAAATAATATGGAAATAAACAATATATTGCATTCTGAAGCCATTTTTTGTATTGTATTTTTTTAATGTTTAACTTGTGTGCCAAAATAATGTAATGCATTTTACTTTTCTGTATTATTATTTTTTATAATATATATTTACACTATATTGCCAAAAGTATTCGCTCATCTGCCTTTAGACGCATATGAACTTAAGTGACATCCCATTCTTAATCTATAGGGTTTAATATGACGTCGGCCCACCCTTTGCAGCTATAACAGCTTCAACTCTTCTGGGAAGGCTTTCCACAAGGTTTAGGAGTGTGTTTATGGGAATTTTTGACCATTCTTTCAGAAGCGCATTTGTGAGGTCAGACACTGATGTTGGATGAGAAGGCCTGGCTCGCAGTCTTCACTCTAATTTATCCCAAAGGTGCTCTATCGGGTTGAGGTCAGGACTCTGTGCAGGCCAGTCAAGTTCTTCCACACCACACTCGCTCATCCATGTCTTTATGGACCTTGCTTTGTGCACTGGTGCGCAGTCATGTTGGAACAGGAAGGGGCCATCCCCAAACTGTTCCCACAAAGTTGGGAGCATGGAATTGTCCAAAATCTCTTGGTATGCTGAAGCATTCAGAGTTCCTTTCACTGGAACTAAGGGGCCAAGCCCAGCTCCTGAAAAACAACCCCACACCATAATCCCCCCTCCACCAAACTTCACAGTTGGCACAATGCAGTCAGACAAGTACCGTTCTCCTGGCAACCACCAAACCCAGACTCGTCCATCAGATTGCCAGATGGAGAAGCGTGATTCGTCACTCCAGAGAACGCGTCTCCACTGCTCTAGAGTCCAGTGGCGGCGTGCTTTACACCACTGCATCCGATGCTCTGCATTGCACTTGGTGATGTATGGCTTGGATGCAGCTGCTCGGCCATGGAAACCCATTCCATGAAGCTCTCTACGCACTGTTCTTGAGCTAATCTGAAGGCCACATGACTGTAGCGATTGACTCTAGAGAAAGTTGACGACCTCTGCGCACTATGCGCCTCAGCATCCTCTGACCCCGCTCTGTCATTTTATGTGTCCTTCCACTTCGTGGCTGAGTTGCTGTCATTCCCAATCACTTCCACTTTGTTATAATACCACTGACAGTTGACTGTGGAATATTTAGTAGCAAGGAAATTTCACGACTGGACTTGTTGCACAGCTGGCATCCTATCACAGTACCACGCTGGAATTCACTGAGCTCCTGAGAGCGGCCCATTCTTTCACAAATGTTTGTAGAAGCAGTCTGCATGCTTAGGTGCTTCATTTTATACACCTGTGGCCATGGAAGTGATTGGAACACCTGAATTCAATTATTTGGATGGGTGAGCGAATACTTTTGGCAATATAGTGTATATATATATATATATATATAATTTATAATTATTTAAATATAACTATTTATAATTTTTTTAAACATTATATATTGAATTATTGTTATTTGAAGGGCTTTTTTCAGCAAATATTTACGGTTTCTCACCTCAACTGTTAAGTGTATTACAGACTAAAAAGAAAAATGAAAAAATAATTAATGAGCAGTGATTGGGACAGGTCGGTATGGCACTTGGGCGACAGGCTGCTGCCATCCCCTCCCATCACCCTTTCTCACCTTAACACACTTACACACACACTGAGGAAAGACTTTTCCAGCGATGAGAGTCTGCGAGATGGGGTTGTCATAGCAATGGGACTAGACTTATAGTTTCCCAATAATTATTTTCATAATGACCGTAGCTACGTATGTAATCTCATTGTTTGATATTATCCTCAACATACTCCATGTTCCAAAGATAATACTCAGCTCAAGAAACGGTTTCCTCTGAACACGAGTTTACTCTTGTTAATGTGCCGTTTTCATGGTGTGTTTTATAGAAGTCAGTCTTTCCAATGTCTTTACCATGTGTTAGCATCATAACTTTCATCCAAATAAACAACAACATCTTCTTGAGGAGGCTGGAGCCCATGGGATTCACACTTGCATGATAAACATACACAACATATGCACCCTTCACCTTTAACAGATGAAGTCTTTTTCAGAATGAAATGAAGAAATTTCTATTTTTGTCATTTTTATCTCTCTCTCTTCATCTTTCTAATGCACTCTCCCTCTCAGTCTGTGCTGTTTAATGTCTGCAATATAATTAAATCCCTTCTGGGCTTTTCTGAATGGAGCTGAAAAGTCTTAGGGCTTCATGTTCAGGAGATTTGACATCTCTGTGGCTCTTTCTACTTTTTTTCCTCTTTCCATTTAACACTTACCCTCTCGTTCTCACTCTATCCATATATTGATCTCATTTTTCCACTATGCTAGGTGCTTCTAGTGTGATCTGGGTGGTTTCTAGGGCATTGCTAGGTGGTTCAGGGGTGATCTGGGTGGTTTCTATGGCATTGCTAATGGTTCTAGGGTGTTCTGGGTGGTTGCTAGTTTATTGCCTGGTGGTTTTAAGGGTGTTTTGGGTGGTTTCCATGGCATTGCTAGGTGCTTCTTGGGTGATCTGGGTGGTTTTTAGGGCATTGCTAGGTGGTTCTAGGGTGATTTGGGCGGTTGCTAGAGCATTGCTAGGTGGTTATAGGGTGATCTGAGTTGTTGGTAGGGCAATACTAGGTAGTTCTAGGATGTTCTGGGTGGTTGCTAGGGCATTGATAGATGGTTTTAGGGTTATCTGGATGGTTGCTAGGGCATTGCTTGGTGGTTCTAGGGTGTTGTGGTTGGTTGCTAGAGCATGGCTTGGTGGTTCTTGGGTGTTGTGGTTGGTTTCTAGGGGATTGCTTGGTGGTTCTAGGGTGTTGTGGTTGGTTGCTAGAGCATGGCTTGGTGGTTCTTGGGTGTTGTGGTTGGTTTCTAGGGGATTGCTTGGTGGTTTCTAGGGCATTGTTTGTTGGTTCAAAGGTGAACTGGGTGGTTGCTAGGACAAGATATTAACAGTGCAAGATATAAACAGAAGAAGGAACATCTAGAGAAATGTATGTTTATACAAGAAGATATTAGATATGGATTCATTTAATCCAATAATCCAGTATATTGGGGAATTCCCACTTTAGCTGCATCAGTTGAACACGCTAAACACAAAAATGAACTGCTTTAAATGAACTGGGTTAATTACCTCACTCAAACGCATCCTATTTATACATGAGATTAATCAGTATGTTCACAACATATGGAATATTATAACTTACATCTGCACAGACAATGGAGCGTATGAACAAGTGAACTTGAACTAAGTTACACTCTATTCATAATATTCGTAACATGCATTGTGCAAGTAGCATTGTGAATACGCTGTTTCCGTAAAAAACACGGAACACACAATGTAATATCTTAAACTGACTAAACACGGAAAATTAATAACAGTCTCTAATGCATGGAGAAGTCAGAATACAGTAGGCTAACTTCTAAAAAGTAGCAAATACCTTAATATATTCATTATATGCTATTATTTTAGGAACTCAGGTTTTCACAACAAGGACAGTTGTACAGTATTTTGTATGTAGCCTGTCTGTTATATGTTTAATGCATGTTTAAATTAAGAAAATGATTATATATTTTTTTTAAAGTTTAAATATTTGATTACAGTTTGGTCTGTTGCAGTTTGACATGTTTTTGTCATTTTGCACATTATCATCAGCTAAAATATATTCTTTTTGTTGACTAAAATCATGATTAAATATTGACTTTTTATTTAAAAGGCTTTATGACTTATAATGCATTAAGAATACCTTTATAATGCATGATATAAACAAGAAGCATATATATATATATATATATATATATATATATATATATATATATATATATATATATATATATATATATGTTCATTAGTAAGTGTAAGTATAATCTGAGCAAGGTGTATGCAATAGTAGTTTCAGAACTATTTGTACATTTAATTGCTCATCTAGATTATAAAGCTGTGTGTTTTACTCTTAAACGTGCTCTAGTCCATCTGCCAAACTAAAGGATGTGGTCCAGTTTCTCCACACCCCATCATAGATTAGGCTCACCTAAATAATAACCCAGTCTCTGAGAGTCCATGTTTCTCAAATAGAATCATTACTGTAAAACAAGTAAATCGATGTCTGCCGTAGTGAGGTCAGGTCTAGTGATTGCCTTATAAAGTGGGGCAAATTTCCAGTCATATTTTAATCTGTATCCGGAATGAACTCCTGTTTGTAGTCAAAACATGACTATGATCTCAGTTACTTGTCACTGTGTTTTTGTGGCGCTGTCAAATCTTGTCCCAGCGGAGGAGTGACAGACTAGACAGACAAACTGGAGCATGCTTGACTGCTGTTTAGTGGGAGTTTATTAACCATCTCTAGTTGCCGCAACATCAAGGGCATACATTTTTCATAAATGAATTCTCTGGGGTTCAGTACAAGTTAAAGCTCTACCACAGAAAATAACAATAACACTTTCTATGAAGCCCATATTTATAATGCATTGTAAAGGCATTATAATGCATTAGTAATGTATCATAATACACCTTATAATATGTTAAAACTTCTCATAAATAATCATAACCACAATTATAATACATTATAATAGTTACCTATTCATAGTTATACCTTAGAGTATAATGCATTATAACACAAGCAACATCCAATTTTATCTGTAGAAGTTATAATGTATTATATATATTTGTAATAGGTATGCTTTAAGTAAACTGACTAAATCAATGTCTTCTTATAAACATCCATAAGATATTTTTAAGTATTTATAAGACATTACAAGTCATACTGGAAGTTATATACAGTACACATGCAAAAAATACAAAATAACACATATTCAGTGTAAATTGTTAGATATTATTTAAAACAAGCTTTTCTTGTAAAGGTTAAAATATATCAGAAACTCTCACTTGAGGAAAAAAATATGTATGTTGATCACACATGTAAACACACACAAGAATAAAAGAAATCAAACTGATTCTATACTGGACTCTATTCAAAAAACTTTAATGTTTGCATCTTATTTGGAGACTTATTTTATAAATAACTTCTATTATATAAGTTTTACTTGTAATGTATTGTATGTTACAAGTTTATGTTATGGTTGTTTATAAGAAGATATTGCTTTTGTAACTTTACTTAAAGCAGGCAAAGACCACTTATAATATGATTACATCATAAAGCCTTTTGACTGTTTACACTATACAGCACTTATACGATTAACTTTATTAACTTCTGCTGCATTACAATTGGATGTTGATTGTGTTATAATATATTATACTATGAAGTATAACGATGAATAGGGGAAATCTTATAATGTATTATAACTGTAGTTATATATATATATTAGAAGTTATAACTTATTATAAAGTGTATTTTGAGACATTATGAATGCTGTATAATGCCTTTACAATATATTATAAATATGGGCTTTATAGAAATTGTTACCAAAAGAACTTTTTGCCCCTTGGTTTGTAAAAAAAAAAAAAAGAAAAAAAAATCATGTTTACAATAAAGAAATTATAATGGAAGTCTATGGGGCAAGTCATTGCATTGGGATAATCGTTAAAATACACACCATTTTGAAAGTATAGCCACAAGACTAGTGTTATACAAGTGCTTAATAAAATAAAATACTTTTGTGTAAAGTTAAATCCAATTTTGCAACTTTGTTGCCATGACGGTGTAATGCTGTAAAATGCAGTAAACTATTAATGATCCCAGAATATACCTTTAAATCCTCCGGATTGCCCCATAGACCTCCATTGTACACGTAAGTGTTGAAACTGTCAAAATAATTTTCTGTGCTAATTGACAACATGCCTTGTAGTCCCCACAAAGAGAGATTAAATACCACATTACAAACATGATGGTATAAACCCAAGTCCAATCCCAATTAAAAGAATGATCACATGAACAGTTAAGTCCAATCATAATAAGTTGTGGAAAGTCATTGACCATCACCATTACAGATCTGTAAACCTGTCAGGGTCTCTTCAGGATGTGTATAATGAGCAAACAATGTAAATTAATCAAACCAGTTATAATGTGTCTAGAAATTCTGAGAACTGGGGATCTGGCCAGAGACAAGTGGGTCAGTGTGTCAGGCGTCATAAAAGACCCATGAGCAGGGATACATTTTTGAAAACTACACAGTCACATGTGGTACTCTTGTTTTCCAGTACATGAGCTGAGACCTAAGATTTACGTGACGTGTAGCAGAATTGCTGATGTAAACCTCTCCGTGGCTCTTATGAATAATATCAAAGTGGTCTTTTTGATAGACGATGGGACCTGATCTGCCCTGAAAAGTATTGTTTTAAATTTCATAAAGTTTGTGACAAATTTGTGGCACAGTCTATGTATACTGTTCCCATACTGTGTCATATGACTTATTTTTAAAGCAGTAGAGTCACAAATTCCATAGTTTTTAGTTGTAAGAACTATTAGATATGTTATATAAACTATCAAACATAAAATTAACCTAGCCAGAAAAGTAAAAAAAAAAATGTATGGCATGGGAAGACAAATAAATAATCTCATTCTATTTTCTCAAATTTTACAAATGTTGTGTTGACTGCGTTCATAAAGCTCAGCATTCAGCTGTTACATAAGGTGGCCCAGGGATGCACAACATAGCAAAATTAGCAAAGCAAACAAAAGTTGAAGACACAACAGAAACAAACCACAAATTTGTATTTATTTTTTTAATTTATAAATTAAATATAGGTTGATCATTAACTATAAACCAATATTTGGTCCCAAACTAGCTCACCCCACAACGTGATAGTTAATTTAGGCTATATTTGCAACCCTGTTACAAATTCTACCATTGGCCTAGTTTTTGTTGTTGTTGTTTTTAATGTTATAATTATCATTATTTATTTTTTTAATTTTTAGGGATGCACAATATATCGGCAGCTGATATATTATTGTGCGATAACTGGGAAAATCCAAATATTATTATAGCGCCGATAATGGAATTACTGCCAATATTTTCGGTGGTAATTTGTTAATTTGATTTATTTGCATGTGGCTGAGAATTTCTGACTGCCTTCAGCTTCCACCATGTATACAGAGATTAGGTTTTGTATAGTGTGTTTTATTGTTGAATGTTCATTACATGCAGTTTATTGCCTCATTTTGGTTTAAGCTGTTAGAAGTTCATTATTTTTTCTCTTTGAGCGATTCATCAGGATTACAGTAAACAATCATTTAAATGGGCACCATACAATTTATGCAAGTGTACTGTCATTTATTTGTAATTCAAATCAGCATTCATCTATAAGATATGCTCATTTCTGGTTCATGTTACACCCCCCAAACCTTAAATAAGAGCAAATCCAAATTCCAAGCTTCTAAATGACACATATTTTTCAAATGAGAAGCTTTTTAATGAATTAGCTAGCAGTTCCAGAGTAAAGGATCAAGAATTAAACCTTTTTTTAACATATCAGTTATCTGTATTGATATCGGTCACAATGAGCTGTGAATTATCGGTTATCGATATAGGTCCAGAAATTTCATATCGGGGCATCGCTATTTTGTCTATTTAATTTTAATGTCCCAAATGTTGGTGACACGGTAGCAAATTGCAAACATTATGGTAAATAAAATTATATTTACAATAGTATGACCTCTTTAGCTTGACAATCAAAATGTTATGAAGGTTAAGCACGCCCATTCGCTTACCATTTATTTTTAAGAGTTTCTTTCAAGTATTTGTGGATTCTGAAGCAACTTTACAATGAATAGTGCCTTACAAACCCCCCAGTGAGCAAGAAACATCAGCAGTGGCAAGGAAAAACTCTTTAAAACAATGTTTAAATAGATGAGGAAGAAACCTTGGGAGGAACCAAGATGTTTGGGATCATTAGTACAAAAGTTCTATTCATTCAAGCCTCTTATGAAACCACATGAGGCCTGTGTTGTTGGGCTAAAACAATATTCACTGAGAAGCAGACAGCATTGTTTTCTGGATGTTTTAGACACTTCTTCAACTCCTCACATTATTCTGGACAGCCATATTTTCTCTTCTTCATTGTTGAGGCCCTTTCTGTCACATCCTTCTTTCTGTGTCTCCATGCCTTTTGAGTTTTGCTCTGCACCTTGATTGACACACTCATCCTAAGTCCATGACAGGAGGAGAAGGGCTTTCAAGTGCCATTAGTCTCGCTGAATTAAGCCTGTTTAGCAGAGCCGCTGCTGGTTCCCCTCCTCTGACCCATCCCTTGATTGCCCCCGCTGTGGCTAAGCGACAGCAGCGATATGGCGATTATTTTTTTATTTATTTTTTATTTTATTTAATTAAGCCCATCTCCTTGAGCTCATTGTCTGATTGAGTAATTTTAGGGAGCTCAGTATTCATTTTCTGTTGTTATTTGGAGTTCAGCATTGGATGGGAGAGCTGGTGCCACATCCAGTCACACTCTACCATGCCCCAGTTTCACACTTGATAAAACCTCTTTTCAAGATTGGCTGGCACACTCACCCTGACTCAGGCATCTGCTCCTGCCTGGCTGGCTTCTCTCAAGAACCCTTGTGGTGCTGTTTGGTGCAGATTTTTCTGCTTACAGAACACATCAAATCAAGTACAGGGCTGAGCCTGCTTTTCCTTATGGTGCATTGATTTCTTCTTCTGTAAAATAAATATATAAATAAATTGGACAAAACAGAATTCTAATTTAATACAATGAAAATTTAGAAGCGTTTTGAGAGATCTCTTTTACTGTAGGTGGTCTCAGACTTTTGAACCCCACTGTAGATTATGCTAAATTAACATGTTAACAGGACTGAAGTGGAAAGCAGTCTCATGCTGAAGTTGTGAAGTCTTATGTGCTATCTTTAGGCCATGGTTAATTAGCTCCAAAGGGGGCTGGAGAAACACCCGTTTACCCAGAACAAGACTCTAGACCTGACTGAAGCACACAGCAAACCTGCCTGTTTAAGTGCATCCATCACACAGCTGTTATATTTCAGCCACATCAGAGATACAAAGAAACAAGAACACAACATGAGTTAATAGTCCACACTTCTCAACAACAGATTTTCCTGCTGTGACATTATTGGATCGGAAATTGTTAATTACTGCTGCCTTTCACTTCTATAATTAGAGAGCTGTGCATTGAATTACATTTTCAACATGACCCTTAAATTGGCACCAAAATTCTTCACCAACACCAAGCATTTCACAAATATTTTCATAATGCAGAACATTTGCTGGTCAGAAAAGTTGGCTTATCTGAACAAAAGCAAAAGATTTCAGTCATCCACATGTTATAATACACTACACAACCAATTTGACAATACAGATCTCACTTGGTCCTTTAGTTTAACCAATCAGCCTTTTAAAAGTTTAACTGACCTTTGTCGCAATTTCCACAACCAGTATAAAGGGGTCCATAGGAATGCGTAGCTTCGATTTAGAGGCTTGTCATGCTGAATAGTGCAAACTTTATATTGATAAATCCTCCTTAACTTACATATGAAATAGGTACACCGTGGTTTGTGACCTTTCTAAAATCTTGATTCTGTGCCAAGATTTAACTTAAATCTTGAATACCAAACCCCATTGTTGGTTTCACCATTGTCAAGTGATGGAACGGATATCAACAGCCATTCTTATGCTCAACATTCTCTCTCCAAGGTGCAAAAATGGTTTGAGATTAAAAGAAAGAGAGCTTTGTAGATGTAAAAACCTGAGGGTAAAGATGTCATTAATGTTGTGCTGGTGTGTTTTCTGGCTGATACATACAGCTCTTCAAAGGTTAAGCACAGACCGGGTTGTTATTCACTGTTAGAGTATTCTTTCATCACAGCTGAATGGGGGTGTGTACACTTCGTCTTTGGGTGAATTCAGTTCCCAAAGCTTAGATGATTCCCCTCTCAAAAGCAAACTTTTGAGAATATGTGTTGATTTACTTTTCAAAAGAGCAGGGGAGATGAGCTTTACTTCCATCATAAATATCTACATTTATTTTAACTGACTTAAAGACTATGTATAGATGCATTTTTTTTGGTGTGAATTTAGACAACTTTTAACGTCTTATGTTGTTTTGATCACATAAAGTGTCGTGGCGGTACTATGGAATAAAATGGTAATAACATTATTTGATATATGCTATGTCAATGTATGATGACTCTATTCAGACACAAAGGTACTTCAAAGTACATGTCATTGCCATGGTACTATGTCCAAAAAAAAAACAAAAACAAAAAAACAGCCTGACAG
The DNA here is from genome assembly GCF_019703515.2 of Myxocyprinus asiaticus. Classification (NCBI taxonomy): domain Eukaryota; kingdom Metazoa; phylum Chordata; class Actinopteri; order Cypriniformes; family Catostomidae; genus Myxocyprinus; species Myxocyprinus asiaticus. The sequence goes on from NC_059386.1 coordinate 18,787,229, forward strand.
CACTGTGAATTCGGCAGTAGTAGGTTGAAAGTTCTGCTGCTGAAATTGTTCTGTGCTTACTGAAATTCAAATCACTGCCCCCAGTGGCCGAAGCTGGAAGTGTTTTTGAACTTATGGGCAAGTTTTAGCTCCAGTTTCCTTGTGAAATGTCCACAGAGTGGCACCAAAAGCAAGTTTGAATTCTAGTTGTAAATGACTTAATACAGTAAACAGGAATGCAGATTTTATTAACCCTACCCCCTAACCCAAACACCAATCCTAAACCTAACCACCAGTGGAGTAAAAATTTAGTCTTAGACAGAAATTGCAACCTCTGAATCACGCTCAACATTGCTTATGTGAACGTGATTACTTCCTGGTTCCTACATGACCAAAACCCATGTCTCAGAGGTTGCTCGCAGTAGCGCTAGAGGGAAAGGTGACCAGGGCTGAACTGTGTGACAAGGAAGGCGTGGCCAGGCCGTAACGATGGATGCCCGGCACTGAATCAGCCTAATCAGTCGGGAGGGATAAAGAGGAGCCGGGGATGCCAGTTCAAGAGAGAGGGAGAGACGCACGCAGCCACTGTGTGTGTGCATCAGTGTTTGTGTTGTATTTAAGTTGTAATTAAAGTATTTTTGATTGATAACCCGGTTCCTGCTTCCTCCTTCCTGATAAACAAGAGGCTTGTCTTCCACACTGGTGTCGAAACCCGTGAATGGAGGAAGACATGCTGTCATGGAGTCCTAGCCGCTGCCGTCCGCCAGGGGGCGGAGGAGCATGCTGCTGTCTGCCAGGAGGCGGAGGAGCCAATGCCATCCGCCAGAGGATGGAGGAGCCCGTTGCTGTCTGCAAGGGGACAGAGGAATCGCTGCCGTCTGCCGGGAAGCAGAGGAGCTGTTGCCGTCCACTAGGGGACAGAGCACCTGCTGCCATCCGCCAGGAGGTGGAGGAACCATTGCCATCTACCAGGAGACGAAGGAGCCGCTGCCAGCTGCCAGGAGGCATCGCGGAGGACCGCTGGACTGCTGGCTGAGGACTGAATGGCGGCATGGTCGGGAACCAGATTTTTTTTTTCTTTTTTTCTCTCTCTCTCTGTCTCTCCCGCTATCTTTCTCCTTCCCCTCCCCTCGCCCTACCCAAGTACCCAGGAGGCGGGGCAGACCAGCCGGCGACAGAATGGCCAAAGGGGCAACTCCTCCCGTCCAGGAAGGGTGAAGGGGGGGAGTAAGTCAGACCAGAGGTTTCCCCCGCGTGGCCGGGCTGAGAGAATTGAGAGAGTTGCCCAATCAGTGGGAGAGAGATAAAAGGATGAGCCAGGGACCACAGAGAGAGAGAGAGAGAGAGAGAGAGAGAGAGAGAGAGAGAGAGAGAGAGAGAGAGACACTTTTGTTATGTTTCAGTTCAGTGTTTTATGTTGAATTAAAGTCTTTTTGATTGTTAATCCGGTTCCTGCTTCCTCCTTCCCCGATGAACGAGAGGCTTGCCTGCCACAACAAAGCTCTAATCAGATCTGACAATACAGACAAACTGGGTTGGGAAAACCAGGAGGTGGAGTCACGTTACTGATGTTATTAACCAGCTTCTATCAAACAGATCCCTTCTTTACAGCTGAAAGACTATTGGATTTTATCCGTCTCAGCATACTACAGATGAGTAATTTTCTGTTAATTTTATTAATTACAGCAAAGACTGTCATATCCCATGCTATAGAATTCAGTGGTATTGCAGTTGGTATTGGACCAGTTTTTTCTTGCATGGAATCATGATTTCCTAAAGCAGGACATTCCTGGATCTTAATCAAAATCCTTTATGGGAACCCTGCTGAAAAAAAAAAAAAAAAAAGCAGTTTAAACCAACCTAAGCAGATATGATGGTCTTAGCTGGTCTGCCACCCTGGATGGGTTGGTCTGTTTGTAAGTTTTAGAGGGGTTGTGGGCACTTGTGAGTTGGTCAGGCTGGCTGACAACCTAGACCAGTTGGATACCAGCTAAAGACCAGCTAGACTGGCTGAAGACCAGCTAGCCAGGATGGGAGACTCTGCAGTTAAGGCTCTGGGTTACTGATCAGAAGGTTGGGGGTTCAAGCCCCAGCACTGCCAAGATGCCACTGTTGGGCCCTTGAGCAAGGCCCTTGACCCTGTCTGCTCCAGGGGCACTGTATCATGGCTGACCCTGCACTCTGACCCCAGCTTGGCTGGGATATGTGAAAAAAAGAATTTCACTGTATATGTGTAATGTGTGATAAATAAATAAAATTATTAAAAAATATATAATTATAATCAAGGAATATGTCCTTCTTGTGGAAATCATGCTGTGTGTGGTATGTTCCAGGAACTTCTTATACCTCACATTTCAAGAAAAAGTGCAGGATAGCTCAGCATGAACCTTTGAATGTTTGTAAGAGCTGGAGGAAGACAAGGGCCCAGGAGTTTGTTCAGTGCTCTGTGCCAGAGTATGTGTAACTAGAACATGGTGTCAGAGTAGAGTTCCCCTTCCTGTCTTTCATCTCGCTCCTGACCTGGCCCTGCTTTGGAGTCAGTATGTCAGTGGAAGACAACCTGAGGCATTTACTCCATCTGCTGAAGTTACAGCTACATGAGGTTAAACAGCCTCTGGGCTCTTGTTTGAAACAAACGTTGAATGTAATGGGTTTTGTGATGGCCTCGGTTTTTAACAGAGTTCATGTGCATTATAAGTGAAGTGTTGTGTACTCCCTCACAAAAAAGTACTGTGGCTGTACCATGGTACAGTGATGGAATCAGATGGCCATACAATGGAACTTTGAGAAATACCACTGTACATTCATTTACCTTTGGTATTTACCCCAATTATTTACCAATATACTACCATGTTGTACCAGAGTACTACCACCTGTACTAAAAAACTATAATTATATGTAATATTTTTGCATTTTTAAGCTTTATCATTTTGAATAAATTGACTTGTTTATTTGCACAGTTTAGGCTTACTTTCTGTAGTTTATGATGTTGGGTGTGTTTGGTTAGATGTACCAGTAGGAAGTGGGGCCCAGTTTTGAAAATCTGGCTATAGGGCCTCCAAAAAGCTAGACCGGGCCATGCTTAGTAGTGAATAAATCTAGTATTTTAATTACAAACACACGGCAAAGGATTTAAGATAGTAATATTTTATACACACTTATCATAGAATGTATTATATTAAACCTTTGAACAGAATTTAATAAATGAGTATCTTTAAATGTGAGGAAAAAAGCTAACAAATATTGGACAAATATCCATTCTGCTTAATTATAGAGGATTAAAAAAAGGAAAGATAAAACCTTTGAGGATGTGAATATTCCACTAAACTCTGCAGAGAAACTGAAGACATGGCATCATTAAAGCAAATACAGTTATTCAAACTGCCATGCATGCAAATCACAGCACTAATACGTCTAACCCATAAAGCTTGATTGTGTGTCCTGGGGTTTCAAATTATCTCCTTGATAATGTTGTGTCAGTAATGCTTATATTTATATATATTTGTGCAATCATGAGATTCAGTCTGTGCAGTATACCTTGATAGCAGTCTTAATATGCCAGTGAGTGTGTGGGTGGGTGATTGTACCAATTCATCAGTCTGCAGTATTGTGGGTGGAACTATGTGACAGTCTGGGCCTGCCTCGTCAATATGCTTGTTCTCGGATTGTTGCCCATTTAACTGGCTGTGATATGGATTGTCTGGGCTCGCTCCTATTCTCCATATACTCCTTCTCTGATTTCCTGCACAAACACTTGAACTTATATCTTTGATATCACTTGCACTTTATGAACACTATATGGTGACACTATGTTGCAACATTGCTGTAAACAGCCATCTTCTGCTTGGTATCTGATTATAAAAATTGGTATAAACAGTATAGCAGAATGCATTTGTACCATTACACAGTATATACCATTATACTGCCCAGCCCTACTTCAGCTTGATGCTTGAAGAGATTTAATGGTCACTGGAGAATCCATAAATTCTTGTCTGGCTTACTACTTCCTGTTAACTGATCCAGCATAAATTACTCAAATCAGTAAGAGCAAAAAATCATTAGAGTCAATGCAAAAATCTAGCCTTGTATAAATCAACTTCTCTCTTTTACTCCCTCTCTTCTTGCAAATCTTTTACATGTTGAGATTGATTACAGCCCACCTTTGTCACTGTTCACCCACCCACCCACTCTACCCATTCAGCACATGGAGAGATTCCCCCCCTCCACACACACACACACCCACCTACTGGGAAAATGTCAAACTGGCCTTGCTTTGGTTTTCTTTCCGGTTTGATTTGCATAACAGCACAGCATTGATTCTCTGTTTGCTTATCCAAATCATAATTATAGGCATGCAGCTATTGAGTCAATGTTTTATAGAGATCGAAAAACACATTTGATTATGGTTAATTTTCATCCTGTCTCTCCTAACGCCACACAATGACTGTGATGGTTTTTGTCCCATGTGAGCAATGTTGTTAATTACAAGACATTTCTCACCCTCATTTATTGTATCTTTCATTTTCTTCCCTGTTTTGTTAGGCAAACCTTCACAGAGAGATTCCAATGCATGGGGAAACATTCTTTTTTTCAGCAGCTCAGTTAGCCAGCACATCAGTCTTCATTTATTCAAATTAGTTTCCTCATTTGGTCATACAGAATTCTTACCATTGGAGATTTGAAAATGTAATTACTAGAAAGGAGGACGTAATGCCATCTGCCATTAAAAGAGTGAGCCAGAGACTTACTCTGAATTACAAAAGCTATTTTTGTCAATCACCCTAGACTCCCTATTCATTACACTAGCTTATCAAATTGTAGTTCTTTAAAGAGAAATGTATTAGGTATAGAAAATATTTCAATAAGTTATTTTTAGATACCACCCACAAACATAGTTGCATTTTACCTCTTAAGATAAATATTCATTATTAATACAAATTTGCTGCCAAAAAAGATGAAAAATGCTAGCAATCAGCTGTCAATCTGGACTATGAAATAGGCAGTGCTGAGTATATTACTTCTGATTTGTAATCTGGTACTGATTATAAATTACGTTGGTCGACGCACAGCCTGTCCAGTTCCCTGAGGCTATTGACGAGCCTGTCCAGTTCCCTGAGGCTGTCGACGAGCCTGTCCAGTTCCCTGAGGCTGTCGACGAGCCTGACCAGTTCCCTGAGGCCATCGACGAGCCTGACCAGTTCCCTGTGGCCGTTGACGAGCCTGTCTAGTTCCCTGTGGCCATTGACGAGCCTGTCCAGTTCCCTGTGGCCGTTGACGAGCCTGTCCAGTTCCCTGTGGCCGTTGACGAGCCTATCCAGTTCCCTGTGGCCTTTGACGAGCCTGTCCAGTTCCCTGTGGCCGTTGACGAGCCTTTCCTGTTCCCTGTGGCCATCGACGAGCCTGTCCTGTTCCCTGTGGCTGTTGAGGAGCCTGTCCAGTTCCCTGTGGCCGTTGACGAGCCTTTCCTGTTCCCTGTGGCCATCGACGAGCCTGTCCTGTTCCATGCGGTCATCGATCCTGTCCTGTTCCCTGAGGCCATTGACAAGCCTGTCCTGTTCCCTGTGGTCATCGAGCCTGTCCTGTTCCCTGTGGCCATTTACGAGCCTGTCCAGTTCCCTGTGGCCGTTGACGAGCCTGTCCAGTTCCCTGTTGCCATTGACGAGCCTTTCCTGTTCCCTGAGGCCATTGATGAGCCTGTCCTGTTCCCTGTGTTCATCGAGTCTGTCCAGTCCTGTGAGGCTGTCGACGAGCCTGTTCAGTTCCCTGTGGCTGTCGATAAGTCCGTCCAGTCCCCAGCAGCCGTCAACTAGTCTGTTGCTCAACCCAGTAACCAGCACCTTTCAGACACCAGCCTCCAGTCTGTTGCTCAGCCCAGTGGCCAGCACCCATCAGACACCAGTTACCAGTCTGTCCAGTTCCCAGCGGTCGCCATCCAGTCTGTCCAGTCCCAAGTGGCCACCACCCTGCCTGATCTCCTACTGTTCCCAGCGGCTGCCGTCCAGTCTGTCCAGTCCCAAGTGGCCATCGCCTGGCCTGATTTCCTACAATTCCCAGCATCTGGCGCTCAGTCTCCCTAGTTCCTGTTGGTTCCTTGTGCCCGCTTCCTCGTCTGTCTGGTCTGTTCCTAGCCCCTCACTGGATCTGTCCAGTCTCCCTAGCCATCTGCCCTGTCGGGCTTGGTTCTCTGGCCACCCACTGGATCTGTCCTGGCCCCCTGGCCATCTGCCCTGTCAGTCTGGGTTCTGTGGCCACCCACCGGATCTGTCCTGGCTCCCTGGCCCTTTCCTTATGCCTCCTCCCAGGCCCCCGGACCCTGTCCTTTACCTAGAGCCACTCTTATAGCTTTCCCCACCTTTGTCTAGTTCACTTTTGGTTCTGGTGTTGGGATCCGGACACTCATGCTCTATCATTGTCTTTCCCCAACCCTCCCTCCCCTGGCCGGTGCCTCAAGATGTAGGCTGTGGATGCATTGTGGGTGGGTGGGGGGGGTTTCTGTCACAGTCTGGCCATGATGGTTCCACCTTCCTCTCTCTGTGTGTGCCTGTGTTTCCCTCTCATTTCTCACAGGTGCTACTCAATCAGCATTGCCATAGCTGTCGGTTTGACCATAGAATTCTTCGGTCGGTTCTAGTAGTTTACTAGTAGTTGGTTTTGAGTTTACTTTTTCCTCCATTGGGATAGTTTTTGTTTGTATTTTTTCTCTTTGTTTAATAAAGCCTTTTAGTTCCATCTCTGCATTTGGGTCCTTCATCTCTGCAACACTACTGTGACATATGCTTAATGTCGAGCCCTGAAGGTAATTATCTGGTTAAAACTTCATTTTTGTTCTCATCTATCAGGAATATTCCTCCTTATGTAAAATTAAGAAACTGAAACATACTCTTTTATTTCTTCTTCTTCTTCTTCTTTAAAACTGTGCTAAATTTGAGAATGTTAAGTGTTCTTGAACTCTGGAAAGGCTCTATATAAATGTAACATTTAATATTATTATTAGCTTATTTTATTATTATAAATAATAATGGTGTCCTATTGTAAAAATAGGCTATAATCGTTGGTAGGCTATATTGATTTTAATTTCATTTCTTTCAATGTTTGAATTTGTATTTATTATTCACTGTAAAATGTGTGCTTCACATCTCACATTTTGCTTGACACCTGCCTCCAGAATAATGTTGTAATACATACACAGACAAACAAAAATTCTGTTTCATGCAGATATTAATATCAGAAATACCAGGAGAAATCACAACATATTCCACAGTTAATGTAGCCTACAAATTCAGTTTCATCTGGTAAGAAAAAAGAATAAAATAATATTTTTTAAATAATAATTGTATTATGATAAAAATAATAATAATGATGATTATTATTATTAGGCTATTATTATGAAAACACATTTTATTGATAGAAACTAAATGTGAGAGTAACATTTAAAAATGGCCATTTCATTTAGTTTTGACGTACTTCCGGTTTAAGCCCCACCAACACCCGGTTCTATCCGAATACAGAGACAGATTATAACTATGCTGGCAATGACTAAGACGATGACAAAGTGTAGAGAACCCAAGTGCAGTTTATTTACAAACGTGATAACCTATAACCCTAACTACAAACATGAAACATAAAAATGAACTTGACTATGACTTAAAACTTGACATAAACATAACCTGGCTTGACTTGGCCAGCACAAAATACATCCACATGCATTCAGTACTTGACAATGGACAATGGCAAACATGAGGGCTTAAATACAAGACATGGGAGAACAAGAACCAATAAACAAACAGAACTGATAACAAGATAATTAAACAATAAACCAATGAAAACATGACACATGAACATGGAGGAAAACATGAAATCACATGACAAGGGAACAGAAACTAAAGTTTTCAAAATAAAAGACATGAATCAACAAAATACACATGACACAGATACAGATAATTTTGTCATATGAACAGATGCAGATGCAAATACAGATAATGGCTTCGCTGCACACCCTTAGTAGAAATGACCACTGATAATATTTTTTTTTTCAACAACATTTGTAGCTTGAGTGAATTTATTTTTTTTCTGTTCTACTAAATGATTCAGTCAAATACATATTATATACATTTCTGTATGAATAAAATATCTAGATGTAATGCATGCCTTTATACATTGCTTTGTTTACAGAGTGTGATGTATGCCCTTAAGCTGCTTTATGTTAATTGAAAACTTAAATGATGCAAAAAAAAGCCAAACAACACAATTACAGTTTTTCTCAATCGCTTTGGCTCAATTCTCGAATGTAAATTATTTTTTTCAAAACATTAAGTTAAAAAATCAGAACAATTAGCTTTTTGTTCACACCAGATTAGAATTTCTTATTAATTTAAGCAAATTGCATGTGTTTTGGCACATGTGTGCAAAAGAGTATTTACAATTGTCTACAATTTACACAATAACTAAATGCACATGGCTTGCTGATCAGAACTGATGAGTTGATTCACAGTGAATTTGTCACTCTTCACAACTTCTAAACATTCTTTCATTGTGTGAGCCATCACATGCAAAATGATCCATTCAATTAACAAAATCTGTCAGACATACATGTATATTCCATAAATATCTATGACATTGTTGTTGTTGTTGTTTTATTTATTTTTTTAATTTTTTTTTATTTTATTTTTTTTTTGCATGGATGTCATTTTGTGGCAATTTTCTGTTCACTATATATGACTTTACATGTAAGAAATGTGTAAAAATGGACATGCAAATGTGAATTTTCTGTTTACATCTAACACATTGCTACAAAAATACATTTACTGTATACATACAAATGTGCATATCCTTTTTCTGTGTACTACAGTATTGTACAGTATTGGCAAGAGCATTCAGCTAGACAAAACTTGACATTCTTGTATAGTACAGTAAGCAGTCAGTGTCAACAAAAAAGTAGAACAAAAATGAAATTTGTGTATAACAAATATTTCCAGGGTTGACTGCCATGGTGAAAAAACATCTAAACATTTTGACCAGTACGGCTCACACGATGACAAAAAACTTTTCATTTTGGTGGTGTTGGCCAATTTACTGACACAATAAATTGAAGCATGAATTAAATGTTTTGGGTGAGTTACTACATTTTGCAGTCATGCAATAGAGTTGTGATGTCCCATAAAACAGTTGAGACAGTTGCTGTTTCAAAAATTAGCCAAAGCGATTGAGAAAAACTGTAAAAAGCTACTGGAATCTTGCTTCATTACATAGATAAAACAAGAATGATGCATTGCTTTAAATGTACAAACATCATGAAAATTAGCCCAAAATGATGAGGTTTTAAATCCTCATGTAAATAAATGCAAATCTTGTAAATGTTGTGGTGGAAATTAAGCAATCCAACTGGGATTAATTTGTCTTGAAACAATTTCATGTCCTACCTTCTGTGCAGGTTTGGCACCAGGTGAATAAACAAGGCATTTGAAGATCCTGAAAGCTGATATGATGTCATCAAGTGCACCTCCATGTTGAGAAGCAAAAAAACATGTCATGCAATGGAAACAATGTGAGATGAGTTTTTGAGTCCAATCTCGAGCTGAACTGAAAACTTTGAAGGCCTAGTTGAGACAAGGGATGACCAAGATCTTTGATGGATCCAGGATTACCGTGGAGCTTTTACTAACATGAATGTCCATGGAAAGATACGAACTGGTGAGGGCAACCAACAAGGAGAAATACAGAACAACGACAAGCAGCCATTGCTAGAAGCTGAGGGAGATGCCAATGCCAATCAAATCTCCCAAGAGGAAATTCATCCAGATGGCCAAGAGCATAGCAGCCTACTACCCCCACTTGTGTCTCACTCTGAAGCCCAGGAGAGGATAATTATCTGGGGAACACATGCTCGGAGTGAGGACCCTGAGCTGGAAGAGTTTGAACTGCTGGAGTGTCAAGAACTACAAACGTTTATTGTGGATAAAGAACAGGGAGATGAGTGGAGTGAGAGGAACAGGAAGGTAGCAAAGAACATCTCTGAAAAGAAGCCGAGATCTACAACCATAAGCTCTACCGCAGGATTCACTTGGAAAGACCACAATGAGAACCACAGTGTGGACAAAGATGCAAATGAGAACTCTCAGCCCCTTGACCTCAGGACCTCTATCTCTCGCTCTGGAGGAAATAGGACCTTGAGAGAGGCCAGGAGTGGTTCTGAAAGCAATGTCTTCTTTTCGTCTTCTCTTTCTGCAGTGACCAGCCTCAGTGGAAGTTTAGCCAGTGCCCTGGACAGTGCAGGCCGCAGACAGCCTCTCTCTTCCCAGTCCACCAAGTCTACCTCAGGCAAAGAAAGGAACCAGCAACCAGCCACTACTGAGTCCTTCATCCACTCAGAGAGAAACAAGGGGCTTCCTTGCAAGGATTTGGACCAAAACCACAACTCTACCACACTGCCTCAGGAACCACAATATGACAGAAGTAAGTTAATCACTCAAAGTGTGGAGGATACTTCAAATAGAGGAGTTAAAGAGCAAGAACTCACCATGGAAGCAGAACAGAACCAGGAGAAAAGGATGTCAACCGATTTGAAAAAAGGCATTTTGAGGGTGCTACCTTCTTGTAGGCAGCTAGTGCGCCCTCTTTCTACTGAAACAGCAAAAAGGCTAACCTCAGGATATCCAAGCACAGACACCCAGACAGAACAACGACCATCCCAATCCTTACATCAACAAGTTCTTCAGACTGCAGAAGTCAACAGTAATCACAAGTTTCCCAACCAGACCTTCTCTCAAGACGCCCAATGCTTGACGAGGCAAAGCTCAGCAGATCGTGCTGCAAGTCCTTGCAGCCTAGAGAGGAAGACTCACTTCAGTCGGCGGACCTACAGCAGTCCAACCAGACCATTGACACCTCCATCCCCCAAGACCACAAGGTCACCACAAAGACAGCCTCAGTCATCGCCAATCAAGACTTTACCTACTCGAGTACCTCACTTGGGTTATGGTGTATCACAAGGGTACAGCTTGGGCTTAAGAGCCCCAGTCAAAACTACTATCAACACAAGTATCAATAAACCTCCTCCTGAGCAGGCTCCAACAGAAAGGTCCTCTCCACCCAAGTGCCCATCAAAGCCCAAAAGCGTCCGCCCCAAAATCATAACGTACATTCGGAAAACCCCGCAGGTGAAGTCCCTTGATGGATCTTATGAAGTGTTGTCCTTACCTTCGAGACTCTCAGATTACAGCAACACTCAAGCCAAACCAGCAACAGGAGATCAAGGGGAAGCCCCTGTGCTGAGTGCCTCAAATTTGCTTTACGATAAATATCGTCAAGAGATGCAGAAAGTCCGGTTCTTCTCCCCTGGACTTATGGTGTCTGGGATTAAGCCACCCAGCAGCACCATGCCTCACAAAATAACAGGCAGGGTGGACAGCTTCTATGAGTCTCTCAACAAGCCCCCTTCTGCAGTGGTAAGGAATACTGTAGACATGAGCTGTGCCCCAAATGATGCACTATGCACTGTGGACTTACTCTACAGTATACACTATGCACTCAGCCATGTAGTGTATGAATTTTCAAAGTTTAGTAGGGCTGAACGATTAATCAAAATACAATCTAAATTGCGATATGACGTAGTGCGATTATTAAACCGCAAATGCTGCGATTTAATTAAATAAGCTCTTACTGTATGTATGCAGCTCTGTTCTCTGTAGTGTTACACATATTCAAAGCATGCATAAGGCAAATGAGCATGTTAAGTTTACAGCGCTCTAGATTAATTTATTGCACGGTTGTGTAATTCAAAACATGCTTGGCTGCTAAAAGTTACTATGCAAATAAAAAATAAGCTCATAACACTGGGTTTTTGTGGACATAAGAGTGGAAACAGAAATATCTTCCTTCAGTGTACCACCAAAATAAAAGCCCGCATAGCTATGCCACATGAAGAAAATATTCCATAAATATGGTACTGTTTTATAATAATAATAATAATAATAATAGTTGATGTTGTTAATAATATGCAAAAAATTTGTTCCATAATAATTTCTTAACTTAAAGTAATAGTTCACCCAAAAATTCTCTCATTATTTACTCACCCTTATGCCGTCCCGGATGTGTATGACTTTCTTTCTTCAGCAGAACACAAATGATTTTTAGAAGAATATCTCAGCTCTTTTGGTCCATACAGTGCAAGTGAATGGGTGTCAACATTATGAAGCTCCAAAAATTACGTACAGTAAGTCAGCATAAAAGTGATCCATATGACTCCAGTGGTTAAGTCAATGCCAGTCGATCGCACCAATTTGACCAGTGCCGGCTCTGTTTAAATATCAAATAATGTACATATTCACACAGCTTAGGGTGATGGTAAAGCTTTCAACTTAATTTGTAAGGAACTGTCTTCAAAGAAATTTCAGTAGTTACCACATTCACCATAAATTACCAGTAAATAAAAATAAAAAGTTCTCAGGCCAGCATTGCAGCCAAGTAACTCTGCCCCTTTCGCTATGTAGGGCAAGCCGCAAGCATTGAGTGCATGAAGTGTTCAACATTCCACACACTGTTTTTTTCTTTCTTTCTTTTTTTCAAGTATACATCATTCGGGTACTCGTAGAACACTTCTTCCGTTGCATTTTCATTCTGAACATACTACTTAGTGTACACTACAAAATAGCGTATAATTGGGCATAAGTATGCAATTTGGGATACAGATTTAGACACTAAGGAAGATGTTATTGTTTAACCAAAAACTTTTTATGTTTTTGGTAATTTACAACATGATTTTCATAAATCTGATTACATGAAAACTCTAGTGTTTCATATTTTAAAGGGATAGTTCACCCAATAATTAAAGTGAAGGGTGACAGAGGCTGTCATTCTGTCTAAAATCGCCTTTTATGTTTCATGGAAGAAAGTAATAAAGATTTGTAACAACATGAGTGTAAGTAAATGATGACAGAGTTTCCATTTTTGGGTGAACTATCCCTTTAAGTAAGATTAGTCTCTGAATGTTGATGGATTGGTGTCAATATTTTGTAAGCTTTTAAAATATAAAAACATTTTCTTAGTGAAAGATCACTTACCACTACTTTAAGATTTTCTTTTAATGCAGCTAAATGTTGTGGTAATTTGTTTGATCATTATAGACGGGCAGATCTCCAGTCGCCTTTGGGTCTCCAGGGTCTGGAACTGATGACCCTTCAGGACCCCCTATGGGAGCACAGGACACAGGGATTTTTTTTCACTCACCAAGGGGCCTTAGACCCCAGCTTGGCATTGGTGCTGTCAACAGGTCTCCTTCTGCAGCTGCCAAGAATAGGATGGTCCTAACAGGTCACCCAAAGTCACCATTGGCCCTCAGCCAACCAATGCAGGCTGTAAAGTCAATCACTCAAACACCTCAGGAACTTCAAGGTAAGATCACAAAAATCATGTAAAAATGCTTTTAATCAGTATTTTTGTCCTGTTTTCCAATAAAAGATATCTATACATTTCAATTGAATGAATTTAATGATTACATGCCATACTGGTGCAAGCTCAGATGGAGTTCATTGCAATGCAGTTTTGAATATATATATATATATATATATATATATATATATATATATATATATATATATATATATATATATAAATCTTCATCCTAAGTGACTCTGGAGTATTTTCGAGATGAACAGATTTAAACTGAGGGAAGCAAGAGAACGAAATACATAATTTTTTCTCATCCATGTCAGCTATGCATTTGTAATTGTTACAGATAAACTCTTCCCAGCCTCTAGTCAGTGTAAAATACACTTTTTCTCCTGGCATTCCGTTGAATATACATAAAATTCACATTCATCTTGTGCCATGAGGGAGATCTTTCTGAGCTTAAAATTCCCCACCGTTCCTCAAGTGCACTTCATTTCCAACAACTTTGCCTGCCAAGGTGAAGATATGAATTATTTCATCTTAAATCCACTACCAGCATTGCTGTCATACCCCGTGTTCTTTCCAGAGGGCAACTGTCTATTTCCAAACACTGTTATCTCATTTCAAACCCATGGCACTCTTGATTAATGCATATGGATGTTGATTTCTTGCTGTTTGTCCCTGTTTATAATGCTTTGAAGTGCAAAGCAATTAGCACATAAGTCATGCCAATATCTGTGCATAACTATGTGTGGTTCTCCATCCACACTGGCTTGTGAATGGAGAGCGAGATCAGGAGATGAAAACTGTAAGAATCATCACCTGGCAATGATTGTCTTTAACAGATGTTTGTCATTGTAGTGAGAGTGGAGACGGGTTTTAAGAGTGAACCGTATGCCAGTGAGGGGAGAGCTACCCATGCAGACACACACCGAAAGTGCATGTGCTGAGTTTGCGCTGAAAAGCAAATTGTTTGAGTTGTTGTTAAAATAAATTACCTGTTTGAGTTTAAATTTTGTCATCTCCTGCTTCCCCACTGCACCCCATCCTAAGAACTTTGTTATACTATGCCTGGTCACATCTACTATCTGAAGTTCAAACATGATTTGTGGAGATTTTGCTGCTAGGTAAAGAGGCAGCTTAGTCTGTAGGTTTGTGGTAGGGAGTTTTACTTTGGTAAAACGACCCCTTCAGTGGGATAAATTAGTTCAACTGGAAAGTTTTGCCCTGTTAGTATCACACACCTCTGGTATGCACTTTCTACGTGCAAAAATGTTTGATTGCTAGGGCGTAGATTTGGCTTGAACATTGTTTGGGGGGGGGGTGAAGCATTAAACATGGTATAAATAATGGGGGGGTTGTACTTGCTTGTTTTGATTTTTAAAGTAGTCCCGTAATCATTTTTTATTTCATTTTTAAATAACTTAACGTTGCACGGTTGTGAGTGCTATGAGAGAAGCTCGTTCACAGTGGCTGGAATGTTCAATCAAGAACTTGTGTTCTTTAGGTTGAATAAATTATGACAGAATTTTCATTTTTGGGTGAATTATTTCTTTAAGTTCGTAAATCATATAGACAGTTTGTTTCATGTTTTGGTGGTGTTGTTTTTGATAATGCATTAATAATTAATGAATAAGAAGCTTCATTTAAAAACAGATAATTTGTGCAGTTTTGGCCTAGCGTTTAGCACATATGCTCCTACTTGTTGTGGGGTTCACATGTGCAATGAGAGTTTGAATCGAGCCTGTGATTTTTTTATCAAAAATCCCCCCTCTCTTTTCTCCATTGTTTCCTGTCATCTTTGTACCAATAAAAATGATCAAAGACCAAAAATAAAAAAGGTATTTAGTGACTATGTTACATTAAGAGTGTGATTCTGGTAATGGAATTATTCCTGGCCAATATACAATATAGACAGCATTAAAAATCCTTGGTAAAGTTTCACTGTTATTTCGTAGTGCATAAATATAGTAATCCAAGTGCATATTAATATAATAATCTGAAATTAGTTTAGTCGTGTTTTTATTCACACTTAAACAATGATAAAACAATTTTGTCTCTAGCCTTTGGTTTGGGGGAATTGAGTTAAGAGGGGCAGTTTGGATTATTGTTCTGCCTATGGATAAAACCCTCATGGAAATATACTTATAGCACAGAATCTCTAACAGCTAATTAGGCTTTGTAAATCATTAGATTGCATTCACTAAAATCAGAGCTTAACGTCCACAGAGAGTGGGAGAATACCTTGCTTTTGTATTCAACCCAGTGTAAAAACAGAATTCAATGTATTTTTGGCTTCATTAATTTTTAATCAACAAGAGTAACAATTTAATAGTATTTCCTTCTTCATTTATGCAGATAAGTATTTATCATTGCACCAGCGAGGCCTTGGTAAAAGAGCTCTAGTAATGTATTCACACATTTTAACATTATAAATTCTTGAGCTTCAGTCCATAATTAAAAATTTGCATACAAACACACACAGAGAAATACATTCCTCTTTTCCTCATTTACTTGTTCCCAAAACACTTTGGGAAAATCACTCCCGTCTGGCTTTAAAGTAATTGTTCACCTAAAATTAACATTCTTCTGTCATTGACTCACTCTCATTGACTTTCATTGAATGGAAAAAGATGCATGAAAGTGAATGGTGACTTAGACTAAACATTCTGCATAGGATCACCTTTTGTGTTCCACAAAAGATAGCCCCTTTAAGCTTTAAAAAAAAAAAAAAAAAAATTGGATTTTTTTTCTTTTCTTTTTTATAAAAGCTGTAATGGATGAATCAAAGCTGAGGCCGGAACTGAATGTTTATTAGGCATCTCAACACTTGTCAGTTGAAGAAGGAGGAACACAGAATAAGAAAATGGATAGTTGGATAAAAATTCAGTGAGGGGGAGCAATAACACATTTATCTTTAATGATCACGACCCTGACACGGAGGAGAAGCTGCCTGCAATTTCATTAACGACCTTGATGGCCTGGGGTTAGGTAGGGGGGATTCTGGGTGGAGCAATAGAGCCAGTGAAAGTTTGATTAGTGATGAATGGATGAGGGGGTGCTTTGTTATCTGCATTTGCTTGTGTGTGTTTTGGTTCAGTTGAAAAGACTGCGTCTCTCTGGCATTCTGCTGACAGTGCAGTCTAATAAATGTCTGAAAATGCGAGAGAGAAAATGAGAAAGTGTAGACTGTCATTTAGTATGCGCTATGCTTTGCTCTAATGACAGTGTAAATGGAAGAGGGAGCAGAGGTGCTTTATCTCCAAGAGCAGTAGGGGATCCTTCTCTCCACCTGCCCCAAATTATGGCCTCAAGCTGGGAGAGTCTGTCAGTTCAAAGCGAGCCTGAAAGCGGGTCCCTGAATTCATCCCATGTAGCTCTTTGCATGTGCATATTTATGTGTATTTTTAAGCAGCTCTCACATGTTTTGCTTAGCTGCATGGCTCTTGTCCTCTTCCTGTGCTCCCAAAAATGTTGAGGTGCATCTTAAAATTTTAATGGCCATTATTGTGCCAGAGCCTGTATTGAAGTCCCTATGGTGTCAGCATCTGCATACATTCAGCTCTGCTCCTGGAGGGCCACAATCCTTCACCATTTAGTTCCAGCCCTTCTCAAACACACTATTTTATTTTTTATATTAACATTTTATTAATTCAAAAACAGGATTGAAGAAACAGAACATACACACACAGAATCAAATTATATCAAATTATTTGCCCCCCCCCCCCCCCCCCCCCCCCCGAACACACACACACACACACACACACACACTACAAACATCTAGTGGTCCAATACCAAATGAAAGTATACACACATACAAATACAAATACAAAAACAAAACAAAAATATTTAAAACAGACAAAAGGAAACACTTAAGAATATAAGTGTTTTATATATATATATAAAATCATACATTTAAAACTACAAATCTCCCTCCACTGCCCCTCCCCGAGAGCCTTCTAAAAAGGCTAAATAGCTGCCCCATTTTTTATTAAATAAATCTACGTTGCCTAGCCTTCTATATGACATTGCTTCAAATGCCACTACCATGCCCATCTCGGTGTGCCACTCTTGAAACCAGGGCGCTCCAGCCGACTTCCATCCCCTAAATATGACCTGTCTGCTGATCATAACACTGGCTAGGACCCAATTTTTTATGTATTTATCTCCTATATTAATGACCGCTCCATCACCTGAAATACAGAGTCTGGGGCAAAATGTAATTTGAGTGCCCAATATGTCACACATAAAACTCTGAACCCTCAAACAAAATTCTTGGGACTTTAAGACACCACCAAAAAATATCAGTTGTGTCCCCATCTTCTGATTGGCATCGCCAACAGGTGGGCATGTCTTTAAGACCAAGCCTATACAATCTAGAGGGGGTCCAATAGAATCAATGTAAAATCTTAAATTGCATAAGGTGCATCCTTGCATCTCTAGGTGTAGATTTGACATTTTTTAGAATCCTAGCCCACACTCCCTCCTCCAATACCAAGTTTAAATCTTTCACCCGTAATCTCTTGAGAGAAGTTGAAGGGGCGCTGTATCAGTGTATTACTCCCTACTAATTATCTGTCCCCCAGACTCTGAATTAGTAGGGAGTAATACACTGATGCCTCATGACCTTTTCCAAAAGCAATAATCACCACTCCTAAAGTATCTGCCGCTTTAGGGGGTTGTATGCTACTCCCAAAAATAGTACAGTGTAGGTGGTGCAGCTGTAAATACCTAAAGAATTGAGACCTGGGAATCCCAAAATGTTAAACCATATTTTCAAAGGACCTCAACACTCCACTCTCATATAGGTCACCGAGTGTATTAACCTCCCTCACAATCCACTCTGTCCAGCAGAAAGGGGACTTGTTAATACATAATTTGGGGTTCAGCCATATGCTCTAAGCAACATTTAAATAAATGTCCGAATTAAACACTCTGGACACTTTTGTCCATACCGAGTGCAAATGCGAGATAACGGGGTGTAACTTAACCTCTCCAGTTAATTTGATAGAAAGGCTTTGCAGTGGTGAAATAGGAGCAAGAACTTCCTGTTCAATACAAAACCAGGGAGGGGCTCTCTCAGGTGGAAGCGACCAATGAGCCAAATGTCTGAGACCGAATGCGTAATAATAAAACAAAATCTTGGGTAGGCCTAGCCCACCTTTGTCAATCGGCCTATGTAACTTACTGGAATGTAATCTGCTACGCTTACCATTCCAAATGAAGGATTTCGCTATGCTATCAAATTGCTTGAAATAAGAGAGGGGGACATCTATAGGGAGAGATTGTAGCAGGTAGTTGAATTTTGAAATACAATTTATTTTAATAACATTAACCTTCCCAGTCATGGATAAATGCAATGAAGCCTGGGTCAGAGGAGCCCGGCCGCCTGAGAGCGGAGGAACGGCCGCTGACCGCGAGGGGAGGAGGGGCTCCTAGCCGACTGCCTGGAGTGGGCAGGGCTGCAGCCAGGGGCGGAGGAGACCCCTACCGGCCGCTAAAACTTGGCAGGGTCAAGAGAGGACCGCCGACAGCGAGCGGGGAGGGGCTCCTGGCCGACCGCCTGGAGCGGGAGAACCGCTGCCAGGGGCGGGGGAGACCCCTACTGTCCACCTAAAATGCGGCGGGGCATTCTGTCCGCCAGGGGCTGGAGGACTGCCTCCGATCTGCCCGGGGAGGTGCGGCTGTCATCCATTAGAGGATGGAGGAGTGGCCAAGGACCAGGCTATGGCATATCGGAGAACCGGCGAGTACGTTTTTTTTTCTCTCTCTCACCTCTCTCTCTCCCACTGTCGCTCCGTGTTGGCCTTTCCCTCTTGTTTTTTTGTTGTTGTTGTTTTTTCCCTCCCCTTGTCACCCTCCCAGGTCCGAAGAGGTGAGGATGACCTGCCGGCAGGCGGGGCCGGAAGTTAACCATTAAATATTATTTATATTGTTACGCCGGTTCTCGCCTCCTCCTTTCCCTTTTACTTTGTTACAAGAGTGTATCAAATCTCACCAGTTTATCATAAAAAGTATTAAAACTAGCAAAGTGCACAGAGCTCGCCATTCACACATCCGATCCTCGCATGGCATCATGTGACCCCCTCTCATACACACTCTTAAATATAAAGGTTCTAACTTGGCATATATGATTCCATGATGGATTTTTGACATCCATGGAACCTTTATCTTCCATTACACAAATAGGGTTCTTTGTCATGGAAAGAGTTCTTTAGACTATAAAAAGATTCTTCAAAAATGGTTCCTTAATGGTTCTTTTACTCAGAAGTTCTTTGGGGAACTGAAAATGGTTCTTCTATAGCATTGCTGTGAAAACCCTTTTTTGGAACTGTAATTTTAATAATTAATCAATCATGCTGTGAGGCAGCAAAACTGCCTTAGGTTTTGCACCCAGCCTAAGAGTAATTAGATGGGGAGACAATAAACAATAGACCTGATACTCATTTTAATCCTCATTAATAGCATGTTAACAGTTTTTGTCACCTATACTGTTGTAAAAAGAAGCACAGAGGGGTTAGCAAAATACATTACCACACTCAGTTGAGTGTGGTTGAGTGTAGTAATCAATTTATCATTGATTGTGATAATACATGGTGAACTGCTGTTGAAGAAGCTTATGGACCACAGCTCAGCTCAATATGAGTCTCTTTAACAATTTTCTTCTTGGACTTATTAAAACAGAAGGGGCTCTAGGTGCCTCTTGTAATTTCATTCTGCTGCCTGGAGACTGTCAGCATCAGGCGCTGTCCGTTCAGCACCAAAAATTTTCACTGAGCCGATCAAAACAGTGTATTGGTAAAACAGAGTATTCTACCTCAAATACTTACAGTGGCCCCTAAAAGTATTTAAACTGAATGACAATGCATTAAATAACAAAATTTCAAACTAAATGCCATTTATATTAAAGCAAACTAGCACAAGCACACTTAAATACACACACATAAAAATAAGTCTTTTAAATTCTAAAACAAAAGATATGTATATGGAACTTTCTGGAAGTCAAACTAAATTTTAAAATTAGAAATGTTATATAGTTATGTAATGTGATAAACTATGATATTCATACATTTTTAGTTTGCCTTAAGTGACCAAATATATTTTGGGGCCACTATAAATAGATAAAATATACCCAAGGCAGCAAGCATTTGAAAGAAATACAACATGGATGGATGGATGGATAGAAATATGCATTTGCCTGATTAATATTTAATCATGTAATCCATAAAAAAGGTAATATTAATCTGGTTATGACTATTTAAAAAATGTATTTAATCTAATTACAAGTACTTGATTTTTGTAGCCTGATTACATACCCCCAGCATGATAGATAGATAGATAGATAGACAGACAGACAGATAGCTCCACCGGGGACCTCCATCCCTATGGTTCCGTCTTGGTCCTCAGTCCCACCGGCTCCGCCTCAGTCTTCTGAACCCCCAGCTCCGCCTTGGTCCTCCGAGCCTCCGGCGCTGCCTTGGTCCTCCGAGCCTCCGTCTCCACCCTGGTCCTTTGAGCCTTCGGCTACACTCGGGTCTCCAAGTTTTCCAGTTCCGCCCTTCGAGCCTCTCATGGCTCCGCCTTCCATGGCTCCACCCCTCGAGCCTCTCACGGCTCTGCCTTCTATGACTCCGCCCCTCAAGCCTCTCACAGCTCCGGCGTCCATGGCTCCGCCCCTTGAGCCTCCCATGGCTCTGCCTTCCATGGCTCCACCCCTCGAGCCTCTCACAGCTCTGCCTGCCTTCATCGGGCCTCCCTCGGCTCCGCCTGCCTAAGTCTCAAATCCCCGATCCTCCTGTGGCTCCGACTGCTCCACCTCCAGTTCCTCCTCCTGAGTCCCAAATCCTCCATCCTCCTGTGGCTCCACCCGACCCCATTCCGGTTCCTTGAAAGTTTACAATGGCATACTTTTCTGAGGGAATGGACACAAGACTATCATCCACTGTTCTTTTTAGAGCGTAACTTCCACAAATTGATGAAGATGTAGCACCTAACAGATGCACTCATTCTGTACTCTATGAGCTTTTGACTAACATCACCTTTTGGCCACCACAGAAAGCAGAGAAAGTCTGTGAATGTGACTTTGACTTGATGGATCATGCCTTTATGTCAGCCATGAGGCCAAATGGTTCCTTACGGAAACAGAGCAAGACACCTATAAGTGTGTGTGACGAGGAGGAGGGTGTGGCTGGGCTGTGAGGGTACACGCCTAATGCTGAGTAACCCAATCAGCGGAAAAGAGATAAGAGGAGGAGCCGGGGATGCCAGAGAGAGAGACACACGCACAAACGGAGATGTGTGTGTGTGTGTGTGTGTCATCGACGTCTGTTGTTAAGTTCCAGTTCAGTGTTTTATGTTATAAATAAAGTCTTGTTGATTGTTGATCCGGTTGCCATCTCCTCTTTCCCGAACCCCGTTACACTGGTGCCGAAACCTGGGACTGGAGGAAGACGTGCCGTCAGAGAGCCCTCGTATATACCACACTTTGCCGTTTTCTTTTCTATGCTCTGCCTGAGGCACGACTTCAGCATGTCCCTTTTCTATGACATTGTCTAGGATGGTACTGTACTCATGTTTAAACATTGTGCCCCTTTCAAACTTCCTGAGCAGACAAGACATGCGCTAAAGAGCTATTTGCCAATTGTCTGGCATTTTAACATTGATATTCCTAAATGATAGCGGTAGTATGTCCATCCTTGATTTCGGAATTTTCCATCATGCTCAAGAATCTTTTGTCCTCCTGTGACATCTCTGACTTTTCTATGTGTGCTTTTTCTGGAAAGTCATGATTGTATTGTTGCACTAGCTTGTCTGTCAAGCTGGATACTGAAATGCAGTTTGTGTAGATGACTGCATCTTTTTCTGCAGGGGAATTAACAAGGTCATAAACAACTCAACCTAGGACAGTTTTCACAGCATATGGGCCATTTCCTTGGCTGTTGGTAACTCTCCATGGTTCAAGTAGTTTGGGAGCATTTATTCCTATGGTAGCAAAGTTACTTCTCTTGAAAATTGTGATAGTTTTGGGCTTGGATTTTAAGACTTTTGTTGGTTTACTGTACTGTTCATTACAACTTCATGCAAATCACCAAACAACGGATCTATGGCCATATTTGCATGTCTTTCAATAAAGTCAACTAACTGCTGAAACGGAGGTCTTCTTCCTTTGTGCTCATAGTACTCATAAGCAGTTGTCCTCCATCTTTCCTGTAGCTTATATGGAAGCTTGGATACCACACACTTCAGATTCATAGCATGGTTCATGTCTGACAATGCATCAATGCCTACCATGGTGTTACAACAGCCTCGCAAGAACAATGAAAATGAGTGTAGTGTGCTGCCATCCTCTTACTTGATGGGGCTCCAGTTTAAAATCCTTTAAAATCCACACTTTTCACGATTAGTTTGATTATCTTTCTCTGCAAGCACTCCACACTGAGCATCTTCATCAGCCATCATTAACATTCAACAACAGTCACTATTACTCCTTTATTCCTTTTATTTGGCAATGCCGGTAACTCCTTCAAAGTTTTTCAGCTAATGTTATGGTGTTCTATTGTCTTCTCTTTACCATTCTATCAGCCAAGCATGCAAATTATGACAAGGGGGTGGCCTACTTACAGTGTTGTCAATTCTGTTGATTCTTTGAGTTGACTGAAGTCGATGAATGTGATGATATGAGATTGTGTGCTGTTTGTATCCGTAACTTGAGAGTTTGTCAGAGAAAGCCGTTAAATGATAAATATAGATAAAATAAGGAACAAATGATATACCATAGTATTCCACGTGAAATAAATGAAAATGCTTGGTTGAGGTTATTGAGGCCAAAGGAGGATCAGCCAGTTATTAAATCCTATGGTTTACTTACTTTTTCCACAGCACTGTGAATGTTTAATAGGATGTGTTCAATAAAGACATGAAATATTAAAATTGTTTGTGTGTTGTTAGCTTAAACACATTGTGCTTTGTCTGTACTTGTTACTTTGATGAAGATAAGATCACATTTTATGACCAATTAATGCAGAAAACCAGCTAATTACAAAGGGTTCACATACTTTTTCTTGCCACTGAAGATAGATAGATAGACGGATGGATGGATGGATTGATGGATAGATATATTACAACTATAATCTTTTATTTCTTTATTGAACACATCCCATTGAACATTAACAGTGATGTGGAAAAATTCAGTGAATCAAACATTTTGAATTTGCAATTCACAAAAAGCATCTGCTGACATGGACTATGCCTCGCAAAAAAGAGATTTCAGAAGACCTACGATCAAGAATTATTGCATTGCATAATGCTGAAAAGGGTTACAATGTTATCTCAAAGAGCTTAGATATTCATCTGTCCACAGTAAGACAAATTGTCTATAAATGGAGATGATTTATTACTGTGGATACTCTCCATAGAAGTGGCCGTTCAGCCAAGATGACACAAAGGGCACATTGCAAAATGCTCAATGAGGTAAAAAAAAGAACCATAGAGTGACAGCTAAAGACTTGAAAGAATCATTGGAACTGATTAACATCTATGTTCATGAGTCTACTGTACTGAAAATATTAAACAGGCATGGTGTCCATGACAGGACACCACGGAGGAACCCGTTACTTTCCAAAAAAATGAAATTTCCTGAAATTTGCTGAAGACCATCTTGACACTCCACAAAGCTACTGGGAAAATGTTTTGTGCACTGATGAAACTAATGTTGAATTTTTTGGGAAGAACATGCAGCACCACATATGGCATAAAAAGATCATCCCAACTGTGAAGTACGATGGAGGGAGCATCATGATTTGGGGCTGCTTTGCTGCCTCGAGAACTGGAATGCTTGCCATCATCAAGGGAAAAATTAATTCCCAATTTTATCAAGATATCCTACAGGATAATGTCAGGGTGGCTGTGCACCAATTGAAGCTCAGTAGAAGTTGAGTGATGCAGCAGGACAATGACCCTAAACATTGAAGTAAATCCAGTACAGAATAGCTTCAAAAAAGGAAATTCACCTTTTGGAGTGGCCCAATCAGAGCCCAAACCTTAACCCAATAGAGATGCTGTGGAATGACCTCAAGAGAGCCGTTCACACCAGACATCCTAAGAATATGGCTGAACTGAAACAATTCTGTAAGAAAGAATGGTCCAAAACTCCTTCTGAATGTTCTGCAGGTGTAATCCACAGCTACCGGAAAAGCTTGGTTGAGTTTATTGAGGCCAAAGGAGGATCGGCCAGTTATTAAATCCTAGGGTTTACTTACTTTTTCCAAAGCACTGTGAATGTTTAATAGGATGTGTTCAATAAAGACATGAAAGATTATAATTGTTTGTTTGTTGTTAGCTTAAGCACGTTGTGCTATGTCTATACTTTTGACTTTGATGAAGATGAGATCATATTTTATGACCAATTAATGCAGAAAACCAGCTAATTACAAAGGGTTCACATACTTTTTCTTGCCACTGTAGATGGATGGATGGATGGATGGATAAATAGATATTATGTTTAAGGCAGTGTCATTGCATCCTGAGTGGAGGATGAGGGGAGAAATATGGCTCTTCTCCATGTGAATATTACAGTGATATACAGTATGTGTTGATGAACAGCATATCATGCTCTTTATGATCCTTTCAGGAGATTTTTTTAAAGCAATCTTTACCTCTCACAGGAGAGAAGCTGTAAAACAGTCTCTCTTTAGGTCTTTCTCCATCCTACTGTAAATATCTTTTAGGCCAGACTGCTTGCTTGAAACAGTTCATTTCAGGGCACGACACTTTCTTTGTTCCTCATATTTTCTAAATTAACTTCCTGCATCTTTTCCTCAAATGTAACAGTCATGATCCTGTACCCTGCAGAAAATTTCTCCATGCCTCATTTTGTCACAGCAGTGTAACAAGAATATGCTATGCATAGTTGACCCCCATTGTGACACCAAAACTAGGCTGAAAAAGCATTTAAAAAAGCATAATTTTATTTTATTTTATTGATAACAATCTTTTTGTTTTGTTTTTTTTTTCAAATAGTGATCGCACGTCTGAGAAAGCTTTCAGTATTTTCAGTTAGTTTTAGTACTAATTATGCTCTTCGTCACTTTCAGATCAAAAAAAGCCAGTGGCTGCTGGGTTAGCTGCTAAATCGCTCTTGCCGAAACCAGCTCAGTCTGGTCTACGCCCTCCTGGTTACTCGCGACTCCCACCAGCTCGTCTAGCTGCCTTTGGGTTTGTCAGAAGCTCCAGTGTCTCCTCCGTGTCCAGTAACCACTCCACCGACAGCACACGGAGTGACCCCTGCCGACCTGCCAACCGTAAGTTACTGAAACGCAAGCACACATACAGTATATTCAGTCACAGATGCGCATATATAGACTATTCATATACTCTAAATAGGGCTCATTCAAACAGATATTTAGAGCCAAAGCTACTGTATCGGTTTTAAAGATTTGCTTTCTATGTTACTGAAATTTAAAATGCTGTCTAAAATACTTGTAGCTGAGTACATTGTAATCTTGTTTATGGCATTTTCAAGATCCCTGAGGTATAGTTTACATAAAAGCAAAATGCTCCACTTTTTAATTATAATGCTATTTGTATCATTTTATTAACTCCGCCTACATGCAGTATGCAGATCCACCTTCATTACCATATTCTAACTTCTCGCTATTATAGTTGCTAAAATAGCGTCATGAGATATTTAGCACATTATTCAACAACAACAACAAAACAAAATACAGATGGTGCGACAGGGCAATCAAAGGAATAGTTCACCCTAAAAAGAAATGTTGTCATTATTTACTCACCCTTATGTTGTTCCAACCCTATACCTTTCTTTCTTTGAACATAAAAATAAAACTTTGAAGGTTATTTAGACACTTTACCATTTGATGTCAAGCGCCATTGGTTTTTGCATGTCACATGACCAAAATTTGTATTGATGTCCAATTACACAGAGGCACAATTTTTTAAGTCCATATATATTTTATAGTCCATTTCAAAGCATTGGAGGAAAAGAAGATTATCAGTGAATAATGACTTAAATTTCAGTCTTCCTTTCACAAAGCTATCTTATGGCTTCAGAAAACTTGGAATGTAGTGCAGGAGTCATATGGACAACATTAATGTTACTAATATGATGATTTCTTTGCCAATTTGGAGTTTGATAGCTTCAGTACCCCATCACTTTTATTATATGGCAAAAAGTGGCCAAGATATTTTACAGAAATTCACATTTTGTGTTCTACGGAAGATGGTCATACTGATTTGGAACGACATGAGGGTGAGTTAATGATGATAGAATTTCATCTTTGGGTGACCTACTACTTTCTTTCTCTAAAAATCCTATACAAGGACTTTTCATTTGTTGGCCTTTAATTTTACATCACTAAAGACACTTTTTGTTTGATCTAAGTGGTCTTTCATAACGGGTAGCGTGAGTCAACACGAATAATCCTCAGTACGATCAGACTGCTCAGTTCTGCTGAAGTAGACTCCAGACTGCTCTGAGAGGGGCCGTCTTTGAGAATTGGCATCTGCATGCGCTGCATGTGTTTTTTTAATGCGACCTACATAAGTGATATTGGCCAGTCTTCTCCCGGTAACAGTTGACGTGGCTGCAGATTTAGGCACCTGAAGTTCAATGCGTCACTGGATGAGTTATGTCATCAGTTCTTTTCATCACAAGGATCGCTTGGGAAGAGGAATCCCTTAGCATTCACAGTTTTGTGTATATGGATCAAACAGACAAACAACAGAAAGTGTGAGAAAAACAGAGGGGGAGAGATGGTGAGACATGTTTTCTGCGTGCACTGGTGTGTATAGTGGCCCCAATATATATATATATATGCTGTGTATGTGTTTGTGTATGTGTGCATGCATGACATCTACGTATAGGCTGTGTATTTTCACAATCCTTCCACACTATTTAATATGTAAGTCAGAGGTGCACATGAGTGATTCTCTCACTCTGAAGTGCTGTTAATTGTGCTACCGGGCTTATTGCTGTTCTGATGATGTTTCAACTGTATATTGACTGTCTGTAGGCCTGGGCCCTGGAGGAAAAAGCAGTCAAGCACTAGATAACATGATAGGGTATTAACTCTCACTAATCTGGCTATAACACCATATGACCATTGTTTTCAGATATTAATGATCTTTAAGTGTGTAAATAGCAGCTCAAATTATTAAGGTCCATGAAGAGACCATACTTAAGAGTGCATCCTTAAATTCTGACCACCTGTCCCCTTAAGTAAACAAGGGCATTATGTGGCGTACTTTATGTCTGGTGAAATGACATATTGTTGCTTTAGGCTTGGTATTGTATCAGAGTGAAATATTGACCCAGGCTTCCTGTAGATATCAGATCCCTCCCTCTGGGACCGGCTGTCACCGACAGTTGATCGATTTCTCTGGTCTGACTGATTGAGGCTGGTCCACTTGTAATTGGTTAAATCTATTTGAACTCGAGAGTGTGAATGATGACGACAAATGCAACTGGACTTATTAAGCTGTAGTTAGTGTTGGAGCTGCTTCAGATAGGTTAGGCGCCAAGTCAATATTTGCCTCTCATTTTTGTTCTTGTGTGGATGCAGGACAGCAATTTGGGTTTGAGGAGATGAGATCTGTCAAGTGGCCTTTGTTAGTCTCACATCATGGCTTGTCTAAAATATTTGAGAAGACTCTTAATAGAATAGTTCACCCAAAAACGAAAATGATGTTATCATTTACTCATATTTGAGACACTACTAACCCTTAACTTTCTTTCATCTGTGGAACACAATATGTTAGGCAGAACATTGAAGCAGATCTGTTCCACAAAAACAAAGTGAATGGGGACTGATGCAGTTGAGCTCCAAAATAAATAAAAAAATCACCATGAAAGTCGCTTAAAAGTAGTTAATATGACCTATGCACTATATTCCAAGCTTTTAATACCATACTATAGCTTTGTGTGAGGAATTAAAATAGCCATTTACTGAAAACCTTGCCCTCCATAGAAACACTCAAATGCTGCTAAAAGATAAGTACATAACAACTCACTCAAAGCAATCGTATGGCTTCAGAAGACTTATAGGTACAGTATATAGTGGTTGAATAATTACAGAATTTTCATTTTTAGGTGAACTGTTCCTTTAAGGAGTAGAGACCAAATGACTGAATTTTAAGGTAATTTTGTTATCATAGTATGAAAGAACAAGCTAGATACCTCATTAGCAGATACAAGTTATATTCTCTCATTTCAATTCAAATTTGGATTCACACTGCTTCCTTGACTTAACAAATACCATTACATTTGTACTGTCTCTGCAGTCGCTGTTTATTAGACAGTTACTGCTAAAGAACCAAATGAAAATAAATCACGAAAAAGGAAACAACAATTAATTGATAATCACACACATTAATCTCTCTGTCTCTTTGTCTCTGTCTTTCGTTTTCCCCCTTTTATCTCAAGGGGAGTGAATAGTTAATAGCAGGCTTATATTAGCTGCCGCATTTGTTTGAAGCTGTTGGCCTCTGACTGTGAGGTTCTGAGAAGACCCAGCGTCATTTGACCTTAAAAGCCCAGACTTTAAATAAGCTCTGTTTCAAATCCTAGTGGGCTGCCACACTGCCTACTATCTACATAGGCATCTGCCTTCTAAGGGGCTGTTTACATGTTTTTGCGTCCGTCTGGTCTGATTTTCAGTTGCTGTTTTTTTTAGGTAAACATACGCAAGACGGACATTTTTGCTTTATTTGCTTTAGATGCCTTGTTAAGTTTAAAAGATCTTTAACTTTTAAAATCATGTGTTGAGACATTTGTGTTCTCTTATATTTGCTGCGCTGCATCTTGCTTTATGGGCAGCATACTAATCCTCATGGACTGGTTTGGAATGCTCTACTTAGGCAGCAAATCGTCCGCCATCTTGGATTTGATATTTTAGTAAGCTCCACCACAATGCACAAAGCAGACAAGTTTAGGCAGGTTTAAAGTTTTATTATGCTGAAATTGCTTTCTTTGTGAATGATATATGTGAAGCAGCCTTAGAATTTGGCCAAAACGAGGCATTTTAGGAGCATAATTATGATGCTTACCATTTGGAACAGCTTTTGTGTCAGTAGTGTGCCTACGATTCCTTAAAATGCTACTTCTGTAGATCACATAGACCCACCCTCACACTCAGAATCTGAAATATATGGATTATAGAAAAAGATGCAATATTTGAACATCTGTAGGACATATTACACAGTTCATCCCATTCAGGCTGGGACAATCATCACATATTCTCTTTACATCCTTTTTTTTTTTTTTTTTTTTTGTCTGTCTGGGTGTAATTCATCTTTGGAGATAGCTTACTGTCAGTTCCTTGGTGTGAGCTCCCAGCTTGCATGCAGAATTGATGGATGTGATGTCATGGGATTATGCCAGAAACTCTTTTAATTCGTTCTTTTTTGTCTTCATCTCTTTCTGCGCTCTTTCTGGTCTAGTTTATTGTCTATAGGGGGTGTCTTCAGTGACAGCCATCCCTTGAACATCATTCAGATCTTCTTATCAAGTAAAATCATGAAGTTGCAAGGCTGTTTGAAGTTGCTCTACTTAAGAAATGCCTGTAAAAATGCATTTCATCTTACAGTGTGCAGTAACATGCAGGGTTTATCCATTTTTGAATAGAAAGATTTTTTGGCTGTGAAGGGCTTTATTGAGGCACACTAACAAGCATTAACATTTCAGTTGTGACCTTTTCTGCCACAGCAAAGTAAAGCACGAGTGGAGGCAATGTCACGTGCATACAGTATACATGCCTGCAACAAGACTCCAGGGAGGCAATAACCTTCCGTGAAGGTGGTGCTGCTTTAAGTGATTTTCAGGTGTATGAGATCTAGGCATCTTTGGCATACTATTATCAATGTACTATGATTTAGTATTCTCTAATTCTAATCTCACATTCTATTTGTGTCGTAGTATGTGAATACTACATAGTATGCAAATTTGCACACAATTCTAGAACACTAGCACACTGCCTAGTGTACTATACGTGATGTAGGGTGTTTCCATTTTTGAATGGACCACACATGTGGAGTGCTTTATAAAGGCACACTAACCAAGCATGAACATTTCAAACTTGACCTTTCCAGCCACAGCAAAGTAAAGCACAATTGGAAGCGATATCATATACACAACACGGACACATACATGCCTGAATCAAGACACAAAGGAGACAATGACCTTCAGTCAAGGTGATGCTGCTTTAATTGAACTTCAGCTGTAAGAGCTCATCCTTTTTATGTGTGTTTTGTGTGCCTATGTACCTTTGTGTCTAAAGGTTCAGATGGGCCATTCTGTAAAGATACTGCTTTTGACCTTTTCTATGTGTTCCCATGGAAAATGTCCAAATCGTCATTGTGGAGCAAACCAGGCTAATGGATTGTGCTTTTTGATTTTCAAGGAGGTTATTCTTAAATTATGGAATGTGTTTGATACAGATTTGGACTTTTCTGAATAAAATGTAAATTATGTTTACCCTTGCAAAAGGGCATTTGGGTTGGTTGCCAGGGGTTGCCCATGCAAAATGGCCTTTGTCAATAATATTCTGGTCTTCAATATTAGTGTATGGGATTTATCAAATATTTTATCCTCCAAGGTGAAAATCTTAAAACAGATTTCTTAATTATGGTTAGCACTATCTGCTAAAAGGGCAATGGAAAGTGACAACAACTTGCGCATTTCTGTGATTGAGGTATAAGAAATAAGAAAACAGCGACACACAGCCACACACACTTAGGGATACTCACACTTAGGGTATCTCGAAACTGAAGCAATGTTATAAAATACTCAGAAGTTGTGAATATTAGTAAACATGTTACAGTAAATTCACCTGAAAATGTAGCCTATTAAACACATCGCGATCAATATACACATAAATAATTTGGATTCATTAATCCATGACAACCAATATAAGCTTCTACAACCCTACCAGAAAACATATACAAGCTGTAGCAAGTAAACTACTTTGCCAAACAGATAACAGTTAAACATCCATCTGGAAACTGATGTACTGCCGCTGCTGTCCTGTACTGCGACTGATTGAACCGCCAAAGCTTCCCCAGCCGACAATCACACGGCACGACAAAGCAGCCACCAGTCCTTCTTTTCTGAGCTTACGGACATGATGTAAACAAGCAAGGATGAATTATATAAGCCTGCGATTTCAAGCCAAATGCGACCCGACTGCTCTAAATAAAAAGCATTCTTGAAGGCTTACCAAAGTGTATCAAGGTACGACAAGGACAGGGTTTTGAACAAAAATTTTTTATGTACTCACTCAATAATGAACTTTTGTTAATTGTAACAAAAAAATCTTGCATAGTGCAGCTTTAACAGCAACTGACATCACACAAAAAATTACCTAAATTCCCCCTTTACACTCTACATTTATGTCCAGGAAAGGACTTTGAGCTTGACACGTGTCTTATGGTTGAGTTGGTTTGTTACGGCAGACCAGATCTACCTAATGGACATGTTTTGTAGTGCACATTTCTAAGTGCACACTACATCATATTGGCTTCATTACAAAAAGTATTTGCTGGAGATGAGAAAGTACTTTTGAGTGCAGCCTGATTTTATAGAATCACATTAATAAAAACAAAATGTTTGCTAAATGATTTTTATTAATTTTAAATGATCTTTTCCATGTTAATTAGAGTTTTTGTCCTAACCAGCTACTGGAATGGTTTCTATTTCTGCGACGTCCCACAAATGGTCATCCCGGTCAACAAATGGGTCTAAAATCCTTCTCATAACAGTATATTAAAGCCGACATCCACTAGCCGGTTCAGAAAAACTTGATTTTGGCTCCCTCTGACTTTCTCTCCACTTCCTTGTCACATGGAGATCTGTTAAACAACAACAGGAGTACCACTTGAACAAAAGCAATGGTAACAGACTGAATTTCATTTAGTGCATACTTCTATAGTGTATTCACAGTGTTCTACTTTTGTAACACACACTATCTATTGTGCTAGTGTTTTAGTGCACACTACCTTTTTTACTAACTTTGTACTATACTACCTAGTGTACTAGTGCTGTAGTGCACACTACCTTCTACTTAGTTTAATAGTGCACACTACTTAGTCTATTAATGTGGTGTGAACTACTGTTGCAGTGCACACTACTTAGTCTACTACTTATTTGGTGTGTACTAGTGTTGCAGTGAACACTACCTTGTGTACATACTAGTGCTTACTTATATTATAGTGCACTACTTAGCCTACTACTTATTTGTACTAATGTGACAGCGAACACTACTTTGTGCACTTATTTAGGTGTGCATACTGTACTTAGCTTTACAGTGCACACTACTTGTGTGTACTGCTATTGCAGTGTGTACTGTAATGTACTTAGTTTTATAATCCACACTGCTTAGTGCACACAGCAAAATGTAGTGTGAAAGAAAAATACATAGGAGAATAGGACAGTGTAATGAAGGTTCAGGTTGGGCAGATAAAGGAGGAAGCCGGAACCGGTTTCCACAGTTCACGTGAGTCCGTTTTATTCACAAATAACCAGCAATCGCTGAACAGCTTCACTCAAAACATAAGACAGCTTATCAGCATCACTCAAATTAACAGTCCGCTATTCAGCTTCACACAACATAAGATTCTCCCTCAGGGAACAGACACGAAGACTCTGGTCTGCCTGTCTCTCTCCTCTCTCTGTGAACTGGCTGTCTTTTTATCTCCCCCAACTCTCACTGTGAACATAGAGATGGTAATTAGTCACAATTCATCTCAGGTGGATGTCCTTATCGCTTTCTCTCTCCCCAGATGGGCGAGACCACGCCCTCACCTCACAGACAGGAAAGAGTTGGAACGGGTCAGGAGATGAGTGGCGACAGGATAGAAAAGGTAAAGAAGAGACTTAGAGATGGAAAAGAAAGTGGCAGAGGGAAGGTGTTACAGAAAGTGAGGGGGGAACTGGGGGCTGAGAGCACAGATGCCATCACTCCAGCCTATCTCTGACTCATCCACACTGCTGAGAACAGATGGTTCCTCACACAAACACACCACAGCAATCATACACACGCATGGGAACAATATGACACACAGAAATGTACACATATATTTAAAGGAGCAGTCAAACCCGATTACACACATACACTATTTCATGCACAGGATTGTTGCTGTAGATTGAATGAGTGTGTGAACTGAATGTGTTGTTCTACATCTCTCGCATTCTCTCTGTCAGTTTTCACAGTGGGCAGTCTGTGCTCTGGGTACTGCTGACTCACACTCTCACCAAACCGCTGAGCTCTATATCATGCTACTGAGAGATTCTAATGAACATTTGCTCTATTTTTACACATAATACACAATGCAAATTGTCTGTTTGCTTCTTTCTTCCCAATCTCAAATGAATAAAGTAAAGACCCACTGTTCTGGCTCACAACAAACTTCGTTCTCACAGTGTTAAAGGAATAGTTTGCCCAAAATTAAATATTTGTCATCATTATTTTACTCTCATGTCTTCAGAAACCTGTATGACTTTAATATTCCTGTTTTTGCACTTTTAATGGTCTGGCTTTCATACACCTGTAAACATTAGCAGCATCAAAAGGTTGTGTTTTACATTGCAATATTTTGGAGGCGATTCCTTTGGAAATCATTTTATCGACAGATAATACACTCCCGTCAATGGATCTCTTTTTGTAGATCTATAGACTGCTTGTAAGTGGTTAAGACACAGCCTGCCTGCATTAACCCACACCTGAGTGAGTGCTGACCTACTCTCTCCTCTTTTATAACCTCAGAGGAGCCTACTAGTTTTGTACTGATTACTCTACATGCCTTAATCCCATCCAGGCTATTTCCCTGAAAGCTTTCACTGGATTTTTTGTAGATGAGGAGTCAGACCCACTAATTGACTGGAGAAAAGCCAGGCTTTTCCATCCCAAAATCCTGACCGTTCTCCAGCTCTCGTTTTCAGCTGGCTTCCGTTTCCGTTAACCCTCTTAAGCGTCCCAAAGAGAGAGTGAGAGAGAGATTGTGTTTCTCAGACCTCTGCCAGGCCTGTTTAGCCCTTTCTGCAATTCCAATACCTCCCTCCATAATACTTTTGTAGTTAAGGAACATTAACCTAAACAATGTGTTGTGTATCATGGTCAGTTTTTTAAAAACTTAGGGTTGTGTTAGGAGTAATTATACCAATATGTTATGTCTTGTTACTCAGTGTGTTCTCAGTGTCTATAAGTGCTTGCAAGAGACAGATATAATAAATTTTTTAGCACTGAGCTCAGTGTAAACTGATCTGTGAAACACTATGTGCATACTTGTCTTTGTAGTGTGCACTACCTATTGTACATTCGTTGTGCATGCTAGTTTCGAAGTTCCTACTATTTTTTGTGCATGCTACCTAGTTCACATTACCTTGACCTTGGACCATAACCTAGTACTAATTGTGTTGTGCACCCAATTTTGTGCACACTGCCTTGTGGACTAGTTTTGTACAACACTGCCTAGTGCATACACCTAAGGTACTAGTGTTGTAGAGCACACTACCTTGTGCACACTATCTGAAGTACTAGTGTTTTAGTGCACACTTCTATAGTGCATAATAGTTTTGGAATGCACACTGTGGTCTAGTTTTGTAGTAAACTACCTACTGCTTACTACACAGTGTTCTACTTTTGTAACGCACACTACCTATTGTGCAAGTGTTTTAGTGCACACTACCTTTTGTACATGTTTTGAATTATTCTACATTGTGTTCTAGTGCTGTAGTGCACACTACCTTCTACTTAGTTTAATAGTGCACACTACTTATTCTATTAATGTGTCCTACTAAATGTGTACACAAGGTAGTGTTCACTGCAAAAATAGTACATCACATAAGTAGGAGACTAATGGCAACAGTTATTATACCAAGTCTACTACTTATGTGGTGTGTTCTAGTGTTGCACTGATCACTACCATGTGTATGCATTTAGTAGTGCATTCTTAGTTTTATAGTGTAATATTTACTACTAATGTGTACTACTGTGCCAGTGAACAATACTCTCTGTACTCATTTAGGTGTGCATACTTGTTTTTATATTACTGCTATTGCAGTGCAGACTGCCCTGTGTACTTAGTTTTATAGTGCACACTACTTAGTCTACAACTTATGTGGTGTGTGGTGTGTACTACTGTTGTAGTGCTTACAAGTGTACTACGGTTTAGTAGTGCATTCTTGGTTTTAGAATGCACACTACCTAGTCTACTACGTACTGTATATATGGTGTGTACTTCTGTCGTGTGTACTACTGTTGTAGTGCACACTACATTGTTGACTGTTTTTAGTGCTCACTACCTAGTATACTAGTTTTATAGTGCATTCTGGCCCATCTGGCCTTTTTCTGCAAGCAGTGCTAAAGAATGAACCAATACTCCTCTGGGTCACATACACTATTAGTATTGGAGTGACACCAGTTCTGACGTGTAGCTGTGAATGCAAGACTGAAGGGTTGATTTGCATAATGTTTACTTCTGAACGTCCTCAGGAGCACCTCTGATGCTCTGTGCTTAATAATGCATTGCAAGCTCCATCTCTTAATGGGTCACTGCTGCATTCAGTGGGCCAGATTTCTTGATCTTGATTTTCTCTCTGTGCCATCCAAATGCTGGCGGATAGGAAAATAACCTGTGCTGAAATAACATCTTATCCTTTCTCTCAATCTGTCCATCTGTCTGTTTGTATCTCTCTTGCTCTCTAGTGGTCTGGTCAGTGATGATTTAACCACCTAGCCCTTTTTTAACTCCTCCACTATACCATCTGCAGTCTAATTGGCATTTCTTGTTCAAATAGTGCCTGTTACCTCTGGAGTGGGGCACATTCCTTTACTCTTCTCTCTTTACCAACATTCATTCGCCCATACCTCTCTGTTTGCCACAAGACCAGAGCAAGTGCTGATTGTTTGGTTCTGCCTTTCTTACGAGCTGAAATTTCTCCACACCAGCACAGCATTAAATTAGTCTTCCATTGTATTTTGATTCCCACCTGGTGCAATGTATAATAAATTATTCAGCCAGAATAGAACTGTATACTTTTATTACTGATGTTAGGCTCAATATTTGTCTCCATACAGCATTTCAAATTCAGCATGTGAATTGCTTCATAACAGATGTTGTGAAGTTTTTCCAAGACTTCTATGTGTGTGCATGCGTGCGTGTGTATGCATGGATGCATGTGTGCTTGCGCGTTTGTGTGAGTGATATTAATGAAGGAATGTTTGAATGAATTATTTATTTTTGTCTCTTTCTTTAAGGAGATTAAAGGATGTGTTCTTTGTGATCTTTTTATGCCATATCTGCCAGTATTTACGATATGTGGTAGCCAGCCAATTATTTTACTTTTTACTTAACTAACCAAACATTTGAATAATATTCATAAGAGATTCCCCATAATTAAGAAAAGATTAGTGAACAAATAGGAAATTATAAGAATATAAGTGCACCTGTACATGATGATGGGGTTTAGTATGCAAAGATCGCAGCATCTGCGAATGAACAAGTTCAAGAATAAGAGAGAGAGAGGCCTAAATCCCTGTGCTGCATCAATCAAAATGTAAATCGTGTAATGCTGTGTCACTGCAATGCTCTGTCAGTTATTTGTGTCAAAGAATCAGATAAGATTTTTCAGATTTTATGTAATTTTTCCTGAATTAAATATTTGACTTAAAGGTGCACTCAGTAATTTTTTTCCTAAGACATGAATTGTAATTTTGCAATATATGTATGAAATCATGACCACTCATTAAAATGAAGACTCCAGTCATATCAGTAACCTTGTAAAAGCTGTTTTATTCTACATGGAGAGGGTCTGCATATGGGGGCTGCCACGTTAGAATCACATGACCAGCCGAATACAACTCGCTTAATCTCAGTAACTGACCTGTTATTTGACACTTTCACTCATTGATTAAAGTAATCATGGCTGACTGTGAATACTAAATTTCTGTAATAGCATCTGAAACTGAAAACTATTGATTTTAAATGATGCTGTATCCAAGCCGCTAGGTGTCAGTGTAAGTCCAAGATGACACAAAGACAAAGGTTACTGAGTGTACCTTTAAAACACAACCTGTAATATAGTAGTAAATGAATGGCCAATAGTACTAATTTTGATTATATGAACCATTTTTTGCCAATTATATGAAAATATAGAACAATGTTTTAGTAGACCAGAGTCTGGTTGTTTAACCAACAGAAGATATTTTAGGTTCAGAAAGTGATCCAACCCACACAAGTATAATGCTCCCATCATTTGGGTGATTATGGAAATCCAGAGTGGTGATGAAACTGGGAAAAATCTTAAGCATTGAGTCTCTCTGCAACTAACCCAGTTCTTCACAATGCAGGCAGTTAACTGGTTCTCACAGAGATTTGGAGGAATATCCACCAATGAGCAACAAGTTTCCACCAGCCAGTCAAATGTGTCTCTCAGCTGCTCTGTACCTTAACATCCCCTGCTGTGAGCTGGAGGGCTGTGCAGCACTTCCAGCTGTTTCGAAGATCCATCTCTGCAGCCAAAACTTTGTCCTAGATCTTTTCCTTATCAGATCCCCCTCAAACTGGATAAGTGATTCTGTTAGTGTGGTCCTGTTTAATGGCCATAGAAAGTATCTATTTTTCATCCCAGCAAAATCTCTTTGAATTAATGGCAGTTGTCTCTAAATGTGTCCTCTCAGCTCCCTCTTTCTGGTCTCAGGTTATATGGGAGTTGTAAAATATGGTATTTAAAAGCACTTTTGACAGTTTACTGTCAGCATTTCTGCATCTGTCCAATCTTTTCTGTTCCTGGAATCCTCTGTCAGCACTTCATAAATCAGACAGATAACACAAGGTCAGAGAGATCCTCCCTGCATTCTGTACCGGCTCCAGAAAATGGTGTCGCTTTACAACCTGAAACTAAAGCTAAAGTAGAGAGGAGTGTCTTTTAAAAGACCTATGATATAAAAGTACCTGTGTGATTTGTGAAATCCGTTGTGCCACAGTGAAGAGATGCTGTGTCTTGAGGTTTTTTCATTCACATGGCCAGTAATTTACATTTTATTGCAGCATTTTGTTTTATCGAGCTGGGCTGCGGTTAATGATCATGCGCCGGAGTGGGATGAAGGACTGGTCTGGGTTTAGTTGTAAAGTTAATGAGTGGTTAGATGAATCTTATAGTACCACAGATGATGAATAATGTGGTCAGACAGAAGCCGACTGAGAGAATGAAGGCAATAGCAAGATTAAGATTGCCCCATGACTGCACAGTTTGATTATGCATTATCAGTGAATCAGAGAGCAATGACTCGCAATATTCAGTTTCTAGACAGTATTTGTAACACAAAATGAGAAACCATTAAAAATCCACATCCAGAGATTTTTAAGGGCAAACTGACATTAAACACCTTTTTGGGTGATTTTCAGGTCCCAACAGTGTAAATGACGAGCCGCCATTCCACCAAGTCATCACATCTCCCCCTGGGGATGGACCCAGAGCACCCTGCCGCAGCAACCCTCAACCCCCCAACACTCCTGCACCCAAACGTCGCTCCCTGCTGCCGCCTTCGCGAAGCTCCCCAGCAGGTAAGTAGACCAAGCCACCATGTTCGTTTAAGTCACCCTTTCTTTTTGTTCAAAAGTGAGCATTTTAACACACTACAACAAATATGTGGACTACATGGACTTCAACAAATGTAAACTAAAACTGAATATTCACTGCAATACATATGGCATTCAATTAGTATAAACTACACTAGTATGGTCTACAATTACCATGCACTATAACAAGTATGTGCTTTGACAAACATGCACTACAGCAAGATTGTGCTTCAACAAGTATGGACTTCAACTAATATTTACTGCAACAAGTATGGTCTACAACTAGTATGCACTATAAGAAGCATACGCTTCAATTATTATACACTCAGTGAGCACTTTAATAGGAACAATATGGCACTAATAAAGTGCCCGACGTGGTCTTCTGCTATTTGTAGCCCATCCACCTCAAGGTTCGAAGTGTTGTGCATTCTGAGATTCTGTTCTGCTCACTACAGCTGTACAAAGTGGTTACCTGAGTTACTCCCAGTGGAATGAATTGAAAACACCCGCTTCGCTTCACTTAACATACACCAGTGGTCATGTTTGGTAACAAATAGGCACAATAACAAGTATGCACTTTAACAAGTATGCATTTCAACTAGTATGCACAAATTTAATGTGCTTGTTTGTTTATAAGTAAGGCTGGATTTTTCCTGTCAATAGTTGTACAGAGGTGGCATGCTTCCTCCAGTGCCATAACTGTCATGTCAAATGTCATAGGAGAGAGAGCAGCTTCAGTTTGAACACAGCCCTCCACAAATGTTACCAACACCAAAAAAAGAAAGCGTATTTGTCAGGCATAAGTAAACTGCACCACCTACCTGTCCATGTCCTATACAGAGTCATTAATCTCTCTGTGCTGGTGAATAATGGGACAAACCTGTAGGGGGGATTTGCCACGGACTATGTTTAGTCAAGACTGAAATGTGGACTTTGTTTTGGGAAGAAACACCCTTTCTATCTTAGAGCTTAGGAAGTAGGCCACCCAGACTCATTCATCACACCATAGCACGAGGAGAAGGGCCTGTCTGCTCTTGTGTGCAGTACACATTGACACACTCACACAGATCACTACAAGCACTAGTCAATTTTTGCTCTAATGCTGGTATTGTCAACTCGGCTCTATTAGGCCAAATTATCAACTAAAGTGGACAAACCTATAGTTTCTTTATACTACTAATACAATATAGATCTCACCTGTTATAATAAATGAAATTGTATACATGGCAAGTGCCCAATGTGGCTTGTCGCATTGCATTGTGACGCACCTTAAGTTGACGAATGCCCCAAACGCTTTTCAAATTTTTAAATTCTTAAACATCACATGTGTGAATTAATTGCTATGAATTTTTTTATTATTATTTAAATAACTTATGAGCATTATATTTAAGCCAGATTGTGATGTTTCACTAATTGTTTAAATAAAAAATTGTTTTGCAATGCTAAAATAGACCAATGCAAAGTCAATTTTTACAACAGTAAAACAAATCTAAATGAAGTAGTCTCCTTTTACTGCTGTTGCTTCGATCTAGCCTTCTAACTTACAGCTGATTGGTCTTTAGTTAGTGAACATTTTTAGGTGCCATGCAGTTTCAAAGCTTCCAAAGCAGAAGAGTTTTGCTTTAGTGCCTGTCCAATTAAAGCTCACCTGAGCCCATTTAGTCAGTTGTTTTCCACCTTCTGAAGGGATAATGGGGCTAGAAGTATGTCCTGATCCCCCCTCTTCTTCCATCTCTTCTTTCCTAACCTGTCCTCCTCTCTCTTGCTGCATTGTTATCAGTTCTGTCCCATTTTCTGATCCTTGAGCACAGCTCTGAGAGCATACAACTCTCTTCCTGCTGCTTCCCTCTGTGCCATCCAAGTAAAATCCTTAGTCCCCTGGAGGGGCAGAAGGGCTGACAGGACTACTGGCCCATCATGGAGTACCAATTTAGATTAGGTTAGTATCTTAGCATGGAGTCTAGATAGTGAGCAGTGACAGCATTCATGAGCCTTCAAAGACCCTGCTATGTACACTGTCTGTGCAGCCAACTTTTGGCCCTCATAGATATAATAAAACAGTACAGGGAGTGAGGTTGCCTTGAGTAATACACATCCAATGAATAAAGTTGTCATAAACTACAGTAGATGCATGATTACAGTTCGATAAATGCAAACAGTGTTTCTGAATGCCCAAAGTATACAAACAGTGTCAATTTAATACACTTTTATTAACCAAACCACAGCCTAGCCACAAAAAAATCATTCAAACTGCATTAGAAATCTGAATTAAATTTAGTAATATATATCAATTTTAAATATATAAATATTAAATATAGTAATCTATATTATTTCAGTTGGACTAAAATAGTAATTCGTAATTGCTTCAGTCCTGAATTCTTACCAGTCTGATTTTTGCAAGGTCGGACTAACAGACCTACATTATATAATGCCATTGTAACTCTCCTTCGTCCAGCATGTATACACATTATTCAGACCACAATTAGCCTTGTTGTTGGGCGCATGCTCCAAAAAACAGAGGTGACACGCAACATGTACTTAACAGTTCCTCAGCTGACGTCCATCCTTCAAATAGTCTATTATGCTTTGTATTAAGTATACTTGGAAAGACAGATGTAGACTGTGGCTTGACTACGCAAAATCCAGCTGTAGCTCGATTATAACATGTAACCAGACTGGATGTGTGGGGCCTTAGGTGCTGTCTTAGCAGGGGATGGGGAAAGAGTGGGGTCCAAGCGAGGAGGCGTCAGTTGGGATTCAAGAGGGGTGTCTATGGTTGTCTGCTACATGTTGAGATGAGCTGGCAGTAATTGGGTGCCCTGGGACCCCTGTTGAAATGTGCTGTTTATGTGGTGTGTGCTTTGTTTTTAGTGAAAGTAAGCCAAAGCAGTAACCCCAAAAACATGCGCGCCCCTCTCTGTTGTGCGATGGGGATTTGAAATTCCCTGTACGCCATCAGTACCTTCAGTCTTTTTGCATAATTTCTTGAGTTTGTTTCATTTATATCTGTTTGGCTTATTTCATACAGTGGATCTTCCTACTAAATAATAAAGTTAAATAAGCTTTTTACATTTTCTGATGTAAAATGTGAGTGTCATGGTGTTGCCAGAGCATTTCTATGCATTTGAGTGTTTTTTAGCGCATTGATATGCAAAATCTTGGATGGTTGTTAGGGTGTTCTAGGTGGTTGCTTACTGGCCCAAGTCATTTTTACTGGCCCAAGTCATTTTATAAGTCCGCCCTCAAGTTTCTATTATATTATGGTCCCTAGATGGGTGATTTTCACGAAACCAGTCAAGAAAATTTCCTGGTTACTTTAACCCCAAATAAGAAAAAAAAATATATATATACAGTATTTATAATATATACACACTAATGAGCCAAAACATTATGACCACCTGCCTAATATGCTGTTGGTCCTCCGCGTGCTGCCAAAACAGCGCCGACCTGCTGAGGCATGGACTCTACAAGACCCCTGAAGGTGTCCTGTGGTATCTGGCACCAAGACATTAGCAGCAGATCCTTCAAGTCCTGTAAGTTGCAAGGTGGAGCTGCCGTGGATCGGACTTGTTGGTCCAGCACATCCCACAGATTCTCAATCAGATTGAGATCTGGGGAATTTGGAGGCCAGTGCAACACCTTGAACTCTTCATCATGTTCCTCAAATCGTTCCCGAACAATGTGTGCAGTGTGACAGGGCGCATTATCCTGCTGAAAGAGGCCACTGCCATCAGGGAATACCATTGCCATGAAGGAGTGTACCTGATCTGCAACAATGTTTAAGTTGGTGGCATGTGTCAAATTGACTTCCACATGAATGGACGGACCCAGGGTTTCCCAGAAGAACATTGCCCAGAGCATCACACTCCATCCACTGGCTTGTCGTCTTCCCACAGTGCATCCTGGTCCCATCACTTCCCCAGGTAAACGGTGCACACGTACACGGCAGTCCACGTGATGTAAAAAAAAAAAACTGAACTCATCGGACCAGACGACCTTCTTCCACTGCTCTAAGGTCCAGTTCCGACACTTGCGTGCCCATTGTACAGTAGGTGCTTTCAATGGTGGACAGGGGTCATCATGGTCATTCTGACTGGTCTGCGGCTACGCAGCCCCATACACAGCAGGTTGTGATGCACTGTGTGTTGTGACACATTCCTCCCATAACCAGCATAAAAATGTTCTGTGACTTGTGTCACAGTAGACCTTCTGTCGGTTCTGACCAGACGGGATAGCCTTCGTTGCATTCTCACATCGATGAGCCTTGGGCACCCAACACCCTGTCGCCAGTTTGTGGTTTGTCCCTCCTCGGACCACTCTCGGCAGGTACTCACAACTGCTGACCGGGTGCACCCCACAAGCCTTGCCGTTTCAAAGATGCTTTGACCCAGTCGTCTGGCC
This sequence comes from Myxocyprinus asiaticus, assembly GCF_019703515.2. Taxonomy (NCBI): domain Eukaryota; kingdom Metazoa; phylum Chordata; class Actinopteri; order Cypriniformes; family Catostomidae; genus Myxocyprinus; species Myxocyprinus asiaticus. Next base: position 18,830,585 of record NC_059386.1, read on the forward strand.
ATTACAATTTGACCCTTGTCAAAGTCGCTCAGGTCTTTACTCCTGCCCATTTCTCCTGCATTAAACAGGTTGACTACGAAAACTGATTGTTCGCTTACCATCTAATCTACCCAGACCTTGACATGTGGCCTTGTTAGGGGATGATCAACGTAAAATAAGACCAGGACATTTTCTTGACAGGTTTCATGAGAATCACCCAGATATGGTGTTGTGTAATGTTAGTCTACTGGATTCTATTTTCACCTATTTATTTGTCCGCCAGGCCAAAATCATAATTTTGATTGCTTAGAAAAGTTATAGCACACATCTCCTTAACAAGCCACAAAATGTGAGGTATCATTCATGCATTAACATCCACCACTAATAATTACACACTTTATCATATTTCTTTTTAAAATTAAAAATTTTCGCTATGGTACAATAGATATGTTAGGATTATTTCTTTAAAATAAACTCGACTTCTTTTCACTGTACTGGGAATGTAATGACCACAGATCTTGGATGTGTGAGATGAACACATAGATTTTGTAATATATTTTATGTCCTATGCCTATGCTGGTCTATATATGCTTGCATTTTCTCAGAATGTCATATCGGCAAACGGACCCTGGCAGTTGTGCTATTTTGTGGATGGCTGCCTCTTATTGGAATCGATCCACGGACCACTGAGACCATATTACGACTCCATACCAGAGAAGAGAGATAGAAGGAGAAATATAAAAGGGGGGGGGGGGTTACAGTTGTGAATGCATTCATGGATTTGCAGTCACTTACACTTGTGTATCTGTGTGTGTGTGTGTGTGTGTGTGTGTGTGTGTGTGTGTGTGTGTGTGTGTGTGTGTGTGTGTGCCCTGTGCAAATATCTTTTAATACAGGTTACTTCTTAAAGGGAGAGTTCACCCAAAAATAAAAATTCTGTCTTCATTTACTCACTCTCATGTTGTACCAAACCCATATGACTTTCTTTTTTCTGTGGAACACAAAAAGCACTGCCATTAACTGTCATAAACAGATTTTGCTGATGTCTTTTTTTTATCTATAGCTGCCTGTAAGGAATTCCAGAAGAGTTCTGACGGCACTCGTTCATCTCTCTCCTCCCCTAAGAGACTGGCTGTGGTCTCTCCTAAACCACAGTCTCCAGGTAACTAACCAAGACAAAGATCAACCCAAGATATTGCTTTCATTATATAGTTCTCCCCTTCTGCTGTAAGTGTACATTGCTGCTATTAGATGATGTCATGCTCTCTCACACTCACATCTCCACTGTAACACTCCAAATGTACTTTTTCTCTCACACACACATACACGTTGGTGTTACTATCATTATGAAGAATTTCCATGGACTAATAAATAAATAAATAAGTAAATCATTTAGCTAAGTTTTAAATAGCAGCAAACTTAGGTGCTTCTCTTTTGCCATGTGGCCCCATTTTCTGGGGGCCAAATTATTTATTTATTTATTTGTAGCAAGATATTGCTTACGATGACATCACAGTGACGTCATTTTGTTGTTTACAAAAAGTACGGCAAAAATCGTGCAAATGCCTTTATGCATTTTTAATGTATGAACAATCAAACATAGCAGCTTTTTTGGGGGGGGACCCTGTATATGCGGCTTCTCTCACGTGTGTGCGCTCTCTCTCTCTCTCTCTCTCTCTCTCTCTCTCTTTCTCTCTGTGCACGCTTGTGTGTGTGAGCGAGAGATCGCTTTCACAAACACTTGTCAGTCATCCATGATTTTTTTTTACGGATAATTCCAAGGGCTCTTTTTTCATAGGCACACAAAGCGCAGCGCTACGCGCAGAGACTGTGCACTTCGTCTTATCCAATTTGGGTGGGAGTGTTTGCGTTATCTTTGGGTGTATGTGCACAAACATTGTGTATTGTCTGGAAATAAAGTGGCGCAAAGCACAACTTGCTATTTTCCTGAGAAATAGGTCATTGAGCTAAGACATTTCAATACCATGTGTGTTTTCAGCACAAAGTCTAAATTCATTTGCATTTGCAGTTTATTTATTCCACCAGCAGTTGGTAATAAAGTTAATGTCCAAACTCTGAAAATATGGTGAAAGATCAAATTATGTCCCTAACGATCACTGTTGCAGCCGTTTAATGAGACAAAAATTGATGAGATATGTTGAACTATCTATAGGTCATTGTTTATTTTTCAATTATTATTATTATTATTATGTTTATATTTGTAATTGTATTTATGATCTAATTTGTATTGGTATTTTTCCACCTGTTGTCGTAGAGTGATTTTTAAGTCACTGCAAAAGGAGTTGGTGGAAGAAGGTAAATTGTTTGCATTTTGTATGATTTTTTTTTTTTACCACTTCATTATTTTGATTATATTTTTGTTTTGTTTGAAATGTAATTTGAATGTAGAAATATTTTTGTTAAATTATTTTGTGTTTCAATAAATTAATTTAGTTTTTCAAAATCGACCAGTAGAAGTGAAGTGCGTGTCGATACAATCGCTGTTAATACTAGCCATGATTTGTGTGTCAGTAGATGAAAACGATTAATAATACTTACATTCTTTATAATTTAACGGAGCCTATATTCATAACCTAAACCACATTTACCATGCAAATAAAAGGAGCATGTCAAATTTAACAAGGACGCAGTAAATGCACAAAATAATGTAAGTCCATAGTTCAATTCTTCTTATTCATTGCATATAGTCTATTTACACTACCAGCTTCATATGAAAGTGCTGTCTATGTTTATATTGCTGGTGCTTGATGGAATGGACTATATAATAGGACGCAGATGGTGGAATAACCGGAGAAGAACCTCCAAATTATATTTCACATGACCCAGCCCATTAGTACCTTGCCGCGCAATTTCGCCAAACTCTCTTGCACCTAGACTTAGTGCATGCTTGCATGAAAATACCAAAACTTCACAGCCATGCCCATTGGCTTATGACGTATGGCATAGTGCTGCACTTAGTGCTAGCACTCTTAAAATAAGGGCCCCAAATGTTTTCTGTCATTCTAACAGATAAAAAAGAGTAAAAAAAGAAAGAAAACCATTTGAAACTAGCACGAGTTTTCATTTCATCCATTTCAAGTGATATAGGCAGCATTTCTCTCCACACACTTGTGTTTGAGAAAAAGCAATAGAGCGCATTCTTCAGACTAACGTCAGACAGTCGTTGTTGTCCTAAACACCACAACTCCAAAAATCATTTGTGTTTTGTGTAAAGAAAATGCTGGAAAAAGGAATAGGAGTTATTTGTCAGTTTTTCTTAGCCCAACAAAAACACAGGATAAAGCAATCAAACGAACGTCGGATGGCTCTGTCAGGCTCAATGCAACAAACCCAGAATAATTAATCAATACTAAGGCTGCATTGCCCACTCCATGAATACCCAGAACAATATGCATAAAATAACACTGTTAAAGCATGAATAACATATTATATGTGTTAGCTGGATTATTTTAAAGTTGAGCTACACCCTGGTAAAATGGTCTGGAATTGTCATTTTTAATTACTTAAAATGCTAATATTGGCTATTATCAAAATATCAAATACAAACACAAAACTACTCATTTCGGTTCTCGCTATTGGCCGATAACTAAAACTAGGAACTTGGTACTTGTATTGGTCTTCAAAAATTGGTATCGTGCATCTCTAGTTTTAAGATTAATGCTCTATGGAGTTTTAAATCAACCCTTACCCTAACTCCCTACCGTAAACCTTAAACCTAAAAACATTTACATAGCTATCTAAATAGCGACTTCTGTTGTTATTAAGCTAATTATAAATACTACAGATACTATAAATACCTCTACATGTGTTTTTTTAAATGTAAAAAAATACATCGATTTTCCAATTAAGGATGACTTCGAATTTTGCCCAAAAGAAAGTTATGTCACATTTAGCTCTGTTTTTGTCCCCAAATATCTACACACTAACAAACTGAACATCCCAGTGAAAAGGAGAGTACTTCATAGGATGTAATCACTGTGGCCACTGAGGTCAAATTCAGCTGTCAGGATGTACAAAATGAATCAGTAATCAGTATTCAATCAAGAGTCTTCAGTTTTTTATCTTAATACAATGCAATAGTGTATCCCTTCCATTCCTCAACAGACAAATCAATCTTTTGTGTGTCCCCTCCACTGAGCTTTATTTCTCCTTCCCTCTCTTGTTCACCTAAGAAGTGACCTAACCTTTCCTTTTTTGTCTCTACCAGCACCATAAGAATGAACTTTTTCATTTATACTTCATAAGACATTCCTCTGCTCTACCCTCTTCTTTCTCTCCAGTCATGCCATCCATGCCCCTTGTTTTATTTGTCTTCATCAAGAGCAGAGAAAACCACCCTAACATCAATTTCTCCCACCATACTACCTGAAAATGACTATTTCCTCTTTGTTGTCATAGAGACTGACTCCCTGACAATAGATTAAGCCGCTCTGATAGTTTAGGAGGCAGGTGACTGTGGTGTGTGAATGTGTGTGTGCTGCTGGATTGGATTGTCTTTCAGGCAGTATAATGTTTAAGCTCTTTAATTAAAGTGCTGTTAGTTTAAAGCAGGATCACATTTAGCTGGAAATGAGGGAATGAGAGGAAACAGATTTACAAAATTGTACATCCTGGTTGTTTATAATTTCTCTTGCAGAAGAGAGGGTAAGGATTGTTTTGATTAAATCAGACTCTCTATTTCTGTCTAACTTAATGCATACCAGATATGCATTAGAGATTAGCAGCACTATATAACTAATTATCACTTCATGTACTTAATTATTACTGCCTGTACAGAGACTAAAATGTGTCACAGAATGCAGAGGCAGGACCCAAAAGCAGAGTTAAAAAGGGGATTTATTTATATAAAAAAAAAAAAACAACAACAACATAAAGCTCCCAGAAGGGGGAAAAAAACTACCCCGTAGGTGAAAAAGGTAATCCAGGGCTTGGGCAGAAGCAGCTGGGAACAAGACCAACCGGACCGGGTAGGAATAAACAGGACTAACACAAGACAGACATGGGCAGATAATGCCATGGTCCTGTCAGACAAAAGCCCAGACTGACAAAGTAAGAGGACCATGACACTCCCCCAAAAAAATGGGAACATCAAACAATACACAAGATAAACGAGCATTAACATAAATCAGAACAACAGAAAGGGAGGGAAACCAAAGAGGGAACTTAAGGAAAGGGGCGGAGTCCTGCAGCCTGGGGGGAGGCCTCAGGGTGAAGGCGGGGTCTGGTGGCCTGGGAGGAGGCCTCAGGGCGGAGGCGGGGTCTGGCGGCCTGGGAGGATGCCTCAGGGCAGAGGTAGGGTCTGGCGGCCTGGGAGGAGACCTCAGGGCAAAGGTGGGGTCTGGCAGTCTGGGAGGTGGCCTCAGGGCAGAGGCGGGGTCTGGCAAACTGGGAGGCAGCCTCAGGGCAGAGGGGACAGAATCCTGGGTGGCGGCCACTGGACAGGGGGTCAGGAGGGAGTGGCTCAGTGGGTGGTGCCATGGAAGGCTCGGGCGGCGGAGGCTCATTGACCATGGCAGGCGTGGGCACTGGCCGCAGCAGGGGAACAGCCTTCATGGCCATGGACATTGACAGTGACAGGGGAACGGCCTTTGTGGCCGTGAACACTGGCAGCAATTGGGGAACGGCCTTCGTGGCCATGAGCACTGGCAGGTGCAACTGGGGAACGGCCTCCGTGGCCGTGAGCACTGGCAGAGACTGGGGAACAGCCTCTGTGGCCGTGAGCACTGGCAGCACCAGCAGAGACTGGGTAATGGCCTTCGTGGCTGTGAGAACTGACATGGACTGGGGAACGGACTCTGTGGCCGTGAGCACTGGCAGAGAATGGAGAACAGCCTCAGTGGCCTTGAAAACTGGCAGGGAAGGGGGAACGACCTCCATGGCCGTGGGCGCTGACAGCGACAGGGGTAGTACTTCTGTTGTGACAGCCTCTGCCTCCTGGTGGACAGCTGCAGTGGGCTCGGCTGAGGCATCCACTTCCATGTGTGGGGTGCCCTCGTCCTTGGGTTGGGATGAGGAATGGAAGTCCTCTGAGGCACAGGCTGAAATAAACTCCTCCCATTTCATAGCCTGCCTTACTGCCTCGAGAAACCTCCATCCTCATCCCGATCTGGGACCCAAGATCTATAAGTCCATCCTGGCCAGTTCGTAATGCAAGCATGACGCGAGGCGCACCCGCGTTCGCGAGAGCAGACAAACCACTGACACGAGTGCATGCTGCCAAGAAGACATAAGCGTGATGTGCCCACGTCAATAACAAACAGTCTGACATGGAGCACGAGTGTCCGGATTCTGACACAGACCGAAACTGAACCAGACAAGAAGTCAGGATCCAGTCACCGTGCTCCTGATATGAAACAAGACGGACCGAAGAGCACATGGCAGAGAATACAACCGAACCGCGCGCTCACAAAAAGACAGACAACAAAACACAAGACAGACATGGCACGATAATACCATGGTCCTGTCAAACAAAAATCCAGACTGACAGAGTGACAGGACCGTGACAAAAATGCTTAGCCTCCAAAATGAAAAAAGATCAGATAGTGATTCTTGATGTATTCTGACTAGGGGTTAATTTCAGTATACTGTATTGTTTCAGTATATGAATAAAAAGTACTTGTACTTTATCAGTACTTAACAGGAAATTTTCCTTCATCCTGGCAAGAAGCAATAATTATACCCATACCAAAACCAGGCAAGGACCATTCTGATGCTAACAATTATCGCCCAATAGCACTGACCAGCTGCCTCTGTAAAACTATGGAGAGAATGGTCAATGATCGTCTAGTGTGGATACTAGAGTCTGAACACAAGATCAGTAAATTCCACTGTGGGTTTAGGAAAGGAAAAACACATTGGATCACCTTATTAGACTGGAATAATTTGTATGGGACAGCTTTATTAAAAAAGAACATGCTGTTGCCGTATTCTTCGACCTGGAGAAGGCTTATGATACCACTTGGAGATATGGCATCCTTAAAGATATATGAATTCGGTCTTCAAGGCAGATTACCCTTTTTTTGTTTTCAATTTCCTGTCCAATAGTCATTTCCGTGTTCAGATAGGAACTACCCTGTCAAATTCACATATTCGAGAACTAGGGGTCCCTCAATGAAGCATTCACTCTGTTACACTTTTCAGTATCAAAATTAATAGTATAGCAAATGTTATAATGCCCAATATTTTTTGCAGTTTGTATGTTGATGATCTGTGCATTTGTTACAGAGGAAAAAATATGAATGTAATCGAACGACAAGTACAATTATGCATCAATAAGATAAATAAATGGTCAATCATAAATTGATTTAATTTTCTAAAACAAAGACTGTTTGTATGCACTTTTGCCTTTTGCGGTCTCTACATCCTGACCCAGAGTTTCTTTTTGGAAGGAGAACCCATCAAAGTTGTCAAAGAACTTACATTTTTAGGACTTGTGTTCGATAACAAACTCACTTTTATTCCACACATGAGAAACCTGAGGAAAAAGTGTTTCAAGACATTGAATATTATAAAAGTGCTGGCAAAATCAAAATGGGGTGCTGCCTTCATTGTACTTTTACGACTTTACAGAGTGCTAGTCAGATCCCAGCTAGACTATGTGTGCTTTGTATATGGCTCAGCAAGAAAGTCCTACATTAAAATTCTGGACACCTTACATCACCAAGGACTACGACTGGCTTTAGGAGCTTTCAGAACCTCTCCTGTTCAGAGTCTTTTCACAGAAGCCAGAGAACCTCACTCCAGAACAGACGTTTGAAGTTGGCATTACAATATGCAGTGAAACTGCAGAACAAACCAAAGCAATCCAGCCTACCAGACAGTTTTTCACCCCGAACAATCTTACTTATATGAAGCCAGACCCAGATATATCAGACTTTTTGGAATGAGGATGAAACCTTATCTAGAAAACCTGGATATCAATTTGGACAACTTAACCCAAGCTCATGTTTGTCCTATACCACCGTGAGATCTGAAAAGGCCAAATATAATTTTGACAATGACCCAGCACAAAAAGACAGAGACACACCCTAATGAGTACCACCAGCAATTTTTAGATATAAGATATGCTTTTCCTCTCCATAAACCTCTTTTCACTGATGGATCAAAAGCAGATAATAAAGTTTCGGCAGCACCCGTTATCGGAGATCAACACTATGGAATCTGTATTACTGGACAATGCTCCATCTTTACTGCTGAAGCTCATGCTCTGCTTTTAGCCCTGGAAAATTTTAAGAATGAACAAGAACAAAATTTTTAATTTTCACAGACTCAAAATCTTGCCTTCAAGCTTTGGAATCTTTAAAGACTGATCACCCCATTATTTTGAGTATTTTAACTATACTCTACTTCCCAGGTCATTTTGGACTGTCAGGCAATGAGAAAGCAGATATCGCAGCTAAAGAAGCCCATTCTCTAGAAATCACAGAGTATAGTATTCCACCCACAGACCTAAAACACTTACTAAACTCTTATATCTCTAACAAGTGGCAGATAGAATGGGACGAATGTAAAAACAATAAGCTGTATGAAATAAATCCAGTATAACTAATAATCTTTTCTCTAACTTTGAAAATAGGCATGATCAAATTGTATATACTAGGTGTTAATAGGTCATTCTAGACTGACACATGGATTTTTATTAAAAGGTGAAGAACCTCCATCATGTCTTTCCTGTCAGACTATACTGACTATTAAGCACATTTTATTGGATTGCGCTGCTTTTAATACTATTAGACAAAGGTTTTACTCAGAAACAAGCTTATCAGACATTTTTAAAAATGTATCACCTAAAAATATCTTAGAGTTTCTGTTTAATATAAAACTAAAATTCCTTATTTAATTTTTATGTTTTTGATACTTAATCTGTTCTCACTGTGTGGATAGCCTTGTTGCTGACATGGCACTAAAAATAAACAAATAAATAAATAAATTATCAGTACTTTATAAGTACTGTTATCAGATAATAATACCATTATATTAAAGGGTAAGTTCACCCAAAAATGAAAATTCTCTCGTCATTTACTCACCCTCATGCCATCCTATATGTGTATGACTTTCTTTCTTCTGCTGAACACAAACGAAGATTTTTTAGAAGAATATTTCAGACCTGTAGGTCTTTTATATGCAAGTGAATGTTGACCAGAATTTTGAAGCTCCAAAATTCACATAAAGGCAGCATAAAGGTAATCCATAAAACTCCAGTGGTTAAATCCATATCTTCAGAAGTGATATAATAGGTGTGGGTGAGAAACAGATCGATATTTAAGTCATTTTTGACTATAAATATTCACTTTCACTTTCGAAAGTGAAATTGGAGATTTATAGTAAAAAAGGATTCAAATATTGATCTGTTTCTCAAACAAAGTGATCGCATCACTTCAGAAGACATACATTAAACCAGTGGAGTCGTATGGATTACTTTTATGCTGCCTTTATGTGATTTTTGGAGCTTGAAATGTCTGGTCACCATTCACTTGCATTGTATGGACCTACAGAGCTGAAATATTCTTCTAACATCTCAGTTTGTGTTCTGCAGAAGAAAGAAAGTCATACACATCAGGGATATATGGTGAGAGAATTTTTCAAAACATTTTGGTGAACTATCCCTTCAATGTACCACGGTACTGAATGAAAACATATACAATGGCATCTGCATGGACTTCAGAAAAGAAATCAAAGAATCTTATGGTACTACCATGGAACATGGCCAAAAAACATGGTATTGCCATGGTAATGTCCAAAAAATAAAAATAAAAACTATGGTAGTCCCATGTTAGTTTTGTTGGTGTGAATGTTAGTTTAAAATTCCAATTTTTTTTAATACATTTTATAAGATTATAAATAAAGTATGCATTTGTTAAATCAACAACCAAATCAAGGAGAAATACAGTATATACAGTAACCTTTCCCTGTGCATATAGACAAACTGTATGTGCATTTACCATAAGTTTACAGTGTGCAGAGGACAACTATAGCTTGCTAAGATGTATATTGAGTTTAATTCAATACCTGATGTGACAATAAAGACCTGATAAAAGTGATGGAAAAAAGCATTGGAAAAAATGCTGCTTAATGCTGATCATTAATAAACAAATTGCTTGCACTCTCAACACAGTGGACCTAAAGCAAAACAGCCCCATCATTGCAATTAACTGCTATGTGTCCCTCAATCTCACAGGCAAGTCCTTCTTCTGAAGCTAGTTTCTACAGTAATGACAGCCGTAGATCATCCAGTCATTCCATCTGGCTTAATGTGTTGATCAAATTAATCATGGATAGAAAGAACAAATTGAGGGACCATCCACTATGCTTCAAACACAGCTGCCATATGCACACAAGTATTAGCTGCTATTAGCATATTTATGCATAAAACTTTATATGGCTCTGAAATTTCCCTCATCTTGGAGCACATTAAGATACACACCTTGATATTTTATTTTATTAATGCCATACCCATTGATTTTAATGCTAGTTTTGAGCAGTTTATCAAGATAAGTACTTATAGAGCATAAATAATGGACAATGTCTTTATGTAACACTTCCACTTCACTGGTCATGGTGTGACTAATCTAGGTGGATTGCATAACAATTCTTCCATTATTTTATTTGAACTAAAGATTGGTCATGGTCTTTTTATCCACTGCGCATTAAGTATGGTTGTAACTTTTCGTTAGATTTGGTCAAATATTTCATTTTAAAATGACTGTACATTGTGACAGTCTAGTTTCTGATTATAGTTCCTTACCTTTACATATAGAAAATTTATGTAATTCATTTACGTAAAAAATTATGGTAAAGCTTTATGTAAATTGTTTCGTGGTTTTTAAATGCACAAGACTACCTGGGGTGTTTTTACAATACAGAGACCATTTTATCCACAGAGGGCCATTCTGAGGTGAATTTAACAAAATAGATTTTTTATTAGTCTCTTGTACATTTATCTGTTTAGTCCTCCAGAGGCCGCAGAGAGTAACATCGGCAGTACGAGCCTCAAGCATGCAGATTTTACCTCGTACTGGCTCTCCTGGCCCAGAGAAGAGAAAAGAAGAGGAGCAGAAGAAAGAGAAAGTACGAGAGGAGTTTGAGAGACATGGGGAACTGCAGCTCTTGCAGGGCCGCTGTGAAGAGCAGAGCAAGCAACTACAGGCTCTTCAGACAGAACTAAAGAAGACCAGCGTGGGTCTGGATGTCTTTGTGATCTGCACTCAACACTTCTGCCTCAAGGTACTTTATTTCAGACCTCCATGCTCTAAAAATCACATTATCCTCACTTACGATACTGAATTGCTAGGCTTGAGTCAAATGCCCAAGTGTAGCTGTCTGCAACCCGCAAGATGACAAGGAACACCCAATACACGACACGCCCACTCCAAGGAACACCCCCTTGGATCAAGAAACGATTCTATTGGCTAAAATAACATTTAAATTTATATGCAATCGCTGTATGATTCTTGTTGTCTTAACTATGTAAATATAACAAAGAATAACATTTAAATTATGTCACAAAACATAATATTAAACCGACGATATAAATGATGGCATTAAATATTTCTCTCTTCTGTTTTCTCCAATTCGCTCACAAGTTAACAGGTTAGCCTATTAGCTTAGCATATGCTAGCTTCTTCTCCTCTTCATTTTCATCACATTTCTTCTCACTGTCACCACCTACTGATACAGATTCAGTTTTTAAAGTTTATGGTTAGGGTTATGTTTAGGGGTAGGGATAGTTGTATTGTAGCTGAAGGGTTGCTATGGGATTCAAATAAACACAACAAACACAGTGAAAGGATGTGACATCAACTGTTGCAAGACTTTAGCATTTTGCCTGTTATTTGAAGGGGGCGTGACTTGTAGTGGACACAGACAGACCCTTCTCCATGTACCAACAGTTCTTTTGTGTTGTCTTTTTGGTTGAACATACAGAAGGAGTTATTCAAAACTTGGAAGGCTAATTCTTTCAGTTTTTTGCTTGAAACCCATGCTGAATTTTTTTTTAATCCAGCCTAAGCTGGTTTGGCTGTTTTGGTTTCCTTGACTTTAAGCTATAATAACTGCTTGAATACTGTTACTATTTAGAGAATCAATCTTATTCTCAAAAAAATGAATCCCAAATATGTTGTATATACAAAGTTATTGCTGTTTAGCAAATGTATTCTTACCAACATGATTTACAGTACACCTACTGCAGGAACATCCCCTTTAGCACAACCCCTAAGATCAAGTGACATGCTCAAGGACAGAATGATACGGTCTTCACACGTCTCCATACCTGAGATTGAACCTGTGATGTTTGTGTTGCCATGCCAAAGCCTTATCCACTAGGCAACCATTAGTGTTTACTGTTAACCGATATACTGCCTTGAACTGACACATCCACTCAATCTCACACAACTCCCAAACAACAGAACAAGTCATAATCATAATCCTTATTCTACTGTAAATAGACCTATTTGGACTACGAGAGATGAGGTAACTGTTTGCAAGAGTGTACCACTTGGATGGTTTGCACACACTCACAGCATGCATATTATCGTCTGTCTCCTTAGGATAAATCGCATATGTTGTTGTATTCCTCATATAATTTTTTTTAATTTATTTTTATAATATTCTTTTTTTTTTTTTTTTTTTTTTTTTTGTCTGCTAATGTTTTTAGAAGCGTAGTGCCCTCTGGTGTCTATTAGAGAAAATATGCTAAATTATCATATCTTAAAATGTGTTCACTCCATTTGCTCACAGTTGGCACTGTAATTTTATTTTGCATATAGGAACTAACTCAAGACACAGGTACACAATCTCAAACAATTCAGTGAGCGGTCTGAAAAAAAAAAACCTTTTCTATATGTTCTAGTTTAAAGCCTGCGCATACACAATTAGGCTTATGTTTAATGTAATTGTATTCATCTCTTCCACATGCCATTCTGTTTAGAAATAAAAGGGTCTATGTATAGAGGTTGTGTGTGTTAGTAACCTGCCAACTCCTTCTTTTTTGTTAGCTGTTAAATGCAGACTAGAATGAATGTGATGTTTCTGCAACACATCAACTTCTTTATTTTCTTTTTTGTTAGCTGTTAAATGCAGACTAGAATGCATGTGATGTTTGTGCAACACATCCATTTCTTTTCTCTTTTTTTCTTTTTTTTAAGCTGTTTAATGCAGAATAGAATTCATGGTGTGTTTCTGCAACACATCAATTTCTTTTTTTCTTTTTTGTTAGTTGTTAAATGCAGACTAGACTTCATGTGATGTTTCTGAAATACATCGATTTCTTTGTTTTGTTTTAGCTGTTAAATGCAGAATATAATTCATGTGGTGTTTCTGCAACATATCAATTTGTTTTTTTGTTTGTTTGTTTGTTTGTTTTTTGTGTTAGCTGTTAAATGCAGACTAGAATTCGTGTGATGTCTCTGTCTTTGATCTGATTTTTCCTTTAGACAAAGGCCATAAATGTAATACTAAATGCAATACTCTCTGTGTGTGTGTGTGTGTGTGTGTGTGTGTGTGTGTGTGTGTGTGTGTGTGTGTGTGTGTGTGTGTGTGTGCGTACTGCTGAAAATGAATTTCCATGCTTGTCCAAGCTGGTTTATGATGGTTAGCGCTGTCCAGCATCCAAAACACAACATGTCGGTCAACATGGAGTGTGTGTAATATTTGTGTTAAAAGCCATGTAGTAGATGAGTATCAAAGCAGATGTGTTATTTTGTTTCAGAGTGAAAGTGCTGAAGAGAAGGAGAGAGAGTTGTCCCAGGAGCTCAGCAGGATTCAGCATGAAGTGGGTGAGTTAAAAGAGGTTTCTGTTTGTCCAGTCTCCAAAAGCTACCAAAACAAGGTTTGTGTTGGCTAAATCCATCATTTCTGCCCACATTTGCCAGCCTTTAATGCAGCTCGCTGGGAGCATCTGCAGAAGGAGAAGAGGGAGCTGGAGGAGTGCTTTGAGAGAGAGCTCAGAGAGTTGCAGATCCAGCAGGAATCTGAGCTCGCTACCTTTGAGGAGAACCTGAGATTACGTCACGCTTCAGACAGAGACCATCTTAGAGCAGAGCACCAATCAGAGGTGGAGGAGCTTCGAACCCAGCACCAGGAACAGGTTAGATTATCTACCTGATGATCATGAAAGCATAGAATAAGTGGGGTCTGGGTAGCTCAGCAAGTATTGACGCTGACCTACCACTCCTGGAGTCGTGAGTTCGAATCCAGAGTGTGCTGAGTGACTCCAGCCAGGTCTCCTAAGCAACCAAATTGGCCTGGTTACTAGGGAGGGTAGAGTCACATGGGGTAACCTCCTCATGGTCATGATTAGTGGTAGTTTAACTACCTGCACTGCTGCAGATTACACAGTACATCTCAACTGTTTTTTTTTTTTTGTAGATAGAGGAGTTGACTGCCAACCAGGAGGCTGCCTTGGAAGACCTGAAGACCATGCACAACATCACCATGGCAACACTGCAGGAGGAGCATGCCAGGACAATGAGAGGTTAGTATCCAGTTAATAATGCCACTACTAACCACCAAGGGGAAATGTAGAGCATAACTTTCAGTTTTATTTTACTTTCTCATTTCATTTCATTCAGACTTAAGAAAAGCTCACGAGCAGCAGAAAGCCAGTTTCGAAGAGGACTTTGAGAGACTACGCCTCTCCCTTCAGGTGATTTAATATAGTAGTTTTGATTTACTTGATTTACTTTGACTTTTTGTGATTATTTGTCTTAGTATGACTGTATCAGTGAATGAGATGTTTTGCCCTTTATTTGTTTTGCTTTCTCTGTTAACAGTACTGTTTCTTTTAGGACCAGGTGGACACTCTGACGTTCCAGAACCGAACTCTGAAAGACAAAGCTAAGCGTTTTGAAGAGGCCTTGAGGAAGAGCACAGATGAACAGATCGTGGTATGCCTCTTTAAGACTCACATATACTTACTTATAAAACAGTGACACACATTAAATGAAAGTGTTGCATTTTTATTTGCAGGATGCCCTAGCTCCATATCAGCATATCGAGGAGGACCTGAAGAGTCTGAAAGAGGTTCTGGAGATGAAGAACCAGCAAATTCATGACCAGGAAAAGAAGATCTGCCAGCTGGAGAAAGTGGTAAGCTCTAAAAATGAAAAGGTATTCAGGATAACACTCTGCCTTTTCCATATCGCTAGAGAGCCACATTTTCACCTTTTTTAGAACAGTATTTAATCAAGTACTTCATCACTCCTCTATAAGCTTACAAAGAGTAATTATATGTGTGCAGGTGTGGAAAGAGTACTGAAAAATCATACTCAAGTGAAAACTGTTACTTCCCAAAAAATTTAGTGTAAAACTACTCAAGTAAGAGTAAAAGAGTAGCTCATTTAAAAGTACTCACGAAAGCTATGCCCCCCTTATAAAACAAACTGTTTGCTGCAATTTCAAAATGTTGCATACTGTACGTACTGTAATTCACATTCCCTTTTTATGGCTGTTTGTCAGAAAGAATGAAAAATATAGGTATCTTTCAACAATTTTCTTTTTCACTGACAACTTTTAAAATAAATCACTTATCTACATGTATCTGATTCCAAAAAAATAATAGGGCGACATGATTACAGAGATGAAAAGATAAAAACGGTATTTGCAATGCACTGATCATCATTTTAAATCATAATGTATAAAACAAATACAAATAAATTATTATTCAAATTACTAAACTCTCCACATCAGGGTTTGGTATTATTAAAAAATTAACAATATTATTAAAACAACTTATTAATATATCATAAAATAGTGACATCACATTAATACTTTTAAAGCTACTAAAGTTATTCAGCCAAAAGTAGTGAGTGGTTTTCTCATTACTGTTGTTTGATTATTAGCCTTTAATCACATACTTGTCACGGAATGTGTCAGGAATGAGCACCCAAAAGCAGGAATGAGGCAAAATAAAGATTTATTAAATAAACAAAACAAACAGGGAAAACAAAACACTCACAAGGAAGAAAACAACTGGAGAGAAAAACAACAATGAACTTAAAAACTGAATGACAAACCATCTGGAGGCTGAGCAAACAAAACAGACTAAACATAAACACAAGTATATATACAGGTAAGGCACATGAGGAACAGGTGAAGACAATTAACATAACAAAAACTAGACTAGGGGTGAGGCCAAAGGAAATGAGGGGGTGGAGTTGGGAAATCAGAGACTCAGCCACGTGCATATACACACCACAAACACACACAGACAGAAAACAGACAGGGACCAAGAGGCATACGTAGCAGGATCATAACAATACTAGACAACGGCAGGTCTGTTATAACTGACTGTGTTTACATTAATACCTCGCCAAGATGGGCATTTTGGCAGAATTATTAAGTGTATTTGACCATTTAGGTGCATATGCACTTTAGCGCGAACTCACGCATGTAAAGCATAGATACATAAGCCGCCTGTCAATCAGTGTGCACACTTACAGAAGCAAGGAAATATTAGATTTTATTGAGATCAACCTGTAGGAGTGGGTGATACCAGTTATTTTCTTTTCGATCCGATACCATCATTTCAAGTCCAATATCGTCAATACCTCTTTTACATTAATTTTTTTGCTATATTTTGGGATAAAATGGGTAATTTAAAATATTATGTTTAGTCATAATTCAAGTCATAATTGTTTTACATTTATGAGCCTATACAGAACATTATTAGACTTTTGTTTTGTTTACCCTTACAAAAATTATCCATGGTTTTACTAGAGTAACTATAGTTTAACCATGGTATTTATTTAAACTATAGTTACCAAATAATTAACCATGGTTACTACTACAATATTACTGTAGTAAAAAAAAGAAAAGAAAACATGGTTACTACAGCCATGGTTACTACAATATTACTTTAGTAAAACCATAGTTATTTTTTAGTTATTTTTTTATTTTATTTATTATTATTATTATTATTTATTAACAACTATTACAGAACATTATCAACGTTCTAACAACATTTAATTTAAATAAACATAACAAACGACACACAAACTCATTATAATAAATGTCACCTTTAGATATGTTGTTTTTAGTGTGAATTTACTCCTGAAGCTGTTCTTTGATTTTCTATCATTACTTCTGCAAGGCACTGATCCCTCTAGTTTGAACGAGTGATGTGACGGCACAAGCACTTGTCTGCTTGTGTCTTTCAGCATTTATGCACGTTAAGATGAGGGGAAGAAGAAATAGTTCACATCCTGCACAAGTATTTGCTAATATAGCATAATCCTTTTTATTTCACTCTGAAGCTTATGATTATTGTTCATGTTCATGGTAACCAAATAATAATATCCATAGTTAAATTAAAAAAAAAAAAATGTTCATCAATATTTTTGTGTGAGGATCGATATTTTTGATGCAACATCAGTATCGGAAATATCAATACCTTAGGATCGATCCGCCCATCCCTATAAACCAGTTGTTGTCTTGCTATCGAGACTGATGTAATGAGCACACCTGGTCTAGATGCAAAACATAGGCTAAATATAAAAAATTGCTCCAAAGTTTATCATCAATATTGTTTCCGATTAATATCGAGATCATTTTATCGCCCAGCCCTATTGCTAACATTACATAAATCTCTCACAGCAACCTAATAATCTCAGTGATAGCTAATATACAGGCTACGTTATAGATACAGAAAATCTAGTAAGCAGAATTAATGCTGATATCTTGACTGAAGCTAAACTCACAAGACACGATCACGAAAAGCCCTTTCAGGTGCGGCTATGGATGTTCAGGTGTTGACATTGAACTGCTGCTTGAGGCATCATCCACATCCATAGAAGCTGGCTCCAGATTTACAGCTGCTGTTCGAGTTTTCTATGCGTGTTTTGATTTGACGGGAGTCATGAGACTCTGGTAACCAAACACGTTGATGGATAAAAATAAAATCAAAAAAGGGAAGTAGCGAACACAGACAGAGGGAAAATAGTGCAGTAAAAGTACAGTTACAGCACTTAAAATGTACTCAAGTAAAATTATAAAATTTTTAAACTACTTAAAAAAGTACAATTCCTCTGAAAAACTACTTAGTAACTGAAGTATTTGTAATTCGTTATTTTACACCCCTGTATGTGTGTGTGTGTGTATATATATATTCTGTTGTCAGTTTTATTGTGTATTACATTATTTATGATTTGGCTGTAGAGTCAGTTTCCATTTTTACTTATTTTTCCTTTCAGCTGCTTTTGATGTTTTATTATTTATGATCCAGAAATAGGTTCAGCTTGCATTTTAAAACTACTTTTTTACTCCTTTACTTTCCGCTTTTATGAAACTCATTGTTTTGTCGGCACATAAAAGCCATTTCAGTCCCTTGGTGTCCAGTGGAAGTTTGTATAAGAATTTAATGTTGAGCTCTGTGTTCACGTGATACTTTGAGCAGGCCCAAAAAAACCTGTACCTGGAGGAGCGGGTCCAGGTGCTTCAACAGCAGAATGAAGACCTGATGGCCCGCATTGACCAACACCTCACAGTGTCCAGGTAATAGCCAAAATATTAAAAATCTGTATTTTCTCTGTTATCTACAGTATATGGATATTCCTGGATTAAAGTGATTTAATGTCATATTCAGACTTATGTAGCCAGACTTTTGACTATCAGCATAAATCTGATACACATTGCATCTTATTTGTAGCTTGATTTTAGCCAAGAACCCGCCAGCTTATCTTATCCACATATGAATTAACCACAGTTCTTTTTTTAACGGTTAGTGTTTATTCTGTCCTTACAGGCAACTATCTGAAGAGAATGCTAACCTTCAGCAGTATGTGGAGAAGGAGACCAACGAGAAGAAACGTTTAAGCCGCAACAATGATGAATTGATGTGGCTTCTCCAGACGAGTCCTCACCTGTCACCCTCCTCCTCCCCTATTCACAGAGCCTTCTTCCCAGGCCCTGAAATACCCCCATACCCTTACTCTCCAGGCCCTGGTACCCCCACACACTTGTGTTCCCCTGGCCCCTGTACACCCACTCACAGGGTGGTGTCTCCAGGACCAGGGACACCCAATCTCAGAGGGTCACCAGCAGCTCGATCGTCCCCAGCTCGAATCCCAAACGCTAACACTTTACCCAGATGAGTCTCTGTTGCTTCATCCATCTTTCCATTTGTTTTCTGTCACTTTTAATCTTTCCTTTACAGTAGTACAGTGCTTAATTTTGCTGTCAATTATTTTCTTTGAAAAGAAGAGAGACCATTGCAGTTTTCATGTTCAACAGAGAACCTGTCAGATTTAATCTGTTCAGACTTTGATGACGCTAACTGCAAGATGGAGATACTTCAGTCTTGCTGATCTCTGTCACTTCCGTTTTGACTTCATAACGCAAAAAAATATATATGTAATTTTTCTCTTGGGATCGGACTTTAACTTAAACTTGTAGCAGTGCTTCAGAACGAAAGAGCTTGATGCTCAACTTGAGATATTCTGCCGAACATTCTTGGCCAAGATGGAGGCAGGACCATTTTTGTGTATATGCCAGTAGCTCGCCATTGGATTTGACTGTATAGGACACGCTGTTGGACTCCAACACAAATGTCTGTAGATTCCTCTGAATGGTATTTGAGAACTTTCTACAACAAAAAGCACTTTAGGTTTCTGTCCTTCCTTCTTCCTACAGATAAATGCACCAGCATTTTTTCCAGCCTGGTTTAGTTTTCTATGAAATAAGTCTTCTGATTTCACACATTTCCCAGTGTTCCTGCTGTTGTAATCCATAATGTTTCAAATTAGACGGTTCAAGAGATGTACAAGTCTCCTCAAAAGCTGCAGTGACTACCACCACCATTCCATGGAGAATTTCTATGGACCCACCAAAAAACTAGCCCAGCTGATATCTAAACCAACTATTCCAAGCAAGTACTTCTCAATATACAGAATAGTTTGATTGTTTGAAGTGCTGACATGGTTTTGAGAAGGCCCTGATGATTCTTCACAAGGGCTGACTTTCCACTGCACAAAATTTTATATATATTTCTTGATTAACTAGATGAAACATCTTCAGAATCCAGTCTATTTTTTCACTTAAGCCACTAAGGTTTAACGTCTAAAGGGGGTTGCACACCGGACTCAGCAGCCGTATGACAAACAGTGTCCTAAATTTCAAAACCATTGGTTTTTATAATAATAATAATACATTTATTTGTATAACACCTTTCATACATCAAGTGCTTCACATATCAAATAAAAAATCAAAGACAGTAACTGCATAAAATATAAATATATATATAATCAACCAAATGCTTATAAAAAAAATTTTATTTATATATTTTTTTATAAGCATTTGGTTGATATGTAGATATGCATTTATGTGTGAATTTTTCTTTATTTTTGTTTGTTTTACTTTTTATTATTGTTTTAATATTCAATTTAAAAAATACATTTTAATGTAATTTTTTATTTCAATTTTGTATACTTTATATATATATATATATTATTATTATTATTTATTTTATTTTTTTAATTTTATTATTATAATTTTTTATGTTAAATATGTGGATGCTTGGAGCCTGTCTAATTTCAATTAGTAGAATGTTCCAGATCTTTGGGGCATAATGGCTAAAAGCTGCTTCACCTGATCTCTTACTATATGTGTTACATAGAAATATTTTAAAAGGTCAGGAATTATCAATGTGAGCCCTTACAAAAATCGAGAGCTCATGACAAATTTGCCGCAAACTAGCTGCAAATTCACCAGTGATTATTTTCACATGCAAATTAACTTTGCGGCATATTGGCCATTGTTGACAAAGGTTTGCTGCAGGTTCACCACTACCGGCGAAGAGCTGCAAACTTCTAGCAACGATTTGCGACGAATCAGAAGCTCATTTGCATGTATAAATAAGGAGTGGCAAATTTGCGGCAAGTTTGCGGTAAATTTGCCATGAACTCTCAGTTTTTGTAAGGGAGCGCACCACCGCCACTGTTCGGCGTCCACTGACAGCGCACTGAAATGACATCAGTGACTGCTCAGAATTGTTCCACACCACCAGTCATATAGTTTCCATTAAATTCGACACAATTTTAAATAGACAAACATATGGAAACACCTGCTTGGATAACTTTCCCAGTCAGGCTAGCTAGATAGCATTAGCTAACAAATAGATTAGCAGTTACTTCAACTGCTACATTGCTACTTTGAAAACAGAGGCTTGTAAATTTTTTCCAGATTGACCAACGTGATAAATTATTTAGTTAATGTTCAATATTAATTTATTATTCCATCAAAATTATTTATTTTTATTGGAGAGAGAGTAAAGTTAAAACTCAGGCTAGCTAGCTAACGTTAGCTAACTAAAGAACTTTCCGGTGTGTGACCCCGTTTAAACTGATCTGACAAAGGCATTGAGTGCTCTCACACAGTTCATGACTAATGACATGAAACAGGGACATCAAGGAAAATGTAAATGTACCGACTACAGGAAATGTTGTAAATTGTTGTTGTTATCTTTATTAGTAATTTGTAATTTATCATAATCAATGTTTTGCTACTTGATGTGCATGTGATTTTGAGTCTTCCATTCTTAATGTGAAAACTAGGATTGTGTCATGTTAGTGTAGAAATTTGGACTCTTGGGAATGATAGCTTCCACCTCTAATATTTTGAAATATCATTTAGACATTTTCTTAATGAAACACACCTCAAGTTACACCTGTGAAAAATCATGGGCAGGTATGTTACAGGTGCGTAATGGTTTTAAGGAGGTACAATTTAGCCGTTTAATGTATTTTTGGAGTTAAGCTATCTTTAATGTAATGCTGGTTAACTCTTTAATACCTCTGTTGAGCGTAGAATAACCTAGAGAGAATTTTCTCTGAATGGAAGAATTAGAAAGGAATGTAACTGTATCTTTAAATTATATGATAAAGTTCAGGGATATAATTTTGCTCTGTCTCAAAGACAGTTCTCATTTTCTCAGTAATTAAATATCAAGATTATTTTCTTCTCAATAACATGGCAAATATAACATTCCTCATGCAAAGTGGGTTTTGATATTTCAAATCAAAGGCAATTTTTAGAATTTCTGGCAAATTTGATTTTTTGTTTGTTTTTACAATTGATAAATCTTTCAATGGTCAACATTTTCAACCTACTACACTTTTGATACAAATATCTTAAAGGAGAAATTTTGTAAACTCTTTACTGATAATATTTTTATAGTATTATCAGTTGGTGCTTGTACAGGGTATTGTACACACAAGTACAATAGTCTGCTATTCAAGACCAGCTATAAACAAAAAGTGCTGTTTGCAGTCAACACACAGCAATTATGTTTTTCTTCACTTGGGACACTACTGTTTACCTTTTAGAAAATATACACTGTATATTTTAGTTTATGCTTTCAAAATCCTGATGCTATTGCATATTCAAATTATGTAGCTTTACATTCAAAATTAAACTTTCTTTTCATTTGCTCTGTCACTGTGAAACAAATGCGTTATCTGTGTTAAATTTCCATTTTTGCTACTCTCACACTCATGCTAAGGAGTTTCTCAATGTTTCCTGCCAAGCACATAACACTGAATTTATTTTAATATATTAATATATTTTTAAATCTTTTTAAGCATTTTTATTCAAATGTAAAATGACAGCAAATTAACTTTCACTAGTCACAAGTTTGAAATAAAAAGTTACATTTAAAAATTACAAGTACGCAAGTGTTTCAGGGATGTGCCTTTGTTTAACGTGCAAAGTAGCAAAAATGGAAAGGTTATCACATTACAGCAATCTTAAAAAAAATATGTGTCTAATATCTGGATTAGTTGTGTAAACAATAATACAACTGTTTTTCACAGTAGGTAAAACAGGATAATAAACAGGAAAAATTATAAACCGTTATAACATTTTAGTTGCCTTTACCTTTCAGTTTTTTTTTTTGTTTGTTTTTTCAGAAATTCAGGTTTGTTTGTTTTTATGATATCCAACATTCTTTTGTCCTTTGTGTATTTTTTATCTTTATTTACTGTGTTTCTCAACTAAAACCTCAGCAACCTCAATTTAACAATCATTCTGCATCTACTATGGTTTTAGTTTAGTACAAAATTGTTACAAATCTACAGTAAGGAGTTGTCCTGTTTTTTATGTGTATACTCTTTCAAAACATCCAATATCCTGAAAGAGCTCTCGTGTTAGTTAGCAGTAAATTTTCTGGCCCTGAAGACAGCCATGACTATAGGATTAGACCATAAGTGTTGATGAATGATTAACAACAAAATCAGGTTCTGAAACTGCACTGACTCTTTGTCCTGTGGACATCTAAACTACTGAATGTTGATATCCCTGAAAATACTGACACAGTCATTGTAAACTGATAGGGGGTGATTGAAGTCACTTATTGTACTGAATGGAATTTGTCCATCTGTCTATAACAGTTGACCTCTATTTTGTCTTTTTCGACTGGGTTTATGGTCACTTGTAAGCTAGTATTTATTGTGTTGTAGTGCACAGTAATCAATGCATGTTTGTCTTGGCAGATCATCTCTTCCCTGCTGTATATGTTTCAACTTGTGATGGTCCATGCTGTAACTGTAGCATAGAGAATATAATACTAAGGAATGGAAAGAATTTATATATTACACATTTGTATTCACTTTTGGGAGTTGGGGATGAATATTAAAATGTTTCAAAAGGAAATGGCCATATTCTTTTCTATTTCTTCTTCTTTTTTCCGCAGATAATGTCCGAACACAAAATGCATTCATTTTTAAATGTGGCTTAAGTGTCCAAATACTGATTTGACACCTTGTGCTCATTTAAACTCTCCTTATCACTTCCTTCTCTCTGTCACACAAGGGTGTGTATTCCTTTGAGTATTTGCTGTCGTAACAAACAGGGTAAATTTGAGTCACTGAAGAGGTAAGGAGTGAATGACGCTGTCTTGCAGGAACTAATGGCTCGAACGGGTCGTTCAAGTGGGGTAGAATCCAACATGCAATGAGTGGATGCACTGACTTTTTAGGTGGGTTTAAAGAAGGCAAAAGTAAACATGCTTTAAATATGGAAAGATGTCTCCCATCATAACTCTCAGGTAAGAATCATTAAAGCTGTTCATTACTCAACATGTATTACAATTTGTATGCCCATTAAACAACATATTACATATAAAGTGTGCAACTATGATTCAATAATCTAATTTGTTGTAATTGTTGGACTGAGGCAATGTCTGACTAAGTTTTACCCCTGGGTGCATCAAAAATAATTCTTCAATGTTAAACAGTAAACGGCAATCAGCCCATAGATAAAGCACTTTTTCATGGTCAGCTGGATTTCATTAGCTACCTATTAAATGGATAGTTTATAAGAAAGTCATACAGGTTTGAAAACACAACAGGGTGAGTAAATGATCCAGTATAGTTGACTGAAATGATTTAGCTATTCTACTGTATTACCATTATTTCATTAGTTAATGCCCAAAATGTCATACTATGTCTTCTTAAACATGTCTTTCCTCCTTGTGTTGCTTTTTCCCACCTCAGAGCAGGAAGTGAGATGGGTCGTTTGTGCCTGATCGAGCCAGTGTTTGGCATGTATGCATTTGCTATGTTTATGATCTATCCACTGTTACAGCAGTATGTGTACCGTAGACTGTGGTTTGAGCTGAGCGGCATGCCCTACTCTGCTGAGAGCCTGTCCCACTGCTTAAACAACACCAATGCCACCATACACCAGGTGACATGTCATCTCTGAGTATATACTAGCACATAAAACAGCTCAGAGAGGGGCTGATTAATACATTAAAATAAAATCACACACAAGTTTTGCACTTTCAGAGACAATTCTGTTTGCTTTGTAGTCACTTTAATGTTTACATTAACATGTTTCCATCCAAGGTTTTTTTTTTTTTTGCAACAAAAGGTGTAGCACATCAAAACGTTTACCGATATAGCCGATGGAAACGCAAATTATCTCTAAAATATCACAAGTGTCGGCATAATATTTTTCCATTTAATTCTAGACCATAAACTCTATGTCGATACTTCAAATGTCGTGAAAAACTGGTTTGGAAACACTTTTTGTCGAGAAAATTGGTATTAATGCAAAAATGTAGTGTCACATGACAGAATTTGGCCCAATCGTTAGCCTGTGTTAATCATGACCACAAGGTATACATCCTTAAACACCAATTTATTGTACATGAAGCATTACTCGCACTGTTATGGATTGTTCTTAATGGCATACCTGCACAGATCCGATGCTGCAAACACATCTACGTCATGACACTTCCAGGAGTGCCAACACAAATATCTTGTATCATGCACCTGTTATCAACAAGTACAAGGAGAACAAATGAATGGCCATGTGGCAGCGGGGGCGTGGTCAAGCATCTCTCCGGAGAGAGAGAAAGCGGTAAGGGCGCTTACACCTGAGTTAAATTATGTCTAACACCTGTCTCTAATTTCAGTGAGCATGGGGAGAGCGGCATAAATAGAGCCACACCGCAGGTATACGATAGAGAGCCTGGGCACCAGAGACCCGAGTGTGAAGCGAAGAGTTAGTTATTGCAGTGTTGAGAGTTTATTTTGTGAAGTGGTTTGTGTAGTTTAGACTAAGCTTAGTGAACAACATAAAAGCTCTGAGAGTGTATACCTGCCGCAGAGAGGAAAATAAAAATCTTTACCTGAACCAAGAAACCTGCTTCTTGCCTCCTCCTTCCACTGAGAAGTGTTACAGGCCACTTATTAATATTAATTTAATTTATTAATTTAATCACGGTAGACATCCGTTTATTTATTAAAGTTGCTTTTCCACACCATTCAAAATAGGCTAATATGGCAGTCAAGGAATTAGTCCGCAATACATAAAACATATCATTTCTGTGCACAAAGATGTTTTAAATTAAAAAATAAATACACAATGCAAGGAGAAAAGCTTCAGTGGGTTTTTTTTTGAAATACTAACATAGCCCAATTCTATACAGTTATTGTTTATACTTTTGAAAAAATGCTGGCAAAATTCCCTGTATTAAATTAAATAAATTACCAAACCAAAAAATCAATAAATTAAAAAAATAAATTACCAAATGAAAATATTATATTGTTAGACCTATATATGCTTTTTCTTTACACAAACTTAAATTAGCCTTACCTTGTTCTGTAGACAAAAAAAAAGTCAGCTGAATGATATTCTCAGAATGTTCTAGACTTTTTTCAAGACTATAAACTATCAGAACTATTTGTCAAATGCTGAGTTCACTTTCAGAAAACGAGATTTTGAACATTTTAAAACATTTAAATATTTAAAATCTAACCCTCTTTACCTCGGATCGCATTTGCTGAGCTTCTTCAGATAATGTAAATTGCATTATGACGCTAAAATAATTTTAGTTGACAATCAAATTCAGTTGGTCGTTAAAAGTTGCTGGACAAATATGCAGGACATAATGCAGTTGTGATGGCAATGCTTTAGATTATATGATTGTTCAAAATAGCCTATTGAATATCAGGAATGTATCATATGTAAACCCTGATATTACACCGCACCAGTTTTTTTTTAATAGCTGTGCACACAGCTCCGCCTTCGCGGAGCCCCCTTTGAGCCGCTAGAGTCAGTCGAGTTGAAAGCCCTCTCCTTGAAGACGGCCCTCCTGATTGCACTCACCTCCATCAAGAGGGTCGGGGACCTGCAAGCGTTCTCTGTCAGCGATACCTGCCTGGAGTTTGGTCCGGGTGACTCTCACGTAATCCTGAGACCTCGGCCGGGCTATGTGCCCAAGGTTCCCACAACCCCCTTCAGGGATCAGGTGGTGAACCTGCAAGCACTGCCCCAGGAGTAGGCAGACCCAGCCCTGTCGTTGCTGTGTCCGGTGCGTACTTTGTGCATTTACTTGGATCGCACGCAGAGCTTTAGACGCTCTGAGCAGCTCTTTGTCTGCTTTGGTGGACAGCGGAAAGGGAACACTGTCTCCAAACAGTGGCTTGCCCACTGGATCGTGGATGCCATCACTATGGTATACCAGGCCCAAGCTGTGCCCACCCTTTCTGGAATACGAGCACACTCCACAAGGAGTCTGGCATCTTCGTGGGCACTGGACCATGGCACCTCTCTAGCAGACATCTGCAGGGCAGTGGGCTGGGCGACACCCAATACCTTCGCAAGATTTTACAATCTCCGGGTTGAGCCGGTTTCGTCCCGTGTTCTGTCAGGTATGAACAGGTAAGTTCGGGAATACGGACAGCTGTCCGTATTCCATCGCTTGTGTATAGCACCTTTCTCCTCCAAAGAGGTGATGATGTGCACTTCTTTTCCCATGCAAATTCACGAACCCGTGAACCCTGGATGTCCTTCCTCCCTAGCCCTGTGGCTCGCGAATTCAGCGGAGGAATTCTCAGCCGGAACCAGTACATGTGCTAATATGCCCTTACTGAGGTAGGTGCTCCACAGGTGCCGGTTACACCGGTAACCCCCTGTGATGTATTGTCGGCAGACCTGCGTCTCCCTTTGACAGAGCTCTCTCTGTCCTGGTCGCCATGTTTGTAGAGCTCCTCCCCTTTCAGGTAGGACCTACCACCGCACCTCTTCCATGTGCGGCTCTGAGTCCACATGACGTGCTTGCCACATGTTACCTTCCCTCCGGGCAGGATGTGGTCTCCGCGGGGTCTTTTCCCCCTGAAAGAATAGGATAGGAAAAGAACACCTTCCCCGGTGCATATATTGAGCGTTAAAATGGCCCCAGCCAAATAACTGAATACTCTGTGGAGAGAAAACATAGAGAGAAAAGGCCGCGGCTGGCGCAGCCTGCTTCCATACTAGATATGTCTCTTCCCCCCCAGGGATGTGGGGAACTATACAATGTTTTTTGAGGTGTTGGGGGAGGCTACGTGCAGACCGATGCACCTGCTGCTACGCATGCAGCAGCTTGCTTGCACAGGTACCGGCAGTCCACGTAACATGGTTCAGCTAGTTGTGCCATTTTGTATAGGGACCCCTAGTGTCACTACATCGACACAACGTCAAGTGTGTGACAGAAGGGGAACGTCCCGGTTACTATCGTAACTGTACTACCCGCTGAAATGGCCGGGACCCTGTCTCGGCTCCTCAGCACAAAACCTGAATGAGTGGTTGGGAGCCAGCTCCTTTTATTCCCGTATGTCCGGTGGAATGGCATGCAAATTCCACTCGCCAATTCTCATTGGCCTTTTCTCAAAGATCTGAGGTGTTCGGGGCTCTCAAGAGCGACCCCTAGTGTCACTACATCGACACAATGTCTCGTTCCCTCCATCAGGGAACGGAGGTTACGACAGTAACTGAGACGTTTCCCCACTAGCCTACTTGGTGCAGGTTGCCAGCTTGAACAGGGCCATGACGATTCACTTTCGGGTTGGAATCGGTGGCAACCTGTGATAGGCGCAACATCAGGACCAACATTACAGTCCTATCAGAAGGACAACTGCTCCATATCCTTGTCTTCTGAATGCATTTACTTGTGAAATTAATATGACAGTAAGCTGACTAATTTCAATTAATCGTCTTAATACTCTGCCATTTTATCTGGGAGGCGAAAGGTACACAATTAGCGATATACACACATTTCTGTATGGAAACGGCTTTTGCGATAAACCTTTTGGTTTACAACCTTATGTGACAATTTTTTTTATTTATTTTTTATGCATGACATTATCATGCACACCATTTTTATCGATAAAAGGCCATTTGAATGGAAACAGGCAGAAGACGGCAGATTTCGCAAACATTTTTTTATTTTATTATTTTTACGCATTTTCACTTTGTCGATAACAAAACAGCGCGAAAAGTGGATGGAAACTAGGTTGATGATAATAGTAGGCTTATCTAGGAAAATTAGTTCTGGAGAACCGGTAATATCTGTTGAAGTTGAGATTGTGATGTTTGTTCACTTTTGTCTGTTTGCATTCATTGTCTGTGTAAGACAATTCCAAGCAATTCACAAGCGTTTATCATGTGTGGATCATTTCAAGTTATTTGGGGTGGGGGGCCGGAGGCCCCGCCCCGTTAGGAAAGCTCCGCAATAACCACTGGAGGGGTAACATGTTGTTCTGGTACACGCGCGAATACGCTCTCATAGCTGTTCAGATGAGAGGTTCGCCGAGTTCGGGTCAGTTTTTCAAGTAGGATCTTGGGCTCGGGTTTGTAATTTATGAAAAAAAAAAATATACAGGCCTTCCGAACTTGTTTCACCCACGTGCTCTCACTCACAGATGCGCACAAACGGATGAGGGGCTGTTCACACCGAACACGTTTTTCCATTGTTTTCCTATTTAAATTCGCTGGACGAATTTTCTTGACTGCTGCACCGTGTCTCGTTGTTTCTTCAGTGTCTTACGCAGGATCGGCACATTTTTAGACACTGTGTCAAGTTAAAAAGCACTTTAGGTCTCAAAAACGCATGTCGAGACACCTGCGTTCTGTTTCATTCGTTGCGCTGTCTAGATTGTTTTTAGCGCAGGTGTCACAAAGATTTAACGTTCTGAACAAGTGCAGGTTGCAAATAGGTGGCTATTACAATGTTTAACATTATTCCAGATCGCTCTTCACCAAGCAACGTTTAAGGGCTTGATAAACGGCAATGTTTTTTTTCCCTTCTGCTCGAGTGTGCGGAGGGGCCGCCGTGCCTGATATGTTTACTGTTACTGTTACTGTTACGAATGTTGACTACGATGCTTACATAAAATACAGCCTTTTGCAACATGGTGAACAATACTCTGCAGCGTCAGAATATAAAGTGAAATTAAAGTAAATAAGACAGATATACAGGATATTATTATTGTATACAACAAATCCTCAAAATAATAATAATAATACTGTATCATATTATAAACTGGGCAATCTGGACATTAATAAATAATTGATAGATTATAATAATAATAAATAACTGAATTCTGATATGTTATTGAGTGAAGTAGTATGTTTTGCACACCCTGTTCATTAAAAAAGAAGAAAGAAAATGTTGTTTTGTAAAAATAAATGTAGGTAAATATTGCTTTTTTATCACTGTATTGTGGGGGAAAAATGGAAAATGCATGCATTGATTATCTTTAACTAGATTTTTATTTCATTAAACATTTTGAATGTTCTTGGCTACAATGGCTGATAGGATGAATTTAAAATTATGATTTAAAATTAATTTTGTCATTTTTTTATGCAAACATTTTCGAAATGGTATCCCGGGTTAGCCGGTTGCTTGGGGCCTCAGATATCCTAAACCCGCCCCTGTTCAGAACCATAGAGAGTTTCCTAATCAGCTCAGCTTTTTGTCAGATTTGACACATGTGTGTCATGTGAGCTTTTAGATTAGTTTCAAAAAGCCTTTTCCCAATCACTGGTGAATAAATGGGCCCTAGATAATAATTTCAAAGTTGATTTTACATTTTCTGTTGCTAAGAAGGGTGTTCTGGATGGTTGCTAGAACATTGGTATCGTGTTCATGGTGATTACTAGGACATTGTTAAGTGGTTGCGATGATGTCTGGGTGGTTGCTAAGACCTTTTTTAGGTGGCGGCTAATGTGTTTTAGGTGGTTGCAAGGGTGCTGTTAGATGATTGGTTGCTATGGTGTTTTTGGTGGATACTAGGGTTTTGCTTGGTGATTGCTTTTATGTTCTGGGCGGTTGCTAGGGTCAAGGCTCGAAATTGCGACCATTTTGGTCGCATATGCTCCTGAAAATGAACTCAAAATATATTTGGGAGCATTTGTGCGAGTGCAAATAATTGTTGTGGTGCGACCTGTTTTCATTTCTCTACAAAATGTTCGCTAATTACTGCACTATGTGCCTGTTGTGAACTGACACAGTGACCGGTCCACCTTTCTATTCAGTGTTACATAACCAATTAAACTTCATTTTTACATTCTTTAATGCAGATTTTAGATTGGTTAATATTAGCCGTCAATCACTCCCTTTCACCGCGCTCCATTGTCATGTGATAGGGAGCTAACTAGCGCACGAAATGTAAAGAGCTGAAGAGAGAAGATGAAAAGAACACTGATTTCTTTTGTAAGCTGCCTAAAGTTACAGATAATGTAACTCCTGGAGTTGGTGATGGCGATCATGTGGTGAATGTGGATCCACCAGCAGAAAAGAAGGCTTACAGTTTTCAGAGAGAGTGGCTGAAAGACTTCAAGTGGCTCCGCTATGAAAATGGCTTAATGCACTGCGTTCACTGTAAAGCCTGTGGGACAGAGGTTGCAGGTAACACTGCGTTCGCCACTGAATCCACACATTTTAAGCGCGAGAGCTTGATTAAACACGGGGAGAGCGCCAAGTACAAGAAATGCCAGGACAAGTGTGTGGCAAAGAATTCAGGATCAGGTTCGATTGTTGAAGCTTTTAATCCTCAGGATGCTGCCGGACGTTCCGTTAAATTGGCAGAGCTGAACATGAAATTTAACACCGCCTACACCATCGCCAAAGAAGAGCTCGACTTCACTAAATTTAAACCCATGTTGCATGAAAATGAATGGCGTTGAGATCAACATGACGTACGCAAATGACAAGTCATGTGCCAACATCATCGGCGTGATAGCAAATACCATCTGCGAGAACACCGCAGTTAAAGTATCATCAGCTCAGTATATCTCATTCATCATTGATGGAGACACCGACCTGTCTGTCAAGGAGTGTGTGGTAGTGTATGTCCTGCTTGTTGGACAGCCCATGAACTAGTGATGGGAAGATCGGATCATTATACTGACTTGAATCTTTGAGTCTTGTTCAGCAAAATGAACGAATCTTTTTTCAAGTCATTTAGTTCATGTCGTTCAGAATCAGAATCAGAATCAGCTTTATTGCCAAGTATTCTTACACATACAAGGAATTTGTCTTGGTGACAGGAGCTTCCAGTGTACAACAATACAAAAACAATACAAAAACAGCAGCAAGACATAGATAATAATAAAAAATAAAAAATAATTATACACATACGTACAGACACACACATACATACATACACATGGGTAGTGCAAATCTAATACATCTGTTATGTACAGTGCAAATGTTTTTTTTGTTTTTTTTTTTGTTTTTTTTTTTGTTTGTTTTTTTCAGAGGAATGAAATGGCAGAAGAGGTTGGATGTGTCGGATAAATATAAGAAAGACTAAACTGTGTATTGCACATAGTTATTGCTCAATGTGGCAATTTAACTGTTCATGAGATGGATAGCCTGAGGGAAAAAACTGTTCCTGTGCCTGATGGTTCTGGTGCTCAGAGCTCTGAAGTGTCGGCCAGAAGGCAACAGTTCAAAAAGGTAGTGGGCAGGGTGAGTGGGGTCCAGAGTGATTTTTCCAGCCTTTTTCCTCACTCTGGAAGTGTATAATCCTTGAAGGGGGGGGGCAGGGGGCAACCAGTAATCCTCTCAGCAGTCCGAACTGTCCTTTGTAGTCTTCTGATGTCTGATTTCGTAGCTGAACCAAGCCAGACAGTTATTAGAGTGTAGAGGACAGACTCAATGACTGCTGAGTAAAACTGTATCAGTAGTGCCTGTGGCAGGTTGAATTTCCTCAGCTGGCGAAGGAAGTACAACCTCTGCTTGGCCTTTTTCACAATGGAGTCAATGTGGGTCTCCCACTTCAGGTCCTGTGAGATGGTAGTGCCCAGGATCCTGAATGACTCCACTGTTGCCACAGTGCTGTTTAGAATGGTGAGGGGGGTCAGTGTTGGGGTGTTTCTCCTAAAGTCCACAATGATCTCCACCGTTTTGAGCATGTTAAGCTCAAGGTTGTTTTGACTGCACCAGACAGCCAGCTGTTCAAACTCCCTTATGTCTGCAGACTCATCGTCATCTCGGATGAGGCCGATGACAGTGGTGTCATCTGCAAACTTCAGGAGCTTAACAGAGGGGTCCTTGGTGATGCAGTCATTGGTGTAGAGGGAGAAGAGTAGTGGGGAGAGCACACATCCCTGGGGGGCACCAGTGCTGATTGTACAGGTGCTATAAGTGAGTTTCCCCTGTCTCACAAGCTGCTGCTTGTCCGTCAGAAAGCTGGTAATCCACTGACAGATAGACATGGGAACAGAGAGTTGGTGTAATTTATTCTGGAGTATAGCTGGGATGATGGTGTTGAAAACCGAACTGAAGTCCACAAAAAGGATCCTTGCATATGTCCCTGGTCTGTCCAGATGTTGCAGGATATGATGCAATCCTGTGTTGACTGCATCATCCACAGACCTGTTTGCTCGATAAGCAAATTGAAGGGGATCTAGAAAGGGTCCAGTGATGTTCTTCAGGTAGGCCAACACCAGTCTCTCAAATGATTTCATGACCACAGACATCAGGGCGACAGGTCTGTAGTCATTATGTCCTGTGATTTTTGGTTTCTTTGAGACAGGAATAATGATTGAGCCTTTGAAGCAGCATGGGACTTCACACTGCTCCAGTGATCTATTGAAGATCTGTGTGAAGATGGGGGCCAGCTGGTTAGCACAGGATCGAAGACATGCTGGTGAGACGCCATCTGGGCCTTCCTCGTTTTTTGTTTCCAAAAGACGCGACTCACATCATCTTCACAGATCTTAAGTGCAGGTTGAGTAGCAGGAGGGGGGAGGAGGGGGGTTGAAGGAGGTGTTGGTGTTTGTGTGAAGTGAAGGTCAGAGTGGGTATGGGGTGTGAGATTGGGCCTTTCAAATCTGCAGTAGAACACATTCAGGTCGTCAGCTAGTTGTTGGTTCCCTACAGGGTTGGAGGTAGGAGTCCTGTAATTTGTGAGTTGTTTCATGCCGCTCCACGCTGATGCAGGGTCGTTAGGTGAAAACTTGATTTTCAGCTTCTCAGAGTATCTTCTTATAACCACTCTGATTTCCCTGTTCAGTGTGTTCCTGGCCTGATTGTACAAGACTTTATCCCCACCCCTGTAAGCGTCCTCTTTGGCCTGACGAAGCTGCCTGAGCTCTGCTGTAAACCACGGTTTGTCATTGTTGAACTTTAAATAAGTCCTAGAAGGAATGCACATATCCTCACAGAAACTGATATATGATGTAACAGTATCTGTGAGCTCATCCAAGTCTGTGGCTGCAGCCTCAAAAACACTCCAATCCGTGCAATCGAAGCAGGCTTGTAGTTCCCGCTCTGCTTCATTGGTCCATCTCTTTACAGTCCTTACTACTGGCTTGGTTGATTTTAATTTCTGCCTGTAGGTTGGAAGAAGATGAACCAGACAGTGATCAGAGAGTCCCAAAGCTGCTCTAGGGACAGAGCGATATGCATCCTTTATTGTTGTGTAACAATGATCCAGTATGTTCCTGTCTCTGGTGGGGCATGTGATGTGCTGTTTGTATTTAGGCAGTTCACGTGTGAGATTTGCTTTGTTAAAGTCCCCAATAATAATAATAACTGAGTCCAGGTATTGTTGTTCCATGTCTGTGATTTGATCAGCCAGCTGTTGCAGCGCTGTGTTCAAACACACGTTTGGTGCGATATACACACTCACCAGAATAAACGAGGAAAACTCCCACGGCGAGTAGAAAGGCTTACAGTTAATAAAGAGCGCTTCCAAATTAGGACAGCACATCCTCTTTAACATTGTTACATCTGTACACCAACTTTCACAGATATAAAAGCATGTTCCACCGCCTGTCGTTTTCCCTGTTAACTCCGCGATGCGATCCGCTCTGAACAGCTGGAAGCCTGGAATGGCTTCACTCAGACAGGTTTCTGTGAAGCAGAAGGCAGCAGAGGTTGAAAAGTCCTTGTTTGTGCGGGTGAGGAGATGTAGTTCGTCCATTTTGTTAGGAAGAGAGCGGAGATTCACTAAGTGAATACTCGGCAGCGCTGTTCGAAATCCGTGCTGATGGAGTTTGAACAGCGCACCGGCTCGTCTCACTCGCCTCCAACTAAAATGTCTAGCAAAACGTCTGAATATTTGAAAACCGGGAAAAGATTGTCTGGTATATGCTGTCGAATGTTCAGCAATTCGTCTCTGTTAAAACTGACTGGAAAAAGATTACTAAACACAGGACAAACAAAAAAAACAACAAAAGAACTGAGGAGCTCCACACCGAGGCAGCCATCCACAGCGCCATCATGATGATCCATTTCTAATTCTGCTTCATTTGAGCAGAATTAAATTAATATGTTACATTTTCAATAGCCAAATCCCCCCAACACGTCTACTTATGCAAACTTTGATTATAGTCCCAAAAAGGAAACATTGTTAATGCAGCCAAGGACAAATTATGAGAAACAAATGATTAGTTCACCTCTGGATTGAATCTTCTTGTCCGAGTTGTTCGTTCTTCTGTCACGTGACAAAAGAACGAACGACTCGGACCAGAAGACTCGAGAGGTGGACTAATCATTTCTGTTTCCTGTGTGAGCAATGCATTGCGTATACGGCTATCACATGACAAAAGAACGAATGACTCGGACCAAAAGAGTTGAAAGGTGAACTAATAATTTCTGTTTCCTTCGTTCGTTTGCGGTTTTCACATAACAAACGAACAAAGGTTGCACAATGCACATGCGCGGTCAACACAAAATGAATGAATCACTCTCTGAGACTACTTGTTCTTCTGAGTCACATAAAAGATTCGTTCAAAATTAACGAATCGTTCATGAACGACCCATCACTACTACAAACATCCTCGTCAGACATGTTGAGGTGGAACACGCCAATGCTGAGGGTGAGGATATTTTTTTATTATATAGCTTATTTAGTATGATATAAATTGTAGTTGTGGTGGTCCTTAATTTTCGGTGGGTGCTCCTAAATTTTTGCTGGTGCTTCTAACTTTTTGAAGTTGGGAGCAACAGTGCACCAATTAAAAAAGTTAATTTCGAGCCCTGACTTGGATGTTCTGAGTGGTTGCAAGGTCATTGCTAGGTGGTTGCTATGGTGTTCAGGGTTGTTACTAGGGCATTGCAAGGTGGTTGCTAAGTGGTTGCTATGGTGTATATTGAATAATTTCAAAGTAAATGATTACATTTTCTGTTGTTAGCAAGGGTGTTCTGGATGGTTGCTAGAACATTGGAATGGTGTTCATGATGGTTGGCAAGACATTTTTAGGTGGTTGCTGTGGTGTTTTAGGTGGTTTCAGGGGTGTTGCTAGGTGATTGGTTGCTATAGCATTTTGGGTTGATACTAGGGTTTTGCTAGGTGATTGCTTTTGTTTTCATGGTTGTAACTAGGGTGTTGCTAGGAGGTTGCTATTATGTTCTGGGTAGTTGCTAGGGTGTAGATAGATGATTGCTATGGTGTTCTTGGTGGTTGCTAGGTCATTGCTAGGTGGTTGCTATGGTTTTTAGGTGGTTTTCAGAGTGTTGCTAGGTTGTTGGTTGCTATGGTGTTTTGGGTGGATACTAGGGTTTTGCTAGGTGATTGCTATTGTGTCTATGGTTGTAACTAGGGTGTTGCTAAGAAGTTGCTGTTATGTTCTGGGTGGTTGCTAGGGTGTAGACAGGTGGTTGCTATGTTGTTAAGGTTTTTACTAATGTGTTACTAGGGCATTGCTATGTGGTTGCTATGGTGTATATTGAATAATTTCCAAATTGATTTTTAAATTTTCTTTTGTTAGCAAGGTTGTTCTGGATGGTTACTAGGATGTTGGTGTGATGTTCATGGTTGTAACTAGGGTGTTACTAGGAGGCTGCTATTATGTCCTGGGTGGTTGCTAGGGTGTAGATAGGTGATTTCAATGGTGTTCTGGGTGGTTGCTAGGTCATTGCTAGGTGGTTACAGTGTTGTTAAGGTTTTTACTAATGCGTTACTAGGGCATTTCTAGGTGGTTTCTAAGTGGTTGCTATGGTGTACATTGAATAAGTTGATTTGTACATTTTCTGTTGTTGGCAAGGGTGTTCTGGATGATACTAGGACGTTGGTATGGTGGTCGTGGTGGTTACTAGGGCGTTGCTAGGTGGTTGCTATGATGTTCTCGGTGGTTGCTCAGCCATTTTTAGGTGGTTGGTACGACATTTTAGGTGATTGCAAGGGTGTTGCTATGTGGTTAGTTGCTATTGTGTTTTGGGTGGATTCTTGGGTATTGCTAGGTGATTGCTATGGTGTTTATGGTTTTAACTAGGGTGCTGTTAGGAGGTTGCTATTATGTATTGGGTGGTTGCTAGTGTATATATAGGTTATTGCTGTGGTGTTCTGGGTGGTTGCTAGGTCATTGCTAAGTTGTTGCTAAGGTGGTTGCTATGGTGCATATTGAATAATTTCAAAGTTGATTTTTACATTTCTTTTTTTAGCAAGGGTGTTCCAGATGGTTACAGGAACGTTGGTATGGTGTTCATTGTGGTTGCTATGATCTTCTCCGTGGTTGCTAAGACATTTTTAGGTGGTTGCAATGTTGTTTTAGGTGGTTGTAAGGGTGTTGCTAGATGATTAGTTGCTATGGTGTTTTGGGTGGATACTAGGGTTTTTCTAGGTGATTGCAATGGTGTTTATGTTTGTAACTATGGAGTTGCTAGGAGGTTGCTATTATGTTCTGGGTGGTTGCTAGGGTGTAGATAGGTTATTGCTATTATGTTCTGGGTGGTTGATAGGTCATTGCTATGTGGTTGCTATGGTGTTCAGGGTTGTTACTAGTGCATTACTAGGGTGTTGCTAGGTAGTTTCTATGGTGTATATTGAATAATTAGATTTTATATAAAGTAGATTTGTACATTTTCTGTTGGTAGCAAGGGTGTTCTTGATGGTTGATAGGATGTTGTTATGGTAATCGTGGTGGTTAAGGTTGTTACTAGGTCATTGCTAAGTGGATGCTATTATGTTTTGGGTGGCTTCTAGGGTGTAGACAGGTGGTTGCTATGTTGTTAAGGTTTTTACTAATGTGTTACTAGGGCATTGCTATGTGGTTGCTATGGTGTATATTGAATAATTTCCAAATTGATTTTTAAATTTTCTTTTGTTAGCAAGGTTGTTCTGGATGGTTACTAGGATGTTGGTGTGATGTTCATGGTTGTAACTAGGGTGTTACTAGGAGGCTGCTATTATGTCCTGGGTGGTTGCTAGGGTGTAGATAGGTGATTTCAATGGTGTTCTGGGTGGTTGCTAGGTCATTGCTAGGTGGTTACAGTGTTGTTAAGGTTTTTACTAATGCGTTACTAGGGCATTTCTAGGTGGTTTCTAAGTGGTTGCTATGGTGTACATTGAATAAGTTGATTTGTACATTTTCTGTTGTTGGCAAGGGTGTTCTGGATGATACTAGGACGTTGGTATGGTGGTCGTGGTGGTTACTAGGGCGTTGCTAGGTGGTTGCTATGATGTTCTCGGTGGTTGCTCAGCCATTTTTAGGTGGTTGGTACGACATTTTAGGTGATTGCAAGGGTGTTGCTATGTGGTTAGTTGCTATTGTGTTTTGGGTGGATTCTTGGGTATTGCTAGGTGATTGCTATGGTGTTTATGGTTTTAACTAGGGTGCTGTTAGGAGGTTGCTATTATGTATTGGGTGGTTGCTAGTGTATATATAGGTTATTGCTGTGGTGTTCTGGGTGGTTGCTAGGTCATTGCTAAGTTGTTGCTAAGGTGGTTGCTATGGTGCATATTGAATAATTTCAAAGTTGATTTTTACATTTCTTTTTTTAGCAAGGGTGTTCCAGATGGTTACAGGAACGTTGGTATGGTGTTCATTGTGGTTGCTATGATCTTCTCCGTGGTTGCTAAGACATTTTTAGGTGGTTGCAATGTTGTTTTAGGTGGTTGTAAGGGTGTTGCTAGATGATTAGTTGCTATGGTGTTTTGGGTGGATACTAGGGTTTTTCTAGGTGATTGCAATGGTGTTTATGTTTGTAACTATGGAGTTGCTAGGAGGTTGCTATTATGTTCTGGGTGGTTGCTAGGGTGTAGATAGGTTATTGCTATTATGTTCTGGGTGGTTGATAGGTCATTGCTATGTGGTTGCTATGGTGTTCAGGGTTGTTACTAGTGCATTACTAGGGTGTTGCTAGGTAGTTTCTATGGTGTATATTGAATAATTAGATTTTATATAAAGTAGATTTGTACATTTTCTGTTGGTAGCAAGGGTGTTCTTGATGGTTGATAGGATGTTGTTATGGTAATCGTGGTGGTTAAGGTTGTTACTAGGTCATTGCTAAGTGGATGCTATTATGTTTTGGGTGGCTTCTAGGGTGTAGATAGGTGGTTGCTGTGGTGTTGTAGGTGATTGTAAGGATATTGCCAGGTGGTTGGTTGCGATGGTGTTTTAAGTGGCTACTAGGGCTTTGCTAGGTTATTGCTATGGTGGTCTGGGTGGTTGCTAGGGCATTCCTAGGTGATTGTTATGGTGTTCTGGGTGGTTGCTAGGTCATTGCTAAGTGGTTGCTGTGGTGTTCAAGGTTGTTACTAGGTCATTGCTAAGTGGATGCTATTATGTTTTGGGTGGCTTCTAGGGTGTAGATAGGTGGTTGCTGTGGTGTTGTAGGTGATTGTAAGGATATTGCCAGGTGGTTGGTTGCTATGGTGTTTTAAGTGGCTAATGGGCTTTGCTAGGTTATTGCTATGGTGGTCTGGGTGGTTGCTAGGGCATTCCTATGTGATTGTTATGGTGTTTTGGGTTGTTGCTAGGGGATTGCTATGGTGGTTGCTATGGTCTTCTTGGTGGTTGCTAAGGCACTGCTAGGTGGTTTCTGGGGTGTTCTGGATGGTTGCTAGGGTGCTGATAGGTCTTTGCTATGGTGTTTTTTTGGTGACAACAAGGGCATTGCTATGGTGGTTGCTATGGTCTTCTGGGTGGGTGCTAGGTGGTTGCTTACTGGCACAAGTCAAAAGACCCCACCACCAATTTTCTATAATATTGTCCCTAAACAGGGCTCAGGTCTCTCTTTTAATGTAAGTTTATAGAATTTTTTTTACCTGGTTTATAATTTATGAGCAAGAAAAGCCACACAATTAGACATGTCGTTCATGTTTGTAGCACAATGGTGAAGGATGACAGAAGTTAAGCAATAGTAATAGCGATACTTGCCTTAGCAAGCACCACTGATAATCTGCATCATTTTGAATTCCTGTTATTTTTACCTTCTCTCCTCTCTCTCAGGCAGTACAGAAGGAGACATCTATATTTCTCTGCCAGAGTGAACTGTGCTTTCTCATCCCAGGTCTCATATCTACTTTACTCCTGGTCTCATACAGTGACCACTGTAGGTGTAAAGTGGCCATTGTTCCCCCTCTAGTGGGTGACACTCTGTTCGCCCTGAGTTACGTCTTAGTCAGTAGATTCTCCTTCAGCCTCAATTATCTGCTAGTTGCCTCCTTTCTAGCTGGCCTGATGGGAGGAGCCACCTCTCTGATTGGGGGATGTTTCGCTTATCTAGCTGACCTCTGTGGAGAGGGCCCAGAAGGGCAGAAGACTGTCCGAATGGCTCATCTGGACGTGATTCTCGGAGTGTTGACTGGCTTAGCTTCTCTTTGTACTGGATTCTACATCAAGGCAGCTGGCTTTACCTGGGCTTTCCTCACTGCAGTCATTCTGCATCTCCTTAACATTCTCTAAGTTCTGGGGGTTTTGAAAGAGTCCCTTCCGAGTGAGTCCCTGTCAATGTCTAGCCCAAGCTCTGTAGTCCCTCGCCTACACCAGTCTGAAGCTCTGACTGCCCGTCTGCAAGGCGTTTACCTTCTGTTCGCAGACTCAACACGGAGAAGGAACATATTGCTGTTGTTCATGTTGGCTGCCTTTGTTTTTTTTAAGGTGATCATTATTACTCCAGGGTGCAAATTACATAAGGTTTGGGGTTGTGTCTTGATGCACAAAACAAAAGGACAATGAACAATATTTTTGCAGCATTTATTAACCTTGGTTAATGATATTTTCTACATATACTATGACATTTTTACATTAAAATTTAAAAGTATGCATTAACATTAGCTAATATATTTTGCTAAAATGAACAAACTATATTACTTTGATAAATTAACTTGAATAAATGCTGTAAGAAGTCATTGTTCATTGTTGTTCATGATACATAATGCACAGCTTTATTCACAAACTCTGTCAGTTCAAAGTGCATCATAAGTTTTATTTTTAACTCAGACATGATGAATTATTCAATTAATAGAATGAGTTGATCAAAGTAACAATCTGTTTGTTTTTTTTCCACAGCTGGCCATGCAGGGTGGAATGTCCATATTTATATTGTATGAGTTGAACACTCCTCTCTGCTGGAGTGAGGTGCTGGTAGGTTATGGCTCAGCTCTCTCCACTGCCATCTACCTTTTCAGTTTTGCTGGTGTGATGCTGCTGTCCCGCTGTCTGCCTGACGCACATATCATCCTGGTGGGAATGATGTCTGTGGCAGCCGGGCTCATTATGGCCACGTTTGCAAAGTCTACCCTGCTTATGTTCCTGGGTAAGACTAAAATTAGACATTCAGAGTTTCTAGAGAGATAGATGGTTGGAGTGTTTTCAGGTAATAGAATGCATGTTTTACTCACTGCAGTGCGGCTGCCTTTGCTGCTGTCCATCATGCCAACTCCTGTTCTACGATCAATGATGTCCAAAATAGTGGCTGGATCTGAACAAGGTAAGAATCTCGAAATAGAATAGAATGTCCAAGATACTGGCTGGATCCATACTAGGCAAGAATCTCAGAATAGAATAGAATAGAATAGAATGTCTAAAATTGTGGCTGCATCCGAACAAGGCAAGAATATCTGAATTTAATAGAATAGAATAGAACTGAAAGGTCCAAAATAGTGGCTGCATGTGAACAAGAGAAGAAATTTTAGAATAGAATAGAATAGAATGAAATAGTGGCTGAACCTGAACAAGGCAAGAATTTCAAAATAGAATAAAACAGAACTTCCAAAATACTGGCTGGATCTGAACTAGGTAAGAATCTCATAATAGAATAGAATAGAATAGAATGTCTAAAATTGTGGCTGCATCTAAACAAGGCAAGAATCTCAGAATAGAACAGAATAGAATAAGGTAACACTTTACAATAAGGTTGCATTCGTTAACATTAGTTAATGCATTAGCTATCATGAACAAACAATTAACAATGTATTTTTACTGCATTTATTAATCTTTGTTAATGTTAGTTAAAAAAATACAATTGTTTATTGTTAGTTCATGTTAGTTCATATTGCATTAACTAATGTTAACAAATACAACATTTGATTGTACAAATGTATTAGTAAATGTTGAAATTAACATCAACTAAAATTAATAAACGCTGTAAAAGTATTGTGCATTGATAGTTCATGGTAACTAATGTTGTTAACTAATGTTAATGAATGGAACCTTATTGTAAAGTGTTACTTAGAATAGAATAGAATAGAATGTCTAAAATAGTGGCTGAACCTGAACAAAGCAAGAATTTCAAAATAGAATAGAATGTCCAAAATAATGGCTGGATCTGAACTAGGTAAGAATCTCATAATAGAATAGAATAGAATAGAATAGAATGTCCAAAATAGTGACTCCATCTGAACAAGGCAAGAATCTCAGAATAGAATAGATCAGGGATGGGCAACTGGCAGCCCATGTCGTGAATACAGCCCGTTGGACAAGACTGAGGATTGATTTTAGTTAATTGAAAAAGGGATTATAAATAGGGTGACCAGATTCCTGCTTGTTGAAAACGGGACAGCCCCCTCCCAGCAAAAATGAAACTGACATATCCATACCT
The DNA here is from genome assembly GCF_019703515.2 of Myxocyprinus asiaticus. Lineage (NCBI taxonomy): Eukaryota > Metazoa > Chordata > Actinopteri > Cypriniformes > Catostomidae > Myxocyprinus > Myxocyprinus asiaticus. Next base: position 18,873,120 of record NC_059386.1, read on the forward strand.
AGGCACAGATCAATGCGAAGTAGAGGGTGCGTCTACATCTGTAACTGTTGTCACCTTGTACTTTTTGCAGGCAGCAATTTTTCTCAGTGTGCGCTTGTCTTTCAAGAGTTTATCGTAAAATGCAGAGCAGTCCAGTCCAAAATTAAGAAGTACGAAAAGCATTTCCTTCATGACTGTTACACTGAGTCGAGATTTATCCAGTGTCCATGCTGCGTTCATTAATGAGAACACACGCTCCACAGATGCAGATGTCCCAGGCAGGCATAAAACAAACTCCACGACCTTGGCTAAGACTCCGAAGTTGATGGTCTTGCTCTCCAGCTCATGAAAAGTGTCTGTCCATCTCCCAGACATGGCTGTCTTGTTCATGTTCCACTCAGTGATGCGACGAGTGACAATGTTTTTCGCGCAGCCCCACTCATCAAAGAGCGTGGTTTCATCAATCAAATTGAGAGCGGGGATTCTGGAGTAGAAGTGTTCGAGGCTGCTCTGAATGTCTTTCCACTCTGGGATGACTCTCAGTAGGGCCCACACAAGTTTTTCTGTGTTCTCCAATGAACGGCTCCAATTTTGGAGGTAATCCACTGATGCTGAATAAAAGTTTCTCAAAGCACCAAAGAAATCATCCGCTCGCATGTCACCGGATTCAACCAGGGCATCCAACTGCTTTTTAATGTCAGAGGGTATGAATGATTCCTCCAGCCTGGCCTGCAAGAGTTTTCTCAGGTCATGAATGTGCAAAGCTATGGCCATGCACAAAAGAATGATAAGCAAAATGTCCTTCACTTGCATGCACCTTGTCAGATTCTGAAATTTGCTTCACAAAAAAATCTCTAACACTTGGTGTGGCACACTTACTTTTAGCAGAATCCACATGCTTTTTTTTATGAACATGCTGCGCGATGTCAGTGCAGCCTCAATGGGCGATGGAAAAGCGAGCTCCACAAATCTCACACCTCACTTTACTAGGCTCTGTCTGTGACTCCTTTTTTAGAAATGTAAACTCTTTTTGAAGATCCTCATTAAATGTACATGCACGCTTCCTTGACATTTTTCCAGCCGCAATTTCATCTGTGTGCTCTTTCAAACTGACACTTCAATCAGTTCACTAACTGGACGTTTATTGATAGGGAATTGTGATTGGATAGTTTAATCCAATCATGTACTTCAAATAACACGGTATGATTTAATTGGTTTTACAAGCCGTATCCTTGGCTACCTTTGATTAGAATACTCACGTGACTGAGAAAGCTGCTTAGGCAATAGAGACATTTTAGGAGAGGGGAAATATGGCACAAAACACGATTTGTTCAGAATAAGTCGGGACACTAGAAAAAGTGCTTAGATACGGGACTGTCCCAGGAAAAATGGGACGTCTGGCCACCCTAATTATAAAGATTGCATTCAGGCTATAATGTTATTACGTCTATCCAACAGAAGAGGTTGCTTGTTCTTGGCAGACCTGCTGATCACTGTAGGATTCTAGCATGCAACATTTTACACTTGTTCATCATTTGTAAGCTAAATCGAGCAAAATTTTACCTCAGCTAGTCAGCGAGCTAGTGCGCATTAACGTTAATGTATGCAGGGTAAACCCATGACTTTTGTTTGCCTGGATACAAAATCTGTTATTAAAGATTTCAATTTGATTCGCCATAACAACACCACTGTTCAACTGATCATAGAGACGTACAGTATGAGAGATACGTACACCAGTGCTGCCTGAGCTGCTCTCCTCACAGATGTAAGGGTAAAATACATTGGCATCAAAACTTTTTACAAAATCCGTGAAAGCGCAAGGATCACCAAAGACATCTTATTCTGCTTCTCTCGTGCTTGTGAATCTCAGAATAGAATAGAATGGAATAGAATAGATAATGTGGTTCTCGCTCTCAGTGGGGCACGTGGTGAGTTGTGCATGGATGCCGCAGAGAATAGCGTGAAGCCTCCACACACTCTACATCTCCGCAGTAATGCGCTCAACAAGCCACGTAATAAGATGCGCAGATTGATGGTCTCAGATGCGGAGGCAACTGAGATTCGTCCTCTGCCACCCGGATTGAGGCGAGTCACTACACCACCACGAGGACCAAGAGCGCATTGGGAATTGGGCATTCCAAATTGAGGAGAAAAGGGGAGAGAGAAAAAAAGAATAGAATAGAATAGAATGTCCAAAATACTGGCTGGATCTGAACAAGGTAGGAATCTCAGAATAGAATAGAATGTCCAAATTTGTGGCTGCATCTAAACAAGGCAAGAATGTCAGAATAGAATAGAAAATAATTTTTAACAGATGACATTAATTACCGTTGTAACAGTATTTTGCAGTCATTCCAACATTCCTCAACAAACAAATTAAGGAGTTGTTCATAACAGTAGAATATTCCCTTTTCTCGTGAACTTTTAATTATTGATGTCTGTGTAAGACTCTTCCTTTTGGCTACGTTTGTATACAGGTGCCATGTTTGCATGTGTAGCCTTCAAGGAGATGTTGAGTGTTGGTGTTTCATTTACAGTGTTTAGCAGCATTTACGCAGCTACATTGTCCTGGTTCTCTGGGTTTAGTTTCCTGTTGGCTGCAGGGCTCACTCTAATACCAGCTGCGCTGATCTGGTGAGTAGCCCACCTCTGTATCATTCCAAATTTGTGTTTTTATGTGAGTGTTTGTGGCAATCATCTGTTTGTGAATCACCTGGATTTGAAGTGCACCTTGCTGTTTTCTATCTGCTGTTGTGGTCATTACACCGGTATATAATCATAGATTTTAAACGTATGTCTTATCTTGACATGACATTCTCACAGATTAATTTTAAAACATAACATACTGAAAACCTTTCCCCAGTGTTATTCTTTGCATGTGTCTGGATGTATATGAGGAGTCTACCATACTGACTGAGGAGAATGCAGAAAACCAAACAGAAATCTTTGAGCTACCACAGTGAAATTGAAGATGGTAGATTATTTCCTCAAGTTGCCACTCTGTTCCAAATGCCGCCCTCAGCCCTTGTGGTCCTAATCGGAGTCTACACTTTTGTGATGTAATGCTGCACATAAACTATTGAGTAGGAGTCCACTGTGAAACATCACTGTGGGATTTGGAAAAGGGCACATCAGGGTACATTGTGGCTACAAAAGGGTTGCTTATAAGAACCTTTGTGACTCCTAATATGACAAAAAGATGCCCTGCATTCTTGTGGATACTACGGACAGTTGCAAGCGAAAGCTACAAGACCACAAGTCCACATCAAGTGCTTGATTTGGGACGCTTTATTGTGCTAACTGATTGGCACAAAAGTGCTGCCCTCTGGTGCAATGTTTCAGAACAACACTCTGAATGGAGTGGTAATTTACAATTCTCAGGAACTCTGATCTGATCTTAGACATTTCCTTCTTGCTTTCTAAATGAATTATTCTACTGATCGTTTTCTCAACAACAACTAAATAAAGATGAGCCTTATTTAAGACAGCCATGTCATTTTCATAAGTGAAAATGACTAAGAACACATTTAAAAAGTAACATTTTACAAATGTTTTGTTAATGTAGATTTTAATGCAGTTCATGCAAATGTACATTTATTTTTAAGGATTATAAATTAGCATTTAGGCATTGGCTTACAGTGGGGTCCAAAAGGGAGGCATACCAAATATTAAGGAATTCTAAATTCATGTTATTTTTCAGGTAGATTGTTAAATTGTTATCGTGATTTGCTGATAATATAATCTGCAAAAAAAAAAAAAAAAAAAAAAAAAAGATAGAAAAATGAAAAGTTTTCAGTTAGGGCCTTTTGAACCCCAGTGCATGTTCTGAAATATATGACATTCATGTATATATATATAAAATCATTTGTAAACCTTAACTCTTTCATATTATACATAAATTACAACATTCCTTCAACATGGCACATAAGGAAATCATTTAAAATTTCTAAAAAAAATTGTTAAACTGCTTTTGCATACATTTGTATACTTTGTAAATACACAAAAATGTTTCTGCAATCATTTCTTTATGAATTGGCTTATCATGTCCATGGGCAGAGGGAAGATAATGGTGGAGTTCTTCTCAGCTGCAATGGTGCTGAGGGTTTGGAGGTATCTCAGCTGAAGACCGGATGGAGACTCTGCAATCACGAGAGATGCTTCCTTAAGAGCCCTGGATGCATTCATCTCTCCCTCTGCTGCGATGACCTGCATTATCACAAACCAGAATCTATTAGTGTATGTCATTACACATAGAGCCAGTGCAAACCAGTTCATATTCCAATATACAGTGGGGTCTAAAAATCTGTGATTTTTATTCAAATCTGGGAATAAACAAAGTGTTAAGATTTTGACAAATTGAAGAAAGAAAAGTTATGGCCTAAAATGAAGGAAAAATAATTAATTATAATAGTTTTAGGTCACTTATCAAATTAAATATTTCCTCTTCATTTTAGGCCATAACTTTGTGTATAAGATAACTGGAACAACTGATTATGGTGTATGAATAGCTATTATAATAAAGGGAAAAAATATAAAGGGTAAAAAAAGTGATATGTTACAAGTGTTGTTGAATGAATGCATATATGAGGAGTCAACAGGGCAGTTAAAAGATAGGTTTACACATCCCTTGTCAAATATGTTGAACGATCATTTTTTTAATATATATACATATAAACACAGACAGACACACAAACACATACATACAGTATATACATACATATATACATGCACATATGCACACACGTGCATATATACATACAGTATACATACACATATATACTGTACATACACTTACATTCACATATATACATACATATATATACTCACTTATGCAGTATTGCCCCAAAGACAATATCTCATGAACAGAATAATACCAGCATCCCCAGGAAACAAATTAGCAGCTGAGCCCACACACTCAATCCCGCCCAGATTGCCCCAGCATGGTTGATGGTCGCTGCTTTTTCTGTGATAGCTGTGCCTGAGCCCCTTGCCTTTGTTCATACAAGTATTGCAATTTCCTTTTTTCCCTGGTTATCCAGCTTTCCCAGCACATCTCTGTGCCCACCCACCAGTGGCCACATGATGTAGAGATCCAGCTTTGATACTCAGGAATTTTGGAATACAATTGAAGTTCTTCCCAACAGTATATAGTGTCAAGACCCAGCTCCCATACTCTGGGCAACTGAGGGACCCATACAAAAAAAGAAAAAAGAAATGCAGAACTCATCGACCCCCGAGGAGGCGAACTATTTACAACTACAATAATTATGTTGGCTTCGTCACAGTTATTCTACAAACTTAGTCCATAAACCAAGTGCAACATTTCTAACTTGAACTCCTCCTAGCCCTTTTAAGCTATATCAACCAAACTCTGCACAGGCCTTCAGACTGTTCTGGAATAGTATGCTGTGTCTTTTCTAATTGATCTGACTTACAGTTTTGCACAGCCAATTATCAAAAATGGGCAAAATCTCATAGACTTACATCGATGGTATGTTCAAATGGGCCAATGGAATACTCGTTAATTCAAACTTAAAATTTAAATGAATACAAACCCACAAAAGGCCTATCTATATATCTAGCTAGCTAGCTAGTTAGCTAGCTACCTAGCTTGTCTTACTGTAATGTCTGTGAATCCATCAAACTTCAAACTAGTTCACCCAAAATTGAAAATTCAGTCATTCTTTTCTGTGTTGTTATAACCCTATATGACTTTCTTACTTTTTCTTAACACAAAGGGAGAAATTGTGAATAAATGTTGTGCTCAGTGATGTCATACAATGGCAGTTTATAGTGACCACCTCTTCAAGCTTCAAAAGGATGCAGAAGTATAATTCAGAAGTCTAATAAATTATTCAATGAGACCAGAGCTGGGCAGTAACGCACTACATTTACTCTGATACATTTACTTGAGTAACGTTTTGGGGAAGAAATTTACTTTTAGAGTAGGTTTAAAAGTGGGTACTTTTTACTCTCACTCAAGTAAATTTCTAATGAAAAAAATGTACACATTACACTGTCGTTACATTACTGGTTTTCATTTTAATTAATGTGTAATTTATTGAAAGATTATTGAATGGGACTTTTACGACAGCGGAAGTTAACAGCTGCACGCGCTGTCACAGACTGTCACACAAGCCGAGTCCATCACTGCTGCAGCATCAAGCTCTTCAAACAAAGTGAAACACTTTCTTCACTCTGCACAGTGAAAAAAGAACAGTTTCGTCATGCAATGCCTTCACTTAACACCAAGACAAGTGGATATTTCAAGATTAAAATCTCAGCTTCAATTTAAGGCAGCACATTGAGGTAAGTTGTGGCTCTAATGCTAATGCTGGTTTTTCTGTGACATGTTGATGGTAATATTCAGGGTGATTCTGTAACTGGGCTCTTATGACATCAGTTTTTAAGTGTACATTTTTAAATCAGTGCAGCAATATATCAGTGCGCTTTGTTCTGCATCCCTCATGTCATGAGCAGTATTTACGCATTTACTGGAAACTATCGCAGCTACTTCGGTCTGATTAACTGTATAAATCCATGAAAACATCCAAGTTAAGTGTAAATGCCTTTTGCTCTGCCGTTCGCATGATTGACAACTGGAGCACGAACAGACAGCATTTCTGCGCGTGCACAATGAGGGGCGGCAGGCACGCGTATGAGAGATGTGTGGGCGTGAGGCGAACATATGGCAAAGAGAGTGGCTGTGTCTGAAATCATTCACTCATATACTATTTCCTATATAGTGAATGGCAGTGAGTGCACTATATCTCATCAGTGAGTGAATGAAATGAGTGAGTGAATTCGGACGCTGACGTATACACCGAGCGTTGGAGCTCTGGAGCTGTCACAGAAACAATGTGACATATGAACTTTTAAAATACTTGGGCCTCACTTGTTATTCTTATGAAATAATATATTAATACAATAACTCTTCATTCTGTTTGTCATTTTTTATATATATGTTAATATAAAGAGTAAACACATTTTATCCAATGTAGATTATTGTATTTATTTGTTATACTTTAGTATCTTTAAACTCCAATACAAGATGGGTAGTGTTCCTGGGCGCATAGTGCCTCATCCGACCAAATTATCAGAACCTACATGTTATAACCGAATATTTAAATCATCCACAGAATTATCATTTCCACTGTGTGCAGTCTCCTGAGTTAAAATAATATCACCTCAGTGAATTATTTAGTAAATAAAGATTCTGTATAAATATAAAGAGTACATTTTAAAATGTATCTGTATGTTTTGCCTCTCTGTATGTTATGTTAATCAAGTAATGATTTGTCAAAAAGCAATTTAATACATTCAGCATGAAATAAAATATTGCAGGAGGGAAGGAAGCAGTAAACTTCCAGCTCGTAAGTCTTCGCCACTGTGGATTATGGGCAATTAACCGTCATTGAGTGTACGTCGAATGTACATTCGAAATTAGAGTGCACTGTGGGTAAGAATTGAGTGAACAAATGTAGTGAACAAGTGGCTCACTCAGAATTCAGACACTCCTACAAAATGGCGGACACCCGAAATAGTGCACTATATAGTAGATATGGGGAGGTTTCAGACACAGCGAGTGCTCCGCGACCATGGTTGGTGCCCTACACAGGCTGCATACTCTACATTTAGAGAGTGGCGGTACTGCTGTACAGAACTAATGATCTAAATTCTTTAGACACTGAAAAATGAAACTACACTGAAATAAGAATCCACGCAGGACTTTAAAAGCTATGAAATAGGCATTAATAAAATGTGATCTTGCTTTGGTATATATTTCAGCATTATGTATAATGTCTGTGGGACATTTTCACCTTAATAATTACTAGAAACATTTCCAAACCTATCTTCTTATTGACAAATTCATCCAGATCTGACAAGAGCCCTTAAGGAATAGTTTACCCAAAAATGAAAATTCTCTCATCATTTACTCATCCTCATGCCATCTCAGATGTGTATGACTTTCTTTCATCTGCTGAACACAAATGAAGATTTTTAGAAGAATTTCTCAGCTCTTTTTGTCCATACAATGCAAGTGAATGGGTGCCAACATTTTAAAGCTAAAAAAAATTCTAATCAATCAGCATAAAAGTAATCCATAAGACTCCAGTGGTTAAATCAATATCTTCAGAAGCAATATGATAGATGTGGGTGAGAAACAGAGAAACAGATCACTTCTTCTTGTGTTTTTGGTGATTCACATTCTTCTCTGCATATTACCCCCTGCTGGGTAGGGAGAAGAATGTCTAGCAAAAAATTACAAATATTGATCTGTTTCTCACCCACACCTATCATATCACTTCGGAAGACATGGATTTAATTACTGGAGTCTTATGGATTACATTTATGCTGCCTTTATGTGCTTTTTGGAGCATCAAAAATTTGCCACCCATTCACTTGCATTGTATGCACCTACTGAGCTGAGATATTCTTCTAAAAATCTTAATTTGTGTTCTGTAGAAGAAAGGAAGTCATACACATATGGGATGGCATGAGGGTGACTAAGTGATGATAATATTTCATTTTTGGGTGAACTATCCCTTTAAAGTGATAGCTCAGCCATAATTTAATATTCTGAAATCATTTCCCAACCCTCATGTTGTTCTAAACCCATGTGACCTTCTGTATTCTGTGGAACACAAAATATGTTAGACAGAATGTTAGAGACTGACAGTCTCGGTCACCATTCACTTTCAAAATATAGAGGAAAAAACACATTCACTGAAATTAAATAGTGGCAAACATTCTGTCTAATATCTCCTTATTGTGTTGCATGGAAGAAAGAAAGTCATACGGGTTTGGAACAACATAATTTTGAATGATGACAGAATTTCCATTAATAATAATAATACAAATAATTCTGTAATACATGTTAAATGTGTATTATGTAATGGAATATAGGGGAGTTAACGTCCATTATGTCATTTGTGAAGGTAACGAGTTACTCACTACTTGAGTACTCTTTTAATTGGATACTTTCTTACTGTGGGACTGTGGCTGCCTGTAGCCTCCTCTATGTTTCTGTTTGATTTCCGAGTACTCCATTAAAGATGATTAGATTTCTGAATAATACTTTTGCATTCTTTTGAAACTTGAAGAGATGGTCACCATAAACTGCCACTGTATGACATCACTGAGCAAAAATTGTTTTCATAATTTCTCCCTTTGTGTTAAGAAAAAGAAAGAAAGTCATATAGGGTTATAACAACACAGGGGCGAGTAAACAATGACTGAATTTTCATTTTTGGGTTAACTAATCCTTTAAGACTAGTTTAAACTTTCAGACAAGGCTTTGTCAAGCTAATATCAATGTTTGTCTTAAAAAGGGTTATTTTTACACATCTAGTCTTTTTAATCAAATAGTTATGCTGATCATTCAATTTGTAATATATATATATATATATATATATATATATATATATATATATATATATATATATATATATATATATTAATAATAATTAAAAGCAAAATGGAAGGATTTTCACTGATCTCAGACTTTTGGACCCCACTGTACATGTAAGAATTAAACATTTCAGGTCATCTGGCTGTTTTTTCTTAGGCGTACTACTTTATCATAATTATGCAGGCAAAGTCTAAATGAAGAGTATTAGGAAATGAGGCACGTGTGTGGATGTGATGCCCACCTTCGCTCTAGCCTCCCGTGCTGCCTCAGCCTCAGCTGCCATTGCTCTCTGCAGCTGTAGAGGCAATTTGACATCTTTAATTTCCACCCGCTCCACCTTAATACCCCACGAGTCTGTAGCTTCATCCAGAGTCATCTGCAGAGTCAACAGAGGCATTATGGGTCAAATCAAGGGGTCAAGGTTTGGCTTGTTAGCATGGTCCAGTAAGAAACTGATGGTAATTACACCATTCTGTGGGCAAAATGCATCTTTTTCTTGACATCCATTCATAATTGCATCAATGTAAAAAGAATACAGTAAATTCTACTTTTGCAAGCAACATATCCATCGTAAGTATTAAATTATATTATAGTGTAGGTTTAACGAGTGCACAATTTCTTTTGGAGATGCCCTTAAAAGTGTACAAAGCCTTTGACGTCACAGTTTAGGACAGTCGCTAGTGAAGGGCTTGGGACTGTGCGTGCTCTTGTGGTCCCATCACCTATCAGGAGTGTATTACAAAATGCATTGAAATGAAAAAAATTACTGAAAACCTAACTTGTTGGTTTCGAATATGCTGAGCCGGTCATATGCAAAGTTTGGCATCATGGATTATAAAGCATTTACAACATCCTCTCGTCTTTGCACTCACCTGCATGCTCTGTGAGATGCCCTCTCGGTCAGACAGGACCTCAGACAGGTTTTTGGTGCCCAGTACATTCCTCAGGGTGGTCTGGGCCAATAGACGAGTGGAATAATCAGCATTGGTCACATTTGCCACAGAGGCAATGGGGTCATTTACACGGAAGTACACCACGCCATCCACAGAAACAGTCACTGAGTCTTTTGTCAAGATCTAAAAACAGATAAAAGAAAATGAGGCATACTAACCTTTTCTGTGTGAAGGTATAGCCAATTTTACAACTTTATTGCCTTGACGATGTAATGCCATAAACCCTAAAACCCTACAACAACCATAAAAATAATGATTTATAAAACTTTACAGCTCAAATAATACATGAGTTTCACAGAATAATTAATGTAAGTGATAAATGTAAGTATATAAAATTACAAGCTTCACATTTCCGCCTTTACACCCTCTGAAAATTCACTTCCATTGTAAGTGCCCCACTGTTGCTTTTTTCAAAGAAAAGGACGGATGAGTCAGAATCATTTTTTTTTTTTTTTTTTGCGGTAATGCCACAAATGCTGTTGATTGAGCTTAACTTGTATTGATCCTGGAATATTCCTTTAATGGATTTAAAATGTTAAAAAAATGATGATAAAATGTTCAAAATGATGTTAACATTGGGTATAGAGTAGTGTGGAAAGAATTTGGTGATTAACAAGATATTCTGCATTTGCACTTCATATTAAACATCATATCATAAGGGACACTACAGTAGGTGAGTACAGTATCTTTTCTATACCTCTTGAGGAGGGATGTCAAATGAGATGGTTCTCAGATCCACCTTGATGAAGGAGTCTGTGCAAGGGATGATGAAGAAGATTCCTAGACACAGGTGACATTTTGGAATTATCTTTGGAAGTTCATGATCTGTTTCATGAACCCCCAGTAATCAAAACAAACAAATACAACCCCCCCCCACCCCCAATATTTATACCATGATCAATGGAAACATGTAAATGCTTCATGTTGCAACCCCTCCAATGTTCAAGCCAAATCTACGCCCTTGTTACATATCAGTGGAATGCCCATGCCTAATATTGATTTTAGGATTAAAGCTGGAGTTTCACCAGTGCTTGTTCCTCTCTGGCCTATCTAAGACTTGAAAGACTGATAGCTGGATATTAAATGTTGTTCTTGCTTACCTGGTCCTTTGGGTTTTCGGGCTGTTATCCGTCCCAGTCTAAATATAACTGCACGTTCATATTCTTTCACAATCTATAACACAGTAACAAAGCACTTAAGGTGGGTTACAACACCATTACAACACCTTCAGGAGTAAAACATTCAGGGTTTGGAAGTAACTCCCAGTTAAAGACAATTAAATTATTATAATCTTGTATACAGTTGTAATATTACAACAAAAGGACAAAAAAAAAAAAAAAAAGGATAATAATTACTAACAAACATCACCCAGACTACATATTTATTTTGTTTGTTGGCATTTACCATATGTGGTTACTCAGTAGCCTATACCATTGTTCTGTGCCAGGCTCTATTGTGCTTCATACCTTGATGCTTATGAAAACGCTGATTGGAAAGATCAATATACAGAAAAACGCTGAGATGATCACAATGAACCACCCACAGCAGCCCAGACCCTTCTTACTGTCACCTGAAAGTACAGAAAACAGTGTCATTCTCACAAACTGCTAACATGATAACATGTGGTGGAGGCACTAAGATATGTTGTTGTGTTCTTACAGACTGACTACGTTTACATGGACACCAGAAAGCGGCTTATTGCAAGAATACAGCGATCCCTGTATGCATTGTATAAGCGGCACTCTTTACTCCCGTATACATGCGGCTCAGTCAGTAAGCAGATTTCCCTATAGCAAAGAAATTTCCCTGCGATAAATTACACTACATCTTCAAAACGACCACATTTGTCTTGTATGGATATTGTATGGTACAATTTGTTTTATGGCAGAGAATGGTACAAGCATGAGGATTCTCCTTAGTCAAAGTATGATAAAGTTGACCACACAACTGGTTTAGTTTGCAAGTGTTCAACTTTCAAATTTCCCTATTTTAGTTTCCTAACATTAGCTTATCCCTAACATTAACCTTAACCCATACTTACAGTTAATCTGTGAACCATGCCTTATCTTTTATCCTTAACACTGAGTATTTGTTAAGCAATTTGGTGTCAGAAAGTTAACAATGAGGGTTAAGGTAATCACATACATACTATGACATCATAAAACACTATTACTCTCAAGAAATAAAGTCATTACCCTTACTTAATTGAATTTGAGAAAGTTTTTCAAGAAATTTAATTTCTTTTTACAGGGTCTTCTACTTCCAGAAGAACATGAAAACGTTCACTAGGCAGTGTTATAAGATTAAAGAGTGGCTCAAAAAAAAAAAAATTAGAAACAGGAAGACAAAAGGGTCCTACAAGAAGGCTGGGGGCCCTCATAGTCACAGGGCCCTGTTGAGGTGCCCTTGTATAAGCTGTGGGGCCCACATATTTAAGCATATTCAAACATTTGTTTTCAAAGTTGATGGGCCGTGAGACCTTGCAGACCAGGCCTGGTCTTCACTGGACCTCCAGTAGCTCAGACAAACACCAGATGTTTCACCTAGGAGAACCCTTTCTCTCCATCATAAATCAGCTCTAATGTTGGCTCATTAATAGCTGTGCTGGTGGGTTTGTGTATGTATGTGAACATTGGCCAAAAACCCTTTAATGTTTGCTCTAACCACATGAGTATATGTAAGTGTGATGGACAAGGCTATAATTTGTTAATGTACTCCACACACCCAAAGGTTTAAGACCAAGGCCATATATTATACTTGTTTATGACCTGAGAGATATGCACCCATTTCATGTGTTTACATTTTCTACAATTCCACTTACCAAGTTCATGTGTTGTGTTAAACAATAAAATTCATGGCAATGACAGTACTGTGTATTGTACAATACACACAGTGCAATAAATTGTTTGTGTCAAAACATCCATTTTGTATATAGCTGAATTATTACGCAATAATAAGAAGAATCCTGATAATAGTTCACAAGATTTCACACAATAAGTGCATATTGTACTGTTTTGTATGCAGTACAGTACTGTAAAGTGTATGTACATGTTAGTATTCTATACATTAACTTTAGTTAATGAATTACATATTATGAACTAAAAATGAAAAACTGTCTTACAGCATTTATTATTCTTGGTTAATGTTAATTTATAAATACTGTATATGATTTTATTGTTCATTCAGTTTTAGATCATTATGCCTTAACTAATGTAGGCTATACAACTTACCATCATATTTGTATTAATGTACAGTATCCAACTTTTAATGTTAAACATACATTAGCTTACAGTATGTTGAAATAAACCTGCAGTAACACTTTACAATAAGGTTGTATCCATTGACATTAACTACATTAGTTACCATGAACTAACAATGAACAATAGTTTTCAGTACTTATTACAGTAATATTGGTTAATGTTAATTTCATCATAAACATTAAAAGTTATATGTGTAAACAGTATATAATGCATTATAAACATTAACTATTCATGAACAATTGTATTTTTTTTAATTAACATTAACCAAGATTATTAACTGCTGTTAAAATATATTGTTAGTACATGATAAGCATTTACTAATGTTAACAAATAGAACCTTACTGTAAAGCGTGTCCATAAATGCAGTAAAAGTATCGCTCATTGTTATTTCATGATAACTATTGCGATAACTAGTGTTAATGTACAAACTTATTGTAAAGGGTTACTATAATCCCTTATTGTTCTACATCTTCAGATATAATTTCTCAAATGAGGATAAAGTTCAGCCTTCAAAACCACAAAATATTGAACTGCAAGGTACTGACATATTTTGTCTTGTTGTTTTTTTTTACTTTTAACTGCTTCCTTTTATTGCAACAGGCTGCATTTAACACTGAACACTTTAGAGTGGATATTCCCAAAAGCTCCATTAACTTCTCCAGTGTGTTGTGTTGCCATTATCTGCTTGCTCCATGATTCTGTATAAACAAGATCTGCTGGTACTAAGAATAGAAGCCATGTGACTTGATACAGTATATGTATCTCTCTCTCTCTCTCTCTCTCTCTCTCTCTCTCTCTCTCTCCTCTCACAAGTACAGTGATTTACAGATTTGTAGAAGTGACTGCTTTGCAAACCAAACAAAAAATGCAAAGTATCAAACTGATTATGTCTCCATTGAGAGAAACCCATGAGATATTCAAGTCCTGTTTTTAAAGAGCCAAGAGAGGGGCAGAAAGAGAAAGAAAGCAAGAACAATAGTCATATCATCTTACTGATTAGGTCTTGCTTGCACTGGGTACCTCGCTCCATGTCAGCTTCCATCTCCATGTGGTGTGGGGCTACACAGGACTTGCAGAACAGCACTGGCTTTGTGAGACACTGTGAGGGAGAGATCTATTTGTACTTCTAAAGTACTTCCTCTGAAGGGTGTGGTCTTATCTACAGTGCAATTTAATGATCATTTACAGACACTAATGATCTCGTGACACCACACACTGTGCAATATCAAGCTGTACAAGATGGTCATTCATGAAACAGTTATGATTGTTTTGGTTCTTTAATTTTTGGTTAAGATGCTTCATTTTACAGTTATTATGCCAGTCTTCCTCTCCCTATTAGCATTTGACTGTGGTTTCCAACCACTGTTTTTTTTAAATGTATTTCCTTTCTTTAGTGTGTTTCTGAAACCAATAAATCAGCAAACTTGTAATACAGCCAGGTCTTTACTGCAAGTAACTCACAATAAGCATTTCATTTTTATTATTTCAACCTTCCATACTGGTGTTGCATGAGTTAAAACATACTGTAAATCACAATATTTCTGTTATGGGGTTTTAATGGGGCTAAAATGTGTTTAAAATTCCATGTATTATCATTTATAACATACTGTATATATATATATATATACAGGTGCATCTCAATAAATTAGAATGTCGTGGAAAAGTTCATTTATTTCAGTAATTCAACTCAAATTGTGAAACTCGTGTATTAAATAAATTCAATGCACACAGACTGAAGTAGTTTAAGTCTTTGGTTCTTTTAATTGTGATGATTTTGGCTCACATTTAACAAAAACCCACCAATTCACTATCTCAAAAAATTAGAATACATCATAAGACCAATAAAAAAAAAACATTTTTAGTGAATTGTTGGCCTTCTGGAAAGTATGCTCATTTACTGTATATGTACTCAATACTTGGTAGGGGCTCCTTTTGCTTTAATTACTGCCTCAATTCGGCATGGCATGGAGGTGATCAGTTTGTGGCACTGCTGAGGTGGTATGGAAGCCCAGGTTTGTTTGACAGTGGCCTTCAGCTCATCTGCATTTTTTGGTCTCTTGTTTCTCATTTTCCTCTTGACAATACCCCATAGATTCTCTATGGGGTTCAGGTCTGGTGAGTTTGCTGGCCAGTCAAGCACACCAACACCATGGTCATTTAACCAACTTTTGGTGCTTTTGGCAGTGTGGGCAGGTGCCAAATCCTGCTGGAAAATGAAATCAGCATCTTTAAAAAGCTGGTCAGCAGAAGGAAGCATGAAGTGCTCCAAAATTTCTTGGTAAATGGGTGCAGTGACTTTGCTTTTCAAAAAACACAATGGACCAACACCAGCAGATGACATTGCACCCCAAATCATCACAGACTGTGGAAACTAAACACTGGACTTCAAGCAACTTGGGCTATGAGCTTCTCCACCCTTCCTCCAGACTCTAGGACCTTGGTTTCCAAATGAAATACAAAACTTGCTCTCATCTGAAAAGAGGACTTTGGACCACTGGGCAACAGTCCAGTTCTTCTTCTCCTTAGCCCAGATAAGACGCCTCTGACGTTGTCTGTGGTTCAGGAGTGGCTTAACAAGAGGAATACGACAACTGTAGCCAAATTCCTTGACACGTCTGTGTGTGGTGGCTCTTGATGCCTTGACCCCAGCCTCAGTCCATTCCTTGTGAAGTTCACCCAAATTCTTGAATCGATTTTGCTTGACAATCCTCATAAGGCTGCGGTTCTCTCGGTTGGTTGTGCATCTTTTTCTTCCACACTTTTTCCTTCCACTCAACTTTCTGTTAACATGCTTGGATACAGCACTCTGTGAACAGCCAGCTTCTTTGGCAATGAATGTTTGTGGCTTACCCTCCTTGTGAAGGGTGTCAGTGATTGTCTTTTGGACAACTGTCAGATCAGCAGTTTTCCCCATGATTGTGTAGTCTAGTGAACCAAACTGAGAGACCATTTTGAAGGCTCAGGAAACCTTTGCAGGTGTTTTGAGTTGATTAGCTGATTGGCATGTCACCATATTCTAATTTTTTGAGATAGTGAATTGGTGGGTTTTTGTTAAATGTGAGCCAAAATCATCACAATTAAAAGAACCAAAGACTTAAACTACTTCAGTCTGTGTGCATTGAATTTATTTAATACACGAGTTTCACAATTTGAGTTGAAGTACTGAAATAAATGAACTTTTCCACGACATTCTAATTTATTGAGATGCACCTGTATATATATATATATATACACACACACACACACAGTACTGTGCAAAAGTTTTAGGCACTTGTGAAAAATGTCTTCAAAAATAATGAAATAAATAGTTTTCATTTATCACTTAATGTCATTCAAAGTCCAGTAAACATAAAAAAGCTAAATCAATATTCGGTGTGACCACCTTTGCCTTTAAAACAGCACCAATTCTCCTAGGTACTCCTGGACACAGTTTTTCTTGGTTGTTGGCAGATAGAATGTTCCAAGCTTCTTGGAGAATTCGCCACAGTTCTTCTATCTGTTTAGGCTGTCTCAATTGCTTCTGTCTCTATATGTAATCTCAAACAGACACGATGTTCAGTGGGGGGCTTTGTGGGGGCCATGACATCTGTTGCAGGGCTCCCTGTTCTTCTTTTCTAATCTTATTTATTTGCAAAATAATGTTTGGGAGTCTAACATTTATATTTCCTATTGACACACTAAAGCTGAAGATATAAATAACCATCTTAAGACAAATGCTTTTGTGAAACATCTTTTGTGCCTAAGACTTTTGCACAGTACTGTATATACAGTGCATTCAGAAAGTATTCAGACCCCCTTCATTTTTTGTTGCAGCCTTCTGCTAAAATACTTTCAATTATTTATTTTTTCATATCAATCTACAATCCATACCCCATAATGGCAAAGCAAAAAACATATTTTTGATAACTGCAAATTTATTAAAAAGAAAAAACTGAAATATCACATTTACATAAGTATTCAGACCCTTTGCTGTGACACTTGAAATTTAGTTCAAGTGCATCCAATTTCTCTGGCTCATCTTTGAGATGAATCTACACTTTGACTGGAGTACACCTGTGGAAAATTGTATTGATTGGACATGATTTGGAAAGACACACCTGTCTATATAAGGTCTCACAGCTGAAAATGCATATCAGAGCAAAAACCAAGCCATGAGGTCAAAGGAACTGCCTGCAGCACTCAGAGACAGATTGTGTCGGGGCACAGATCTGGGGAAGGCTACAAAAAATTTCGGCTGCATTGAAGGTTCCCAAGAGTACAGTGGCCTCCATAAATCTTAAATGGAAGAAGTTTGGAACAACCAGGACTCTTCCTAGAGCTGGCCACCCAGCCAAACTGAGCAATCATGGGAGAAGGGCCTTGGTAAGAGAGGTGACCATGAACCCGATTGTCACTCTGGTTGAGCTCCAGAGATCATGTATGGAGATGGGAGAAACTTGCAGAAGGACAGCCATCACCGCAGCACTCCACCGATCTGGGCTTTATGGCAGAGTGGCCAGACGGAAGCCTCTCCTCATTGAAAGACACATAAAAAAGCACCTAAATGACTCTCAGACTGTGAGAAAGAAGATTCTCTGAAGATTGAACTGTTTGGCCTCAATTCCAAGTGTCATGTCTGGAGGAAACACGCTCATCACCTGCGCAATATCAGCCCAACGGTGAAGCATGGTGGTGGTATCATCATGCTGTGGGGGTGTTTTTCAGCAGCAGGGACTGGTCAGGGTTGAAGGAAAGCTGAACGCAGCAAAATACAGAGATATCCTTAATGAAAACCTGGTCCAGAGTGCTCAGGACCTCAGAATGGGTCGAAGGGTCACCTTCCAACAGGACAATGACCCTAAGCACACAGCCAAGACAACACAAGAGTGGCTTAGGGACAACTCTGTGAATGTCCTTGAGTGGCTCAATCAGAGTCAAGACTTGAACCCAATTGAACATCTCTGGAGAGACCTGAAAATGTTTGTCCACCGACAGTCCCCATCCAACCTGACAGTGCTTCAAAGGATCTGCAGAGAAGAATGGCAGAAAATCCCCAAATCCAGGTGTGCAAAGCTTGTTGCATCATACCAAAAAAGACTTGAGGCAGTAATCGCTGCCAAAGGTGCTTCAACTAAGTACTGAGTTAAGGGTCTGAATACTTATGTCAATGTAATATTTCAGTTTTTTCTTTTTAATAAATTTGCAAAGTTATCAAAAATCTGGTTTTTGCTTTGTCATTATGGGGTATGGAGTGTAGATGTGGAAAAAACAATTAAGCATTTTAGCATAAGGCTGTAACATAACAAAATGTGAAAAAATGAAGGAGTCTGAATACTGTCTGAATGCACTGTATACTGTATATATAGTTATAATAACAGGGGTTTTAAGGCAGAACAGGGACTCCCAGTTACATTAAAATAATTATTTAGCCATACATTACATTGTAATTTTAATCTGAATGTGGGAAGGGCGATTATTCATTTAGCTGACCTTTAGCTTTGATTGAAGTTAATCTACTATTGCATTATTAAAAGCATAATTGAAAACAAATTTTCTTTGTGTTTTCATATATAAAACACAAACATTTGATAAAAATTTGTTTGAGATCAAACAATAACAGATAATTTGTTAACCCCCTTTAATGCATACCTCAGGTCTTTAGTGTCCCAGTACCTCATCCATTTTTTGGAGTTATGCCCACACCTATTTAGTATTCCCCAACCTTTCTATTCTAAATAATAATAATAATAAAAATTGCAAAAATTTATTTTTTATAACTGCTAGTTAACAAAAGTGTATAGAGCTGTTCAACTTCAAGTCCAAAAACCTGGAAGAGAATTCACCATGTGTTCCCTCTGGATTTTCCAATAGGTTTTTATAATGGGGTTTTTGAACTAATGAGTAAAATAAGCTCTGAGGTAAAAGGTCGTAAAGTATGTTTGTTCTACAACATAAATTGCACACAGTCATACCTCAAATGTGAATTATGGAGTCTAATTCAATACGGCTTCAAAAGTGCCTTAGAAAATACTTGTGTAACTTAAGTGTAGCTTATGTGTTATGTGTAGCTCAATACATGTTTGACAGCCAGTTGTGTCTCATGAAATTTCAGTGTGGAAATAATGAATCCTGTTCTAGATTTGTTGTATCATCTATTTGATATATGAAAAATAAAACATCAAAATATATCAGAATATATTATATTGTATTATTTTCTAATTCTCTTGAAAATTCTACACTTTTTGGGCATTTTGTAGATAGGTATACATGCCGGGTCTCTAAAGACCCGATTATGTAATAGTGTTTGGTGAAACATCCATAAATTAAAAGGTTTAATTCATATTTTGTGTAATCTGTGTCAAGTAATGGGAGGAACTTCATTCATGTACTTCATATGAGAACTCATTAGTATTGCGAAATGCTGCATGAAAGTGAATGAAAGGTCAAGTGGAAACCATTGGTAATGGCTGGAGTCTCATGTCTCTTACGTCACTGGGAGTAAAGTGGAGATTACCACTTATAACTGACATTTTATGAGTTTATGATATATAATATAAATATATATATATATATATATATATATATATATATATATATATATATATATAACTGCTCAACATCAGCAAATACATCTATATTGAATTTCTGTTGTGATCTGTGAAAAAAAAAAAAAAAAAAAGAGAATTTCACTATCAAGGGAAGCATCTGTATTAAAACATCCATCAATACTTCCAATATGTCAGCCTATTGGTGATAAATTACCAAATAAATATCACTACCCCAAATCAAATATAGTGATTATGCATATACGTGCTTATATAACTAAGTAGGAAGCTAAAATACACTGAAATTAAGCTTTAAAATAATTGTATTAAATTTTACAAACTACAGTACTGTGCACTTAGGCACATAAGATGTTTCACAAAAACATTTGTCTTAAGATGGTTATTTATATCTTAAGCTTTAGTGTGTCAATAGGAAATATACATTTTAAACTCCCAAATATTCCTTTTGCAAACAGATGTCATGGCCCCCACAAAGCCCCCCACTGAACATCGAGTCAGTTTGGGATTACAAGAAGAGACAGAAGCAATTGAGACAGCCTAAATAGATAGAAGAACTTTGGTGAATTCTCCAAGAAGCGTGGAACATCCTATCTGCCAACAACCAAGAAAAACTGTATCCAGGTGTACCTAGAAGTATTGGTGCTGTTTTGAAGGCAAAGGTGGTCACACCAAATATCAATTTAGCTTTTTTTTTTTTATGTTTACTGGACTTTGTATGATGTTAATTGATAAATGAAAACTATTTATGGCATTATTTTTGAAGACTTTTGCACAGTACTGTACATTTACAATTATTTAAAATTGTAGTAATGTAAAATCTCAGCATGAATATGTCCTTGCCTTTAGGCAAGTCAAAACTAAAAAAAAGCATGATGCTCTTGACATTTTATGACCACTCAGCTGCAGACATCAACAAATAACCAGATACATTTTACACTGATCAAATTTAAGCAGATAATAAATCCAGAACAGGAACCATGATAGCAATCTACTTGTATAATGTAATTCAAATTCTTTCTACAAATGGTACTACATCCGTCTTATTTCAGAATGTTGCTGTGGGTAATGTGATAATTCTGGAAAGTCCTAAACTTGCTGGTTAGCAATGGTTAACCAGAAATTCAGAATTAAGTCAAAGCACACAAGTATAAGAAAAGATCTTTTATTTCATTATATTGTTAGAACATACTAGTCTAAACCAACCATTTTATTTAATATATTTTATAATATATAATGGTGAAAAAAAACAGGAGTTCTGCAGACTCCGAGATCTACACATTGTATACATGCAAAATGTATTGTACTGAACTTATTGTCAGCAAAATTGCACTGTGTATAATCTGTAACACTAAAGTTACCTTAGAGTCGCTGAGCAAATTGATCACAAATCAACTCCTGTAGATAAATTTGCATGATAAAAAAAAAAAAAAGGGTCAACTATGGAGGGAACAAAAACAGCTACAAGTACAAAGAGCAAACACCTAATTTACCCATTCTCAAAGGGTATTTACATGTACAGTATTTGACAAAAGACATTTTAAAAGCTCAGTTAACCCACTAACATTCAGGATACAGAAAAAAAAAAAAAAATACAAAAAATAAAATAGAGTAAAAATGTACACACCCACACTATTCACAGTTCATCTACTGGTGTATATTTAAAATTAACTAATTGCCCTAATTACTACAAACCAAAATAATACTACATTTCATTCATTCAAATACATGACACACTCAAAGTCCAGTCAGAAAACAGTCTTGCAATGACAATCTGCTAGTGCAGAGTGCAAAACCACAAGGTTATGTTTTGATTTGACATGCTAAGTCACTTCTTTAAAAAATTACCAGAGAGTAGAGCTGCCACAGTAGTTTCT
Source organism: Myxocyprinus asiaticus (assembly GCF_019703515.2). Classification (NCBI taxonomy): domain Eukaryota; kingdom Metazoa; phylum Chordata; class Actinopteri; order Cypriniformes; family Catostomidae; genus Myxocyprinus; species Myxocyprinus asiaticus. The sequence goes on from NC_059386.1 coordinate 18,895,143, forward strand.
AAATTTTACCCACAATTGCCGTTTAGACACACCTTTTTTCCCATGCACACCTTCTAAATTTACAGCACCACAGTCCACAATGTTCATCATTGTTTACTCACACCACACTGCACACACATACATACAGGTTATATAGTTTTTCATATGCCCAAAGAGGACTTACTGCCAGCCCAATGATGGGTGCAGGCCTGGCTGCAGAGGAAAGCTTGAGCCAGCGGCTGCAGGGTAGTTAGTAAACCCATTTGGCTGAGGAGGGTAACTGTCCAGTGCTGATGCTGAGTGAGCCTGCAATCACACATGGTATGTTGGCCAAATGTGTCAAATTTATTGGTAAGATTGATCACAGATAATAGTTAAACAAACAAATAAACAAACATTATAATTTACACAGTAATAATTACAAATTATAAACTGCATCTAGTAAAAACTGGATTGGCCAATGTTATAGATGCATAATCAGAAGTGAACTTGTATTATTTTAAACAGCAAGAGTATAAATTTGGATTAAACACTGCAGGTGTATGTTACCTGCAAAAGTGCGGACTGCATGGCGGGGTTGTGTAGACCAGACAGAGCAGCTGAAGATGCTGTAGTAGTGAAGCTGGGCATCCCTGGGGGGAAAGAAAGCAACCCTGGGAAACCTGCTCCTCCAGAGGCTTGTAGACTACCTGTTAGCCTGTGTAACATAGAATCAAAGAATAGCACACAGTGAGTAACATTCTAGGAGGCAACCCTATTGATCATCTTACTTTGACAAAAGGGCTTTAACAGTGTTGAGTATGGCTGGGAATCAATTGCCTCAGACCTCCTGATTCGATTTTACAATGGTATTTACTTGCCAATTCGATATTTATTGCAATTTTTAAAGTATTGTGATTCTGTATTGCAACTTGATGATTTGATGTTTTTATATATTTAGCGGTGTTAACTCCTTTTTCTCAGAAAGAAATGTCTATTAAAGAACAGTTGAGTCTGAAAAGACAATTGTTTCACTCTGTAACAAAGAATTTGCTGGTAAAAGATAGGAATGTGCAAAACTACCAATTTAATACTACCAACTGACTAGTCTGTCCATTGTCTGAACTATTAGTGTTAAGGAACCCATGTATAATTAGGCTGCATTATGTCCATGTGACACCGATCAGATGCATTTTTAGGGATATGAGCACTAAGCACAGCCCTTTAACAGGGTAATTAACGGATAATCAACAAATAAATAGGCAAAGTTACAAGAACCACTTATTCCACAAAACTCTTAAAGTAATAAAAGTAAGAAACATGAAAAGCTCCAATACAGAGTGGCACATAACCGCTTATGCACATTCAGGACACAGAACGACGCACTTCAATGTCCTTATGCGCAACTCGAATGCAGAATGATGCACTTCAATGTAACCACAGCTCTTGGAGTCACAGGGTGATCCTCGCTCCGCATTCAGAAGTGCTCAGCTATTATATTATAAATATAAATGAACATGAAGTTCACAGCATCCAACAGTTTGATGAGCCTTTTTACAAGTAAAATATTTATTAAAGCAGTGTCAGACAGAATCAGTAGAATGACTCAAGACAAATACTCTCCACAACACCACACAAATAAACTTGTGGATCATGCATAGTACCAGTAACATTACCCAGAGCACAGGACTTGATGTACGACACTGAACAAGCAGCGCTTTGCAGGCTCTAGCAGTGTTGCATTAAAGGACTAAACAAAGAATTAAAGAGACGAAACTTCTCAGAGAGAAAACCTGTTCGTGTGGAACTCTACAAAAATATAGCTTCCTGTATTTATCTATAAATCATTGTATTAGAATTAAGCTAAATGTGTAATTTTTTTTTAATGAATTTAAAAATCGATATTTTTTTTTATTTATCAGGAGACTATTTTAAAATTGTTTGTCATAATCACAATTTGTAACAGTATAATTTTTTTTTCCCCACCATAAATGTTGGGTATTGTTACAATTGTCTGTAATCACATTGACCAAAGCTAAAATCAAAGGCCAGCTAGCATGTGACGTGCTTACTATGATAACGCCGCTTGACAGCCATAATTCACATGTGCTATATGCTGCTGAGAGACCTGGTATCTATACTTCTTTAAACAGCAATGTGACCATAAACTGCAATATGACCATAAACTGCAGAGTTTATAGCACTTTAATTAATCTAAGAATGGAAAATATACACATTGGAGGTAGCATTTCAACATAAAATGTTTGACATTATCTAGGTCAAAATTTTACCTACATACAGTTGAAGTCAGAAGTTTAAATACACCTTAGCCAAATACATTTAAACTCAGTTTTTCACAATTCCTGACATTTACTCATAGAAAACATTCCCTGTCTTAGGTCAGTTAGGATCACTACTTTATTTTAAGAATGTGAAATGTCAGAATAATAGTAGAGAGAATTATTTATTTCAGATATTATTTCTTTCATCACATTCCCAGTGGGTCAGAAGTTTACATACACTTTGTTAGTAATTGGCATAACTGAGTCAGGTTTGTAGGCCACCTTGCTCGCACACGTTTTTCAGTTCTGCCCACAAATGTTCTATCGGATTGAGGTCAGGGCTTTGTGATGGCCACTCAAATACCTTGACTTTGTTGCCACAACTTTGGAGGTATGCTTGGGGTCATTGTCCATTTGGAAGACCCATTTGTGACCGAGCTTTAACTTCCTGGCTTATGTCTTGAGATGTTGTTTCAATATATCCATATAATTTTCCTTCCTCATGATGCCATCTATTTTGTGAAGTGCACCAGTCCCACCTGCAGCAAAGCACTCCCACAACATGATGCTGCCACCCTCATGCTTCACGGTTGGGATGGTGTTCTTCGGCTTGCAAGCCTCACCCTTTTTCCTCCAAACATAACAATGGTCATTATGGCCATTTTGTTTCATCAGACAGAGGACATTAATCCAAAAAATAAGATCTTTGTCCCCATGTGCACTTGCAAACTGTAGTCTGGCTTTTTTATTGCAGTTTTGGAGCAGTGGCTTATTCCTTGCTGAGCAGCCTTTCAGGTTATGTCGATATAGGATTCGTTTTACTGTGGATATAGATACTTGTCTACTTGTTTCATCCAGCATCTTAACAAGGTCCTTTGCTGTTGCTGATTTGAACTTTTTGCACCAAACTACGTTCATCTCTAGGAGACAGAATGCATCTCCTTCCTGAGCGGTATGATGGCTGCGTGGTCCCATGGTGTTTATACTTGCATACTATTGTTTGTACAGATAAATGTGGTACATTCAGGTGTTTGGAAATTGCTCCAAAGGATGAACCAGACTTGTGGAGGTCCACTTTTTTTTTTTTCTCTGAGGTTTTGGCTGATTTCTGTTGATTTTCCCATGATGTCAAGCAAAGAGGCACTGAGTTTGAAGGTAGGCCTTAAAATACATCCATAGGTACACCTCCAATTCAGTACACCTCCTATCAGAAGCTAATTGTCTAAAGGCTTGACATCATTTTCTGGAATTTTCCAAGCTGCTTAAAGGCACAGTTAACTTAGTGTATGTAAACTTTTCTGACCCACTGGAATTGTGATATAATCAATTAAAAGTGAAACAATCTGTCTGTAAACAATTGTTGGAAAAATTACTCGTGTCATGCACAAAGTAGATATCCTAAACGACCTGCCAAAACTATAGTTTGCTAATATTATATCTGTGGAGTGGTTAAAAAATGAGTTTTAATGACTTCAACCTAAGTGTATGTAAACTTCTGACTTCAACTAGCTGCCTACATAGATGCTATTTTAGGAAGCTCAAAAATTACAGATCTGAAACACTCTAGTTGGGCAGCAAATCCTTGTTTCACAGAAATCGCGCCCCTCAAATAAAATGCACGAGACTCGACACACAATCGATTCTAATAGTTTGATGTTAGCTTGTTGCTAAGCTAACAACACAATGCTCCAATTAGCATAAAAACCACTGAGATTATATATATATATATATATATAAAACTGGATCGCTGATGCAACATTAAACTGCCGGCAGGAGGTGAAGCCACCGGAAGTGTTCGAGTGGCCATCTTAGTATGTCAAACCTCTCATAGAGCGTCAATGTGTGACAGGAGAAAACACCCCCGTTTCACTGTCTCCAACCTGCATTTCTCCCTCTAGTGACAATCATGTTTAATGTTTGATTTCCTTGTTATGGATAATATTCATTACGAGGGAGAAGATATATGCGGATCGCGATGTCAGAGCATTCACCTGCCCCAGTGTTCAGTCTATCAGTGCAGCACAACCACCATCTAAGGAAACAGGAAAACTGTCCACAAGTTGTAATGTCAGTAGGAAAAGCTGTAATATCTGCTTGTTTAGGGTGACAATACATCCTTACCCCCAAAAGGGACTTTAAAAAAGTCAGACCGGGATTTCTAAATTGCCTTAAATGCCCGGGATATGCTTGTTTTCACACTGAAGTGCTCTCTGTAGTCAGTTTAATTCTTTGTCTTCCGGTCGAACCCGCATCAGTTTAATTTTAACCAACTTTGCTTTGCTTGTCTCCCTCAATCTCAGAGCCTGCTGCATGTGTGATAGAGGGAGCGAGAGCGCACGCTCTTATTCAAGTGACCACGAGAACAAGGCACTTTTTGATAAAAACATAAAACAAGTAACTCTGAACAAACATTTCGATGATCACAGTAAATAAGTCTGAAAATGTCTGTTTGTATCTTACCTCAGTTTCAGTGAACTTGTTTACATTCAGCTGATCTGTTCGCTGATTAAGTCTGTTAGAGGTGGATACTGTTTGATATACAGTAGATATACATAACTTGCTCATGCTTTCAAGAAACAGGAAAAATTACTGACTTTAAATAATTACATGTGTAGGACATTTGCACTGTAGGGATGTACGTGCAGATTTCAGATATAAAATCGGTGATTGAATGACTAAAGTTTACTCGCTGAAATTAGATGATTTCCTATTAAGTCAACAGGGACATTGGAATGTTTGGGCACAGCAATATGGTGGTGCAGTGTCTTCACTGATAGGACGTCATGAGCAATAAAGTTCTAATATATATATATATATATATATATATCTGTGATAAAAACCCTCTGGAGATCCTCCAGACACTCTTTAAAGGAGCCTCAAATATTCTATTTATGCCCTCAAGGAACTTCAAAATATATTTCAAGTCCCTCAAAGCCTTTCTATTAGTAGTTAAGCTGAAACTGTTAACAGTCCTTAGATTTCTTTGAAGCTCTGGTAGGAGCCAAGAGTAAGTTTCTCAGAGTTTAAAAGGTGTCTGAAGGATGCCTTGAGTGCCTAGAGTGTCTTTACATTTTTACAGTGTACTTAAGGTTTTGGAAAAGAGCTCAATTCTATACCATAAACAATTTAGATGATCAGTTAACAGTTTAGCATTAGGTTTTGATATTTTGTATCCAGTAAACCTAAATCAAAAAATCTCTCAACTTCTTAATACTTTGCAATGTTATCTTAAGTAATTTTACATGTGAAGATAAACATACCCAGCCTGGCCAACCAGTGCAGGGTTGAAGTTAGAGCTGAATGCAGAGGCAAAGCCAGGAAGCACATGTGAGGATGAGGGGACTCCTGCTGCAGCGGCCGCTGCTACTGCTGCTGCCTGGAGAGGTGCGACGGTGGCTACTGAGGCGGCGGCTCCTGCAAGTCCCATTAAGGAGGACAGCACTGGACTACCTGCTACAGGGGGTGCAGAACCTCCAAAAGCTTGGAAGGCAGGGTTTGCGCCAGGAGGAAGGCCCGGGAACACTGAGGGAGATGTGGTCATTCCGAGGCTGAAGGGGGAGGGAGCGGGAGTGCTGGAGTGAGCCAGGCCTGAATATACAGATGAGGTAGGAGGAGTGGGGTTGGATGAGGTGGAAATGGAGGATTGGGCTCCAGGAAAAGGTGAAGCTGTCGATAAAGACTGAAAGGGGGAGATGGCTGTGAAATGCGGGGCAGGGCTGCTCCGAGACTGGGAGCCCAGCGCGGAGGAAAGACTGTGGAGTCCAGCTACAACAGCAGTGTTCGGTAAAGACGGCTGGGGCGATGGCATGCTCAGGGGTCGGGTAAGGACAGCAGAATTAGGCATTACCAGAGAGCTAAGGGAAGGGGTGCCTGATCGTGAGGGCCCTTTGAAAGCAGAAGGGACAGGGCTGTTACTGCCACTACCTCCGCCATGATGGACCATGGAGCTAGCATGCTGCTCACTAAAGAATGCCCCAGCTGGGCTACTCATGGCTGCCTGGTTGGAGAGGCCAGGTGATGGCATAGGGCTTGGAGCAGCAGACACTGCTGGTAAACCTCCGACACTCTGCATACTGGGAGTAGAGCGTCCAGGAGTTTGAGAGGACATCCCTGAGGGTGTGTAACTACGGATAACTGAATGTGACTGGGTAGAGGGTTGAGAGGGAGATCCAACAAATGAAGGACCTGTTTGGGAATCTGAAAAGGGTGGGTAAACTTTCTTTGAGGGTAAACCCATAGCAGATCCATGAGGAGCCATGGGAGTAGGTGTAGGGCCACCGGAAGGAGTTTCCGAGCGGGGTGATCCATGGAAGGGAGAAGGGGGGATGCTTGCACTTGGCCCAGGCGTACCACAGGGTGTTCCAGATGGGGTTTTGATGACTGAAGGGGTGTTTCTTCCTGAAGGAGGCATGCTAGGAAATGGGGAGGGAATAGGCGTGATGTGGCCACTTTGAATGGGATGGGGAGATCCGGCTGGGACAGGAGGCCCTTTGATGACTGAGAGTGAGAGGGCAGAAGTCGGGGAAGGGGTTACAGGGTTCTGGGATGGTACCATGCCAGGGAAAACTGGAGTGATGGGTGTGGTAGTCTGAGGCTGGGAGGAGACAGGAGTGGATGGGGTGGAGTTATGAGGAGACATAGCTGGTGTGCTAGAGACATTGGGGATTGGATTTTGTTGACAGGCAGGTCGGCTGTAACCTGGAAAAATAGAAAGATCAGCACAGTGAAATATTAAAAGGATAAAAATCAGTCATCAAATGAAAACACCACATGCATCCAAATGTATTAGTTTTGCAGTTGAAAAACGTATTAGAAAGAAAGAGAATTCAGGGAATGTTGACACTCTAGCTGCACCTTAATTTGCATAATGCTGCAGAACAAGCAGTCCTTCTCTAAAAACTCATTTTAAATGTATAGCATAGCGCCCCCTTGTCAGAGGTGTGAAGTAACGTGCTACATTTCCTTGAGTAACTTTTTGGAGAAAATTTATTTTTAAGAGAAGGTTTAATGGTGGGTACTGTCTACATTGGACGCGAGCGATGTCTCGTCGCAATGGCATGCGGACGCATCCATTGTCGACAGCGTCATTGATTATAATGGGAGCGATTTGTTTTTGTCTGTCGTGCCACGCCGCTCACGTCTGATGTAGACACATTATTTTGCTCTGCTGATCGCGTACTTGATAATGCAGCACAAGTATACAGCCATATGCATTGTAAAGCACGCGTGCGATGCGTTTCACTTAAGGAAAACAGAGAACAAGCTCTGAACTAAAATTAGCCAAAACACACTTCTAAACACAGAGATAAGGTGCAACTTCACTTTTTATTGCACAAAACTAATGATCTAAATTCTTTTGTGAGTATGTACTGTAAGCCACAGAATACTCTGAACTAAGAATGCATGCAGGACTTTAAAAGTTGTGAAATAGCGACGTTAGTAATTAGTAAAATTAGTAAAAGCATTAATAAAAGCACAAACTTACTTTGATTCATAACAAAAAATATACAATACATATTAATATAATTGAGCCTGTGAGACATTGTTTAATTTATTTCTGCTATAATTACTTGGAACGTTTCCAAACTTTTCTTCTAATTTTAAGACCCGATCTGTCAAGCATCCTTAAAGTGAGAGTTCACCCATAAATTACATTTATTAATTTGACATTTATTCATTTGGCAGATGCTTTTATCCAAAGCGACTTACAAAAAAGGAATAATACAACATAAGCGATTTATCTTAAGGAGACAGCAGTATGAAAAGTTCTGCATTACAAAGTTTCACTAGCATCAGAAATAGTAGTATCCCAGACAGATTAGAGTGCAACAAGAATTAGGGATGTGCCCGAAGCCAAAAACCTTATTCGGAAAGGCACGAATAATGACTTCAAAACAAATAACGGATTAATCTGAATAATATAAAAAATATATTTATGACTTATTGTCCAAGAGGCACAAGGATAAAGTGACATTTTAAATACACATACAAAATTACAATGAATTTATGAATCTGTGCAGCCAATATTTCTAAAGTGTAAATCTTATGTGATTTCAGATCAGATGGGTGCAGTCTCGACTCCATTTGCAGTCTCTGTTAACTGTGCGCATCTGGAGCTTATCAAGTGTAACATTAAGATACGACATCATATACACTTTCCACTTCTTGAAATGTCTATGTTAATGTATCACACGATTCACACATGATTCTCATGTTTTTATTTATAGCCTAAACCTGAGCATGATGTTAAATTCCTGAACCTGAAGTGATGATTTCACGTCGGAGCCCATCTATCCGTCTCTTAAAGTTGACCACATTTATATCCACAACAGCAATTAAAGTAATTATCTGGTTAAGACTTGATTCCAAAAAAAAAAAAAGAAAAAAATAAATAAAATTAAAAATGCTCCATAAAATGTTTAAATGCTCCCTAGAGTATTCATCTATTAGAAATATTCCTCCTTATGTGAAACGAAGACACTGAAACCTGCTCCATCCTTTTTTCTTCTTCTTTAAACTGTGCTACCTCTAGTAAGGCGTTATATAAATGTAACTTTATTATTACTATTATTATTATTATTATTAACTATATAATGGTGTCTTATCGTAAAAAATCCTGATAGATTTACGGGACTTTCACCTGTTTGTAGGCTATGTTGATTTTATTTTAATTTATTTTAATATTTGAATTTGAATTTATTATTCACTGTAAAATGTGTGCTTGAGAAATAACATTTTGCTTGACACCTCCTGTCTTCAGAAAAATGCTATTATACATGCACAGACAAACAAAAATTCTGTTTCATGCAGATATTAATATCTGAAATACCAGGAGAAACCACAGTTAACAACATATTCCACTGTTAATGTAGCCTACAATTTCAGTTTCACCTGGTAAGAAAACAAAATAATAATATTTTGTTTTAAATAATAGTGTAATAATAATAATTATTATATATTATTATATTTTATTAATAGAAACTATAAATTTAATAGTAACATTTAAAAATTGGTCGTTTCATTTAGTTGACATACTTCCGGTTTAAGCCCCGCCCACACTCAGTTCTATCCGAATACAGAGGCAGATACAGATAATTTTGTCATGTGAACAGATACGGATACAAATACAGATAATGGCTTCGCTGCACACCCCTAACAACAGTATATATATATTTTTTTATTTTTTTATTTTATGAGTGCTCATGGAAAAGATGTGTTTTTAGCCCTTTTTTGAAGACAGAAATTGAGTCTGTTTCACGGATGGAGTTGGGAAAGTCATTCCACCAACGAGGTACAGTGAAACCGAAAGTCTGGGAAAGTGTTTTGGTGCCTCTTTGTGTTGGTACAACAAGGCACCGCTCATTAGCCAACTGCAGGCTTCTGGTGGGAACAAAGCTCTGCAGAAATGATTTTAGGTATGATAAATGATAATATTCCGTCATCATTTAGACTCACTCTCGTTGTTACAAACCTGTGTCTTCGTCTTCTCTGGAATCAAAAACAAGTGTTAGGCAGAATGTTAGGGACTAACATCCTCATTCACTTTCAAAAATGAAGAAGAAATGGAAGTGAAAGGTGACTAAGGATAAAATTCTGTCTAACATCTCCTTAATTGTGTTCACTGTGTCCAAGTCATTCTGGTTTAGAACATGAGGTTGAATAAATGATATCATAAGTTTAATTTTTTAACTATCACAGAGGGTATAAAGGATCACATAGGCACATGATTCATGCATGCAAGGTGTTAATAATAATAATCCGATTGGAACTAGCTACTCGCTACTTGAGCATTCTTTTAATTCGATACTTTTTTACTCTTACTCAAGTAATTATTAACATTAGTGCTTTTATTTCTACTTGAGTAATTCATTTTTAAAAGACTTAGTGCTTTTAATTGAGTACAGTTTTTGGCTACTCTACCCACCTCTGCCCCTTGTGACAAAATGAATGCAGCAAAGTTGCTGCATTCAGATATTAACATCCACTAAAAAACTCTATTTGTGCCCTATATAATCAGTCAAAGCATATGGAAATGATCATATTAGCAGCTAGATCAGAAAGAATCACTGTGGTGAGTTTTAAGCATGATCAAACTGCATGTTATTGGTGCTGCAGGCAGATTTATAGCATGCTCTGGTGAAGTAGCATCTACAGACAGCATTGCAATTAAAGCTGTTAGGCAGCACACAGCTCTAGCAAGTTGTACCTGCCAAATTGGAAGTGGCTCGGTAGGGTGGGGGAGGCACACAGGCAGTGATGACCCCACCCACTGACACCAGACCTGCATTGTTGTATGCACCTGAGTGGTATCCAGAGAAGAGGGTGAGAACATTCTGCAAGGGTTGACGAATAAAGATAACCGAGCATCCCCATCCCCCCCTCCTCCCGCCCAAAAACTTTCATATAATTTGAGTTAGTGGTGCACCGATCAGGAAATTTGAGGTCGAAACCGATCTCCGATTTTTAACACTAAGATGGGCCGATACCGATTTTTTTCTTAAAGTGCCCTTTGCCACACTTTTGCAAGTTATACGCTGCAGTTATATGTTTATGCCCTACACAGTAAAATTACAGTAACACTTTACAAAAAGTTTCTATTTGTTAACATTTAACATTACTGTAGTTAACATGAACTAATGAACTTAAATGTTAGTTACAACATATATAAATACATTTTTAAAATAAAAAAAGTTGCATTAGTTAATGCACATTAATGCACCATTAACTAACATGAACTAACAATGAACAAATGTATTTTTATTACCTAACGTTATGATTAATAAATATTGTAAAAATATATTATTCATTGTTTGTTCCTGATACCTAATACATTAACTAATGTTAAAGAAGTGAAACCTTTTAAGTGTTACTAAAATTACATTAAAATTACATTAACTGTGAATTGCTAACATTTATTTGTATTGAAAACAGTTATTAATAGTCCTGTTGCCAATATCAAAAGGTCATTGTGACATACTGGCAACCAAAACCATGTCATATGTCTCAGAAACCCTCAAAATATATCCATTACAAGCTGTAAAACAGCTCCAGTGAGAACCATTAATATTTATGATTTGTTTACTGTCTTTGGCCTCTTGTTGTAACACAAATCAGAGGCGGACTGGCTACAGGGAGAACTGGGACTTTTCCCGGTGGGTCGGCCATGAAATGGGGCCGAACGGACCGCGATAAGCTGAAACATGCCGCCGTGCTATGCCGAACGGGCCATGACAGGCTGAAGAGGGCCGCAAAACAGCACTGCAATATGCCGAAGGGGGCTGCGAAATGCAAAAAAGGACAGAGAAAATCGATCGGTGCACCTCTAATTTGAGTGCACAGAGGCACACATTGATGGCATACACACGGAAACAATTCAACTCACAAAGGGCAACCTTTATCCCTTTTCCATCAAATGGTCCCAGTACTAATGTTCATTAAATATATATATAGAACAAATAGAATTCTTAGCAATCAGTTTACACATGACATTTGTAATTACAATATTTATCCGGTAACTGAATGATGGTTGCATCAGGCATTTTCAGTGTAGACACCTTATTGATTATAATGATTGTTTTGAAAACTTTACAAAGTGAGGTCATCTTGCTTAATATCCTGCCCCCAGACACAGACATTAGTGGTTCCTGGTTCAAGACCAGCAGGTTTAAGGGGCTGATTCTGAGCTGATTCTCCGGCTCTCAACCAGGGCACCAGAACCCTGTCAGTGGAAAAGAATCATGGCCTCCTCCACAGCTCCATTCTAAAGTAGCACTCCTGAGCCTACATCTTGTACCCTGGGGATTAAATTTCCCAAACACCCTATTCTTTGTAATACCTCTATTCTAATCTAAAGAAACAGGGTCTTACTTGGGGCGATGGTTGCGTGTGGTCGACAAGGTGGGATGGGATATGGCACAGGTCTGTGTGGATTGTAAGTTGAAGGTGACTGTTAGGGAAAAAAAAAAGAACCAATGTAATTGAGCAAAAAAAGGATCTATTATTAAAGAGACTTATCCTCTATACAAGATCACTTCAGGAGGTGATTTGCCATTAAACACATATCAAAAGCATCCAAAAAACAAATATCTCACTGCAGTAACATACGTTCAGTAAAACATACCGGTTTGCTTGGTCCGAGGATGCGGGCAGCAATGCCCTTTCCTTCTAGGTTTGCATCCTCTCCCTCCTTTTTGGCAGGAAGCCCCTTAAAAGTTTCAGTAAAAGCCACATTATTTCACAAAATTTGTGAAACAGCCATAACTTCGTTGGAGATCAAGATTCATGAACATGTCACACTAACCAATCAAAAGTTTGCCTTACGATAAGAGAGATCTTTTACAATCCACGAACTGTATATCTTAAACAGTTCAATTGTGGCCAAAATCATACAGTGTGTACCCAGCTTTAATCTCTAAGACTAACAATTAAACAGACAAGCCCACAAAATGAATGAGCCTATAATATACAGTATGTATTGTTGTGGTAAGAGGGTAAAGGAACTCACAGGAAAGGTTCCAGTGACCTGGCTGGGTTTGCCTTTAGGGTAAGGGTTCCCTGGGATCATCCCGCAGGATGAAATCATCGCCACTGGAGCTTTACATCCCACCTTACATACCTGGACATCACACAATACCACAAGAACAAATTACAGACATTTACTACATTTCAATCCACATTCATACAAAATCATCTACACTTGGCTAGAACCTACAGTTTGTAAATTCACATTAACGAGGAGGGTGAGTTGTACCTGCTCTAAGATTCGTCTCGCACGTTTCTTCTCAGAAAGGTGAATACGGAATGTGTCCTCCACAGGACGGTAGTTTTGGGCATCAGAAATATTTCTATAAGGAAATGGAACGGCCATTATAGCATTACTAGATTTAAATTTGATTTGTTTCGATACTTATTTGTGTGTTAACTTTCTGTAATGCGTAACTTACAGAGCTATGAGTTCCAGTATAACGAGTCTGTCCTTTGAGAATGTAAAACAGTTAAGGATGTTTGCAACCTTGGTTGTTGGAATTGCAACCATTTTCTGCAGAAAGAAACAACAACTTGTGCAGTTGAGAGATGCATTTAATTATATATATATTATATTTAATTTAAATATATATATATATAAACATGGATGATTGAATTATCTATAGGAAACAAAACTCTTACATGTTGCAAGGCTTTGACTGCCTTTATCTGTGGCTCTGCCCATGAGAAGTATTTTAGAATGTCAATCACCTGTGGAAAGTATTTTGACAGGTAAGCACATCTGAAATGCTGCAGTGTTACAGACACCAATATGCAGAAGACTTTGTATTAGTACTTTCAACATACCTGCTCACTGGAGAAATAGCCATGAACCTGCTCTATAGCTTTGATTCTCTGATCTGTCAGAACACACTTTAGACAACAAAGGAAATAATTAACATTATCCTCTTTTGCTCATTCAATAAGCATTTCACCAACTGGTCATAATTTTCTCCCTTTCTGAACATAATGTTTATGTTATAATGCAAATAAAAAGAAGGCATTTAAAAGGCACTTTTACCTTTCTGATTTCGTCCAAGACGATGTCAAAGGATTTCTTGTCCATCTTCTCTGTCGTTGCACTGATAACTGAATTGATAACCAATCACTCCAACAGCATCTCATTGAGAATCCTTCAATTACCTGCTTATGAGAAACTTCATTTAGTAACTTCTGTTACAGTGATCCACAGGAATTATTTTTATATTGTTCTACTTCTTAACTCTAATTTAACATTTTAGAGAAACCAGAAGTATATCTGAGAGGTTCAATAGGTGAAACAGAAGGGTGAAGGCTGGCATCACTGACGTGAGGAACAACAATAGTCCAGTGCTAAATCCACACACCCCACAAATGCATCATTCTCCACATATAGGCATGCGTTTGATCACATCTGTGCGCTTGATAATGTCTGCGGAGTGACAGAAGAACATAGTTTTCACGCAAATATAGTTTCGTTAGATTTTTTTTTCGCTGTTTGTTAGGGTTTAGCAGAGATGCTAAAAGCTGCAGGTCGTGTGCGACTTCCTTTGTCAGGACCCCGGCATGAAAGGGACAGTTCTTAAATACGCCTTTCAGAAGAGTTACACTATATATTGAACTAAACCATGTTCTAACTGCTGTTGTAAATTATTTATTCTTTTAGGCCTGGGAAAAATAAAAGTATAATAAACTCGATTGTTTATATTTATTCGTCGTAAATATTGTTCATCGCTTGGAAAACTACATGAGCAGACTGTGTGTGAATGAAATCCTGAAAAACAGAGAATTAAAGATAATTTTTAACCTGATTTTAACTCTTCTCTTAATACCATTTAATAAATTATGGGTGTTTTCGTGCCTATTAACTGCATATTATTGTTAACGAAGCCTAGATATTGATCCTTGTTTGTAAAACTACATAAAACATTAGATGTGTATGACATTGTGAAAACTATAAAGTAAAGAATAATTTAAGGATTGTATTTTTAAAAATTGTTTATTGATTTTGAGTTATATAGCTTTATAAAAGGCATATTTAAACAGTTTATGGACAGGCGCATACTCGGACACCTAAGCGGAAGTAAACAGCTGTAGCTTCATGTTTAGTTTGCACTAGTTCTGTTATTCACTCACTTCTGATATTTTATTCGTTTCATTAAAATGGACAGATTTGTTTGGACAAATGGACTCCTTGAAATGAACGAAACGTTAGTAATCCAGCAAAGAGGAGTGAGACTTTATGACGGAGAAGACAAGGTATTTTATTCGTAGAGAGCTGATGCAAACACTGCTAACACAAGAAAAAGTTTAAATTACAGAAAAATGAAATTACAGAATCGTGTGGAACACACTGGCTGTCAATGATACACAACATTAGATGTATTTTAGATCATGTAGTTCTTATGTTGTTTCTCATTTACTCTGATTCAACTAGAACTAGAAGTAATACATGACTACTGACGGGTTAATATACTTCGAGCTATATGAAGACATATATTACATGAATGTGTAGTTTATATTTGTATAACTTACAGGTCTCATTTGTTTCCTCAATGACAGGCTAAACTTGATGCGGGAGTCGTTCTTCTTAGTACTCATCGCTTACTCTGGAGAGACCAAAAGAACAATGTAATGTCAACTCGTGTGTCTTTTACTGCTCTTACATTTTGCCATGTGCAATTTCTTAAAGAGATAGTTCACCTAAAAATGAAAATTCTCTCATCATTTACTCACCCTCATGCCATCCCAGATGTGTATTACTTTCTTCTGCTGAACACAAACAAATATTTTTAGAAGAATATATTCTCTGTTGGTCCTTACAATGCAAGTGAATGGTGATCAGACCTTTGAAGGTCCAAAAAGCACGTAAAGGCAGCATATCGCCACCTACTGGGCATGGAGGAGAATTTATAGTAAAAAATTACTTGAATATTAATCTGTTTCTCACCCTGAAAAGCTCCAAAAAGCACATAAAGGCAGCATAAAAGTAATCCAAATGACTCCAGTGGTTAAATCCATGTCTTCAGAAGCGATATGATAGGTGTTATCATATAACTTCAGAAGATGTGGATTTAACCACTGGAGTCATATGGATTACTTTTATGCTGCCTTTATGTGCTTTTTGGAGCTTTCTTAAAATGTTGGTACCCATTTACTTGCATTGTCAGGACCTAAAGAGCTGAGATATTCTTCTAAAAATATTCAGTTGTTTACAGCAGAAAAAATGAAAGTCATACACATCTGGGATGCCATGAAGGTGATTAAATTATGAGAGAATTTTCATTTTTGAGTCCACATATGCTGCATGTTTCTTTAGTACAGAATTGCAGCGTGTACCAAACTTTCCCCTCACTCTGAAATGATCTCTTCTGTTTTTATGTTAATTTCCAGTGCATAAATGTCTGACCTCTCTTGTTGTGTTTCTCTGTAGGAATGCTGTATATACATACCCTTGTCACAAATCATTTTCTTTGAGGAGCAAGCAGCAGGCATTGGAAAGAGGTGATTCTCCGCTTTGTCATCAGAGTACAATTAAAACATCTGTTTAGGTGACATTTGTGCATGGAGTAGTAATACTACAATACTACCACTGTCAGTGTAGTAAGTAGTGACACTAGATTGCCTTTCAAATCCTACAGTGCCAAGATTGTCATTTACCTGCACCCTGCCTCTGAAAATAAGGAACCAGGCCCTTACCAGCAAAGCAAGTACTCCTATATAAAGCTGTCCTTTAAGGAGCATGGGCAGATTGAGGTCAGTAACCAAAAGAGTGACATAGCAGTAGTGTTTGAACTGAGATGATGCATAGATTAATTCTGCTTCCACGTGTCTGGAGCTTATTGCTTTGCTAAATCTGACTTAATACAGTATTGTAGCAGCACAGTATTGTTGTAACACCATGAAGCATGACGTTTAGAAAGGCACAGTGCAGCTGAGATGTAAGTAGGTTGTTCTATCTGTGGTCATTTGTTTGTGTAGTTTTACAGACGTCTAACAGAGGAGATGACTCAGAAACGATGGGAGAACACACCTGTGTCACAGCCGATCCCCACAGGAACTGGACCCAAGGTCAACCTACATTGAGACCCTTAATGATACATAAACAACAATGATTTTGGGTCTTATTAAGCATGTACTATATATGTGTTACTATATTTATTATTTTGTATCTGTTAATTTGTAGCTTAGGTTAACAAAAAAAGTTGATGAAAACTATAAAAATAAAATGACTTTTAAAGATTTATTCATACCTATCAAATTTTAAATAAAATAATGATAATAATTGGATTATGCAAAAGTTAAACATTGAAATATTAATTTGGATTTGTGATATGATGTTAAAAATAAATTATGTGAATATTCAATAAATGTAAGTGAAATTGCTTTAAGCTCAAATATCACACTTCACTGAGAAATAAACTTTAAATGATTTTCACCGGCCTACTAAATGCACTGTATCAATTACTAAGTTAAATAAGCATATAACCAGAAACAGCTGTTTAGACTCTTCTCAGTTGCAAAATGGTTACCTACCCCAAAGATCTTAAATCTTATGTCTTAGGTTTTATAATTAATCTCAATAAAATGTATATGTAATATAATTAATCTCACTAAATTACCCCTTAAAGGTACTGTACGCGATTTTAGCCGTTCTACATCCACAACACTGAGCCGTTGGATTAGCCACGCCCCCTCTCTCCAAAACCCCGCACTCCAAATATACAAATGAGCTTTATTGAGACCGACATCGAACAGAAACAGTTTTTAAAAACAACAGCAGCAAAATAGTGCCCTTAACTGATAACTGGTATGAATAGTATGGCTTAAAAATTGCAGTAAATCTCAAATATTCGCTGTAACTACAACACTATGAGAACATGTAAAACGATTGACAGGTCGAAAGCATCAGTGTCTGCGGTCTGTGGACACATTTTTGTTTGCTGTTTACAGAGTCTAGTGCTGTCACAGAGACAGGTGAGATCTTATAACACTTATTTCATTAATATCTCCCAGGGAGTAGGAACCTTTTTTGTGTACCTTTCCGTGAAAAAATCGCTTTCAACACTTTTAAAGGAACAGTTCACCCAAATATGAAAATTGCCATCCCAGATGTGTATAACTTTCTTTTTTCTGCAGAACACAAACAAAGAGTTTTAGAAGAATATTTCAGCTCTGTAGGTCAATACAGTGCAAGTGAATGGTGACCAAAAATGTAAAGCTCCAAAAAGCACATAAGGTCAGCATAATAGTAATCCATAAGATTCTGCTGGATAAATCCATGTCTTCTGAAGTGATCCAAATGGTTTTTCGTGAGAACAGACCCAAAATATAACTAATTTTCCACTATAAATCTTGACATCGGCTGTCTCCATGGCGATCATGATTTCAAGCTCGATTACACTTAAACCACTGGAGCTTTATGAATTACTTTTATGCTGCTTTTATGTGTTTTTTTGGAGCTTCAAAGTCTTGGTGACCATTCACTTGCATTGTGAGAACCCGCAGAGCTGAAATATTCTCCTAAAAATGTTCGTTTGTGTTCTGCAGAAGAAATAAAATCATACACATCTGGGATGGCATTAGGGCGAGTAAATAATGAATTGTCATTTTTGGGCAAACTATTACTTTAATCCTGCTTTGAAGTAATAAAGGTGTAGTGTTTCTTACACCCTCATGGTGGCACTGTGATTATGTATTTTGCCATTTGTGCTATAAATACAGTTCAGGTATGTACAAGATTGTCTCTATTTTGGCTGTTTCAGTGTATTCAGTATGATAGATTACTTGTTACCATTTCATGACACTTGTGTGAAATTGTTTCAAGATTTGTAGCATGTAAAGAACAGTAGATTTTCAAAACCTGTCCTTGAAAGGTTACTCAGGGGTGTGCCCTTTCCTTCCTCTGCCTTTGTTATTTGTTTTCATGCATGTTTGAGTGATTGTTTGTTTGTATGTGTGTGTGCTTGTCTCTCTCTGTGTGTGTGTGTGTGTGTGTGTGTGTGTGTGTTTAACAGATGCTGAATTTTTCTTTTTGTGGTTCTCTAGGCAGGAAAGACACGTGCAGTGGGGATTGTGGGGATAGAACGGAAGTTGGAGGAGAAAAGGAAAGAGACAGATAAAAACATTTCAGAAGTAAGAAAGTTTAACACAGATTCAAAAAGACCTGTATACAGAAATAAAGAGATACAGACTGGCAGGTAGTCATACAGTATCTAACCTACAGAGAACTTGGATTAAAGCCATATGACTGTATGTTTGAGATAAATGCTGATAATCAGGGTGCAGGAACACAGCGGTCACAATCTCACTATGGGGAGCATCTGATGGGCCCTTGATGTTGAAAGAAAGTGGGGCCCTGCTTTTAATGGTAAATTACCTCATGGCTCTGATTAGGCTTCCTGGCACAGCTATAATGGGAGATAAATAGAGAGTGCACACTGGGGCACCTAGCGTACATTGGGATATCCTGTTAGGTGTGGGTACATCGAGTGATTTACAGGTGATTGTGGCCCTTGATAAAGAGGTAATAAAAAGTGCTTAATGTGTTGTTTGCTGATTTGATAAAGAGTTAGAATGATCCTGCTTTCTTACTTTTCTGTATTTGGTTATCACATCTTTTTGCAGGCCTTTGAGGATCTCAGCAAACTGATGGAAAAGGTCAGTCACTCAGTAGATTGGTGGATCAGTCTGTTATCATGCCATGTTTAGGTCTTCTTTCTGTGACTCGTTGTCTTTACCTGCAGGCTAAAGAGATGGTGGAGCTCTCTAAATCCATTGCCAATAAAATCAAAGACAAACAAGGTGACATCACAGAAGATGAGGTGAGCTTCAGGCAGTGAGCATGACGGACCCTAAAAGATTTGCTTTCTTGCAGCCTACAGGGTCAGATTTAATGAAGCACCTTTATTAAGGATAAGTTTATCGCTATTTTACTGTTAAGAGAACAGCCTGCTCCCATATTTTTAATCACCTTCATTTTAAATGGTCCTACCGTGTGATGCATGCATTTTTAAATGTGCATACTGTATATTGTATTTAGTCTTGCTATTAATATGTCGTCATACAAACTGCATGCATAATCATTTTAATTTGAATCATAATAGAATTTGCAAAATGCTGTATAAAATGGTTTTAGATGGAGGATACCATGTCACACCACAGAACAAATCAACTTCCCAAAAGTATTTCATGTCAACTACTCACATACACACATTGACAAAAGGGTGCCCTTCTGTGAGGCTGTTTCCTGCGATCTACCTTAAAGTCTATTACTGCTTTGATCCAATAGGCTAAGTCAATAGGCTTAATTAGATCTTAGATAACATTTAGATAACTGCTGTGCTATGTATTGTTTGTAAAGTTTTATCCATTTTGTTTAACTATGTGTCCTTATATTTTTCAAAGATGGTAGATATCAATCCTATCCTCCTGAACGAAATAATATATTTGATTAGATATGTATGCATTGTGTTCTCTGACTCAATGAAATGTCTTTAAATCCAAAGCTTGGTAAACATTGCCAGTTTAATCCACATAGAGCTCAGCAATCCCGGTCACTCACTTCACACTCTTTGCACATGTGTCATCATATGCCAGGAAATGAGGCCGATTGCTCAGACACAGACTGAGCATAGCATTGAGCTGAATAGCAACCAGGATTGAGATCCACCAAACATAGCACATATAGCACAGATTAGCGGCCATACACTTTAACATAGATTATAAAATTTCTAAGCTTTGCTAGTAGACTATAACAGCCATACTTAATTAATTTAGAGAACCAATTTAATTTCTCATGTGTGTGTTTGTATGTTTTGACAGACAATCCGTTTCAAGTCTTATTTGCTGAGTATGGGCATAGCCAACCCAGTGACCAGAGAGACACATGGCTCTGGCACACAGTACCACATTCAGCTTGCCAAACAGCTGGGAGACATGCTGCAGGCCCCACTGGAGGTAATGTCCTGTGTGTGTGTGTGGGGGGGGGGGGGCTTTTATGATCGACAGGTAAAGGATGCTTATCAAGCAGCCTTGCATGCCCATTTGCATGCATTACCAGGGTTAAGAGTGTTTGTGTCTTCATTTCCTATAGAATGTGCATGTTGGAGTGTTCAGTTACTCTGTAGTTTCTGTAACTAGTACTGTCAATTGATTAAAGTTTTTAATCGAATTAATAACATGATGTGGCGACTAATTAATCCAATTAATCTGAGAAAGGCCCCCAAATAAATATAATTTAGTATACAATAATTAAAATAACTATGAATATAATATATTGGCTAAAAAAACATTCATTCAGATAATTCGAAAGCATTACATCAAATACATATATTGTGGAAGCAGACAAGTAAAGCATTTAGGCAAAAGCGAAAAAAAAAAAATTGGCTTAACCCTTTAAGCTCTGAGGGTGTTTTTAAAGATTTCCTGTTTCAGTGGCATGCCCAAAATTAAAGGCCTATAACTCTAGAGAAAAACCTAAAGAGGGTCATTTGTTTGGTATCATTTTAAAGAAAAATAATAGTAATAATAATGATATAAATTTTACATTATATACTGTATCTCTGGGTTTAAATAATGCAGCTCTTAAAAAACTTATTTTGTTTTATTCCCAATCATGTCATCTATAACAGAGTAACATTTTGTGTTGATCCGACAAAACAATCAAAAGTTATAGCATTACAAAAATGAATTATCCTAGTGTCCAAAAACATCTCCAAGTGTCCAAAAGCCTCTCCAAACAAATAAAACATAATTACATACTAATACAGTACATACTAATTACATACTAATTCTTTTTGTAAGAACTAATTACACATGCAATTACAACAATGACTAAAGGCATGAGTAACGAGATCTCATTCAGTTCCATTCTGTGTCATTTGAGCCATCATTGAGTCTGTTTCATGTACTTGCCGCCATCTTCTGGTGGCCATATGTAATTAGAATGAATGATCCTTTCTGCACATATTTGGATGACTTCCACCTCTGGTTGCAGTGATCTGAATCCTAATATGATTGGTTTAGCATTCCATGACACTGGACAACATACTACATCATTTTCGATGAAGTCATCTGATCTAGGAAAGCTAACATGTTTTTAGCCAGATAGCACATTATGTGCTATGTGCACATTGTGCTTCGTTTGGATTATGTTGTGTGTGGGCTGGTTTTAACGGGAATCCCCTCCTCTAAATAATGGTATGTGATATTTTATGTGAAGTTATAAGTGAAAAAGCGGCTTACAAGCAAAGTAGCATAAATGTCAAAAAAATATACTTAGCAAATACTCGCTATACTTTTGTCTGTGAGTAAAACAAATAGGCTGGTTGTATTCTACTCTTTGAGAGCTTTCCAGGGACATATGACACATGGCTATGTGATCAGATTGATGATTTACTGATTACAATAATATGTACCTTGCAAAATTATGATTAATTTATCAAAACGGAATACTTCTTATTTGTCAGAAAATTTTAAAAAACGTAAGTTTTGGTCAGAATGTCTACATAATGCCTACTGTAAACTACAGTGTCTAAGATTTAACCTGTACCTATTTTGTATAGGTCAAGACTGTAGTTATTAATATTTTAATTATATTTTTTCCCGGCAGGCAAGTCCATGCTTAAATGGTTAAAAGTCTAAATATTGTTTGTTTTATTTCCATATCATTGAACATAACCCTTTTATTGCCTTACTTCCCTCTGCGGCATTTTTAATTGTTGGTCTGTGTTCTCGTGTTAGACAGACTCTTTTGGGTCATCTTACTTTTGTTGTATTGTTTCTCACGTTTTTAGCGTCTCTAGTAACACGAGCTATGTTTTTAGCATGCTGTTTTAAGTTCAACGTAGTTTAAAACTTAAATGAACTAGTCTCGAGAACCCTGCATTCTGCTGTGCTCAGTCCATCTGTCTTTGAGCTCAAAAGCATGTCTGTTGAAGGCTCTGCTGCCTGCTTTCGTTGGTTTTGATGAGGCGTGTTGCCTGTACAACTGGAGCGCTGACTACCCCTACTGCCACAAATTCCTAAAAACATCAAGGTGGAACATCAAACTTGAATTGGCTAGTTGCATATGACGGCCATGTCTGATTTCTGGTTTAGTGAGTGTGGTAATAACCATTTCTGGTTTCACTGGGCGCCAGTCCAGAGACAGCTGAAAATTGCATTTTATATGAGGTTTTTACAGAAAAGGGATTTTAAATATACTGTAGCATTGCAATAAAGACACAGGAAGCCAATCTCATAAACACTGTTTTTATTTAAGGCTGTTGTCGGCCACAGCAAAGCTGTACACTCTATAACTGTTTGGAAATCCACACATAAAACAGCGGTGAACCCCTTCTGCCCACAGTGTCCCACTTGCACACCATGAGCGGGACATCCCCAAACACACACATACTGTACACAAAACAATAAGGAACAGCTCTCAATGCAAGACATTTCAACCCAGTCAAATGCATAACACACCAACATTTCAATACGTTACAGTAAGCAGTTACATCGATGACTATGAAGGTAACAAACGATAACCATAGAAATAAACATCAGAAACAACAGTAGCACATCGAAATTTCTGTGAATGAGCAAATTAATAAACTTTAGAATTTTAAGTTGGATAAACAACTGCAGGGCCAATAATGTCATAGAAATCCTCTGCTGGACAACAACCAACACGTTTTATAAAGTTCTGTTAACGCCTTACTTCTGATTACACATATGCAACTTGAGTCACTTTTTGGTAACACTTTACAATAAGATTCAATTCGTAAACATTGGTTAAAGGGATGTTCCGGGTTCAGTAGAAGTTAAGCTCAATCAACAGCATTTGTGGCATAATGTTGATTACCACAAAAATTAATTTCAACTCGTTCCTCCTTTTCTTTTAAAAAAAAAAAAAAAAAGCAAAAATCACCCCTCCCTGGTTTTGTATTGAACAGGAAGTTCTTGACCCTATTTCGCCATTGCAGAGCCTTTCTATCAAACTAACCGGAGAAGTTAAATTACACACTTTATCTCGCATTTGCACTTGGTGTTTAATTCGGACATTTATTTAAATGTTGCCTCGAGCATATGGCTGAACCCAAAGTTATGTACTAATAAGTCCCCTCTCTGCTGGACAGAGTGGATTGTGAGGGAGGTTAATACACTCGGTGACCTATTGGAGAGTGGAGTGTTGAGATCTTTTGAAAATTTGGTTCAACATTTTGGGATTCCCAGATCTCAGTTTTTTAGGTATTTACAGCTGCGCCACCTGCTCTGTTCTATTTTTGGGAGTAGCATACACCCCTCTAAAGCGGCAGATACTCTGGGAGAGGTGATTACTGCTTTTGGAAAAGGTCATGAGGCATCAGTGTATTACTCCCTGCTAATTCAGAGTCTGGGGGACAGAGCTTTAACTTCTATCAAGAGATTATGGGAGAAAGATTTAAACTTGGTATTGGAGGAGGGAGTGTGGGCTAGGATTCTAAAAAACATCAAGTCCGCATATAGAGATGCAAGGATGCACCTTATGCAATTCAAGATTTTACATCGATTCTATTGGACACCCTATAGATTGTATAGGCTTGGTCTTAAAGGCACACCCACCTGCTGACAATGCCAGTCAGAAGATGGAGACACAACCCATGTCTTTTGGTGGTGTGTTAAGATGCAAGAATTTTGGTTGAAGGTTCAGAGTTTTATGTGTGACATATTGGGCACTCAAATAGTGGCCGTTAAATATTGATTCTGTGTATATATGTTTTATTTTTATTTGTATATATGAATCAATAAAAAAATGTTAATCACAAAAATAAAAAAAGCAAACATCTGGGTTACAGTGAGGCACTTACAATGGAAGTGTATGGGGCCAATTTCAATGTTAAAATACTCACTATTTCAAAAGTTTAGATACAAGACGTAAAGGATATGCATGTTAACATGATTTTAGTGTGATAAAATCACTTACAAACCTTTTCTGTGTTAAGTTATAACCAATTTGACAACTTTGTTACCATGACGATGTAATGTCAACCAACTCTAAAATGACTACAAAAATGACAATTTAAACAACTTTACAGCTCAAATAATACACAAGTTTTAACAGAATTAATGTAAGTGCTTTTATAAAATTATAAGCTTCACATTTCTCACTGTGTCACACTGTAACCTTGATTTATGCTTTTTTTTTAAAGAAAAGGAGGGACGAGTCAAAATTATTTTTTGTGGTAATCAACATTATGCCACAAATGATGTCGATTGAGCTTAACTTGTACCTAAACCGGAACATTCCTTTTAATGCATTTGGTATAATGAACTAACAAAATAAAACAAAAATGAATCTAGACTAATGTTTCATTTAAATATACTATTGTTCATTGGTAATTACTGTTCATTCAATATACAGTATATTGCATAATGTTAATGTATACAACTTGAAATGTTAAAAATGTATTAGTATACATAGAAATGAACATTAAACAAGATTAAAAAACATTTTTTTTACTTTCTTAATACATATTTCTGGTCTTCGTATGAATGATTCAACAGTGTATATTACTAAAACAATGCATTAAAGTACAACTTTGTAACTCTGTCTCTTTCTTTTTTGGCTGATGTCACCAAATGTTCTTATTTTTCAACCTCATGTCATATTAAGACTACTTTGATGTTTCATAGTCCAATTAATTCCTGATAGATAAAGTCAAGTCCGGCCCTATTTTTATTTAATACAATTTTTTCATGTTGCATATCCTGTTTTACTCTGAAAAATTCACATTATGGTAGTAAAATGGGTTGTGAATGCAGTTTCATGTTGACTTTAACTCTAGGACAACTGTGAATAATTTGGTTTAAATGTGTCTGTGTTATACCATGTGATATCATCCACTCCATTCCTGCCTTACTCTTCTTCTGTACTGCTCTCTGTTCTTCTGTTCCTTTTTTAGGAGCGTGGAGGAATGATGGCTCTCACTGAAGTGTACTGTTTGGTGAACAGAGCCCGAGGAATGGAGGTAAGATGCATCTGCACAGATACAATCACAGAGCCTCTGGAGATCTTTTATTCTGAGATCATGTAATGATCGGTGCTCCTTAAAGAAACAATGTAGCCCTGCAACATAAGAACATCTTTGGATCCATGTGAAATGTTGTGGCACTAGTGTTGCTTTTTGTAGACGACAGCATTAGTGTCTCTTATCACAGAGTTAATCATAGCTGATCCTGATCTCCTGTCCAGCATCATTAGGAGTGAGCGTCATCTGGAGAAAGTATAGAAAGTATTAGCGAGTCTTAAATTCACATTTCAAAATGTTAGGCTGTAAAAAGTGTTTAATATCTTAAATAACATGGACACAATCTTAAATTTGTCTTTGAGGTGTTGGTAATACATTTTTATTAGTTAATTAATTAGTTAATGTAAGTGCTAATAATATGCCATACTTGAATAATTCATTAGGCATAGGAATGTATTTTAAAAGATATGTCTGATGAGCCTTAAATACGTATAATCTGTCATTCTTGATTTTCTTAGCTTCTCTCGCCAGAGGACTTGGTCAATGCCTGCAAGATGTTTGAGTCGCTTAAGCTCCCTCTGCGGTAAGGGTGTGAATGTGTGTGTTTGCGTGATTAAAAGAGAGCCAGCATGCATTTGAGTGTGTGCAAGCCAGGCTTTGTAAGCAGAGGCAGGTCAGTGTGGGATTGGTCAGCCACTTCCTGCCAGACTTCCTGTTTTCAGGACCCATGTCGGCCCTCTGTCTCTTGTCTTTATTTTCCACCTTTCAAAAGAAAACAACCATGTGGGTCACTAACTGCAATTAGGCGTGCTTCATTTTGCATTTTGCACACTATAGTGTTCCTTCAGCTGAGTTAGTATAGCATGGAGTTAGCAACACCATAGTCATTGGTTCAAGTCCCAGAGACTATAAACACACAAACTAATCAAATATATACCCTGAATGTATTTTATGTTGCTTTGGATAAAAGCCCGCCAAATGCATAAAAGTAAATGTGTTAGATTTCATGGAATTTAGCAGCAATATTCTGACTCTTGTTGTGTACTTTAAGTACCCAGCATCTAAAACTTTATTTTCTCTCTCTGTCAGGTTGCGAGTGTTTGACAGCGGGGTGATGGTTGTTCAACTCCAGTCTCACAGTGAGGAGGAAATGATTGCCTCAGCATTAGATAACGTGAGTGTCATGCCATTATTTACCCCCATCTGTGAAATCACTTATGTGACCGTACAAACATCATGCTTGAATATCCTGTCATGTTTAATTATGGGTTTGTAGAGTGGAAAATGGATCGGATCTATGACCACAAACTTGTACAGCCAATTTCTTTCTCATCCATTTAATGTTTGTGGACAGGAGAGTGAGAGAAGTTTCCCATTTCAGGCTCATAGAAACGCTGGTGTTCAAAGTCTCCATTGTATGAAACTAACCACCTTCAAAGTGTTTTGGACAAGACACAGCTAGCAGATGTGATGGGTTGGTGGTGTTTTAGGTCAAAGAGCTGGAGTGATGGGCGTGTCAGATTAGAAATGTCCAACCCTGAAGAGTCCAAGGCAGATGTGGTATACGAAAGAAATGTTCAAAAACATGAGTGTATTGGAAGATCTTTAAAGAGCACCTATTATGGTTTTTAAACATGCCTGATTTTGTTTTAAAGGTCTCATACAATAGATTTACATGCATCCAAGGTAATTTAAATTGCAGCATTGCTTTCTTTTCCCCAATGTCAAAAACGACTCGTTCAATGATCCGTTCTAAAGGATTCATTTTAAACTCCTCCTTTCAGAGAGCCTACTCTGCTCTGATTGGTCAGATGTCCCAGTCTGTTGTGATTGGTCTACTGCTCAGTGTAGTGTTTGAGGGCAGGTCAAAGCTCTTCGCGAGCAGCCAATGAAGACTAGAGGCGGGTTTTTTGTTACCAAATTACGTAGGTTAGTACAGGAAGTAAGTCTGGAATTACTAACAACTCGTTTCAGGCGTTCAGAATCGGTTCTTTCTTTTGGGAGTCAATAACTCCATTTGTCGTGCACTTTGATTTGTATTTTTTATTTTTTTGGATTTTTTTCCCCTTTTTCTCCCAATTTGGAATGCCCAATTCCCAATGTGCTTTTAAGTCTTGTGGTCGCGTAGTGAATCGCCTCAATCCGGGAGGACGAATCCCAGTTGCCTCCACGTCTGAGACCGTCAACCCTTATCCGCATCTTATCACGTGACTTGTTGAGCGCGTTGCCACGGAGACATAGCGTGTGTGGAGGCTTCACACCATCCACCGTGGCATCCACGCTCAACTCATCACGCGCCCCACCGAGAACGAACCACATTATAGTGACCACGAGGAGGTTACCCCATGTGACTCTACCCTCCCTAGCAACCGGGCCAGTTTGGGTGCTTAGGAGACCTGGCTGGAGTCACTCAGCACGCCCTGGGTTTCGAACTAGCGAACTAGTGAACTCCAGTGGAGTTTTACCACTGAGCTACACAGGCCCCCTGTGCATTTTGATTTTTGAAACTTTGCAGACGTTTTTACATTCACAAACATCTATATAACACACTACATGAAAGGTAATATTTGAATAAATGTAATATTTGAAAAACCATAATAGGTGCTATTTAAGCATTCGATGTGTGGCGTCAATTATTGCTCCACTCACATTTGATTCAGTTTGGTTGAATCTCCTGAAACCTGTCAAGAATGTGTCCAGGTCATGTTTCACCCTAAAATCAAAAGAAAAGAAACAAGAAATTCAAAGAAAATGAAGCCTCTTTGTAGGACCATTAAGACTTTTTGCATTGTGACATTATTTTCATGACAAAGAAGCACATTTTACCCCCAAATACTCTTTACTGAAGTGCAAAAAATTCTCAGTCACTACTGTGTAATATGACCTTTTTTATTTTATTTGTATATATTATTTAAATTATTGCAGTATTATTGCAGTATTTATGCTTATTTAAATGTAAAAAAAAAAAGAAAGAAAGAAAAAAAAAAAACATTGCATTGAAGCAATTAATGTAACACAGTACACTTACTGTATTACAGTAAAAAATAGAATCTTATTAGAATCAGCATTAAGCATAAAGGGAATTACAAAAAAACATGAAAATTTACATGAAAATAATGCAAAAACAATCTTTGTGATCTAAAAAAATAGGATTTTTTTTCTTTGGTTTTTAGGATGAATGTGACATGTTTCGTAAGAATCAACAATATAAAATCTTTGTGACGTACAGTGTATATATATATATATATATATATCTATGAGAACATGCTAATATAAGTATATTATATTATGTTCATTTAGCTTTTGCAATCCTGTTGCACAGTCAAGCACAGACATCCAAAAGCACAGACAAGCAGTTATGATGGGCATTAAACTGATTTAATCATTTACGAGTTGGCTATTTTGTATGGTCTCGCAGGATGTTGTTCGCATAAACTTGTACGACTTCATCACGTGCAAATCCCCGGATGTCTAATGCGAAAGTATGTGCGAGTTCCGCACACGAGGCGTTAAGGATATACTTATTAATATTATGCCCTTACCCAAACCCCATATCCAAACTTAACCAATCAGTAGAGTGTGTAAACCACCACCACCACCAAATGGCAGAATTGTTACAGGACCTTCCTAAACAAATTGTTGACGTTAGTGGGAAGGAAAGGATTTGTTGCAACGGCAGAATAAATCAGAGATTTTTGTAATATTGATGAGATAATATAAAGTGCCCAAAGTGATTGAAATAAACAAAATTGGTACATCCTTTGCCAATGTTTGCCAAGTTTTTAAACTTTTTTTTTTTTTAATTATGTTAATTAATATTCAGAATATAGCCCTTTTCCCCCAATCATTATATACTGTGGGACCACAAAAAACAGATTTTTGTTAAGGGGGGGTCTTTAGTGGTGTTGTAAAGTAATTAAGAATTTATGCATTTTTAATGGTTTTCAGTACAGGTCAAAAATGTCCCAAAAGACAAAAGGAGGATGCAGTTCCTTTAAAACAATAGGAGAGTAATCCTTTGCATTTTGCCTCCCAGGTGTCTGAGAAGGGCTCCCTCACAGCAGAAGAGTTTGCCAAGCTGTTAGGACTCTCTGTTCTCCTCTCAAAAGAGAGGTACTGTCTTCATATTTGGAGAAATCGCTTTTCTTATTTCATTCATTATTCATCTTCCAGCATCTTCTCTCTATTTTAATGTGCCACACTCTTTCACAGGTTGTTATTAGCTGAAAAAATGGGCCATCTATGCCGAGATGACTCTGTAGAAGGTCTGCGTTTTTATCCAAACTTGTTCTGACGCATGACACTGATAAAATATTGACCCTGGCTGACTTTCAGCTGCTTCCTGTTGGAACCAGATCCCGCTCAGAAGACAAGTGATAACCGATTAGCCCTCGCTCTGGACACAGGAGGCTCCAACTTTCCACTGTCAATGGAGTCTTTATGAATATTGGTTATGTACTTGCGTGTTACCGCACTCCTTACTGTTTTGCCTAAACCTGACTGTATGAGATATGTTCAGACAGCTCACTGTGTAACATGTTTAGTGATTTCTTCACAAAGAGGACGGAATAACAGTTAAATATATGAATGTTTTTTATTTATGTGATGGATGCAGAGATTATAATGATGTATTTGGAATCAAGTTGTGATTCCAGCACATGTTCAGTGCTGTTAGACTGTCTTCATAAACCTTTCCAGAACTACTGGATACTTCATACTTAAAAAGTCATTCACATAAAGACATTGTATGAGGAAAGGAGATAAGGAAATATTTTATGATTATTAAATGCAGAAAAACTTCCATTGAAACATTGAAAAGAGAAGTGATGCATGTCTTTGCTAATTTGAAAACCGTTTCGATTTGCACCTCATAAGAGCATGCAGTCTTCCAAATTTACAGTATATCGGACTGTTGTGTAAAAATAATTAAACATTTTCTCTCTTAAAGTTTTCTTTCACGTTTTAATGGCATTTATCTTTCCCGTATCAGTAGGATTGCTGGCGTACGGCTTGTTTTATACTAAGTCTGGTTTGCTAAATTCTCTAACCTTGTCACACATTTTATTTTTGACCTTGTTGGTCTTTTCATGACACTAATTGGTATGACTACTGATTTATTTAGTCTTTTTACAACATCTATTCCAAGGAAACGTGAGCCAGTAATCATAAATGGTATTACAATGAGTAAATTCTTGCTAAATACATTATTTCATATATGAAGCTGTATAAGGTGGTCTTTGAGACAAACCTTTCTTTTGTGAGCAGATTTATTGAGGAGTGGATAAAGCTTCACCACTGCAGTATTAGAAATAGAGACCACTCCATGTTGAAAATGATATAATTGCTCGTATCATCTTTAATTTATTGTAATTCGTCGGCTAGATGTGAAAACGAAATCGATTTTTGTGGAGTCCAGACCGCATCCTAACTTAATTTCTCTAATAATAGCTGAAGCAGAGGAAGCAATGGAATGCGCGCTCACGGTCACTCAATGTGAGCGCGCGCCTGTCCGAGCAGCTCACCGTTTGCGCACCGTGACGATCTCATTCATTTAACTCTTATAAACAAAACTCCCGGTAACATGTTGTTGCCTTTTATCCGGACCACGACATTGTGATAGAAGAGAATATGACGCTCAATATCTTATGTGAGTAAACTACTTTTTTATCAGCTACATGTAGTGAGCTAATTATTTTACTATTTAATCTGTGCACGTAAATTTATTGGATGATGCTTTCTTTAATTTTTGAGAGAAGCGTAATGTGTCTTTGTATGAGAGAAATGGGTAACACTTTACAATATGGGTTGTAACGTTCGTTAACATAATTAATAATGAACAATACTTTTACAGCACTTATTAATCTTGGTTAATGTTAATTTCAATATATAGTAGCCTACATATAATACTTATTAACATTAAAAGTTGTATATGTTAACATTAGCTAATGCATTATGAACTAACATTAACTAACAATGAACAATTGTCCATTAACATTAACCAAGATGAATAAATGCTAGATAGATTAATAAATGAATTATTAAATGACCTTATTGTAAAGTGTTAAAGTAAAATACTACTCTTTTTAATCAGCTAAATATAGCTATTTATTTCATCACTATTTAAGCACTTAAGCTTATTGGCTGATGCTGTTATAATCTGGAATTAGATGAATAACACTTTAACACATATGTTAACATTAGTTAATGCAATAGGAACTGACAATGAACAATTGTCAATTTATAAATTAAGATTAAGCAAGATTAATACATTTTGTTAAAATATATTGTTCATAGTTAACTGGTAATACCTAATGCATTGAATAATGTTAAAAAATAGAAACTTATTGTAAAGTGTTACAGAGAAATGATACAGATAGGCACTGAATTTACAACATTTTGCTTAAAGTCATTATAAATGGTTGATGGTTTTTAGAGTTCTTAGATGTATTGTGATTATTACATTGTTGCAAGGTGTCATTTATGGTTGGGACGGGTGGGTCATTTTTGGTCCCTACCACTTTTTGAAATAGCCTTCGTCAGGTAAGTGTCTAATGCAGAAGAAACATTGCCAATACTTAAGGAGTTTTAACATTTGCAGATATAGGGATAAAGTTGTCAAATTAAATATGTGAAATATTTATTGGAGAACTTGAATTGGTCATCAAGAATGACAACAGTAAAAGTAAAATAAGATGATTTGAAATTAATTTCATTCATGATTAATATTAATATTCATGAGGTCCATGACGTCATGACCAGCAAACTACCCCAACCATCTTTTTTTCTTTAATAGTTTAAAAGCCTTTTTGCTTAATACTTTCCAAAATGGATACAAATGAAATAAAAATAAGTTGGTGTTTGTATTGTTAGGAGTCTGTGCTTATCAAGAGTCCATTCAAATTCATTTATTGGTTGCCAATGATAGAGCCAGGTAATTTCAAACAAACATGTTCAGTACGTATGGGGAATGAATGGGAAAGAATGATCCTTAAGTGTGCTGTGTGTGTTACCGGTCCTGCTTGACTCCGCGCGGGATTCGAACCGGTGTCAGCCAGCATGGGAGGCGGGCATGCTGACAAGGAGGCTAAAGGCTACAGCCTCTAGCATCAGTTGCTAGTGTGTCTCTTGAGGCCAGAGGAGTAAGGTTTACACAATGCACAGCTATCACATACCAGGTGGCTCCTCTTACACTCACCACCCTAAACCTCACTCCCATCCGGGTCATGGCACCACTGTTACCAGTCCTGCTCGACCCGCTCCAAGCGGGATTCGAACCAGCATCAGCCAGCATGGGAGGCGAGCGCGTTAACAAGGAGGCTAAAGACTACAGCCCATAGCGTCAGTCGCTAGTGCACCTCTTGAGGCCAGGGGAGTGAGGTTTACACATACCGCACAGTTATCACGTACCAACTGGCTCCCATTACATGTTCATGAATTTGATTCATTCTTTATGTTCATTTCAGGACAGATTGAATAAAAGTGGCGTGGAGTGATGTGGACAAACATGATAAGAGGCTGAACAAGTCGGAATGACACAGGGTTTCCCTACAGCGACCTTATTTCTGTTACTCTTCCTGACTGGATTTGGTGAGATGTCTTCCTTGCATGTAAAGAAAGGCCAGCTTACAATAGAACTTACAATGCAGGGTTTTTAAACAGGTGTAATGATGCAATTTAGTTCTTATTACTTCCACAGGGAACCTGACAACAGTACAAATGTTCAGATATATAATCACATGCAAAAGAGAGTTTAAATGAAGGTCAGTGATTGTCATTTTCAAGTGCACCGTGAATAGACTGGAGAGGAAAATGGAATGAGGGGGAAGGGAGGGTCGCTGACTTTTCCCGCACTCTCTTCCGCTGGATGCATTTTTTTTTTCTGCAGGAAGTGACACACACAGAGCAGCATTTGTAAATCACAATGGCTCCTCAAGTTATTGTACTGCAGTAACAGACAACATTACAGTACAGCAGTAGAACCTTTCTTAAACTTGAGAACTACTGTATGTTATGTGTTTTAGATTTGTATTGTCATATTATCAAATGCCTCCTGTTTTCATCTAGAATGTCATCTAGCTCAAAATGCACAAAAATAATGTCCATTTTTAACATTTAAGGTTATATTTCAGACAAACGATAAAGTGCTATCCAAGTCTGAAAAATAATGTCAATTTAAAATCACCAGTGGTTGGCATGGTGCTCATACCAGCGACGGCAAATTTTTCAAAACCCCTAACCTTGTGTATTAAACTTCTGTGTGTAACTTGTCCCATACTGTTTGTGCTACAGACATGAATGATGCCTCAGCTTGTTCAGGAAAGATGTGCTATTACTTTTCAGAGCAATCAGACTTATAATTTGCACCTGGTGGACAATATAAAGGGTGAAAAAAACCTTACTGTTCATTGAAGACATAGACATCCATTCAAAAACTCTTACCTCGTCTCCTTGCCAATTTACCGCCCAAAGAATGTCTATGGGACAGTCGCTAACCTTGTAGGTTCCCCTTGATAGAAGGGCACTGGTTTTGCATGGGCAAGCACCATTCACATTTTCTTGAGAAAAAAAAAAAAATCTAGTTATAAAGAGCTGTAAATTTAGACACTTTATGCCATCATTAAGGCATGTTTATAGCACAGAAGCAAACTATTCACCCAATTTGCCT
This sequence comes from Myxocyprinus asiaticus, assembly GCF_019703515.2. Classification (NCBI taxonomy): domain Eukaryota; kingdom Metazoa; phylum Chordata; class Actinopteri; order Cypriniformes; family Catostomidae; genus Myxocyprinus; species Myxocyprinus asiaticus. The sequence continues at coordinate 18,929,543 of NC_059386.1, forward strand.
CCTAAACGTTAGGTTCTACTAACTGGTTTTAATTTGTGTCTCTTTCTTATAGCTATGGCTGGTATCCATCTCTGGCCTTCAATGCACATTGCCTTGAGCAATGCCAGTGTTTTTGTGGATTACAGCACTGACAGCAACCTGACTGACCACAAACTGACTGTATCATTGATTGACATCAACAGGAATGTTACAGTACTCACCAGGTCACTTCCCTTTAACCAATCAGAAGGGTCACTGGAGTTCAACTGCTCCTGCTTCCTGTATGCAAGTAACTTCAGATTCAGACTTGAGCAGATACACAAGGTTGGTGTGTTTAACCATTCTGCCATCTGGTGGTGGAGCCCAATTCTGCACGTGCACTGGCCCACCTTTCACCTGGCTGTGGATCGTGGCAGCAACAACCGGAGCTCTAATGATTTCAGGATTGGCGTGTACACTAGTGACTACTTCCATCCTTGTCCTAGTAACAAAGCCTCATCTTTATACCTTGATGTCAGCTACCTGGAACAAATGCAGATAGGGAGGAACACCATTGACAAGTTGCAGAACCAGATAAGACGCAATATCAAAGTGGTTAGGTCACAGCATGTGGAGATGACTTGTGCATCCCCTCTAACAGAGCGTGGCTTCATCCAGATTTCAATAAAATCACCCCACACCCAGCAAGACATCAAATCTTCTGGTCCTCTCTACCTGTCCAGCATCTTCCCCTACAAACTTCTTGTAGACAATATCTACAAAAGTGGCTGTGATGGAGCTGTGTTAGTTCATCGAATCACTCCACCCTGTACAGTTACAAATGGAAAAGTTCTGCTTTATAAGGAGGAGAGTAAGGAGAAGGCTGCTTCTCATCTGGCCTTCAACTTCCTCACGCAAGGGGAGAATGAGACGGAGTTTAACTGCTCCATCTTTGACACTGGCAGGAATAAGTACTGCTTTCATTTCACACTCGTCTACAGTCAGGCCAGTTTAACACACACCTGTGTTATTGTGCAAAGGAATACAAGTGAGTCAGACCTTTGGGGCTGTGTTTTTGCATTTGAGTCTTGCATTTATTCTGAAGTTGTTTGAAAGGTTTGAATTTGTTTGTTGATATACCACTGTTAATGGTTTGCCAGTTACCAGGAATTTAGGTTCCACAATTATAAGAACCCAATGGGGTTTTCTCACAACACTAGGGTCGCCAAACATCCCATATTTGCTTACAGTGCATCCGGAAAGTATTCACAGCGCTTCACTTTTTCCACATTTTGTTATGTTACAACCTTATTCCAAAATGGATTAAATTCATTATTTTCCTCAAAATTCTACAAACAATACCCCATAATGACAACATGAAAGAAGTTTGTTTGAAATCTTTGCAAATTTATTAAAAATAAAAAACGAGAAAAAAAAAGTACATAAGTATTCACAGCCTTTGCTCAATACTTTGTTGAAGCACCTTTGGCACCAATTACAGCCTCAAGTCTTTTTGAGTATGATGCTACAAGCTTGGCACACGTATTTTTGGGCAGTTTCTCCCATTCTTCTTTGCAGGACCTCTCAAGCTCCATCAGGTTGGATGGGGAGCATGTTCAATTGGGTTCAAGTCTGGGCTCTGGCTGGGCCACTCAAGGACATTCACAGAGTTGTCCCAGAGCCACTCCTTTGTTATCTTGGCAGTGTGCTTAGGGTCGTTGTCCTGTTGGAAGATGAACCTTCACCCCAGTCTGAGGTCCAGAGCGCTCTGGAGCAGGTTTTCATCAAGGATGTCTCTGTACATTGCTGCATTCATCTTTCCCTCGATCCTGACTAGTCTCCCAGTTCCTGCCGCTGAAAAACATCCCCACAGCATGATGCTGCCACCACCATGCTTCACTGTAGGGATGGTATTGGCCAGGTGATGAGCAGTGCCTGGTTTCCTCCAGACATGACGCTTGCCATTCAGGCCAAAGATTTCAATCTTTGTTTCTCATGGTCTGACAGTCCTTCAGATGCCTTTTGGCAAACTCCTGGCTGGCTGTCATGTGCCTTTTACTGAGGAGTGGCTTCCGTCTGGCCACTCTATCATACAGGCCTGATTGGTGGAGTGCTGCAGAGATGGTTGTTCTTCTGGAAGGTTCTCCTCTCTCCACAGAGAAATGCTGGAGCTCCGTCAGAGTGACCATCGGGTTCTTGGTCACCTCCCTGACTAAGGCCCTTCTCCCCCGATCGCTCAGTTTGGCCAGGCGGCCAGCTCTAGGAAGAGTCCAGGTGGTTCCAAACTTCTTCCATTTATGGATGATGGAGGCCACTGTGCTCATTGGGACCTTCAATGCTGCAGAAATTTTTCTGTACCCTTCCCCAGATTTGTACCTCAATACAATCCTGTCTCGGAGGTCTACAGACAATTCCTTGGACTTCATGGCTTGGTTTGTGCTCTGACATGCACTGTTAACTGTGGGACCTGATAGACAGGTGTGTGCCTTTCCAAATCATGTCCAATCAACTGAATTTACCACAGGTGGACTTCAGTCAAGTTGTAGAAACATCTCAAGGATGATCAGTGGAAACAGGATGCACCTGAGCTCAATTTTGAGTGTCATGGCAAAGGCTGTGAATACTTATTTACGTGTGATTTTTTTTTTTTTTTCATTTTTTTTTTTTTAATAAATTTGCAAAGATTTCAAACAAACTTCTTTCACGTTGTCATTATGGGGTATTGTTTGTAGAATTTTGAGGAAAATAATGAATTTAATCCATTTTGGAATAAGGCTGTTACATAACAAAATGTGGAAAAAATGAAGCGCTGTGAAAACTTTCCGTATGCACTATAGATGCACTGTAGACTGTCCCATGTTTTGCCTTAAATTAAGACTTCTGATATAGAAGTGGAAAAGTGCTCAAGGGGTTTCCCCACCCCCGATCAGACAGCAAAACGTTTAAGGTGGACCAAACCAAAAGCCCATTATAGATTTGAGCGCTTCACACAATGAGCCTATATTGGATAAAAGAACCTAAAAAGAAAAATAATTTGACTTGTGCTCATTGTAATTTAGGGTGTATGCATATATAAATAATTATTTTAAATTCCTTTCTCCTCTCCGATGTGTATTTTAAGAAATGTGGGGTCCATGGCAGCCATGGAGCGGTTGCAGTGTGACATGTGGTGAAGGGGTTCGAGAGCGTGTACGTGAGTGTCTACTACCCTCTGGTGGTGGGATGAAGTGCACTGGCATGGTTAGGGAGCAATCGCACTGTTCGCTGGAAGACTGCACTGGTAAGCTTTCTTCTAACTCTGAGGGCCTGAAGAGATATAATGTCTGTGTTTAGATTTCAGTTTACTTTACATTTCTGTAACATACAATAATCTATGTTCAGAAGAACTGTTGGTTCTTCAAGACACTAATAAGAATTGCAGGATTATTAAAACAACCTTCTTGTTTCCAAATTTATTTAGAGGAGCTTTCCCCTCCATCTGGCACCCATCCCCCAGCTGTGAGCTCTCCCCTAGCTGGGAATCTAGTAGTAGTGGCTGGGATCTCCCTGTGCCTGGCTGTGATCCTGGCCACCATCCTAATTACTGTGTGGAGAAAACTCTGCCGTGCTCCTAAATGCAGCTCCATGCGGCGCAGCTCCATTCACTCTCCCAGTGGCCGAAAAAACTCTGATGAGGCTTCTATTTGTGGTCACAGCACGCAGAGACCCAGTTTCTCAGAGAGTTTGCAAGCAGCTCCCCTACAAAAGGGGCTAAACTTGCCTGCCAAGCAAGGGTCTTCCGACAGAGGTGTGCTTGCTCGACAGCATAGCATGTCTCTACCTCTTCCTCAAGTCCCGGAGAGAATGTCTCCATCTGGCCAAAAGATCCTTCCCCCTATTTTTGGCTATCGCTTAGCTCAACAGCAGCTCAAAGAGATGAAGAAGAAGGGGTTAAAAGAGGCCACTAAAGTCTATCATGTGTCCCAGAGTCCAGTTGATGACACCATGCTGGAAGCCTCAGCTTCAACCCCTGCAGGTCTAACTCCAGTGCCTCAGGAAGTTGACAGCCCAGAGGAAGCCAACAGCAGCCAATTCCGCATAAAGTCTCCCTTCCTTGAACCTACGTGGCCTCCAAAAATCATGGGCGCTTTGTCGGATAGGCACAAGCTGGACATGTTGCTGGGACCCCAAAAGTCTGCATTCAGTGTCAACGCCCGCCGTCTTGAGCGCACAGCAGATTGGGTGGAGATGGTAGAGCGCAATAGAGTGACCTACTCCAATAATCCAAATTTCAGGAGGACATCAAGCTTCCATGAGAACAACCAGCAGCAGTTGCCTGCATCGCAACTCTTCCGAGAGAGGAGCATGACTCAAGTGACTTCTCGAAATCGAACCTGGGAGCAGACACTTCCTGAACTTGAGGTCTGGTCCTGTTCCAAACCTAGTATAACTAATAGCTCGGGTGACCATAGGAGGAGGCCATGGGTGGACACTCCCCTATCTCAGTCAAACTCAAAAGATAATACTTTAGCAGTTCCTAATTCAGCTCCAATAACACCCACTAAAGATCCCCTTGTGAATTATCAAAGGCTGGCTCGGAGCCCTTCTTCCGCAATGGACAGAGCAGAAAGGGCAGAACAGAACTTGAGCAGAAGAGGCCCCTCCCCCATCCAGAGAAACATCCTAGCCAGGAAGCTACGAGAGGCTAATTCATCTACCTGCCAAAGGCAACGCAGTTCCACATTCTCTACCTCAGAACAGCGCAGGGGGCGCTGTCGCAGCCTTCCTCTCTCTGCGGATTACAGCAGCTCCCCCTATAGTCTCACTGAGTCAGAGCAGCACATGATGGACATTTCTGTATACTTGGGCGAGGAAGATGGAGTAGAGGTTCTGAATATTCAAAGACTCACCTGATTGAGCCAGAGTTTTTGTGAGTTTCCCAAACTCTGCTGATGCAAACTCTTTAAAATAAATGTCTTTATGGAATGAAGCACTTGTTTATAATTGTGGGAGTCAGTTTTTCAAAATTTTGCACCATGTGGACATGCATATCAGATTTGAGAAGATCTTTGTTGCTTGTTAATGGGATGAATACATCAAATGAAATCTTTATGATCAGTTTTATACAGTGTTCCCAGTTTCTCACATTGCATTTTTACTATGAATTTGAAAAGACTTGTTAATCTTATGCAAACCACCCTCACATAAATGATATATTATTATCACAAGAATATAACACAATATGAATGCATAATAATTGAAATCATGTTTTGGATAACACAAATGTTTGGATTTGTTTGTACACTGGACAATATGAAATTGCAGCTGTTGGAAGGAGAGATGAAAATATATACACAGTAAGAGTGTTTTTTCACTGTTGACAAAGTAAAAAATGAATCAATATTGCATTGTTGATGTGCTACCTCAGCCAAGACTTGCAGTATGTTCAGATGCTTCTTTTATTATTTATTATTATATATAAACACTGCATTCATGCAAAGCTTGATTAGTACTTAACTAAACAAAAAGTTACAATATTGAAATTACTTTACACACTTTATAAAGGAAAACATAATGTGTTCATTAGTTGTGCCAAGAGTCCCTCTGAGATACTCCCTTGCTTTTGGCACATTTGTGGTTAACAGAAAGCTCTAATAACCACAGTTATCCTTATAGATACTGTAAAGGACATAAATGTGTATGATGAGATTATTTGATTGGCCACTCTGCGGGTCCTGCTCCACTCCCTAGGTTGTCCATGTAGGTGCTGGGCCGGACCTTCGTGGATGTGTGCCTTAGAGTGTACCACAATCCTTTCCAGGTGCTCCAGACCACACCGGTATCATGTTTGGCTTTATACTCTCCACCCCTGTAAAACCTCCCATTAAGATTTGCAGCATGACACCTGAAACATGAAACATTAACACAGGACAGGGATTTTACAAACCTGCAAGGACATGAAATAGTTTACAAACAATATAGGACTGGGAGTTTACAAAAGAGACATGGGAGAGTTTACAAACAAGAGAAGACAGGGAGTTTATAAACGAGACAGGAGAAAGAGTTTACAAACAAGACAGGGCAGGGAGTTTACAAACAATACAGGACAGGAGGTTTATAAATGAGACATGAGAAAGAGTTTACAAACAAGAGAAGACAGAGAGTTTACCAACAGACAGGACAGGGAATTTATAAATGAGGCATAAGAAAGCATTTACAAACAAGACAAGACAGGGAGTTTATAAACGAGACATGAGAAAAAGTTTACAAACAAGACAAGACAGGGAGTTTATAAACGAGACATGAGAAAGAGTTTACAAACAAGACAAGACAAGGAGTTTATAAACGAGACATGAGAAAGAGTTTACAAACAAGACAAGACGAGTTTATAAACGAGACATGAGAAAGTTTACAAACAAGACAAGACAAGGAGTTTATAAACGAGACATGAGAAAGAGTTTACAAACAAGACAAGACAAGGAGTTTATAAACGAGACATGAGAAAGAGTTTACAAACAAGACAAGACAAGGAGTTTATAAACGAGACATGAGAAAGTTTACAAACAAAACAAGACAAGGAGTTTATAAACGAGACATGAGAAAGAGTTTACAAACAAAACAAGAGAGGGAGTTTACAAACAAGACAAGACAGTGAGTTCACAAACAAGAAAGGACAGAGTTTACAAACAAGATGGGACATGAATTCACAAATGTATAAGCAAATAATATGAAAAGTAAACTTCTATGCTAAAGAGTTAAACTGTGCTTAGTGTAAAGAAGTGGCCATAAAGTAACAATAAATAGGGCCAGGGTACCCTGCTCAGCAGAAAAGACTCACCTGTTATACCATCAGCCTCCCCTGCTCACTTTAGCACAGCTGCCCTGTAGGTAGCGGTCATGATCCTGGTCCCGGGTGCTGAATTGCATGCCATTATGAGAGGCTGACCACTGCTCCACCATATTGGCCCCTCCAGACAGAGCATCCCCTGCTTGACCACTGTACATCCCACAGAGCAGCCTGTACTTATCCTGAGGATGGATGAGGATATCAGTTTTGTTGCATTACAGATGAGAGAACTTAAAATGTGTATTTCTGCTGGAATGGGAAGCATTTTATTTTAACTGAGAACAGTTTACCTTTTCATCTGACACACTGAAATTTTCATATATAGCGTAAGATGTCTCTCCTTTCCAGTCCATCAAATTGATCTTCATCACATTCTCACCTAAAGAGGTTTCCAAATAAATAATTCCAGAATAGAAATGTAAAATGACCAGCTCAAACACAGTTCACAGTTCACAGTCTCATATGCTCATGGAGAATCTTACAATCACTGAGCAAAGCATGAATACATTCATTCCCAAGCCAGAATACATCTCTACTTGACAGGAAATTGCCAAATCCATTTTTATAATCCTCCCACTTTCTGTGAGTAAAATGATGTTATCACGTTGTTTTTTTTATAATTCTAAATGTAAGAATCAAACACCTATAGGCAAGCACTATTACAAAGACACTGTGTATTTGACTTATAGTTATCGACTTGCCTTTCGAAATCAACTTTCCCATTGACACGTTTCTGAATCACAGTCCAGCCCCTGCCATCATCCATGTCACAGTACACAAGGAACGGTTCAAATGATGGTTTGGGTTTAATCCTGTAGAATCCACTTCCTGGTTTTAGTCTATCATATAACTCAGAACAATCTATAGGGAATATAAATTGCAGAGATAACAATGAAAAGATTCAACCAACTTGTTCTCTTAAGTTTTACTTTCTGGTTGTTTGGGTTCCCAGAGACTGTGCATTTAAAAAAATATAATAATAATAAAATGTAAAAAAAATCATCATTTCAGAATTAACCAAATATTATTCTGTATAAATTATTGAAGCTTTGACCCTCTGTTTTATTACAAACTAGGCATGCACTTTTCAGAAAGCTGATTTTATTTTTTAATTTTTTTAAAATAAAGGATTAAAATGTTGTTTCTTTTTGGGGTTAGTTTGATCCCAGTTAGTACACATCTTATCAAATTCACTGCATTTTATTTATGTTTACAGGCAGAAATAATGTACATTTATTCATGGAGGACATTTTAGCAAGCTGAATTTGGTTTATAATAAATTCTCATAAAGAATTTATGGTCCCTCAGACCCCAAAGGAGTGTGTAAGGTTGAATTTATTTTTTGGAACAATTTTCATTTTGAGAAGGTTGGTATATATGACCTTTGTCATAAACTAATAGTGTGCCTCCAGTACTTGGTAAGGTTGGTAAAGGTCCAGTAGTATTTTCAGATGTCTTATTGTGGTCCAGTGACCACAAGAGTTTGATGCACCGGTGTGTGCGCAGATATGAAACTTTCCATTCCCCGATCACCAATTTATTATTAAGCCTGAGAATTTCTTCCTTCAGCTTTGAGACATCAGACAACTGGCATTCTTCCTCTGCCTCAATAAATAAAAGACAACATGACTTACTGTATGTGCCACAGCCTCTTATATGGCTGTATTTGTAACAAACATTGTCATCAAAGTGTGAACATGCTATACCGACATTTGAAGTGACATAAGAGCATGAAATACCAAGATAAACACCAGCTGTGGCATTTTAACCTATTTATATGAAAAAGGGGGAAAGTTAGGTAAATCTGGTTTCCAATCATAAAAACCTTAAATATACACAACATACAGCTTTGCACTTGAATTTACATTGACATTGAACATTTTAATGTTTAAAAATACTTTATAAAAAAGCATGGTATGTATTTTAAAAATTATAAAATTATTATTGAAGATAAATTCATACGTACAAAATGTGGTGTTCTGCTCTTTGCAAGTTCAGGTGTCAATGAAATGCCCTCCAGATTTTCTTATCTAATATTTATAGGCTCTGTTGGTTCTGCATGGTCCACATTAGTGTGTCCACTGGTGAGATTTATTTATTTTTTTTCCCCATTCCACACATACCAGAACTAAAACATAACAAAACTTTAAAAAGAGGAGAGGATATGATTGTTAAATGCTTAAAATGAATGTTGCGATACATTCCTCTGTGAAATTGAAATGGACAGCCTGGTTCATGGAATGACAGGTACTGGTCTGGGACTTGAGGGGACTAGTCATGGTCTGGGTTTTAGAGACTCTGGTACTGGTCTGGGTCTTGTAGTATCTGGTCTTGTTCGAAATGTTCAGTCAGTAACAATATGAATTTTTGACACTGTAGCCTCCTTTTAAATAAATAATCTTTGTTGGTGTCACAAAGCTGTACATACCCAGCAAACAAAGAACGTTCCCCTAAGGTTAGCATTTGGTTCCACTTTTGGTTATTTTTTTGAGGACCAATCCCTAACGTTCTAGGAACATTCTCTTTAGGTTCTATTTTTGTAACCATAAACTAACGTTCCCAGAACATTGCAGGGAGGTTTTTGTATGGCAACCTAATGAGAACCTACATAGAATGTCCCTAATGGTTATTTTTAGGTTTTATTTTTATTACCATAAACTAACCTTCCCATACCATTGTAGGAAGGTTTTTTTTTTTATTGACAACCTAAAAAGAACTTATACAGAACATTCCCTTATGGTTATTTTTAGGTTTTATTTATATAACCATAAACTAACCTTCCCAGAATGTTGCAGGAAGGTTTATTTGTCACAACCTAAAAAGAACTTATACAGAACATTCCCTAATGGTTATTTTTAGGTTTTATTTATATAACCATAAACTAACTTTCCCAGAACGTTGCAGGGTGGTTTTTGAGGGATAACCGAATAAGAACTATAGAACATTCTCCAATCATTATTTTTAGGTTTTATATTTTGTTCACATTTTTTTATTATTTTTCACCAACCAAGATTATTTATTTAAAAGGAGGCTGCAGTGTCAAAAAATAATATTATTACTGATTGAACTTTCTTTTTTTTTTTTTTTTTTTTTTTTTTTAAGTTTAGCAAAAATTGATCCGTTTTTACATAAATATTTTTTTTTATCATACTGTTCTGGCACATTTTTTTCTATGAAAATGTTTTCATGTTTTTTTGTATTAAATGATAATTAAATGTTTTGAATGTCCTGTGATTCATAGCTTATGATATTTTATGTAAACAATTAGACAATGGATCAACAAAGACATTGATTGTGGGCTTTTTATTTATTCATATAGACTGATTGTTTTATTTATTATTAATGTATGAAAGTATGAATATGTAAATATAAATATGTTGAAAATTGAGGTTGGGGAACATTAACGGAACATTAGGGGAACGTTGATTAAACGTTAAAAGAACGTTAGGGGAACGTTCTGCAAACCTAAAAAGAACGTTCTATTTCTGTAAAGAAAACTTTCCTGGCTAACCAAAAACAAACCTTAAAAATGTATGTTCTGGGAACCAAAAATTGTTAGCTGGGTAGTAGCCTCACAGTGACATTTAAATGACAGCAATATGAACTTAAGGTGCAAGTATGGTTAAAATAATGAAAGCGAGAGATATCATAACACTACAGAGTTGTAACAGATCAATTAATTTAAAGGAAGCACATTTAATTTTATTTTCACCTTTACCGCTCGTTGATACTGATTTTGTGTGCCCTCAGTGCGCATCAGGAAGTGGAGAAACCGCTACGTCTGCAACAGGAGAAGAGAGGAGAAGGGGGCGGCCTGAGTGTGTATGGAAGAAATAAGAAAACTACGGCCAACCTTTGAACCTCCTTCCTTTGTAAAACCAAAAATCACGAGACAGTCAGTGTTCGTAAAGAAAATCAGGGGAGATGAAACGCAGAAAAGCTGTCGGAGGAATGTGTGTTTTTGAAGAGAGCTGAAAAGAGAAAAGCTGCAAGCAAAGCAAAGGGAAGGAAAACAGTTTTCCCGGATGTGCTGTTCGGTTTGTATCACTCTTCCTAATGCTCACATTCCGTTGACATGAACTTGTTAAGATTATGACAAATAAATGATTGGGGGGGGGGGAAAAATCAGCTTTCTGAAAAGTGCATGCCTAATTTTCAGAACTTTGTTTAATTTAATTTAATTTAGGGTTTTGTGCTTGATTTAGAAACCTTCTGGTTACAGATTATTACCATCAACTTTGGGATTAGTGATCCATGGAATATTAAACAGGAAAAGAAGTCCTCAGTCCACATCTGAAACCTTGAATCTGTACCTTCGGAGGATTTATAGGTGTAAAGTAAGTATTCATATACTTGTGTCATGTTTGTGTTAGTTAGACCTAATTATACTTTATTTTTCAATACTCTTTTATATTTGAATTTGATAATATATATAATAATTGTATGTATGTGTGTGTGTACATTGTATTTAATATTTAATATTTGAATTACGATATTGCATATATGTTTGTAACTGGTTTAACTTGATCAACCCCAACCTCATTTGAAGTTTTTATTTTTTTAATTTTTTATGTTTCTTTCCCATTTTTAGAGAGAAATTTAAAAACCTTGCAACTTTCCCTTAAAAAAAAAAAAATGACGTCAGTGCATTTTACCCCTGGGTTAGATTCTAAGGAAGTTAATGGGTAAGTGAATAACATTCAATTAAAGCTACTAACACTTTAACAGTATTATGACCTTTGCTCCCTCATCTTTAAATGAGTAATTCAGCAGCACTCCCAGAAGCCATGCTTAAGAAATGACAGTAAGAGCTGAAGTGTTGTAAACCTTCTGCAAGAATAAATATTTTACATTTTGTCATCTTTGTCATCTTCTCGTATTTTGTGTTTCTGCTTTATATGTGGTCCAGTAATGGAGTGAAAGAGGAGGCAGAGGTGCAGATCGATGATGGAAAGGAAGAGAGTGGGGAGCCAGACACCAAGTACCAGTAAGTTAAGTGTAGGCTACTATTTGTTGACAATTAAAATGTGCATGTTGCTCTGGACGTTGTCATTTCTCACACTGTCTTCTGTCTGTTTTTTAGGCGTGTCCGAAAGACAATAGCTCCTTTTGTGATGTCCTTTGGATTTCGGTGAGTGTCATCATTTTATTCTAAATGCTGCATAAAAAGGCTCTCAAGGCCTCTAGTTGTTTAGATAAAGTCCTAGTTGTATCAAATGGTTCTTTGTGTGCGTTACTGTGACATGGCATTAGTTGCCATCTTAAAGTCTTTGTAATATTTACTTTTTGTGAAAAGGTTTTGTTTTTTTGTGAAAATTGATACACTCCTGTTGTAATTTGCAGTGTTTTTGGCCTGGTACTAATCATCGTGGACATTGTTCTGGTCATTGTGGATTTGTCCTTTTCCAACAAGAGCCGTGAAGTGGGAAGCGCACTGGAGGCCGTTTCCCTCGCCATCTCCTTTTTTTTCCTCATTGATGTGCTGCTCCGTGTTTATGTGGAAGGGTTAGTAGTGTTTCAACTACTTGTAGTTTTTCTGTTTAATGATTGTTCTTTTAACATCTTCTTTCATAGCATCATACAGTGGCAAGAAAAAGTATGTGAACCCTCTGGAATAAGCTGGTATTCTGAATTAATTATAAATCAATGTGTTTAAGCTAACAACACACAAACAATTATAATCTTTCATATATTTATTGAACACATCCCATTAAACATTCACAGTGCTGTGGAAAAAGTAAGTGAACCCTTGGATTTAATATCCTCCTTTGGCAGCAGTAACCTCAACCAAGCATTTCCAGTAGCTGCGGATTAGGCCTGCACAACGTTCATAAGGAATTTTGGACCATTCTTTATTACAGAACTGCTTCAGCTCAGCCATATTCTTTGGATGTCTGGTGTGAACGGCTCTCTTGAGGTTGTTCCACAGCATCTCTATTGGGTTAAGATCTGGGTTCTGACTGGGGCCACTCCAAAAGGTGGATTTTCTTTTTCTGAAGCCATTCTGTAGTGGATTTACTTCAATGTTTAGGGTCATTTTCCTGATGCATCACCCAACTTCTACTGAGCTTCAGCTTGCACACATTATCCTGTAGGATATCTTGATAAACTTGGGAATTAATTTTTCCCTCGATGATGGCAAGCGGTCCAGGCCCCGAAGCAGCAAAGCAGCCCCAAATTATGATGCTCCCTCCACCGTACTTTATTGTTGGGATGGTGTTTTCATGTTGGTATGCAGTGCCCTTTTTACGACATACGTAGTGCTGCGTGTTCTTCCCAAACAATTCAACCATAGTTTTATCAGTACTCAAAAAGATTCCCCAGTAGCGTTGTGGAGTGTCAAGGTAGTTTTTGGCAAACTTCAGGTGCACAGCAATGTTTTTGATGGAAAACAATAACTTTCTTCAGGACACCATGCCTATTTGATGTTTTCCCTATAGTAGACTCATAAACAGAGATGTTAACCAGTTCCAATGATTCCTTCAAGTCTTAAACTGTGACTATAGGGTTCTTTTTTTACCTCGTTGAGCATTCTGGGGTATGCCCTTTGAGTCATCTTAACTGGATGGCCACTTCTAGGGAGAGTAGTCACAGTACTAAATAGTCAACTGTGGACAGATGAATAACTAAGCTTTTCGAGATAACTTTGTAACCCTTTCCAGCTTTTTGCAAAGCAGTAATACATGATCATAGGTCTTCTGAGATCTCTTTTTTAGCGAGGCCTGGTCCATGTCAGCAGATGCTTCTTATTGCAAACTCAAAATGTTTAAGTGCGTTTAAGAAGTCAAAGTAGCTCTAACCCACACCTCCAATCCCGTTTAATTAATTGGATGACAGGTTTGTCAACTCCTGACTCTAATTAGCTAGACGTCATTAGCCTAGGGGTTCACATACTTTTTACAACCTATACTGTGAACGTTTGAATGACAAGAACAATACAATAATGTGTGTGTTATTAGTTAAAACAGATTGTGTTTGTTCATTATTGTAACTTAGATGAAGATCAAACCAGATTTTAAGACAAATTTATACATAAATGCAGGTAATTCCAAAGGGTTCACATACTATTTCTTTTCACTGTTTCATCCGCGACTCAAATACAGAGCCATTACAGAAAGCATAAATGGACAAGAATTTATGCCCCTGTAATGGTCTTGTTTCACATGATATGTCCCTCATGATAGGAAGTTATCTACAGGAAACACATTTTCCCTGCCCTCAGTGCTTTTTAAAAATTATTTTTTATCTCTCTGGACAAGTTTCCTAGAGAGAAAAAGCACTACTTTTATGAGTATAATCAAGACTTGGTTTAAAAGACAAAGTCTTATTTCCATCTTATTTCTCAGATTCAAGGTGTATTTCAGCTCAAAGCTGAATATTATGGATGCTGTTATTGTAGCCATTACGCTGGTAGTCACCATGATCTACACATTTTCCGATCTCTCAGGAGCCAGCCTAATTCCCAGGTACAGCACAGAGAACTTTTTTTGTGTTAAATCATATCTGATGCTCACATTTTTGAGGTAGTCATTCACAACAGTTGCAGTAACATCTGTTTTATTGATATTTGACTCTGTTTGCAGGGCTGTCACATTCCTGAGATCTCTTAGGATCGTTATCTTGGTACGCATCTTCAGATTGGCCTCTCAGAAGAAAGAGCTTGAAAAAGTTACCAGGAGAATGGTGAGTGACTTAAACACAACAGTAACGTTTAACGTCTAATATTGTTATAATAATCTGATTATGATAATTTATTGTGATGTGATTTCTGAATGTGTCTGGAATTTACACAGGTGTCAGAAAACAAAAGACGGTACCAAAAAGATGGGTTTGATCTGGACCTCACATATGTCACAGGTTTGGTTGCCTTCCTTGGTTTGCTTTTTGATGCAGTCAGCTAATATTTAGTCATTTTGTCAGTTCTCTTTTTGATTTGTCTTATTCATTTATTTAGCATCAAATGCACCTTTTATGAAGTACAGTAACTTGAAACATGATCATCACTGTGTGACGAGGAGGAGGGCGGGGCTAGGCTGTGTGTGCGCACGTCCAGCCCCCATTCGGGCTAATCAGCCGAGGAGAGTGATGAGGCTGAGCCGGATACGGCAGTTCGAGAGAGAGAGAGAGAGCCACATGCAGCTGCCGTGTTTGTTTATGTTTGTGTGTTTTTTGTTTTCATAAAAAAAAAAAAGTGTTCACTAAAAAAAACAAAAAATAAACAATGTAACACAGTTCAAATGGGCAAGGAGGAGGCAGGAATCGGCTGAACAGTCAAAATAATGTTTAATGATAACTTAAAAGACACAAACATAAACACACACAGAAGCTGCATGTGGCTCTCTCTCTCTCGAACTGCCACATCCGGCTCGGCCTTATCCCTCTCCTCGGGTGATTAGCCTGATTGGGGCCTGGCCCCGCCCTCCTCCTCGTCACACTCCTCCCTCCTTTGCCTCAGGCCTGGGAACCCCGGGCATAACATACATTACCCACCCCCCTTCTGAGGGGGGGCGTTGCCCTTTTGGCTGCGCCTGCCAGCAGGCTTCCCCCACCTTTCGAGACCTCGGAGGGAGACAAGAGGAGGGAAAAGAGGAGAGGGAAAGGGCAAGGTGGAGCTCGCCAGTTCCCAGACATGCCGTCACCTGGTCCTCATCCACTCCTTCACCCTCTGGTAGATGACAGCTGCTCCTCCCCGGATGGAACGCCCCTCCACGTTCTGGCGGCTGGTAGCGAGCCCCTCCGCCCCTGGCAGCGACTCCTCCGTCCCCCAGTGGACAGCCGCGGCTGCTTCTTTGGGCGGACAGCAGTGGCGAGGACTCCACGACAGCGTATCCCTCCTCCTTCCCGGGCTTCGGCACCAATGTAACAGGGTTAAAATGGGCAAGGAGGAGGTGGGAACCACTCTTCCAGGCAGCTCACTATAACCCAATGGCTGGTCACTTAGGTCACGAAAAAGACTTTGAACCATATAATGGCCCATTTCTTTTGGCCAGGCATTCATGGTGACGTACACAAATGGTGTGCAGAGTGCTGTGAATGTCAGTTGGTGAATCCACCGGCCACCCCAAAAGCACCATTGCGCCCTCTGCCGTTGATCGAGTTTCCCTTCGAGAGAATTGGCATGGACCTCGTCGGGCCATTAGAGCGGACTGCACGCGGGCATCGCTTTGTATTAGTTCTGGTGGACTATGCAACACGATATCTGGAAGCAGTGTCTCTATGCAACATCTTAGCACGTAGTGTTGCAAAAGCACTCTTCAAAATGATCTCCCGAGTGGGGATTCCAAAAGAAATACTCACTGATCATGACACAACATAAACACACACGGCAGCTGCATGTGGCTCTCTCTCTCTCTCGAACTGCCGCATCCGGCTCGGCCTTATCCCTCTCCTCGGCTGATTTGCCCAATTGGGGGCCGGCAGTGCGCACTCATGGCCCGGCCCCGCCCCGCCCTCCTCCTCGTCACACACTCTTTTTCTCTTTCTCCTCTCAGAAAGAGTCATTGCCATGTCCTTTCCATCTTCTGGTAAGCAGGCACTCTATCGGAACCCCATCAGAGTAAGTTGACAAGAGTTTAAGAGCATTTTCATTCATTTTAGGATAAGGAATGTGAATAAATATTTTAGCAGATGTTCAGAATGTAGTTCAGTCATGACAACTCTTGGAATCAATTTAAGGTGTTATAATAAATATGGCAAGTAGAGGTCTGCACCAGCCTTAAAATAAAGCCCGAACCCGACCCGGACCCTACTTGACCCAACTGGCACTGTCAGATTTTAAGCCCAAACCAGATCTGTACCGTAAGATTTTAAGTCAGAACAGGACCCAAACACGAAATCGCTACACTTTTTGTCATTTCTTTTCTCCAAGCAAGTAATGTTGCAATATGCTGTATTTTATGTAAGCATCGTAGACAACATTTGAAACAGATTTAGAAGTTGTGGCGCTTAAGTGGTGCTGAGGAGGAGGAGGGTTTCAGAGTATGCTGCAGTGAAACCGACTTACCTGCAAACAACTCAATTGTTCAACTTCAACCTGCAATTTAAATAAAAGACAAAGCGAGAGTATGCAAGTTGATTGGTTAACAGATTGCAAGTTGAAGGATCAATCATCTGCACCATGCGAACCGACTGATTTAACAGATTACATTTTCAAAGAACCTATCAGCTTGCGCCATTAAGAGTGTTATGACTGAACTTTTAATCTTTTGTTAAAAATTACATGAAAACAAGTGTGTGATCATCAATAAATAAATGTGATGCATTTCAGGAGGTTGCTAGATTCCTGGACACCAAACATCCGGATCACTACAAGGTGTATAATCTCTGTAGTGAGTAGAAAATTCTGTTGCCTATCTGTGTCTAGTGTCTTTGCGTTTATAGCCAATAAATGTACATTTCAAACCATGTTGTTTGTTTCAAATATACATGAAAAAGATTATGCCTAACTTGACCTCTTGTTTCAGGTGAAAAGGGTTACGACCCACAATTCTTTCACTATAGAGTAGAGCGTGTTATGATAGATGACCATAATGTGCCGTCGCTTGAGTAAGTGTGCTGTCATCACAGCTAATCCTGAAAAACTTTTTCTTTGATGTATGCTGAAAGATCTTGATGAGGTGCATTAATCTCGGTCTGATACTGTTAGGGACATGCTGCGTTACACAGCCAGTGTTAGGGAGTGGATGGCAGCAGATTCGAGGAATGTGATTGCCATTCATTGCAAAGGAGGAAAAGGTTCGTTTTTTTTTTTTTTTTTTTTTGATGACATTTTATTGGATGATGTGCTATGTGTGCTCTCGAATTTAACTTTACTGTAAAGCTATGACATATTCTACATATAATTGTAACTTCTTAAAGGGGTATTTTGTGAATTTATGAGTACTGATTTATTGATTAGTTTTACTTATCATACCCTCTTAAATACAATTTAGTGAATTGGTGAATTTCAAGATCACAATTCTGACTTTGACATATTAAAAGGTTCTGATTTTGTCCAACAGGACGAACCGGGACTATGGTGTGCACGTGGCTCATTGACAGTGACCAGTTTGAGAGTGCACAGGTACATTAGGTGTTTTAACACTATATAAAGCCTGACATATGAAATAGTAGTCTAATAAAATTTTAATCTTTTGAAATGGAGCTATTTTTTTATTCTATAGACAAAATCTAATATATATATATATATATATTATATATATATATATATATATATATATATATATATATATATATATATATATATATTTGGTACCTTTAAGGTCATTATCTTCCTGAGACCCAGCAATTAATTTTTATTATAGAAATTTCTCTAAGCCCATACATGCCACATAAGTAAATCTTTGGAGTACCTTAAGAGGACTTCCTGGGCTTTTCAGAGATACCAAATGTTTGGATGTTTGGCCATGACAACTTCCTCTCCTTGGTATATTGAAAAGTAGAAAATTTCAATTCAGTACATCAAATCAAATATGAAATATACTGTGTGTGTGTGTGTGTGTGTATATATACATATATCTTTAGATTAAAGGCGTTGGTTAGAGCTGCTTTGACTTATAAAAAGCACTTAAATCTATACTTTGATGAAGATAAGATCACATTTTATGACCAATTTATCCAGAAAACCAGATAATTCTAAAGGGTTTACATACTTTTTCTTGCCACTGTGTATATATATTATCATATGACCATATTATCATTAATTATCATATGATTTTTATGCAAAGAACGCTATATTGACATTTAAAAGCAAAATGTTCACATTTCTTGCTGGGTCTCAGGAGGTTATGGTAAGCTGACATTATAATAGCTTGTAATGTTAAACAATGAGGTCTTTATAATGACAGAGCAGGCTGCATATATAAAAATACATGCAAATATCAGTTCCCACATTAAATATATCTTTAAAAAATAATATGTGTCAGTATTTTCAAAGCTCTGTGTTTTTTTATTTTATTTTGGTGGGCATGAATGTAATGTAATGATTGAGAGATATACCTGAAAAGCCTGTTGTATCATATTTGATACACGCATTTCAGCGTGACTTTCTTTAAAATAACGTACAAAATTTTAACCAAGCACAAGTTGCTTCAATTCAGCAAATACTCATTTTGAAATATCAGTAATAATATAAATATTATTATTTTACTTTATTAAAACCAGCTACAATTTCACAGCGGACATTTTAGAAACTATATTACAAGGTCTTCTACTTCCAGGAGAGCACAGAAACTTAACCAGTAGGCAGAAGACATCTAGTATATTGCATACATCAAGTTTTTCAGCAAAGTATTCATCACATTGATGATGTAGTAGAGGCTTTAGAATATCATGTGTCTAATATGGTATGCATGACTTTATAGGGTTAATATTGATTTAGATTGTTTAGATTTAGAGCCTTTCCAAGACTGTAAGTTTTCTTTTTCCTAAACAATTTTGCAGGAGAGTTTGGACTACTTTGGGGAAAGACGGACTGATAAAAATATGAGTTCAAAGTTCCAAGGTGTTGAAACTCCCTCTCAGGTGAGACATTAGAATTAGACTCTACATTAGAATCTATGAATTCAATCTGGAGATGGAATATAATGTAATATATTTGTTACAGTTTTATTGTTCTTTTCTTTTTTGCACTTGCAGAGCAGGTATGTTGGGTACTATGAGATCATGAAGAACCAATACAACCGTCAGCTGCCACCTCAGAAGAGCCTGAAGATAAAGAGCATTCGAATTCACTCCATTGCAGGTCAGACGCAATTTGAGATCAGCAATCATGACAATGGAAAAAATTGCTTAATTTAATAAAAATATACAAATATATTTATCAGTGGTATTCATGACAAATTACTCAATATTTACAGAAATGTTTTACTCTGTAAACAAAGATTGGTTTATAAGGGTAAATTATTGAAAATGGTAATCCTCTACAAATGACTATTTACTTCTCTAAAAATGTAATTGGTATACTTACTGTTTACTTAATCACATTATTAATTACTTTTTAGTTACTTTCTAAAACATTTTTCACTTTCCACACAACTCCAATCGGTAAGATGAGTATCTACTTTACAATGACTCGTTATGGGCTGCACACTGTTATGAGCCACATGAACATATTTCATGTTTTAATGTATTCTACATAAAAAAAAAAAATATTATTTTGAAATATGAGTACTTATATGTAATTAACTATATTAAAAGTCAGTAGCTAATCTGACTTTCAAATGTAATTCATTACACTATTTTTTATTTTTTTAATATTAGATTACAATAGCTAATGACTTTGTAATCAGATTACACCCAACACTGTATATACTAGTGTACATAATGTATTTTCCCCCATTGGTTGTGCTGTGGTTGTTCTACAGGTGTAGGAAAGGGTAACGGGAGTGACCTAAAAGTGAGGATCATAGTGAAAGGAGAACTGGTCTTTCAGAGTGTTTGTGCCAAACAGGAGAACTGTGCAGTAAGTGTCACTAACTGGAGTTGTTTGTCATGTTAAAAGGATGCAACAAATAATTTTTTGGATGTCGCCTAGTCCAGCTGCCTAACTGGATCAACATTTGTTTCTGGTTCTGGAACATCATTAACCAATCTTTGTGATTTTAGAGATAGGGCTATGCTTGGTTTATAGGAATGTCGTTTCTGGAACAATAAAGGATGATGATCCAGGAACATGTTCCAATCTGGTTGACCTGTCATGTTTGTTGTATTTTTTTCAGATGTTTCCTGACACTGGCAACAATGCAGTGGTGATCAGTTTACATGAAGGGCCTGTTGTAACTGGTGATGTAAAGGTCATGTTTGAGTCCTCTGCTGTGAGTTACCCATATCTTTTATGAGGTTTTTTATGGAACTGTTTCTTTTTATGTAGTTTAAATGAGTTTGACTGATAGTAAATGTCTTTTCCCTGTTGCTTGAACATTACTTTTTCTCTCTTCCCAGGGTCTGCCAAAGGGGTACGAGGACTGTCCATTCTATTTCTGGTTTAACACCTCCTTTGTAGAGAACAACAGGTAGGTCTTTATCAGTAGTTGGGACAGAGTGCTTGATTGAGAGATGATTTGGATGTTTTCTATAGTTCCTTTGAAGCGCTCACTAAACACTGTTGCTTTGATGTTTGCATCCTAGGCTCCATCTCTCAAGGGAAGAGTTGGACAATCCACACAAATCTAAGACTTGGGACATCTATAAGGAGGACTTTGGTGTGACATTGTCTTTTACTGACCCTTGATGAGATTGCTACACACTGGGCCATGAATTACTTGTAATGATGTGTAATTGTTTACCTTTTTTGTACTCTCTTAAAAATGGTAAAGTGATATAAAGGGGTGGTGCTTATATATCTATGGAAGTATTTTAAAAGGCATGCTGAAGTGCACTAAATAAAAAATAAATGCATTGCATTAACAGTGTTTAATTTGGGAATGCAATTTCAGATTTTTGGATTTAAGCTGTGAATATTTCAATTGAAAACATTTCACACAAAATTTCACCATTACAAATTCAGTAATAAATATTCACCTTCCAAAATATTCCGATTTTTTTTTTTTTTTTTTTAAATGTCATTTTTATTTTAGTAATATTCAGTCTGTAATGTTTTGCTTTGCAAATTCACCTTTTAAATTTCAGTGGTTACATTTCAGTTGGAAATCAACAGTATTAATGCCGATACACAATCTTCACTTGCTAGCTACTATGCTTCACCACTGTTGAGTTTCAAACCGAATTTTAACACTGAAATTTTAGATGCAAATTTGCTAAGCAGAATATAATGGACAGAATATTAAAGGTGCTGTATGCAGTTTTTTTTTTCATGGAAAGGTATGCAAAAAATTTTCCTAATCCCTGAGAGATATTAATGAAATAAATGTTGTAAGATATCTCACCTGTCTCTGTGACAGCTGTAGACTTTGTAAACAACAAACAAAAATGTGACCGCAGACAGTGACACTTTCAATCATTTTGCACATTTTCATAGTTTTGTGGTTGCAGCGAATTATTGAGGCTTACTGACAATTTTAAGCCTTGTTGTTCATAACAGTTGTCAGTAGAGGGCACTATTTTACTGCTGTTGTTTTTAACCGTTTCTGCACAATGTTGAAGATTTGTTATCTTTGGAGTGTGGGGTTTTGGAAAGGTCCAACGGCTCAGTCTCGTGGAAGGTAAATTTTTCTTATTAGATTTTTAATAACATTTTGTGTGAAATGATTTCAGTTGAAATATTAATAGCTTAAATATACAACCACATGAAACTGCATCCCCCAAAAATGCAAGCACTGTTAATGCAATGTGTTTATTTTTCAATTAGTGCAATTCAGTGTACTTTTTTGTTTCAAAGACATTTTTCATTAATATACTTCCATATCCCTCTTAATGTATACTGATGATAAACTACAAACTGAATCCAATGTAAACACTCCAGATAAACCTACAGATATAACAGAAATGTGATATGAACGGGATTTTTTTGTTTGTTTTTGTGTATGAAATATCTTTGTCATCATATGTTTAAGCTTTAAAAAGGAAACAAATAATCATATTTTCCCAGTTGTCTTTTTTTTATTTTATTTTTTAAGAAATGCACAAATTTAGAATTTTCAGTATAGAGAAATTGAACAAGTACCTGAAAGGGATAGTTCACCCCAAAATTAAAATGATCTCATCATTTACTCACTCTCATGCTGTCCCAGATGTGTATAACTCTTTCTTCAGCAGAACACAAATGAAGATTTTTAGAAGAATATTTCAGCTCTGTAGGTCCTTACAATGCAAGTGAATGGTGACCAGATATTTGAAGCTCCAAAAATCACAAAGGCCACATAGCTAAAAGTAATCCAAATGACTCCAGTGGTTAAATCCGCCTCCTCAGAAGTTATACGACAAGTGTGCGTGAGAAACAAATCAATATTTAAGTCCTTCTTTACTATAAGTCTCTACTTTCACTTCATGTGAAAGTGAAACTAAACAGGCACCACATGTGACTTTCAGATGTGAATATGAAAGTGGAGATTTAGTGAAAAAGGACTTGATCTGTTTCTCACCCACACCTATTATATCGCTTTTAAAGATATGGATTTAACCGCTTGGACCTTCAGATTTCTGGCCACCATTCACTTGCATTGTGAGGACCTACAGAGCTGAGATATTCTTCTAAAAATCTTAATTTGTGTTCCGCAGAAGTCAGTCATACACATCTGGGATGGCATTAGGGTTAATAAATGACTTGAAATTTATTTTGGGGTGAAATATCCCTTTAAGAATGAATAGCAACACTCTTGCATGTTTGACTTTTTTATATTGGTGGTTCTAGTTGGTTTTGTCAGTAGTTTTAAATGGTTCTCTTCTCTGGATATAATGAGTACACAGAAATAAACAAGTACGCTGTCTTTAAAGCTAACACCTGCTAAAGTGGAAAATTAAATACTTCAACCTTTGTAGTTAGGAAACTTATTTATGTGCATTGTTTGAGCCGATTAAAGCTGTTGTTATTTTTTAGAAATACCACACATAAAATGTCCCTACTACCTGACAGATGTCGGTAGAATAGGCGTCTTGAGAAATCCCACTTGTCTGTAAATTGCTAGTTGCTAGTGGCAGCGTTAGTTCACAGAATGGGTATGTTATTTGCTATGCCCCCTTGTGGTACTTCCCCGCATTGCATCCATTTGTTAGTGAAATCAAAAGGTGTCTCCTATTTGCAAGTTCACACATTGAAATATAACTTCTGTCTAAACAGAATCTAAACAGTTACCCTCTAACCTACCAGAACACTAATGAAAAAATAAAAGAAAAAAAAAAGGCTTGACTACACACAATCACAAAGAATTTGCCAAATATTTATTTACTCAATCAAAACCTGCATCAGATAATCCATGATTTCAACATTCAAAAAGTCACAGTATACATAGTGCATAGTGCATAATTGCAAAATTGTCAGCAAGCGTGAAGCGATTTTCACAAAGTCAGAAAAAGATTACATGACAAGAAAGTAACTGTTCTCAACAGAATCTGTTCCAATATTTTTTCTTGACCATTAAAACAAATTGTGTGTATGATGACATGGGGCTGAATCAACATCGTAATCAAATACAATTAGCCTTGAACAGGCTCCAGTGTACATGTGTTATTTCCTGAATCAACCTAACACATGTAGAGCAACTGCCCACAATTCACTCCACAGTGACGCATTCACAAAGATAAGTGAGAAAGAAGACAAAAGTTTGAGCTGTTGTGGTTTTTAGGAGTACAAGTCATCTTTAAGGCACCAACATACCACTTGATTCAATTTCAACCAATACATTTTCTTAGTACGCAGGGTCATTGCACTAAATTACAAATGTCTTTATGAAAATCGCTGACATTTATTTTTCCCTTGCTAGGGGAAGCATATGGTTGAGTTTTCTTGATCACATATGTTATGACATTGAAAACCAACAACGGTCATTAGCTACAGTAATATTAATGCAACAATCTGTAAAACAAGAACAGCAAAAATGTTGGACAGTTGGATAATCTCTGAAAGACAAACATACATTACACCAAATGACTCAAATGCTACAATTGTGTGTATTAAAAAAAAAAAATTAAAAAAAAAAAGAGAGTCCCTGTGATGTTGGCTTGGTTTTAAAGGGATAGTTCGCCCAAAAAAAAAAAAAAAAAAGGAAATTCTGTAATTTCCTCATCCTCATGTTTTTTAAACCCATATGGCTTTTTCTTCTATGGAGCACAAAAGAGATGAGTTTGGGACTCTTTTTGTCTTCCACAAAAGAAAAAGTCATACAGGTTTGGATCAACATGAAGGTAGGTAAATGTTGACAATTTTCATTTTTGGGCGATCCCTTTAAATTGATTAGTGCTCTGTGGCTATTATGATACTAACAGGACATTGGTTCATGCCAGTTGGACTGGTCTCAAATCAACACATTGTTTTCCTAACAGAGCGAACAACCTCTCCATTCGCAGGTAGTACTTTAC
Source organism: Myxocyprinus asiaticus (assembly GCF_019703515.2). Taxonomy (NCBI): domain Eukaryota; kingdom Metazoa; phylum Chordata; class Actinopteri; order Cypriniformes; family Catostomidae; genus Myxocyprinus; species Myxocyprinus asiaticus. Next base: position 18,954,300 of record NC_059386.1, read on the forward strand.
ACTGCGTTAGAAGGTCGTAGCGTCCACTATGCAGGAAGCAGATGAGTTCTGTCTTACAAGTGTCCTTGCAGGGCTCCGATACGTGGCCTTTATGATGAAGGTGCCAGAATAGCTGGAACACATGGTCATCATTGAGGAATACTTTGATTAAACTGTCCAAGTCTGATGGAAAGAGGGTGGACAAACCGTAGGCCTCAGAAGCGCGGTACAATAAGGTCCATGATGGGTTGGCATCTGGTTTTGTGGGTTCAACTGGGCTTTCCGGTTGGTTGTTGGCCAGTGTGAGGTTAAGAATAAAGGTCTCATGATCCAAAACCATGCGACTGCTGCCTGAGTAGTTTCCATCAACGTAATACACACGATATCCTGGCCGTATTAAAAGGGGAATGTTATAGCAAAAAAAACATGAGACCTTGTGTCACAGTGAAATTACCATGCCAATCAAGTGATTTAATTCACCCCCGCTTGGCCCCGTAATTGCTGCTTGCAGCTATATTTAATCATTGATCTCATTTAGACTGATATGCTGCTTATGTATCAATTAGACCAATTTGTGAACCGGTTTGCTCACAAATCACACTATGGCTGTAGGCAAGTTTTACTCTAGAAAATAGCAATTTTGATTAAACTTGGAGAGCACAGAAAAGAAATGCATTTTCACTATAGAAATTTCCATGACTTTTCCAGACTTGGAAAACACCATTTTAAAATTCCATGATCTAAGATATTTCTAAATGGGAACCCTTAATATAGTTTAGTGAACTGTACCTGGGTTTAGGTTGACATATGTGGTGACACTTGGAGCAATGAAAGCCACACCCAGTGGACGGCTCAATGTTTTCTCATCATAGAACATTTGAAACTCATCAACGTGCGTGTGTCCAAAAAACTGACCAGTTATTGTGCTCTCATACCTGGCAAATGAAACAAACATAAATACATTTGTTAAACATTGTGAAAAATAACATCTGATGAAGTGTCAGATAGATTATATAAATACAGTATACTGGATATCACACACACACACACACACACACGTATTAGGGCTGCAACTAATTATTTTAATAATCGATTAATCTATTGATTATTAGACCGATTATTCGACTATTCAACGATTAATCATTAGCTATTAAACAACTATTCAGCTTGTGCACCGACTTAAAAGGTTGTATTAAACGTGTTTACTAACAATAAAGAGGACAAAATCATCTTTTAAAAATACCTCTAAAAGGACATTCACTGAGAGAAAAAAAAAAAAAAAAAACTTTGCCAATTTGCCAACTATTGTTAAGTGTTTTTGTCTTGTTTTCCATTTATGCCTAAGAATCCTTAAAACAAGATACATTTACTTGAGAAGCAACATTTAAGATATTTAGACTTGCTTTAAGAGAATGTATCTTAAATATAAGTGTATTTTGTATAGAAGTGTGTTTTTTCACTTAGTTATACTTCTGTGAGTGCAGTAAAGACAAAATATACTTTTATTCATGATCTATTCTCTAAAAGCAAGTCTAAATAGTCTGCATCTTTTTTAAAGGATTTAGATATTTTAAAATATTTGTATTTTTAATATTATATGCAACATTCTCAGATAATTTTTTTTTTCTTCTGCAGTATAGCTGCTAAAGAAAATGTACGTTGTTTTAAAAGGAGTTTTAGATATTTATATTGGAAAACAAGCCAAAACAAAAACGTATTTTGTTGCGGTATATAATGAGGTGAAGACTTCCTCTCTCACCTTTCTGTTCACTTCAATCAATCTTTAACTCAAGTTAATAAAGCTGTGTATTGCCAATTTTCTTCACGATAAGAAATGCACAGTGACACATATATTATGATTCAATAAGTCAAGAGCCATCATGTTATAATCTAGCTGCATTAAGCGTCCGCACTTGAGGGATGAGTGTCCGCGTGACAGAGTGTGCATCAGCCGGGTGCAGTTTCAATCTCTCCCCCTTAGATCGGGACATCTGTGCAACTCATAGAAGAGGCGCTGACTGCACAGAGAAATGCCAGTTTCGGAGTTTGTAGTTATTTACATGATCTGCTTCCATATTATTTGAACTTTAAGAAAGCTCTAACGCATTAAATATATCTGAATTTAAGATGTAACGGTGTGATGTTTCCTTTAAAGATGCTCGACACGCAAGTTTTGCTTCAGCGGAGCAGCAGCTCCAGCTCTGCTTATTTCACAACAAGAGTGCTTCTGTATTTACTTAGTTTGTATTTTTGCATTATAATTCCCTCATACTTTGCGATCTACATCACCTGAAGCTGTTTGGAATGTTTAGAGTGCATCTGGACTGTGAGCTGTTTTCTTCCTCTCCTCAGTCAGGCGCGAACTGCAGAGCTGCACTCGGGTGTCATCAGAGTTTATTGTGATCTCATGTTAACGTTAAATGAGATCAAATGACTATTTGACAAGAGAACTTTTGACAATTTTTTTTTATTGTCGATAACGTTGACTAATCGTTTCAGCCCTAATGTGTATATACACCGATCAGCCACAACATTAAAACCACCTTCCTAATATCGGGTAGATCCCCCTCGTGCCACCAAAACAGCTCTGACCCATCGAGGCATGGACTCCACAAGACCTCTGAAGGTGTCCTGTGGTATCTGGCACCAAGACGATAGCAGCAGATCTTTTAAGTCCTGTAAGTTGTGAGGTGGTCCTCCATGGATCGGACTTGTTGGTCCAGCACATCCCACAAATGCTCAGTCGGATTGAGATCTGGGGAATTTGGAGTCCAAATCAACACCTTGAACTCTTTGTCATGTTCCTCAAACCATTCCTGAACAATTTATGCAGTGTGGTAGGGCGCATTATAATGCTGAAAGAGCCACTTCCATCAGGGAACACTTGCCATGAAGGGGTATACGTGGTCTGCAACAATCTTTAAGTAGGTGGTACATGTCAAAGTAATATCCACATGAATGCCAGGACCCAAGGTTTCCCAGCAGAACATTGCCCAGAACATCACAATGCCTCCGCTGGCCTGCCTTCTTCCCATGGTGCATCCTGCTGCCATCTCTTCCTCAGGTAAACGACGCACACGCACCTGGCCGTCCACATGATCTAAAGGAAAACGTGATTCATCAGACTAGGCCACCTTCTTCCATTGCTCCATTGTCCAGTTCTGACGCTCATGTGCCCATTGTAGGCGCTTTCAGCGGTGGACGGGTCAGCATGGGCACTCTGACCGGTCTGCAGCCACGCAGTCCCATACGCAGCAAGCTGCGATGCACTGTGTGTTCTGACACCTTTTTATCATGACCAGCAAGTTTTTCAGCAATTTGTGCTACAGTAGCTCTTCTGTGGGACCGGACCAGACGGGCTAGCCTTCGCTCCCCACGCACATCAGTGAGCCTTGGGCACCCATGACCCTGTCGCCGGTTCACTGGTTGTCCTTTCTTGGACCACATTTGGTAAGTACTAACCACTGCATACCAGGAACACCCCACAAGACCTGCCATTTTGGAGATGCTCTGACCCAGTCGTCTAGCCATCACAATTTGGCCCTTGTCAAAGTTGCTCAGATCCTTACGCTTGCCCATTTTTCCTGCTTACAACACATGAAATTCAAGAACTGACTGTTCACTTGCTGCCTAATATATCCCACCCCTTGACGGGTGCCATTGTAAAGAGATAATAAATGTTATTCACTTCATCTGTCAGTGGTTTTAATATTGTGGTTGATCAGTGATATAAGGCATGTAACAATACACAAATTTCATGATAAAATACAAAGCTTCACGATACAATTAAAAAACAAAAAACAAAAGCGCCCATAAATGTTTAGCTCAAACTCATTCAAGGATTCAACATCAATGTCTTTTAAATCAAATGTCTGACAATGGCAACAACAAGCAGAGATCTACATTAAAGTAACTAAAACAATAGCACTGCATTTATTTTGTTTTAATGTAATGAGAAAAACTCAAATCACTTTGCATGTAAACATTACCGCCGTAATTACCAGCATATAATGTGCACAAATGTTGTGCTAATATCAGTTTTCATTTAACGTCAAAAGCAGAGAACAAGTGTCATGTAATCGCGGGTTCTTACATTGTCAGATTTTTGAATAAGCTTGTTTTTGTTACTTATGAGCGTCTTGCTCAGTGTCATGCTCCGTGTCGTCTGGGAGAGGCTGGATGTTAAATGAAACTTTACTGCTGCTGTTTTTGCGTCGCAAATCCACAGATTTTCGTGGTGATGTCGGCGTAAATAAAACAACATGTTTGATGTACTGTTGCGCTGGGACATGACACCATTGTTTGGCAAATTGGACAAGCTGTAATGCTACAATATACTTCTCGTTTGTCATCGATCCTCTCGCCTATATACTGTGTGTTGCTCTGTGTTTCCTGTGAGCGCTCAGCGCTGCCTCTCGTGGGAGGAGATTGTTTCGCAGCCCTCAGTGTTGTGCTGCTTGGTTTTAATTACACTAATGTGTTTGTTTATATATCGTACGATACATATGGTATTGAATCGTGAGCGTCGTATCGTATGATACAATATGATACGATATCGTTTTACACCCCTAATTTATATACCTTAATGTATACACCGTACACACACACAAAGTGTGTGTGCGCGCGTATACATTTCATACATTTTATATACGTGAATTATATAAAATGTATAAAGGAACTGTACTGTAAAGAGTTAACTTAAGTCAATCATTAATCATTTTCTTATGTACACGTATATGGCAAGTGGACATTTGGGACCATTATCTGAACAGTCAGTTATAGTCAACATGACCCAATTTTTTCCAAAATTATGACACTTGCGATCATAAAAGACAGAAGAACTATTCCAACCCCTTCGGCTGAAGTCACGCCGCCATGTTGACCTAGCTATGCATTACAACAGATCAAAGTTTACTCATTATGTACACTAAAATGGGGCAAAGAATGTATTTACAGAAAAAGTCACAGACCTGTTGACTATATGATAGTAATTCCAGCTCCAACTGCTCAGGCAGAGTCCAGGGGGGATGTGACCAATGATGTGAACCTAACAAAAACCAGATACAGACAAATCTTTGGCTAGAGATGCAGCAGTATAGTGTGTGGAATGGATAATGGGAAGATTACCAGATTGGCAAAGGGTAGAGGCCTTACAAGTTTGTTTATGTTGTTCTTGATTCTCTTTTCATGATAAATGAATAGGATAAAAAAAAAAAAAAATAAAAAAAGAATTTTCAGCTATAGGATACAAAGAAAAACAAAAGAAATGCAGCAGAAAATTGCAATTAAAGCCAAACTGTGAAACACTGCATATAGCACATTGAGAACCACCTGTCACACATCCACTTTTAGCTGGTCTGACTCATAACATGTTGGCTGGTTGTTTAAACAGTAACCACTAACCCACACACAGTAACACTTAAGTTGCAACTAATTAAACTGCTGCAGCAAGGTCAAGGATATCTTTATTGTCCCCGAGGGGCAATTTGTCATACAGTCAGCAGTAAACACACAACCATCAGACAAACATTAATAAATGGACAATAGATACAAAAAAAAAATAAAAAATAAATTAAAAAAAAAAAAATCACATTGAATTATTTAAAAAGCCAATGGCAGCTGGAACAAATGAGTTAAGTCTATTTGCCCTACATGTTGGCAGATTATATCTGCGGCCAGATGGAAGCAACTTAAACTTACAAGAATGTAAAGGCTTCAACATCTACATAAAACATTTTCTGATTTTGTCCAAGTGTTATCAAATATTCAATAAATAGGCTATTTTACAATGAAAGTGAATACTAACTGAGACTTTCAGTCCCTAACATTCTGCTTAACATCTCCTTTTGAGTTTCACAAATGAAAGAAAGTCATCAAGGTTTGTAACAAACATGTGTGGGTAAATGACCATTTCATTTTGGGAGGAAAAAAAAAGAAAGATAAAAATGGATAGCAGGGCAGATTCTCTGATCTTCTTACCTTCTCTCCCTTGTTCTCGGCCTGTTGTAGTATGCGAATAAGCCACTGGAGCTGATCTGCTGGGTCTGTAGAGTTTACCATCAGCCAGAAGTTCTCTCTAGCACAAAAGTTCATGTTCAAAGACACCACTCTCAAACCTCGCTCAACTTCTGCAGTGTAGAAACCACCATGTCTGAAGAACACATTTTAAATTAAACATCTGCGTTACTAAGGCATATCCAAGTGCATTTTTTAACTGATAACATTTCAGATCTACACTCACTGATCACTTTATTAGGAACACCCATCCGTCTCAAGGTTCGAGGTGTTGTGCATTCTGAGATGCTATTCTGCTCACTACAATTGTACAGAGTGGTTATCCGAGTTACCGTAGCCTCTCTGTCAGCTCGAACCAGTCTGGTCATTCTCCGTTGACCTCTCTAGTCAACACGGCGTTTCCGTCCGCAGAACTGTCTCACTGGATGTTTTTTGTTTTTGGCACTATTCTGAGTAAACTCTAGTCTAGAGACTGTTGTGGGAGAAAATTCCCAGGAGATCAGCAGTTACAGATCAGGGTTTCTGCAGGTTTTATGAAGCTAAATTTAAGACTTTTTAAAGACATTTTAAGACCAACTAAAGAAAATGTAAGGAATCAATTGAAGGGAACACAATATGTCAATATGTTCTCTAAATGTATGTTTCTAGGGAGCACTATATTTGTAGCAACACTTCAAAGTTTAAAAATGCAACTTTCAATAGATCTCCATTACTTTTTAACTCATTTTACAAAAAGTATCTTAAAGCTTGAATACTTCTGCTCCCAACCACCAGAATGTGGAAATAACTTAAACCTTCTGATCAGACCCACTGTACCAGCTATATTCCTCAACGGCACTGCTGTCACGTACTGAGCAGCACATACCGCCACCTATACTGTTCAATGAACATTTAGCAATCTAATGCAAGCTGTGTGGTGCAGAAATTAAGCCTAGTCTTCACTCTAAAATAAATTAAACAGGGTGACCAGATTTTTAAAGTCCTAAAATTCAAAATACAACCCCAACATCAACATATAAGTGCTTGCACTAAGTAAACAGTTCAGTGTAGCTGTCTGAATGTGACACTGTCTGATTTACCTCTGTGCTCGTGGGGAAATGAACATTAACAGTGACAGAAAAATACTCGCTTACATATTCAAGTGTTACACAAAAGAAATGGATCGGCTTCTTTTAGCTCATTGTTAAACTAATTTTTATTGGTGCATTTCTACTTGCGCTGACTGTCAGGACGACAAAGAGTGCACGCCAAGCGCATGACATCATTGCCAAGGTAACCAGATACATTTCAGCGGATTTGCTGAAAGACTAAAGTATCGTCAAATCAACGTGCGACGCATCAAAATTGCTTCACTTCTCTGCAAACAATACCAAAGACAATAGCGAGAAGGAAAATGAGTACATTAAATGTAATTAGAAAAAAAAAATTAGTGAGCCTACCTCCTGAAACCGGGACATAATTACATTGTCGGGACACACCTCTTAAAAATGGGATGTCTGGTCACCCTACTAAACAGCAACCAAAAAACAATCCCTCATAACATTTAATACAATGACCTTATGAATTTAAGACTCGTTGCTCTGATTTAAGACCTTTTTAAGGCCTTCATTTGCGGAAGGGCGAATTCAGACTTAAGACCCACGGAAACCCTGCAGAAATACTCAAACCAGCCCATCTGGCACCAACAATCATGCTACGGTCAAAATCAATGTGATCACATTTTTCCCCATTCTGATGGATGATGTGAACATTAACTGAAGCTCCTGACCTGTATCTGCATGATTTTATTCAGTGCACTGCTGCCACAGGATTGGCTGATTAGTCGCATGAATAAGTAGGTTTACCTAATAAAGTGCTCAGTGTGAATACGCAGTTATAAATATGGTCACTGTCATGGAAGAGCATTTATGTTTTACCGTATAGTCTCCAGGGCATCCTCAGGCAGCCAGTGGGCCCATTCTTTCGCCATGGTGTCATACAGCCACTGGGAAGACATATTCCCACGTACAAACGGAGGCGGGAAACTATTTACTGGCGTGCTCTCGTGATTTCCCACCGCAGGGTACACTGTTACATTAGGCCCCAGATGTTTCAGTATAAGTCTAGAGATAGTACTGAGCTCATTCAGCTGTTGAGTTCTGGTTTGAGACCAAACGTTGTGTGCTGGAATGTCTCCTGTCCAGTACACCCAGTTCCAAGGCCCCGAATTGGCTACGTTTTGGAGCAGATTCTCCACTGTACGTAGAGGAAGGTCACATTTGCCATAGGTGCCCCAGTGTCCGGCTCCATGGTGCTTCCAACTGGCCCTCCCAGATTCATTACGACAGCACAGCGGTTCTTTGCAATCGACAACACTGCCCTCTGTGTACTCAGCATCCCAGTGGATATCGGTGAGGAAGAGGATCCTGCTTTTTGGAGAGCCCTGTTTGGGAGGGGTGGGTGGCGTAACTGGAGGTTTGGGTACCCGCGGCAGGGATACGTTCCAGGGGGCATAGATGTCGAAATGACCACATGCTGGACCCACAAGCAGAGCACAGGCCTCCGAGGGCCAGAGGAAGGACACCTGGAGCGCACGGATGAAATCTTCTCGGAAGAGCTCAGTGATCTCTCGGCATACATGTGCGTCAGCCAGGTGCAGTCGGGCACAGGCCTCTCCAACAGCATGTGCCACACGCTCCGTGTTGGTGTCACTCTGTGAACAAAGATGAAGGTTACATAAACTATTATTTTTTTCATAGTTTTGAACAGTTCAGACTCCAATTACTTTAATTTTACTCGTTTCTAACATTTAATAAATTGTTTGTATGATAAAAAACAAACATGGATGAAAACAAGCTTTACAAAGTTTGAAGAATTGCAGGTTGCTCCTACCTACCTACTGTCAACAGCATTTTTGAGCATCATATAAATGCCTTTGATGCCCCCAAATGTACTGTTGTGTGAATCCAGGGCCGCCGGGACCGGCAGCATGCATTAAAACAAGTATAGTGTGGAAATTGACTGAACAGAAATGACTACTAGCTGCTTTGAGTCATTGCTTTCCTGCTCTTGATAGACAAAGATCAAACTGATGTCTTGCTCAAGCAATCAATAGTCCAGGCTCCGATTAACCTAAACTAGTGATTAACACACAGACTCACAATGTAACAAACTCACTTCTTAAAGCTCTGAAACTTTTACAAATCAATCGTTTCGGACCAATGTTTCAGAACATGCATCATATTGGTTCATCAGCAGGTGTGTGGAATTTCAAGTACTTAGAAACAGCGAATCATATTACGAGTCATTTAATTCAAAGCTTTGAAAAGCTTTCAAAGTCTTTATATCCTCTAACAGTATCACACCTAAATCAAAGGAACACTAATCTCACCCAGGGTAACTAAAAAATAAACCCATGTCATAAAACAACATAATTAACATTAAACATAACTATAACTACCGATTATTTTTAAATGTGAATTAAAAACACACCAAACAGTCCCCAAAACCTGCACAGAGGTACCTCATTAATTATGCAATGAGGACAGCCAATGGCAAGTCCTCAAGCATAAACAACAACAGACATTACAGTATATTCCTGGTAAATCAATGTAGTTTTAGCATTTGATATTCATTTAAATGTGTAAACGTGCCATTTTGCATATTTTTACTTTTCTTAGTGGAAAGTGCATTTGTCTGATCGGTCCATAACCACTGATCTACAAAAGCCACGGAACCTAAATAAAAAATAAAAAAAGCCAAAAATGAATGAAAGTGGATTCTATGTTGTTTGTAGACACGTGTTGAACCATAAGGAGATGTTCCGTTATACACAAGTCCAGATGTTTATGCAAGTAGTTATGATTTAAACGGTGTTTAAAAAAACCTATGTGGGTTTAGTGTTATTCTTCTTTAAAGAGGGACAGTCACAGTTAGACAAGATTGATATCGAAGATCATTCATAAAGTCAGCAGCATTAGACTAAGTAGGATAATGAACAAATATTGCTTTGCATCCTATTATTGGGGAAGAGGAAATAACTTTAACCCTTAACTCTTCACGTCACACAATGTCGAATGCAATATGCTGCTTTAAAATTGGTATAAAACACAGGGCGTATTGTGCTTGTGTAACGTTGTTGAATGCAGACACAAACAATAAAAAACTGTCAAACAATTTAAGACACATAAAAAGAGGGACCCATACATAAGAACATGCAGTTGAACCAGTACAGTGTTCCAGTAATATCAGAAACTGAAGACAGCTGCCTCAAAGGTATTTGTTAACTGTGAATATAATGACAAGTGTATAACCCGATCTCTGTGCCAGTGGTGCAGAAACAGATTTGAATGTCTGTAGTTAGATTACGTCAACATTTGAACTGTGAATGTAGATAAAGAACTAGTCAGTCACCGTGATTATGACAATCTTGGAAGCTGGTCTGGTATAAATTGGCCATATACATTTATTTTATAAATTGCCTATACTGACTGCAGAATGTTCTTGTGATTACGTCACAACCAGCCCAGTTTGCAGAATTTTCATTTTTGGGTGAAATGTCCCTTTATGAATATTAAGCACACATTTTAGGACCATTAAATTCCCCCAAAATTCTCATTACATTAATGGATCATATTTATTACACACACACACACGCAGCCAAAAGTTTGGAATAATGTACAGATTTTGCTCTTATGGAAAGATATTGGTACATTTATTCACCAAAGTGGCATTCAACTGATCACAATGTATAGTCGGGACATTAATAACTTGAAAAATTACAATTTGAAAAAAAATATTCAAAACTTCTTAAACTACTTCAAAGAGTTCTCATTAAAAAAATCCTCCACGTGCTGAAATGACAGCTTTGCAGATCCTTGGCATTCTAGCTGTCAGTTTGACCAGATACTCAGGTGACATTTCACACCACACTTCCTGTAGCACTTGCCATAGATGTGGCTGTCTTGTCGGGCACTTCTCACGCACCTTACAGTCTAGCTGATCCCACAGAAGCTCAATGGGGTTAAGATCCATAACACTCTTTTCCAATTATCTGTTGTCTAATGTCTGTGTTTCTTTGCCCACTCTAACCTTTTCTTTTTGTTTTCTGTTTCAAAAGTGTCAATTCTTCCCATAAGACCTGCACCCCTGAGTCTTCTCTTTACTGTTGTACATGAAACTGGTGTTGAGCAGGTAGAATTCAATGAAGCTGTCAGCTGAGGACATGTGAGGTGTCTATTTCTCAAACTAGAGACTCTGATGTACTTATCCTCTTGTTCAGTTGTACATCTGGCCTTCCACATCTCTTTCTGTCCTTGTTAGAGCCAGTTGTCCTTTGTCTTTGAAGACTGTAGTGTACACCTTTGTATGAAATCTTCAGTTTTTTTTTGGCAATTTCAAGCATTGTATAGCCTTCATTCCTCAAAACAATGATTGACTGATGAGTTTCTAGAGAAAGCTGTTTCTTTTTTGCCATTTTTGACCTAATATTGATCTTAAGACATGCCAGTCTATTGCATACTGTGGCAACTCAAAAACAAACACAAAGACAATGTTAAGCTTCATTTAATGAACCAAATAGCTTTCAGCTTTGTTTGATATAATGTCAAGTGATTTTCTAGTACCAAATTATCAATTTAGCATGATTACTCAAGGATAAGGTGTTGGAGTGATGGCTGCTAGAAATGGGGTCTGTTTAGATTTGATCAAATATGACTTTTTTCAAACAGTGATGGTGCTGTTTTTTACATCAGTAATGTCCTGACTATACTTTGATCAGTTGAATGCCACCTTTAGTTGAAGTAACAATTTCCTTCCAAAACAGCAAGTACATTATTCCAAACTTTTGGCTGCCAATGTGTGTAAAAATGCTCAATGGCAATTCTCATTACTCTAATACAGATTTCTTACTATAATAAAAGTAAAAAAAAAAAAACAAAAAAAAAACACATAAATTTAAGGCAGTATACTACAAATATTAACATGATTTATAAATAAACATTTTAAATAATATTATTCTTTTAATGAAAGATTTGTGAAATGAATGTACTTAACTTTCATGTAAATGTCACAATGCAAAATGTTTAATGGTCCTTAAATAAGCTTCCTCTTCTTGAAGCAAATTATGATTTTATTTCTTTATATTTTATTTTGGGGTGAAATATGACCCATGAGATATGACACATGTTCTTAACAGGTTTCGTGAGATTCACCCTTTCATAACTTTTCAAAAATGTCAACATTTATTACAAATAGGAAGCTAAAATAGTTTAAAACTCAAGGAAAAGCAGTTCTCACCATCAGCGCAATATCAACAGTGGTAAATATGACTTTACACATCGTGCAGGAGACGTTGTGCCAGTTGAATCCGACCTTAAATCGATCAATCTGATCCACGAACCTCAGCTCGGGTCCATCTGTTCCTCCTTCAAGAGGGTATGAAGAAGCCAGCGGCACTGAAAACAATGTCCAGACTATGAAAACACCGCAGACGGTGGACAGCCCGAATCCTGCAAGCCTCATGCCGAAAGACACTTGGGGTAAAATGTCTAGGTGTTATCCTTGATTAAAACCAGTGAATTAAGAGTGAGTGTCTGTGCAAACAAGCAGAAAGCCAAATAGTACCAAAAGCCTAGCCGTATTTTCAGCAGCTGCAAACAGTGAACATGACAACAGTTGTGTCTTGACAAACACATCACCTCCCGAGCGAGTTTATATTGCGTCAGCTGACTGATCACGTGATCTGCTGCTGCCGGCGGAATCGTCTGACCAAACACGTGATGTACTGGGGCACGTTCAGCCCTGACGAAACGAAACATAGCAAAACGTTTATTTAAACGGAAACAGTGTTGCGTTGAACACCATGTTGTGTTACGCAAGCGTTGGAACTATGGCAGCTGAGAAGGCCATTCTTTGCGTTCTTTTCGAAGAATTTTTGGAGCCTGATGAAATCGGTTTAAATAAGTGTTTAATACTACAAAATACGCTCGATGTTACAGTCACTGCCCTTGCCGTCCAGAATAACAGAAAACATCCCAATCGAGTGAAGGGATATGTGGAAACTGTGGTTCCTAATTATGGTGATCCAATATTTGCTGCGCATTTCAGGATGACAAAGCAAACATTTCTTCTAATGTCTTCAATCGTTGCATACACCAAGCTGCAGTGGACACATTTGTAAAGGACTTTAGTTGGATCCATTGTGCGCACTGCCTTTTTAATACGGCGGGGTTTATATACATGTCAATGCTGTTTGGATAACACCTCTGACACACCCACAAAACGAGAGAAAACATACCTCAAAGCCCGTTGCACACCATTTCGAGGAAACATGTCGTTCAACCCGGAAACCATAGCAAAACGGTGTTGAACGTGCCCATGTTTTATGAAATATGAATGTTAATGATCAAATATTATATTATATAACCCTAATAGGGTTGACACTATTTCCAAAATATTTGTTAATAAAATTAAAATGTATATACATCTATAAATGTATATTTATAATCTAATATAAAGTATAGTGTGTGACAATTGAATTGTAAAAGTACAAATATTGCCTTGATACAAACAAACATTGTATTGGCTCGTGCAATCAATATGACGTCATAAAACCTGCAAGGATAATTATAAAAATGTGAGAGAAAATTCATTTGCTAAAGAACCGAATTTAATAATAATAATAATAATAAAAAAATAGTATTTCAATTGCGGTCCCTTTTTTTTTTTTTTTGTCTTTGTAACCCCTGCTCTTATGTGGATGTCTTTGTTCTGCAATAAAAAAAATAATAAAATTAAAAATAATAATAATAATATATATTATTATTATTTTTAATAGTTCTAGATTAAGTAGCATGTCACAAAGCAGAACACGGCATTTCATGTCAACTACCCAATAAATGAAAGGGTAACATTTTACATTAAAGTAACATTCGTTAGCACAAATGCATTATGCAAAACATCAAATTAAAATGAAGGTTTTCAGCTCATAGTTCAATTAAAAGAATATGAATACAGTTTACTAGAAAAAGTTAATGTGTGCAATTTAATATTTTAAGTTTCATAAACTGATAAACTTAAGATTACATGCAGTGTTAGTTCAATAAACTAAACCTTTTGATTCATGCTATTTAATATCTTAAGTTCATTTAACTTAAGATGATTTGTTTGTTCAACAAGACAAAATTATCTTTTTTAGGGGCGAGTTTCCATACATTTTAGGATAAAATTCCATAAAGTTAGTTGTCCGATACAGTGTAGGTATCATGAACAAACAATATTTCTCAACATTTATTAATCTAGTTTAATGTTATTTTATACAGCTGTTCATTGTTAGTTCATAATGAATTAACTATGTTCATGTTCACAACTTTTAATGTTAAAAATGTATTAATAACATTATTACATATTACAAACATTACATTGTAATACATATGTATTACAACCATTAAATATTAATAAATGCTGTAAAAGTACTGAATGAACACAACTTTGAAGCATCGAGCATGGCCAAAACATTTTATTTGTTCTCTTTTTCATTTAGTAAACTTTTGTTATCTTGAATAAAATATAAACAGCCCAAATCTCCAAAATAAGATAAAGAAAAGCCACAAAGTTTAATTAAAAACTTCAAAGGGTCAGAGTGAGCATAAGTTAGTTAATCAGTCTGTGTTTCACCCTTTTTTTTCCTTTTTAAAACAAAGACTGTGAAATAATAATAATAAAAAATGTCTTATGCATGTCAAGTATGCACAAGTAATGGTTTCCCATTATACTTGACTAGCTGAAAGAGGAACACTGTGAAAGCGAAACAAGGAGTAAATAGATGTAGTGTTTAGAAAAGCAAACATAAAGGCAATCATGGCTTCTTAATGTACTGCCCATTAAAAACATATAAGTATACAGTATAAAAATCTCTCAGATATTTCAGCACTTAACATGCTTAACATGTACAATGTAAATTAGAATAGATTTGTTAGTTACATAGAGAGGACATTTTAGCACAGGCTAAAAACATGCATTCGTATGGACGTGGTATCAGACTTGTTTTACATATGGACAAGAAAGGGGCTAAATGGAGGTATGACCCTTAATGCATGTTGTCGACCTGTGGCACTAAAGTTCTCACATTTGATGTGATGTTTGTAAAGGGCTCTTCTATTTAGTTTATGGTACCTTCTATAATCTGACATAACAGGTTTTCATAATACAGAATGTATCTCCCTGCTCAGAAAGGGACAGCACAATCATGATTTAATGGGCACTTCAAAATTTGGTTATCTGTTAACATGAGGCGGCATAATTATATATTATTATTTATTATATATTGCATTGCTCTAATGCATTTTTATCAGCCTGTTTAAAAAATAGATAGATCTCTGGCAAACATGGTCTTTAACGATTATACTTTTGACAATCGGAGGGAAAAACACAATGAAAAACAATGGCACGATGCTTTTAAATAGTAACAGCTGCTGTTGCATACTTTTTTTTTTTTGCATACAGTTAACAGAGATAGTAATAAAAACCTCTTTCTATTCCTTAGTAAATGCCCCTTAGGAAGGGCACACACACGAAAGCCATCAAATATTTTGATGTTGATTGAATTGGAGCTAACTACATAGGGCTAGTTCACCCAAAAATGAAATTCTGTCATCATTTACTCACCCTCATGTTGTTCCTCACCCATATGATTTTTTTTCTGTGCAACACAAAAAGAGATTATAGGCAGAATGTGAAGCAAGAAGTAAAAACAAATAAAAGTTGATATTCTGCCAAACATCTCCTTTTGTGTTCCAATACAAATTTAGAACAACATGAGAGTGAGTAAATTATGTCAGAATTTTTACTTTTGGATGAATTCTTTAAAACAACTGATCTTGGTGACATGTTGATGAAATCAACACAGAAATGGAGAAATGGAAAAGATGCTGAAATTGCAGATTGGTTAGTTGAAAACTGACTCTACAGTACATTCACTGTGTCCAATGACCATTGGCAGCACTTCCTGTTTAATGGCTATAGAAAAGAGGTTCTGAGAGAAAAGAGCATTGTTCCATAAACACTTCAACAAACCAATGAACATACATAGGCACAAACACACACATTATCTAATGATTGCATATAAGAATATAGGAGATACTGACAATGTGGCTTCAATAAGTTCAACAGCGCTTTAAGTAGTAAAGCGTTTTTTCTTTAGCAAAGGGCTACAGTGGCATAGAGCACTTTGGTGAGTGGTGAAGTTTAAGGCAATACTGTGAACTCAGTGTTTTGGGGGGGGGAAGGGGGGCGTCCAGCAGGGCTGTTCATTTGTCTTGCATCTTCTCTAGGATGGGTACGATCATGTCAAATTTGGGCCTCTTTGCAGGATCCTCATTCATGCAGATCTTCATCAGCTTGCATATGTGGGGGGAGATGCCTGGTGGGATGGTGGGTCGCAGACCCTCTAGTGCCACCTAGTGGAGACAGAGGAGGGATTGGAAAATGGTGCAGATTTGAGTTTGTTTGATGTCAGATTTTGAGTCTGCTTGATAATAGGGGTCTTTTAAGCCATTGTGAAAGCCACGTAAAAAGATGCATGGGTTGGCGTCCTCCACCACCTGGATTGAGGCAAATCACTACGCGACCACGAGGACTTAAAAGCGCATTGGGAATTGGGCATTCCAAATTAGGTGAAAAAGGGGAAAAATCCAAAAAATAAAATAAAAAAATAAAAAACCCCAAAGGGGGTCATTTGTTTGGTATCACTTTTCTAAATAATACAGATTTGACATTATATATATCTGGGTGTAAATAATGAAAAACTACTTTTGTTTTGTTCCCAATCATGTCAACTGTGAGTAAAATTTTGTGTTAATACGACAAAGCAATCAAAAGTTGTAACATTACAAAAATAATTTATCCTAGTGTCCAAAAACATTTCAGTGTCCAAACAAATAAAACATAATAATTGTACATAAGAACTAATTACACATGCAAATACAACAATGACTAAAGGAATGCTCTCTCTCCAAAGCATGCAGGCATGAGTAACGAGATCTCATTCAGTTCCATTCTGTGACATTTGAGCCATCATTGAGTCTGTGTCATGTACTTGGATCCATCTCCTGGTGGCCATATGTAATTAGAGTGAACGATCCTCTCTGCCCATATTTGGATGACTTCCACCTCTGGTTGCAGCGATCTAAATCCTAATACAACTGGTTTAGCGTTCCATGACACTGGACAACAAACTACATCATTTTCGATGAAGTCATTGAAAGAGGAAGCATTAGAGGAAGCTAAAATTTTTTAGCCAGATAGCACATTATGAGCTCTTTGCACATTGTGCTTTGTGTGGATTATCTAATAATGTATGCATCCAGTTACGTTGTGTGTGGACTGGTTTTAACAGGAATCCCCTCCTCTAAGTAATGGTATGTGATATTTTATGTTCTGTTTATTTTTCGTGAACTTATAAGCGAAAACACGGCTTATAAGCAACACCTTTTTACATGTAACATGTATGTTAAAGACATGGACTTAGATATTACTCGCTATATTTTTGTCTACAAGTAATAGTAATGCCGACATGCATTGTAAAGTACAGTTTCTAAGCTTTAAAACAATACCTATTTTGTGTTGGTCAAGACTGTAGACTGTATTTAGATTTTTTTTTACGGGCCCGCTGGCGGTCTAATCCGATTTTAAAGGGTTAATTAAGTGTTGAAGTGAGTCCCTATGTACTGCCATTGTATTAACTTCAGCCAACGGGACATTCATTCAATTATTTTCATTTGTGTTCCACAGAAGAAACATTTTACAATAAGGTCCATTCGTTAACATTAGTTAATGCATTAAGTATCATGAAGTAACAATGTCCAAATATAAACAATATATTTTTTACAGCATTTATTAATTTTTGTTAATATTTGTTGAAAAAAATACAACTGTTCATTGTTAGTTCATAGTGCAATAACTAGTGTTAACATATAAAATAATTTATTTAATAAATGTATTACTATATGTTAAAATTAACATTAACCTAGATTAATAAATGCTGTGAAAGTTTTGTTCATTGTAAGTTCATGTTAACTAATGTTAACAAATGGAACCTTATTGTAAAATGTTACGAAAGAAAGTCATATGTCTTTAGAACAACATAAGGGTGCATAAATTGTGACAGAATTCATTCAGTTTCTCCTGGCTCAGCTAATTATCCCTAATGTGATCACACCCACCAGCAGATCACGTTATTCATACGGTAATGTGCTGAGGCGATCAATGCAAATGGTAAACGCCCACAACAATGCCTTAAAAAACATCAATTTCATTCACTTTTCTGCGCGTTTGGAAGATGGCATGCTACACAGGTGAGGAAGGTCATGGATTGTGATGAAGAGTTCACATTTTCCTCAGAATTAGAGCAGGAATCCGACGAGGAACGTTTGCATTTTGAAGCGCGACTTGATCCAGCCGAGGATACAATTTCAGTTGAGTAAGTCTTTACTTACATTAGTTGACATGCTATTTTATATAAGCATGCACATATTTTACTAGTTGGACTATTTCCAGACTTGCCAGCCAAGATTCAGTGTATTGAAATTTGAAATATGTCCTAATAGGCAAGTTTTACTTACATGTAAATGTTGTTTCTGCTAAAGCAGGTATTTAAATTGAATGCTGTATGATATCAATATATGTAATCTGATATAAAAATAATATGCATGTTTAGATTATATTTTAACTAGTGTTTATGCTGCCTCATTATCATCAATGAAGCTTGTGCTTGTAAATATCTGTTTGGGTGTAAATGTGTAAAATGTGCTGTAAATATACCCATATTAGAAAATCAGCATATTAGAATGATTTCTGAAGGATCATGTGACACTGAAGACTGCAGTAATGATGCTGAAAATTCAGCTTTGATCACAGGAATAAATTGCATTTGACAATATATTCAAATGGAAAACAGTTGTAAAATATTTCACAATATCACTGTTTTTGCTGTATTTTGGATCAAATAAATGCAGCCTTGGTGAGCAGAAGAGACTTCTTTTAAAAACATTAAAAAACCTAACAGATCTAAAACTTTTAAACAGTAGTGTGGGTCTAAAGTTTTTAAGTAAAGTCTTTATGTAAAGAAAATGTATAGTCAGATTACTTTTAACTTAAACTTGATTTTGTGAATAAGCTACAAACAACGCATTCAATCATTAAGTCTCCTCACATTCATTCTCTCTCAGGAGAGGGGTCTTTGTCTCCTCAGGTGTGTATCACATCAATATTCATGATCATCCACACCTCCTCGCATATGGCCTTTCTAACACTAAAAGTGTCTTACAAAAGTTAAATGACTATATTGTTTTGTATGAATGAGTGATCAGGATGGTTTTCACATCATTTTTGTTGCAAAAACTCTAAGCTACAAGATCCAGTTCTCAAAAGTCTTGTGAACAAATGTTTAGTATGTGCTATATGGCCTTATTTCAGTGACTTAAAATGTTTGTTTTTTCAAAAACCATGCATAAATGTTATTTTCTCAAAAATACAAACATGTACATACATGTTGCTCACATATTATTGTAGCCCAGTTTGTGCTGAATACAGTGTTATCAGACTTTAGCCATTAATATGTTTTTAAGCAACTGAAAAAAGCACAAATGTCAAGGCATGTCAAAACTTCTCCAGGGCCCAAAACACCCTCAGACCCCAGAGGGATAATATGAGACCTGAGTATCTTACCTTCATGCCGATCTCCATGTTTGAGAGGTCAGCGAAGGGCACCTCTCTGGTGACCAGCTCCCAGAGCAACACAGCGAAGCTCCACATGTCTGCAGAGCGCCGGTTGATCTCCTCTGGCTTCTTCTGCAGAGCTGTGAGGATACACAAGGGCAAAAGAGAGGGATGTGGAGTGAGACATTTAGGTATTAATGGATCAAAAGTTTGGATTAAACAGGCAAAGTGGATATTTCTTTAGAATTCTTCATGCGAAGTTTGGAATTGAGAATTTAGAGCAGTGAATACCTTCAGGTGCCACCCATGCGGGAGAGTACATCCTGCCAGGACACTGGAAGGAGAACTTCACATCAGCCATGCTTATCCTGGCCGTCATGTCCTCATCAATCTGATATCAAATCATTTAAGAACACATTCATTAGGACATATGAACATGGAACATCTATGTCAGATCAAAGTGAAAGTGTAGGAGATTAAAAGCACTACACTTCTCAATGCCAGCTAGACCAAACTCACACTACATGATTTCACATTAATTCTGATGTCAGAAACAAATTTAAAAATTTTTTAGATGACAAAAAACCCAGATCAGGACTAAATCGGTGATTGATCTCATCACAGATAGATCAGTCTTGTGCTATCCCAAGACTCTCCAATATTTGCAAGCATGTTTGGTATTAACTGTACATAATTTGCTAGTGTGAGTGACACAGCGACAACGGCAATGTTCTGCAGCCAAAAAAAAGAAAATGTCCCGCTTTATATTGTCTTCAAAGGGATAGTTCACCCAAAAATGAAAATTCTCTCATCATTTTCTCACTTCCATGACATCCCAGATGTGGGAATTTCTTTCTTCTGCAGAACACAAACGAAGGTTTTTAGAAGAATATTTCAGCTCTGTAGTTCTTTTTAATGCAAGTTAATGGTGGCAAGAACTTTGAAGCTCCAAAAATCACATAAAGGCAGCATAAAAGTAATCCATATGACTCCAGTGGTTTAATATATGTCTTCTGAAGCGATGCGATCTCTTTGGGTAAGAAACAGATAAATATCTCAATCCTTTTTTACTATACATCTACACTTTCACTCTCAGAATGTGAAAGTGGACATTTAAATATTTAATTATTGATCTGTTTCTCAACTAACACCTATCATATCACTTCTGAAGACATGGATTTCACCACTGGAGTCATATGGATTACTTTTATGCTACCTTTATGTGATCTTTGGAGCTTCAAAGGTCTGGTCACCATTCCCTTGCACTGTAAAGACCTACAGAGCTGAAATATTATTCTATCGTGCCCCTCTCATGAGCATATCCAAGAAAGTCATACACATCTGGGATGGCATGAGGGTGAGTAAATGATAAGAGAATTAAAATTTTTGGGTGAACTATCCTTTAAACTACTATGTACTTGCATAAAAAAAGCAATTGATACAATGTACTTATTAGGTAAATACTTGTTGTTCTGCAAAACTCTCACAAGATTCACTTTTATTGCATATAATGTAACAACACATTAAGTATATTGTATAAAATGCTCATTTTATACAATGCAAAAACATAGTTGACAATGACTGTACAAAGTGGGTTTCAATGCAAATACTTGTAGTCTCTTCATTTAATTATTGTGCAAACAACTTGAACAGCAAGAGGCTCCATTTCCGGCAAAGTCACGTGAACAACTTCTCATTTCTTGTGTATTTGCATGGATTTTGCAGTGTTGGTCTGGAATAACAGTAGGTCAAAGTTCTTGTAATTTGTGGACACTGTCTGAATCGATTGTGTGGTAAACTCACTGCTATACCAACAATAGGACAGATAACATTAATGAATGGAGTGTAATGTAAGCAGTATAGCGATTTTGGTAGTTTGAAAGTCGTGTAGAATGAGCTTGGCTTTACTTGTGGCTGTGGGTCAATGACGATCACAATCTACAATACGTTGTCCACCATGGTTTAAACTAATCATGACCTTTACATATCAACTTTCCACAATTCCAATGGACATTACAGAGATTACATTTTTGTTGTGGACAATGAGAAATCCACAACCAACAAATTTATTTTTACTGCATTATTACACAATGGGAATTCCTTATCTTGTGACTGGATGCACAGATCCTTCACAGTGAACTGAAACCGTTTGTAACAGTTCTTTTTCATATTGGTCTGAGGCTAAATCTGTGTTGGGCAAGTTCCACTGCACAAGTTCTGCACACCATGACATCAAACAAACAAACAGTGAATAAGGATTTTACAATGACTGTGGTTAACTTTGCCCAATGACAGTCTGAATAAATTCAATTAAGAGCAGAGCCCTGTGATTCATATTGTTCTTAACCTTACATTATATATTATCCCAACTCTTCATGTTCTTCTTGTAGAAAAGAAATAGGCACTGTGGAAAACCTGTAGTTGTTAAAACCGAGAATACTGGGAAAAGTCAGCTTTCTCTTCCTCACCATGACACTCTTGCTGTTGAGATAGTGCCGAGGGATCATGGGCTCCAGTGTGTGGAGGAAAGCCATTCCGCACGCTATATCCAGAGCAAACTTCACCGCCTGTGTCTGATCCACAACAAAGTCTAAACAGACAGGAGATACAGACCAAGAGAGAAAGAAACTATAAAATAACATCATGCTTGGACTCAAGTATCTCTTAAAACAACTAACAGCATATGATCTTCCTCTTTATAGCTTTGACAGTGTCAGAACTATGGTGTTGTTCAGCCTTTAAAGAGGGTTTAAGCATATTTTCAACTATTAACATCAAATAACATGTAAATGAAACAGACAAATGCTCCATGAAAACACCACATTTTACTCACTGGTGCCCTCGTGAAGCACATTGTAAAGGGAGCCATAGGGCATCCAGTGTGTGATTATGATTGGGTGAGGGGCGGGTGGCGCCTGACACGCCCCCAACACAGGCAACACATTTGGGTGGGAGAAGATTCTACAGTTGGGGAAACACAGAGATGGAGAGGGACACATGATCACACAAACAGAGACAACAGGTCTCTGGCACATCCTTATGTATTTTTGGAATGGCATACTACTTACTATTTTTGAAAGAATGTAGTATGCAGCATGTACACTCATTGAGCACTTTATTAGGGACACCTGTACACCTGCTTATTCATGTGATTATCTAAACAGCCAATCGTGTAGCAGCAGTGCAATGCATAAAATCACGCAGATACAGGTCAGTTAATGTTCACATCAACCATCAGAAATGGGAAAAAATTGGATTTCAGTGATTTTGACCGTGGCATGATTGTTGGTGCTAGACAGGTTGATTTGAGTATTGGGACAGATGGGCAACTTCATCCATTATTTGCTAAAAGTAAAAAAAACCTGTACACAAAATTGGATTCAAATGCAAAGTTATCATATTTACTGTATGTCTGTTATGATAACTGAGCAGACCTCATCCAACAAAATGAGGTGACAACAATACAGCATTCTATGGTTTTATCTACTAATAAAAAAAAATTTAAATAAAAGGAAACAGTATACACTCTGAAGTACGCAGTAAGCAGTATTCCATTCCGAAATGATTCCTAATCTGTTTGGAAAAATGACTGATGGAGGGCAGACTCCCTAGGTGGATCATCCATACCTTAGTTTCGGGTACTCTTCATTAAAGTCACGGCTTTTTCTGGTAGTCCAGTCCCGCACCTGAAGCATCTTGACAACGATCTCGGTGCCCTGCCAGCGGCCCTGCCACAGCTGCCAATGAGAGCAGAGACATTGTTTCCATAAACACTTTAAGACTTGGTTCTGGGTACATATTGTAGTTTTGTTAAGTAAATAAGCTCACCTCCCCGGAGTGGTTCTCGTTGATTTTGGACAGCATCGAAAGCTGCTTATAATCTATGCCAGCTTGTTTGTTTAGTGTGCCGTTACCTTCAGGCATCATGAAAAATAGAGAAATGCAATACCTTTATAGAACAGTTATGGATACTGAAAATAATTTCAGTTACATCATTACAGCTTGTTGTAATAACATGTAAATTAGAACCAGACGTTCTAAGGACAGTGCTTACGTGGTCGTGTCCGAGTGGTTCCCTTCCAGAAAGTGTCCTTAAAGGGAACTTTCGCCAGGCTCTGTCCCTGTTTCTCTGCCAGCTCTGATACATAAACACAACAGGATTATTTGAGCAACTGGTAAATATTATAACTGATTTGTGCACCTCCACACTGGTTGGTGACATAAGCAGACAACCCTCCAACAAATCTAGAGCTGACGTCATAGTTGCTAAATTAGTGAAGGAGAGTGTTTTACCTTTCAGATTTGCGGCAAGCGTTGGTTTGGCCTTGTCCAGTGGAGTTTCTCCGTACTTGTTGCAAATGCTTACCTGAGCACCATTATTGACCAGATCCTGGAAAGAAAAAAATAAATAAAAAATAAAAAAAATTTGGTATGTTGAAAACTAAAAAGACACCCTTTGAAAACAACTTGTAACGCCTATGTATAAAATACACAAAATACTACTGATATAATCCTAAATTAATAGTCCATCCAAAATGCAGAACGTCCTGGTTGCTCTTTTCCATACAACAAAAATGAAAAGAATGGGGACATGAGCTGTCTTAAAAGGTTATATACAGTTGAAGTCAGAAGTTTACATATGATTAGGTTGAAGTCATTAAAACTAATTTTTTAACCACTCCATAGATTTCATATTAGCAAACTATAGTTTTGGCAAGTCGTTAAGGACATCTACTTTGTGCAAGACATGAGTAATTTTTCCAACAATTGTTTACAGACATATTGTTTCACTTTTAAATGACAACATATCACAGTTCCAGTGGGTCAGAAGTTTACATACACCAAGTTAACTTTGCCTTTAAGCAGCTTAGACAATTCCAGAAAATTATGTCAAGCCTTTAGGCAATTAGCCAATTAGCTTCTGATAGGATAATTGTCTAAATGGAGTCAATTGGAGGCCTTCAAACTCAGTGCCCCTTTGCTTGACATCATGGGAAAATCAAAAGAAATCAGCCAAGACCTCAGAAAAAAAAAACTGTGGACCTCAACAAGTTTGGTTCATCCTTGGGAGCAATTTCCAAATGCCTGAATGTACCACGGTCATCTGTACAAACAATAGTACATAAGTATAAACACCATGGGACCACGCAGCCATCATACTGCTCATGAAGGAGACACATTCTGACTCCTAGAGATGAACGTAGTTTGGTTCAAAAAGTGCAAATCAATACCAGAACAACAGCAATGGACCTTGTGAAAATGCTGGAGGAAACAGGTAGACAAGTATCTATATCCACAGTAAAACGAGTCCTATATCGATATAAACTGAAAGGCTGCTCAGCAAGGAAGAAGCCACTGCTCCAAAACTGCCATAAAAAAATCCAGACTACAGTTTGCAAGTGCACATGGGGACAAAAATCTTACTTTTTGGAGAAATGTCCTCTGGTCTGATGAAACAAAAATTGAACTGTTTGGCCATAATGACCATTGTTATGTCTGGAGGAAAAAGGGTGAGACTTGTAAGCTGAAGAACACCATCCCAACCGTGAAGCATGGGGGTGACAGCATCATGTTGTGGGGGTGCTTTGCTGCAGGAGAGACTGGTGCACTTCACAAAATAGATGGAATCATGAGGAAGGAAAATTATGTGGATATATAGAAGCAACATCTCAAGACATCAGCCAGGAAGTTGAAGCTCAGTCGCAAATTGGTCTTCCAAATGGACAATGACCAAAGTTGTGGCAAAATGGCTTAGGGACAACAAAGTCAAGGTAGTGGAGTGGCCATCACAAAGCCTTGACCGCAAAACAAATTTGTGTGCAGAACTGAAAAAGCGTGTGTGAGCAAGGAGGCCTACAAACCTGACTCGGTTACACCAGTTCTGTCTGGAGGAATGGGCCAAAATTCCAGCAACATATTGTGAGACATTTGTGGAAGGCTACCCAAAACATTTGACCCAAGTTAAACAATTTAAAGGCAATGCTACCAAATACTAACAAAGTGTATGTAAACTTCTGACGTGATGAAAGCAATAAAAGCTGAAATAAATAATTCTCTCTACTATTATTCTGACATTTCACATTCTTAAAATAAAGTAGTGATCCTAACTGACCTAAGACAGGGTCGGTTTTCTACGATTAAATGTCAGGAATTGTGAAAAACGGAGTTTAAATGTATTTGGCTAAGGTGTATTTAAACTTCTGACTTCAACTGAATATATATATATATATATATATATATATATATATATATATATATATATATATATATCCTATTTTATAATTTTTTATATTTGAACTTAAATATGTAAAAATGACTTCTTAAGGTGTATGAAGCACACATGCACCTTAAGAAATATGACAATTTATATGACAATTAATATTGAAAGCCCTAAAAGAGACAATTTATCATCAGGCAAATTTCATAAACGTGACAGCCCTAGTGCCAGGTTTGACGTAAAGTTCCAGTCCACATTAATATTTATTGTAGAGAAAAAGACAGCAGACATTCTGCAAATATTCTCCTTTTGTGTTCCATGGAAGAAAGAAAAGTTGGGTTTGGGCCAACACAAGGATGAGTAATGATGATATAATTTTCTGTTTTGGGTGAAGTATTCCTTAATGGGACATTTTCCTAGAAACGACTGAAATGTGTAAAACAAATGGACATTTCCTAATTTTTCCCAGCAGAGGGTGCTACATACTAACCTCAGCCACCAGGTCGTGGCCCCAGAAACAGGCGTAATGGAGAGGGGTGTTGCCGTGCTCATTTGCGGCATTGGTATCTGCTTTACACTGGATGAGCTGGACAACACAAACCACAAAATGATTCAGCATCCAGAAATAGTCGATTCAGAACATCAACAACGGAAACAACTTATTTTGAAATGCAGAGATGTATAGGAGAGAAAAACAAACTTTGTCAGACAGATGTTTATGTAGTATACTCTATTTGAAGATTGCTTAAAGGGATAGTTCATTCAAAAACAAAATTTTGTCATCATTTACTCACCCTCATGTTGTTCTAAACCCATATGACTTACTTTCTTCCATGGAACACAAAAGGAGGCAAGACAAATTGTTAACTTCAGTCACCATTTACTTTCATTATATGAAAAATAAGATGCATTGAAAGTGAATAGGGACTGAGGCTTTCCCTTTGAGTTCCTCGTAAAAAAAGCAAGTCATGCTGGTTTGGAGCAACATGAGGGTGAGTATATGATGACAGAATTTTCAATTTTGGTTGAACTATATTGTTAAGTGTGAATGTTTGTGAGTATTTACAATGTGAAAAATGCTGCTAAGGTTTTGGTTGCTGCCGTTTATAGCTGTACGCCTACTCAGCCTGTGTTTGTTTGCACCTTTCTGTGAATGTTGTGGTCATTGTAGTTGTTCAGTTGAAGGTGTGTAAGTGTTTATCTACTGCAATCTGTTCACACCTTGGCCAGAATATCACGGTGGCCATGGCTCGCAGCAAGGTGCAGGGGTGTGTCGTCGCCACGGTTCATGACATTGATGCGTGCCCCTCTCATGATGAGCATATCCACGACACCCGAGCGGCCCTCACGGCACGCCCAGTGCAGCGGACTGAACCCGTGATCATCCCTGTGAGAAATAAACCAATAAGCATTCTTACATTCTCTGTTAGGTGTCAAGAGCTCTTCAAGGTACACAATGAAGAAATTAGCATCATTATAAAGAAGTCATTATGTTTATTAAAGGAAAAATTCACCTAAAAATAAAAGTTGAATCATTATTTACATTGAAAAGATCGATCCAGTGATTTTAAAAATTGATTTTGAAATAAAGTTTTTACCCAGCCCTAGTTTGGAACAAAATGTGAATAAGAAAATGATTACAGAATTTTCATTTTTTGGTGAACTACTTCTTTAAATCAAGGGACATCTTTTTGGGGGGTTGGCGGTAAATTGTCTCCAGTCAGGCTAGTGATCCCTCTCTCAGCTGTCTGTCCCAACTGCACTCCCCAGCCAGTTAAATATAAACAGCCATTAACTGGCCCTTTCCTCCATATTATGTAGCCTATATCCCCCCTACACCCCTCTCACTCACTCACTCTGACACACTCGCTCAATCAACACAGTTTTAGTCCAGGATCCTTTCTCAGGCCCTATTTCCTTTTCAAAACCACAGCAAAACTTACAGCTGTTTAAGTTTGATGGTGACACAAATTTACAAGACTAGAGCTGCCATTGAGACCACACAGTCCTAAAGCAGAGGAGTTTTTTTCTTCCATTTAAATCACTACTGCAGCCAGTGACCTCAGAATGCAACTGGTGTGAGTGTGTTATAAATAAGTGACAGTAACATCTGCAGCTGGTGCTCCTGGTCATCCCCACAGCGATTAGTTTTGAAAGCTTTTGTCTTCAGTAATGAAGTGTTTGTTGAAGATGTGGGTGTGTGTGGTACAGTAGGAAGTCTCTGGGTAAATAGTCAGGTCAGTAGCATGGCTAAACTTAGGAGGGCTACTGAAACTTCTCACAAGGTCCTGTCAGAACACACCAGACCACACACACGCATCCTACTGCACTCTCACATTTGCACACACACTTTAAGCAGCATAATACTCCATCTTACACACTCTGTCACATATTTAAACACAACACGTGCTGAGAGACGTGCTGGTTTGGTCACAGCTGAAGAGGTTAAAGTCTAGCTACTTGACAAAAAACAAAAAAAAAGTGAGAAAATAATATAAAATGCGTAAACAGCAAGTCAAATGAATAAATACAATTGAACAGAAAAACAGAGTCCTGAATTCCAGAATGTTATTTATTTCCTGACAAAAGACCATTTTTATGTGTTACGAGTCAGTAAACATCAACGCCTTTTTCACGCATCGGTAATTGGGAAATGTTCCCGATGATTATCGATATATATCGTGATTTTTCAGATATAAATAGGGCTGCTCGTTGCACAATAGTATTTGTCTCTTCAGACATATTTCACAACAAAACTTTGGTAAAGTGTGAGAGGCAAGGAAAATTAAAGGGGTTGCACACCGGATGCATCTGGTGGATGACATGGCAACTTCTAAAATTAGAAACAATTATTTTTTTCTACAAAAGGTACGAAAACACCGCCAACGCTCAGCGTCAACATTCTGAAGTGCCACGGTGCACAACTTGCATAGTTTTCCATAAAATTCCACCCAAATCATTATTAAAGGACAAAAATTATTTACTCTAGCCATCACTGGATAATCTATTGTGAACCTGTATCTTTCATAGAGCCTACACAATGTATTTTCAGTTACAAGTATGTCGTTTTGTGGTATGACAACTTGAATGAAAGACCTATTCAATGCTACATCCAAAGAAATTGCATAATAAACGTCACCATTTCTAATCGTTCAGTTTGCAGTTTCACACACAAACCTGCAAAATCAATATCACTTTGTTCATCTGTGAAGAAGTACCAAAAATTTCGTAACTCTAGACTGCCATCTCCTGCCCCGCTTAAGCTCATCCTGTGTGTGTGTGGGAGATACATGTTACATCACCCTCTTGTGGTCTCCCAATGCTATTATGCCAGACTGATAAGCAGAGACCAATTGAGTGATTTGGAAAGCACGCAAATTGGGCTTCTAATTTAAATGTTGGCTAATTTTAATATATAAATGCCTCAAAAATATATTGATAAAATAATGTGCCCATCAACAATCGATATTTTATGACATCCCTAAACGGCATTGTGTCTCACTCCATGATCACTCAGATTACTACTACAACATTACAGCTGGGAAATACAGTTAAACTAACTGTTTCAGCATTAAGGCTGATCACAGCTGAGAGACACATCAGACGGATTAATGAAAAACATACTTACCTGATGCCAGAGTTTCTGCGTTGTGAGGAGATCTAATCAACATGGCGGAGGAGAGAACAGTTTCTATAGCAAATGACTCTTGCGCACCGCCTACCGTGAAATACTCAGGGGGGACCCAAGCTCGGACATCTATTTTTACACAGAGAAAACAGGATGTATTTGACCAAAATTCCCATTATCTTCAGCAAGCTGACTAACACAACACTACTGCTTAGGAGTCGCGATAGACGCAGGTAATCACACAAGCTCAATCGCTCTCTCTGTCTCTCTCTCACAGTTTTTTTCAATAACTTTTTAGAAACAGCCCAACTCATGGTTACTAGTTCTGAAGTGGCATTTTTGAATTAGTAACGGAGACACATCTTTGGAACTAGCAACGGAATTTTGGATGTGTGCCAAGCACGGACGATAACTCGATTGCATTCTTGTGCTAAAAAAGGCTAGACACAGCACAACAAATACATTTTAATAGAAAGCAGGTGTCTTAATATGCTTTTTAAAATTCTTTAACAGTTCTTTAATCTAAAAAACAGTGCTCCTGCACGAGACGCTGATTAAACAAGAACAACGCAAAACAAAGACGTATATCTAACGTTCGTTTACATACAAAAACTAATGGATGGTTGCAAAAGCGTTCAGTGTGAACAGACCTTTACAGTAGGTGGAGGTCTTTGGTCGTTGCGTCTTGCTCTCTTATAAGCATTTCTCAGATTAAGCAATGAGTTTTTTAAATGCTTCGTCAGGAAAGGAGTTCAACTTGGAAATGTGTGTTTCAAGATCCATGTGTTTGCATCCATTCTGTTGCGTTCCGTCTGTTTGTACAGCCCCTGGCTTCACCACCGAATTCAGCCAAATACCACTGCTTCCTGGGAATATTGCTACCCTACATATAACTGTAATGAATAAAAAAAAAAAACAATGTGGCATTTTGCTGTTATTATGAAGCTTGAGTCTGGGGACGTATACTGTGGCATCAGTTCAAGTGTAATGTCACGTGACCTGCCTACTGACATTTCTAATATAATGTGGGAAAGTAAAGAATTTAGGATGGAAATATATTACTATTGCATAATATAATATTATATTCAGGTTGGCTGGGTTTCAAAAACAAGTGTAAATGTAAACTTGACCAAGACTAAAGTAAATCAAAAAGAGAGACATATGTGAAAATATTTTCAAATATAAAATTAAAATTTTTCATGTAATTTTACTCCTGTGCAATGTTTTTAAAGCAGTTTTTAAAACCTTATTATATTATATGATTCCAAGTTAAATATGACTAAATTACTTCTTAAGTTATACACACATATTAAGAGGTCGGTCGATATATCGGTTTTACCGATTAATCAGTAAGACTGATATATCGGTTTTACAGATTAATCGGTGCCGATAGTTGCTTTTTGGAACTATCGGTTATTAGCAAAAAATTTTTGGGTTTATTTGGGTGTAGTGACAACCCTATGAAAGACTAACATTTTTTAACAATTAATAAATCGATTTTAAAAACAATTGGCCGATTAATCAGTTATCAGCCTTTTCCTGCCTTATCTGTACTGTCAAAATCCACCTTGGTCGACCTCTAATATTAAGTCACATAATCGTGACAAGTTGTCACATAATCGTGACAAGCCCTAAAACAGACAATTAAATCGTTAGTCACAATTATTCATATGCAGGGCTTCACAAGGAAAAGGATAGACAACACTGTTCCATGCAACCACATAAATCATCATCCTCACTACATTTTTTTACTGTAGTAACGGTAACTTGTATTATGAAATTTTTTTATAGATTCATATGAAACCTAATAGGGCAAATCTATAGACTTCATATTGCCCTTATGAAAGTTTACCATTGTTCTTCCATTTTTTAACAGTGGCATTTGCAATAATAAGGCCATAACCATGAATTATAGACAAATCAATGACCAAGTTTTACTCCTGTTCTATCCTACTCCTGTTATAACTGGCCATGTTTGCCTTTATATATTCATTGAGATGACTATCATTAGGCCTGTGTCCTGCTAAACTCATATCATTCTTGTTTAAATAAAAAGTCCAAACACATGCATGCAGTTACAGTCTCCACCTTTATCACTTTTTCCAAGGTGGGGCATTTTGGCTTGTGAAAATGCTAAATGGCAATTGGGCCACAGGGGCCAGTGAGCCTAAAAGTTAATGTCAATACTTGTTTGTAAGACAATTAATCGTTAGCCAAATTTTATAATAGTGAAATTTTATGTAAGAAAAATGAATGCAGGAAAAGCAAGCAAGCAAAAAACTATGACACACCAAAGTGTAAAAGAGAGCTATCTTCGTCCAGCACACTTTGAAAGTGTCAAAGCTAGCTCTTATCACATCACTCAGCAGTATGCCTTGAGAGAAATGAAGGACTGGAGGAATGGACTATGCAAACAAAAGTGGAAAAGAGAGGAAATTATATTACAGCACACTGCCCTTGCCTTTTTAATTGCAGGCATTGTGGTCAATTCGTACAAAGTTAGTTTCTCTTGTCCTTGTAAGGATGTGCAGATCTACAGTGCACAGACCATTAACAAAAGCACACACACGCACACACACACACGTGCACACAACGAGAGAGAGGGAGGGAGAGAGAGAGAGAGAGAGAGAGAGAGGAAAAGAAAGTTCACACTAGCAGTACTACAAACCTACAAAGGGAGATAATGTAAACATCGACATTAGAGTCACACAGCTGAGGGATCACAACTTGGGCCAGCGTCATTCGATCAAAGAGTTGAAAACCTCACTTATTAAGAGCTTCCTTCTGTCCACAAAACCCTGTTCTTTATGTTTTGGTCATCCAAAAATGATTTTAGGGTTACAACTCCAGATCTAAGTTTCTCCTTTTCAGCACCAATGCAGTTGAGCGAAAAGCCAGACTGAATTAGGGCACAAACCGCAGCATACTACAGAGGCGTCATGGTCTAAAAATGTATTTAGAGGTGTTTCCAGACTAGTGAAGCAGGGAAGGTTTAAGTAAGTGATTGTTATATGAGGAAATGAAATAAAAACCGGTGAACTACTGTATATCGCTAAAGATTTAAATGCATCCACTGCAGCTACAGCTGATTCAAACCGCACATCAAAACAGAAGTGATACGCTAGATTTTAAGACTGCAACTAAAAAAAACTAAAGTAAAAAAAGAAGAACAAAAAGATAGCCTAAAAATTTTTTAAGGGTGTGTTTAACAAAGCGGCTAATTCACTCAAAATGCTGCAAAGCTGCCTCTGATTGGCTTTTCCTCATTTTCTAGTCACAGAACCAAACAATGATATAACCTAACATTTAGCTTCAATTTTCTGCTGTTCTACTATCATTAGCAATTCTGAGCCCTTTTTGGATGTCAAGAATGACAAAATGCTACAAAATGTGTCAGTTACTCTTTGAGCCACAATTTGAGCACAAAAAATTAAATATAATTTGTGTGGGGAAAAAGCATTTTTTAAATAATATAATGTCAATTTGAAAAGGCATTCACGTGTCAATGTGTGTTTCCTGTTATTTTGTCTTTTTATTTTATCTTATTAATTTATTTCTGCTAACTTTTTTTGTGTCATTTTTCTTTACTTCTATGATACTAGCTAAAACCTGCTGTCAATAATTATTTTTCTTTTTTTCATGCTGTTGTCATTGTCTGATTCTGTTTAAAAACTAATAAAAACAAAGTAAAAAAGAAACGAAAAAACATCGGCAATCCTTTTTCTTTCCTTTATATGACGTATTTCCGAATGAAACAGGATTTTCAAAGAGAAAAAAAAAAAACTGAATATGAGTTTGCTACAGCAATGCCTAAATAGAGCACAACTGTTTGGTTCTGTAGGTAAAATGTAGGGAATAGATTTTTTATGATAACTTGAAAACAAATACAGGCCTACCATGAGGTCAGAGGTTAATCAATGGTATTTTCTACAGCTGAAGTACTCAGTCCATGTTATGTCAACTTCATTTTTCAAAAATCATTTTTGGTAGCAGAAATCCTGGTGAAGAAAGATCCACCAATCACGGCAAAATAGCTCAGCACCAAACGCCCACTTTCATGATGCACTGCAAACGACACGACCGAGTCAGTCTCCCTACGTCTTCAAACTATTTATATATTTGCATATATCTGTATATTTTTTCAGTAACGCCATTAGCAATGTTTCATGGGATTGTAGTTCATTCCCTCATTAATGACTTTGTCATGTAACTTTGTCTTTTTGTCTGACTTTTTCCCAAATACTTTTTGCTTAAAATCAAAGTTTGTAACTTTGTGATTCACCTTGGAGCGGTTTGGTTGGTGGCTTAGAATTATTTCATGAATGATTTTAGGAAATCCCTTTGGAAAAAATTAATGACAAAAATACTTCTAGAACCAAGATGGCTGAAAAAAAAAAAGGGAGGGCGCTGTTGCGATCTATAGCTATTTGGTTGTTTCTTAAGTCCACTTATTTCAGAAGCAAAGAAAGTTATTGCATTTTGATGAAAGATTACAAAGACAAACTTTTTTATTTTGGGATAACATGCATTAATGAATCAGGCACAATAAGAACATGAATAAGTATTAAAGTAAATATGGTCAATTTTGATTTCATGTTGACTTTAAAGCTTAAAAGATAAATCCAGAAATTTACAACTTCAGTGAAGGCTTCAAACCCTTCAAAGACCTAACGGCCAAATTTTCAGGACCTTTCCTTTGAGAACATAATGTATATCTAGATAAGGATCTCTATAGATATGTTCAGCCAAGTCCAGTTTCCTGACTGACATAACATTTAAAACGCAGAGCATACAAAACACCCATGTATGTCTGCTATTTCCTGTCTCCTCCCACAAACACGTAAGGTCATGATATCTGCAGCCATGCTAAAACTCCACATGGCCCTTTAACAGAAATGAATCACACAGTCCCTCTACTCATTGCTGCTTTTGTGAACAGAAGCAGGCAGGGTACAAAATTAACAGGGTACAAAGTGGCTGGTGAATGCCCAATTTTACCAGCCACTTATTTTTCATATACTGTATAAATTACATGTTTTTTATACTATGTTATATATACACATTATATATATATATATATATATATACATATATATATATATATACACACACACACACACAGTTGTGCTCAAAAGTTTGCACACCCTGGCAGAAATTGTGACATTTTGGCATTGATTTTGAAAATAGGCGAAAAAACGGTCTTTTATTTAAGGATAGTGATCATATGAAGCCGTTTATTATCACATAGATATTTGGCTCCTTTTTAAATCATAATGATAACAGAAATCACCCAAATGGCCCTGATTCAAGGAGCACAATACTTGTTGACCCCTCTCCAAACATAGCGCTTATGGTTGTGACCATAAAGCTCTATTTTGGTCTCGTCACTCCAAATTACAGTGTGCCAGAAACTGTGAGGCATGTCAAGGTGTTGTCAGGCATATTGTAACCGGGCTTTTTTGTGGCATTGGCTTCTTTCCGGCAACTCGACCATGCAGCTCATTTTTGTTCAAGTATCGTCGTATTGGGCTCCTTGAAACAACCACACCGTCTTTTTCCAGAGCAGCCTGTATATCTCCTGAGGTTACCTGTGGGTTTTTCTTTGTATCCTGAACAATTCTTCTGGCAGTTGTGATGAAATCTTTCTTGGTCTACCTGACCTTGGCTTGGTATCAAGAGATCCCCGAATTTTCCACTTCTTAATAAGTGATTGAACAGTACTGACTGGCATTTTCAAGGCTTTGGATATCTTTTTATATCCTTTTCCATCTTTATAAAGTTCCATTACCTTGTTACGCAGGTCTTTTGACAGTTCTTTTCTGCTCCCCATGGCTCAGTATCTAGCCTGCTCAGTGTATCCACGTGAGAGCTAACAAACTCATTGACTATTTATACACAGACACTAATTGCAATTTTAAAAGCCACAGGTGTGGGAAATTAACCTTTAATTGCCATTTAAACCTGTGTGTGTTACCTTGAGCGTCTGTAACAAGGCCAAACATTCAAGGGTATGTAAACTTTTGATCAGGGCCATTTGGGTGATTTCTGTTACCATTATGATTTAAAAAGGAGCCAAACAACTATGTGATGATAAATGGCTTCATATGATCACTATCCTTAAATAAAAGACTTAAAACTTAAAAAAAAAAATTTTTTGCATGATCAATCATATTTTCAAAATCAATGCCAAAATTTCACAATTTCTGCCAGGTTATGCAAACTTTTGAGCACAACTGTATATAGTGGGCTTGTGATACGCGAATGGCTTGCACACACAGTGCGAGTCTCGTCACACTTTAATAGTGTTTAGTATCCCATTCAGCTGATGAAAACACACTGCGTGATCATGAGGAAGGATTACATCAAGATGTAGGTTGGAATGCAGGTGCGAAAAACTTAATATAAGTAAAATAGCCTGCTCCTCTCTTGCTGTTGCTAACAACGTGCTAGTAATTACCCCTCTGTGTGATTTTGAAAAATGTATGACATAATATAAGAAATACACTATATGGCCAAAAGTTTGTGGACACCATATGTGCTTGATGAACATTTGATTTCAAAACCTTAGGCATCAATTTCCCCCTTTGCTGTAATAACAGCTTCCACTCTTTTGGGAAGGCTTTACACTATACTGTATGTAGTAACATATCCGGGTGGCGGAGGACGAATCTCAGTTGCCTCTGCGTCTGAGACCAGCAATCCGCACATCTTATCACGTGGCTTGTTGAGCGCGTTACCACGGAGACCTAGCGCGTGTGGAGGCTTCACGCTATTCTCTGCGGCATCCACGCACAGTTCACCACGCGCCCCACCGAGAGCGAGAACCACATTATGGCAACCACGAGGAGGTTAACCCAACGTGACTCTACCCACCCTAGCAACCGGGCCAATTGGTTGCTTAGGAAGCCAGACTAGACTCCAGACTGGACTGGAGTCACTCAGCACGCCCTGGATTCGAACTTGCGACTCCAGGTGTGGTAGTCAGCGTCTTCAGGTTCTTTCATTAAAGCACTTTCACAAGATGCTCTGTGAAAATTCACATGCAGGATCATATCATATTCACTGGGTTTTGCACCCACATTTTTCACTCAAACTGTTAATGCTGATAATATTATTTGTAATTAAAAATAAACAAATAAATTAGAAAAATGCAAAATAAAAACATTTTCACAAGTGTGTGTGTCGGGGGGGGGGGGGGGGGGTGGTAGGTTGGGGGGTCTTGGCCAATGACCAGGAAAATAAAAAAATGGCACTCCATGTCAAAAAGGTTGCCAATTATCCAAAATTATTCCAAAAATATCCAAGATTATTCAAAGGGCACTCCGCAGAATGCTCAATGAGGTAAAAAATGACTAATTAAACAAGGCTCAAAATTGTGACCATATCGCATATACTCCCGAAATTTAATCTGTGCGAACTCAAAATATATTTGGGAGCATTTGTGCGAGTGCAATAATTGTTGTGGTGCGACCGGTTTTTATTTCTCTACAAAACGTTCGCTAATTACTGCACTATGTGCCTGCTGTAAACTGATACAGTGACCGGTCCATCGTTCTATTCAATGTTACATTTCCAATTAAAATTCATCTTTACATTCTTAAATTTAATGCAGATTTTAGATTGGTTAATATTAGCCGTCAATCACTCCCTTTCACCGCGCTCCGTTGTCACGTGACAGGGAGCTAACTAGCGCACGAAATGTAAAGAGCTGAAGAGAGAAGATGAAAAGAACACTGATTTCTTTTGTAAGCTGCCTAAAGTTACAGATAATGTAACTCCTGGAGTTGGTGATGGCGATCATGTGGTGAATGTGGATCCACCAGCGGAAAAGAAGGCTTACAGTTTTCGGAGAGAGTGGCTGAAAGACTTCAAGTGGCTCCGCTATGAAAATGGCTTAATGCACTGCGTTCACTGTAAAGCCTGTGGGACAGAGGTTGCAGGTAACACTGCGTTCGCCACTGAATCCACACATTTTAAGCGCGAGAGCTTGATTAAACACGGGGAGAGCGCCAAGTACAAGAAATGCTGGGACAAGTGTGTGGTAAAGAATTCAGCATCACGTTCGATTGCTGAAGCTTTTAATCGTCAGGATGCTGCCGGACGTTCCGTTAAATTGGCAGAGCTGAACATGAAATTTAACACCGCCTACACCATCGCCAAAGAAGAGCTCGACTTCACTAAATTTAAACCCATGTTGCAGCTCATGAAAATGAACGGCGTTGAGATCAACATGACATATGCAAATGACAAGTCATGTGCCAACATCATCGGCGTGATAGCAAATACCATCTGTGAGAACACCGCAGTTAAAGTATCG
The DNA here is from genome assembly GCF_019703515.2 of Myxocyprinus asiaticus. Lineage (NCBI taxonomy): Eukaryota > Metazoa > Chordata > Actinopteri > Cypriniformes > Catostomidae > Myxocyprinus > Myxocyprinus asiaticus. The sequence continues at coordinate 18,992,151 of NC_059386.1, forward strand.
TCAGCTCAGTACATCTCATTCATCATTGATGGAGACACCGACCTGTCTGTCAAGGAGTGTGTGATAGTGTATGTCCGCATCCTGCTTGATGGACAGCCCATGAACTAGTGATGGGAAGATCGGATCATTTTACAGACTTGAATCTTTGAGTCTCGTTCAGCAAAATGAACAAATCTTTTTTCAAGTCATTTAGTTCATGTTCATTTGAGCAGAATTAAATTAATATGTTACATTTTCAATAGCCAAATCCCCCAACATGTCTACTTACGCAAACTTTGATTATAGTCCCAATAAGGAAACATTGTTAATGCAGCCAAGGACAAATTATGAGAAACAAATGATTAGTTCACCTCTGGATTGAGTCTTCTTGTCTGAGTCGTTCGTTCTTCTGTCACGTGACAAAAGAACGAACGACTCGGACCAGAAGACTCGAGAGGTAAACTAATAATTTCTGTTTCCTGTATGAGCAATACATAGCGTATACAGCTGTCACGTGACAAAAGAACGAACGACTCGGACCAAAAGAGTTGAAAGGTGAACTAATATTTTCTGTTTCCTTCGTTCGTTTGCGGTTTTCACGTAACAAACAAACGAAGGTTGCGCAATGCACATGCGCGGTCAACACAAAATGAACGAATCACTCTCTGAGACTACTCGTTCTTATGAGTCACATAAAAGATTCGTTCAAAATGAATGAATCGTTCATGAACGACCCATCACTTCCACAAACATCCTCGTCAGACATGTTGAGGTGGAACACGCCAATGCTGATGGTGAAGATGTTGTTTAAAATACATAGCCTATTTAGTATTATATAAATTGTAGTTGTGGTGCTCCTTAATTTTCGGTGGGTGCTCCTAAATTTTTGCTGGTGCTCCTAACTTTTTGAAGTTGGGAGCACCAGTGCTACCAAGTAAAAAAGTTAATTTCGAGCCCTGTTAAATGTCCAAAATTACCCGCCACTGCACAAAATGTAACCACATTTGGCATATATGCTGGAAGCAGGTCTCTACCAAACAGCAGCAAAATGATTTCATTAGGTGAACCTCACAACAAATCCCTAAGCTGGAGTTTTTCTATTTTTGGAAAGAGAAAACACTTGAAATGGTTGAGCAGAGAGAGAGAGAAATGACAGAGTGGACTGGTATTGCTCAAGTCAGCAAGCTTTGGTTGGTGAGCTCATCGTACGGAAACTATTCGTTCCAACCATTTAGTTTTGGTCCAGACCTTCCCTCCTCCCCTGTTCTGAGTCACAAATGAGACATACACCATAGATTTCTTTTGTTAGTATGTTACTCCTACACATACCCCCATGCTCAACTAAACGTCTGCAGGACTTTAAAGCATCTGCTGTTGTTCATAGTAGGGAAATTACATATAACATGCAATGCAAGCACAAAATAAATAAAGGTATTTTCTTATTTTTGGGTAATATGCTATTTAAGTTGCCATTTTTTTCCCTTGCATGCTGCATATCTAAAGTCAAATATACTTCCTTCGCCAAATAATTTCAAAGTCACAACTTCAGCCATGTAAAGCGCTCAGGAAATGCCTACATTGTAATCTAAATTGGATGTTACAACATGCCTCGCTAGTAAAAAAAAAAAAAAAAAAAAAAAGAACTTAATGTAACTAGCCATTGCCTGCAATTTGCTGAACCCATGCTGAATCTGCACTAAAGAACCATTCTTCTTTGACTCGTTTCTTCCATGTAATCATTCTTGTCCTGATAGCAAGTGGAGATCTACCTTCCAGCACCCCTGCCTTAATGTATTTCTCTCTTTTCTGCTTTTTAGCTGTTCTGGGACACAATAGTGAAGGAAGGCAGACCAAGGCTGTTTGTGATGGAGCTTGGCAGAGGTGGGGGTATTTGAAGAGGGTGCATGGATCAACCCTTGAGTATCCCTTGCACCATATAGGGCTAGAATTTCAATTCTGGCCTTCAACACGTGTGAAAAGTTTTCAGTTGTGCATACAAGATGAAGACAGAATATCTCAGGTCATATTTCTTTAAACCTGAACTTCCAACGATGACAATTTTCACAAAATTCACAAGACGGTACAATTACACATTTACAGTTATCCAAAACGACTTAGAAGACGAACAATGCACCTTCAACTTAATACATTAAAGCAAACACTAATATTACTATTGCTCATACTTAGGGTTAGGGATTTGAACTATTTTAAGTACTGCTTCATTTTAAGTGTTAAACTTGAACACAAAACTTGTCATAGTTTGTGCTATGGCCATGAATGATACCTCAGATCATTCAGATTGTTGAAGGACATGCATGCTTTTACTTTCATATCAAACTTATTTGACCGACGGACAATAAAATGACATTACATAAAATGCCACAGACTTACATTAAAGGAAGGACCTGAGCCATATCTAGGGACCAGAATATGATACTACTTAGAGGTAGGGTCTTTTGACTTAATCTTACAGTAAAGCCCTAAAACTACTCCGAACACCTTGGCAATAGGGATGCACCGATTGATCAGCCACTGATTGCTATCGGACGATATTTGTCTTTAATCGGTGATCATCTGATCGTGCTTAGATTCCGTGCCGATATTTTTTTAATGCACCACTCACAAAATCACACATACACTGCTACTCTAATGAATGAGCACTTGCTCAGCCCTCTAAGCATTACAGTGCGGCCACTGAAGGGTGAATTATAAGTTATTCTAAGCATTTGCGAATGTACACTTTTAGGCATGCTGTAATTCAGTTGAATATGCCCGTTTGTTTAAAAATATAATATTAGCCTACATGGGTATGAATTGTAAGGTGCCCATTTTCAAGAGTCATCACGGTAGTAATTCTGATTTGCTGTACAGTAAGAAGGAGAAGACAAAGATATTGCATACAGATGTAAAATGAATTAAACAACAAATAAAGATGCAAATACAAATCTGAGTATACTTCATGTAATGCAGGTTGCGATAGACGATGTGTGGAGCGAGAGACAGTTTGAGTGTTAATGCACCCACTTAGTTTCACATTTGTGTGCTCTTAATTTGCGAGCGATTGGGTGCTCTCAATCTCTCATCAGTCACTCATAAAAACGGTATTTTGTGAGAACCCAAAATTAAATCATAGTGTATATATCTCTTATTTTTAAATGTGTCTCTGCTGTGTATGATGCTCTCATGGGGTTTACTGGTTGCCAATATGTCAAAATGGTCTTTGATAGTGACAACAGAACTATTCAAAACTGTTTTTAATTCAAATAAATGTTAGCATTTTTATAATGAATATAAACTGAATGTAATTTTACAGTGTGGGGCATTAATATATAACACGTAAAAGTGTGGCAACCGGTGATCGGATTGGTATCGGACAATCACAGTGTTAAAATATCAGTTATCGTATCGGCCTCAAATTTCCTGATCGGTGCACCACTACTTGGCAACCACATAGTAACACCCTAGCATCATGGCAGGTAGTTTTGCATGGTCAAGCACCACTCATATTTTCATGTGAAAAATAAAATACAAAGTATGATAAAGGAGTAATAAACTAATATTGAACATAAAACATAAGATGAGACCTCTAAATTAGCTTAGACAGTAAAGCCACAAAATAATTCTCACAGTTCTCAAAATTGCACCAGGTTATTAACATTACTTACCTGAAAACAGTCTGATCTAAATCTAAACCCATAACTGTCTATGCCATGAAAGGCCAAATAAATGAATGAAACCCACAACACAGACGAAATGTAATTAAAATCTACCCTCATCATCTTACTTTCAGTGTTCTACTGCGCCCAGGGATTTGAGGACAGATAACAATATGAGGGGTGAAATAAGGGACAAGACAGCAGAAGTCGCTAATGTGGAGGGGGAAACAACAAACAGAGAATGTTCTCTACAATGTTGATTGCAATTTTGACAATTTGAACAGAGAAGAAAGAGATGACGCACTGACACGAGACACATGAAACTAGTAAAGTGTAGAAGATGCCAGTGACAACGGTCAGATATACCGTCATTTTACAAAAACATCTGACTGCAGGATGCTGCAATTGACCAATCAGAATTATGTATTCCGGAGAGCCATGTAATAGACATACTGAACAGATTAAGGAGTCTCGACGAAAGCAAGACTACAGTATCCAACACCACAAATAAGTAGTTGTGAAAGTCTGAACAACCGCAATAGTAAATGCCGTAATGGAAAGCCGCAACAGATCGTACCACGTTCAATGCTGTTATCCATATTCTGGGCTCGAGGATTCAAATACATACTCTACAATTCACTCACCCCTGGTTAAGGTCATTCTCTGTGTTGTCCAACCAGAGGCGGACGGCTACCGCATTGCCTTCACGGCACTGAGTAAAGATGTCATCCATATTCTCTCACACTGAGTTTTTCGTCCCCTACCAGGAGTGTCCTGGGAGAGGCGTCTGATACAGCTGTTCCCGGAAGACGACAGGTGAGGGCTGACAGAACATCCAGCCACGGGATGGGTGCGATGGGAAAAGTCTCTTTGCTGCCTCAGGGCAAGTGTCTGGTGTCCGTCCTGCAGAGTGACAAGTAGAAGAAAGCTCAAACAAGGTCACCTGAACGGACTGACAGTCACTAGAGAATGATCACAAAAACTGCAAAAAACAAAACTTGGTCAAGAGTCTTTAACTTACTTGCCAATACTTATATTTAAAGGAATAGTTTCACCCAAATATGTTAAATGTGTCATCATTTACTCACCCTCAAGTCTTTTCCAAACAATGCAAATAATTGCTTATTCAGTTCTGATAGGAGTTGAGTACCCAAAGTAATCACGCAGGACTCAAATATCACTCGCTTACGCAGTCTAAAAAAGCACTGTGCCAAGAGAATGTTTCTTTAACTATCTCTGACATCACTCTAACTCATACTTTAGTTAACAGGTCTTTGCAAAGACCTGTCAAACTTATGAAAAGCAACTTCTCAGTTAGCATGTCTGTACAAATATAGCTTTAATAATGTTACATTTACTTATAAAAAAATAAAATAAAAAAAAAGCATCTTCAAATACCTTAAAGCTAGTCCTAACATGAACTATTAAGCACTGTACGTACATTGCCGAGTTTGTGTGACATTGGGATTCTGGAAAGATTTTATAAACAGAGAGCAAATACAGTTGGACATGCAAACAAAAGTGTTCACTTAAATATAGAAAATGACATAAAAGTAACTGTCCAGATAAAAGCAGACTGATATTGATTCAGTTCATTTGTATTTAATCATAAAGACACTAAACATGATAGTGTTTAGACTAGGGATGCACCGATCCGATACCTGGATCGGTATCGGCTCCGATACTGACGTTTTTAAATGGATCGGGTATCGGTCTGACGAGCCTGATCCAAATCCGATACTGTGTGTTAGTCATGTTCATTACTGTCAAGCTCCAAAAATGAACCATAAAAACACCATTAAAGCAGTTCATATGACTCGTGCATTTTATTCAAAGCCACTCGAAGACGTGCGATAGCTCTGTGAATCACAAAAGGCTGTGTTTCATAAGTAAATATATAGTATGCACATGCTGCCCCAGCGTGTTATTGAATGGCGCTGCTCTGTTGACACACACACGCACCTATTTTTAGCCTTCACAGTGGTGCGTAATATTTGAGCGCTACTCAAGAACAGCATTTCAGATGTAGATGCTCAATAGTTCGGTTCACTTATAATATGCATTTAGAACGGCACCGGACGTGCATTTTACCAGAATTTGAATAAGAAGCGAATTAAACTGCTGTGAACTTGCCTACAAACAGACACATACAGGACTTCCTGGAGAGATTAGAATGCCAAAATAAAAGCGTGATGGTTTAAAAGTTAAAGGTGCACGATTGAGATATATTACTATTATAATATATTATTATTATCATTTGTTTACAAATTATAACAATATTTAAGTTGAATGGGTTCCAAAAAATAACTGTGTGAAAAGTGAACTGATAACTTACAACTTGAACAAAAAAAGAGATCTGAATCCTTTAAAGTCCAGATACAAGTTGAGAAAATTTTGCAAAAAAAAAATAAAAAAATCATTTTTTTCTACTGAAGACTTGAAGTCTGGAATTCCTGTTAATTTTGCTGCTATATTATCCAGTATACTAGTTAATAATAAAGTGTTTCTTAATAAGCTATACATTTATATTGAAATAATTTGTAGTTAGAGGTTTGTGTTTCTTTACATATTAAAGAGTACTCCCAATTAGTTCCACACAATAATGTAAAGATATTCTAAACTGATTATGCAAAAAAAAAAAACAAAACAAAAAAAAAAACAACAACACTGGTATCGGCTTGGGACCAGTATTGGCCGATACTGAGATTTCCAATATCAGAATCGGATCGGAAGACAAAAAGTGGTATCAGCGCATCCCTAGTTTAGACAAATTGAAAGAAGGGGAGACAGGTACTATATATGGTTACATAAGCAAACACATAGAGGTTCAGAGAGACAGGAAGAAACACATATATATCAGCCCTCTACATTGCGAGTAAATCACTTGCATATGCGAGTAAATTTCGCACTATGCGACCAAATACGTCTGTTATTAGCCACTGGCAATATTAACATTTCACTGGCCAGTGATAGAGTTGTGTAGTGTCGAAGCACCGAGGCCCTTTTACTGAATAAAAAGCAGCTGATTAAGAAGCTGGATTCAGCCTCGTCTTTCCCTGCATGCTGTCTCATGAGCACTTGTGTCTCATTCAGTTGAACTCCGAGCATCTCAGGGAACCGCACCGCGGACGTCACAAGAGCAGCTCTCTTGAGAGTGTGTGAAGATGAACCACTTCTCAAGTGCTCTGATGTCCACACCATCTACAGAGGCTTGCGCCAAACTCCAGCGAATTTTGTGAACGCAAAGCGCTCCGGTTTCACTTAACGGCCATGTAATGTCAAATGTCCATGGTCATTGTGGGTTTATTCACGCAGTGTTAATAACAGTGAGACAGAGGAGATGCCCTGCTCTATTTCTGTGGAGATAATAAAATGCAAGAAACAGAATCTCAAAGTCTTCCTTCATGAGAAATAAGGGCTTGTGAGTTAATCAGAGAGCCTTAAAATAATGTGTGAAAGTGAAGAATTTAAGGCAGAAATATTTTACTATTGCATAATATAATATAATATCATATAATAGCTATACAGGTTGGCTGGGTTACAAAAGAAAACAAAACATTGAAATATTCCAATGGATCAAAAGTAAATAGGACAAATAAGAGAGATATATTTTAGTTATTTATACATATTTTGATAATTAAAATATTATTTTAAATTGTATACTTTTATATTTGACTGTCATTCATACGTTTTTGAAGCTTGAAAAGGAAATCATATACCCTTATTTTATTATATGACCCAAGATAAATTTGTATAAATTACTTTGTTGTGTGCATGAAGCACACATAGTGAGTTTGTATGGTATTTAATCGTCATATTCGTGAAACATCTAAAACAGACAATTAATCATCATAATAGCAATTATTTGTTTGACAATTAATTGTCAGCCAAATTTCACAATCCTGACCCCTAATTTTCATTATTAGGTTCCTACCTTGTGAATTGTTTTGTTAAAAATGTGTACGAAATTTCAAACAGTGACAACAGCTTGTATCATTATTAAAAATGCGATTTCATGACATCATATAAATTGATAGAATGTGAAATTTGTACATTTTTAAAAAGCTAAAATATGATTAAAATCATAAAGCAAAATATATATATAAAAAAAATTACAATATACTATATTGCGTGAATATATATGAAGAGGCCCTTTCTCTCAGTTTGCTTAATATATTTTTTAGTTACATTATGCTTACATATCATCAAAAGTCTGGCAAGTAAAAACAAAAATGTACTAGCCAATGACGATTCTTTCTCCAACATGATCGTAGAGGGTTGAATATATTCAAAAAACCAGTTATATATTCAAACAGTAGGTAGAGATGTCCTGTATATGTTTAAACAGACAAACATATTGTAAAATATCATTCAGATTGATAGATAGATAACAGACAGACAGACAGACAGACAGACAGACAGACAGACAGACAGACAGACAGACAGACAGACAGACAGGCAGGCAGGCAGGCAGGCAGGCAGGCAAACAGACAGACAGAGATAGAATTATAGAAAACAGACAGAAAACACAGACAGATAGAAAAGACAGATAGATAGAAAAGACAGACAGATAGAGAAAACAGGTAGACAGAAAAGACAGACAGACAGACAGATAGAAAAAACAGACAGACAGATAGAAAAAACAGGCAGACAGATAGAAAAAAACAGGCAGACAGATAGACTGACTGAGATAGAGACAGACAGACAGAAAAAACAGACAGACAGATACATACAGACAGATAGATAGAAAAGACAGACAGAGAAAACAGGTAGACAGAAAAGACAGACAGACAGATAGAAAAAACAGACAGATAGAAAAAACAGGCAGACAGATAGAAAAAACAGGCAGACAGATAGATTGACTGAGATAGAGACAGACAGAAAAAACGGACAGACAGATACATACAGACAGATAGAAAAGGCAGACAGATACACAAACAAACAGATAGAGACAGACAGAGAGAAAAGACAGATAGACAGAAAAGACAGACAGATAGAAAAAACAGACAGACAGACAGATGATAGAGACAGACAGAAAAGACAGACAGACAGATGGATAGAGACAGAAAGACAAACAGAAAAAAGACAGACAGATAGACGGATGAAGATATAGAGACAGATAGACAGACAGATAGAAAAGACAGACAGGCAGACAGATAGACACAGATAGAAATGACAGACAGACAGATTGAAAAGACAGACAGACAGATAGAGAGAGACAGACAGATAGATGGAGATAGATAGATAGAAAAGACAGACAGGTGGACAGATAGACAGACAGACAGAAAAACAGACAGACAGATGATAGAGACAGACAGATAGACGGATGGACATAGACAGACAGATAAAGACAGACAGATAGATAGATAGATAGATAGAACAGACAGATAGATAGATAGATAGATAGAAAAGACAGACAGGCAGATTGAAAAGACAGACAGGCAGATTGAAAAGACAGACAAAAGACAGACAGATTGAAAAGACAGACAGACAGAGTACTGTGTTTTCTCAATCGGATGAGTGACTATGACATTAGCCACGCAGCTAACAGATATTACAGTCAAAGAGCGACTAAAGACCCCTAACTAAGAGTAAACCAAATAAAAAAAAAAAAAATTTAAAAAAAAAACAGCCCAGTCCGATTATTTATTGACTTGCTCATGCTCAAATAATAACCTTTTCAATATACAGTGTATTTACGGCTATGCTACTGTATTTTTCGCCCACAGAGCTAATGTGCTAATACTGTTAGCAATTATATACGCCCACAGTCATTCACTACAAGATCAACACACAATTCATGTTCCCCTCACACACAACCGATCAAAATAACAACTATTACCTGTTTATATGGTCCCTTTTAGCTTGAATGGACTAACAAGTGACCGACACTCTTCCAATGTCCACACCCTACAACTGGATCCAGAGTCTGTGATCTCCTCCCCGCCGAGAGATACACACTCATTCCCCGCAGATAACGTCACTACAGCGCCCTCTGTGGACAGTGAAGAAAACATGCGCCTCAGGACACATTTCTCTTTTGTGCCCGAGGTTATGTCTATTTATATTTCATTCCTATTTCATAATATATATTTAGTTTGAAAGAATACGAGTAAACTAATGGACACAAGATTTCAATCGTTTTGTATTGTAACGTTATTCACGTGTTATTCACTTGTTTTATGTTGCCTCTTGCTGTACATCTACTGTACTGCTTCTAAATAATAATAAAATAAATAAATAAATAAATAAATAAAAGCCCGCCCAGAAAGTAGTAAGTATGCATGGCCTGCTCAGCTACTCTGAAAGCAACACACCATAGCAACCATAGTTACTACAATTATTGTCAATGTTGCAACTTGGTATTAACCAGCACTGTAAAATAATAATCAGGCATGCAAACTACTCACCTTTCAGCTAAAGTCACCTTTTCTGAAGCTAATTTGTCCTAATTGTTTGGTTGTTATTATTATTTGTTTTATTATTATTTTCCTTATTAAAAATCACTTTAAAGGGTTAGTTTGTGTAAAAACTGAAAATAATAATAATAATAATAATAATAAGCTCTCAACACAACAAACAAAAAAATTGAAAATATACATCTGTAACACCTGCTATGACACTTCTCATGAGTTTGCATCCCAGAACAATAAATAAATAAATAAAATAAATCAGAATGATTCTTTCACTTTGAAGAAAACCAATATTGATTTATTATGGTAATTTGTCATAATTAAAATTATATTAACTTTGGTTATTGTCATTTTGAACAGGTAGATTTGCCTTATGATTAGCCTAAATAAGAGTTAATGTATAAAATAATGTCACACACTTCAAACACCAAATGTCATAAGATGCATTGTTGTGTGGTTGTCACTATAATGCTTATAATCACATAAAATGTGATTAAAACAGAAAACAAATCTACTTTTATGTGGATTTTTGTAATAGTTAACAATTAAATTAACCTTGTACACACTCATGAAGGAAAAAGACATTTCTAGTTTTCATAAGATTCATTTTTTATTAAAAGACAGAGTTCACAATTTGACCAGCAATACATTGTTATTCAATGTTGTAATAGAGGTATTTAAATATCATTTATGAAGCCCATCCTACTGCGAATGGTTAACAGTCTTAGAAGACTTTTGTAACTCTTGGCTTTTAAGAATGCATATGCTCTGGGAAATTCATCAGTGCAGCATAAACAACATCTCTTAGATATAGCTTCTCTGCCATCGCCATCAAGGTAGAGTTTGGGAGTTTTGTCTTGTAGACCGTGTTTCCGGGACAGCAGCTGTTACACTGCTGGGCTTTAGATCGAGTTTTTCTACTGGGATAGCTGCTACTGCACTTGAGACAGAACCTGCATCAACTTTAGGTGATGGTACATTAGAACTTGAAGATGTTGAGATTGCTGGTGGCGCAGTTACCAGTCCTTCTAAAGACTCACTCGTAAAGGATTGAGTGTTATTTGTAACCGCAGATACTGCTAACAATGATGCTTCACTTGTTGACAGGGATGGGACAGGCAACTTCGCCGTTTCTGTTGCTTGTGTGGCTGGCTCAAGAATCAAAGGCGTTCCTCCGAAACCTGAGCCATTCTTAGCTGCTGTCTTAATTTCTGATGGATCATTATGAGCTGAAGGTACTCGTGGTGTCTCAAGCCCTGATGTTGGCACATGATCAGCTTTGGAAGAGGGCATCTCCATCACTGGAGAGGATGTAGCAGGGATCTCCAGCACTGATGCAGACAAAGGTAGTGTGTCTGTCAAGACAGCAGATGGGCTTTCTAATGCTGATGCTCCTTCCTGCACTGCAGCTTCAGCTTTTGCAACTTCTGCAGCTTTGCTCTCCATCTCCTGCATCCGCTTCTGCACCATTGCAGGCATCAGCTGCACGTATGTGCCCATCAAACGGTGATTGGTCCTTATCAACTTACCAGCACAATTGTCCACACAACTCTCCTGGAAACAACACAAACAAAAGAGGGAAAAGAATGCATTATAAAATTGGCATGCTGATTATATATACAAGGACAGAGGTGACTCCATTTACAATAACATTCTGCACTGCAGATTTTCTAGTTCTGTTGTCAGATCAGTTCACCTTTAGCCAAAGTTTAACCCTAAAATCAAAGGGAATATTCTGGGTTCAATAGTTAAAGTTAAGCTCATTCAACATTTCTGAGGCATAATGTTGATTACCACATAAACTAATTTTGACTCATCCCTCCTTTTCTTATATATATATATATATATATATATATATATATATATATATATATATATATATATATATAAAGAAACTAGGGATAGGCACGAGTACTCGGTTACTCAGACATGGCAGCAATGATCGGTCATGAAAACGATGATCGATGATGATCACGCATGATGTGACTTTTAACTTAATTCGAAATTCAGTGACAATTACCTGACAACTAAACACAAACATGTCAAAGAGGGAGCATATTTTTAATTTTGAGTTTGATTACTTTGTGATTTTGAGGGGTACATTGATTGTCAGAGACGTCTCATAGCAACCAAAACTGATATGCGACGCAGCAATGCTATCGTTACGATAATCAAAACAAAGAGAGTGTAATTAACCGTGTTTTGAACACCTGTCTGCAAAACATTTGCTAAACACATTTTATTATCATTTAATGTAAGAACTTTGACTCATTAATGGATATTATTCAATAAAAGTGAACGTTTGTCACTGACTGTAAACCTCCCTGCCCTGGGTGCCGAAATGTTTGCATGAAGTAACACACACCTGCATCTCCACGAAATGAATGAAGATTTCAGCACGAGATTAGAAGTTAGAAATAGTTAGAAGTCAGACATAAAGTGTCATTCCGTTGCACTTTCCCCAGTTGAAAGGTGGAAATTCCGACTCTCCGAGTTGAATGTAACGCTTCATGAATCATCACAATATCAACAATACGGAGCATTCTGGTAGCTCAGTGGTAAAATACGCTAGAGTTCGCTAGTTCGAATCCCAGGGCGTGCTGAGTGACTCCAGCCAGGTCTTGTAAGCAACCAAATTGGCCCGGTTGCTAGGGAGGGTAGAGTCACATGGGGTAACCTCTTCGTGGTTGCTATAATGTGGTTTGTTCTCGGTGGGGCGCATGGTGAATTGAGCATGGTTGCCGCGGTGGATGGCGTGAAGCCTCCACACGCGCTATGTCTCCGTGGCAACGCGCTCAACAAGCCACGTGATAAGATGCGCCGGTTGACTGTCTCAGACGCAGAGGCAACTGGGATTCGTCCTCCGCCACCCGGACTGAGGCGAATCACTATGCGACCATGAGGACTTAGAGCGCACTGGGAATTGGGCATTCCAAATTGGGAGAAAAAGGGGAAAAATCCCCCCCCCCCCCCAAAAAAACAAAAAAAAACAAAAAACAAAATACGGAGCATTGCAGCTTTCCCCACAGGAGCGAACACTTGGACACACACACACCAGGTGCATATGGCAGTGGACTCAACGCATATACAGCAGGCGAGTGTTTCAAACAGCTAGACAGAGCGCAGCTAAATGGAACAGAATGCAACATCTTCAAAACTGAACTTCAACTTAACACCCATATTAAAAACGTGATGGTTATGGCGTCTCCTGTTAAGCCAACCGCTTAAAACTAGTACGCGCTTACTAATATTACTACGGTAACCTGAAGGAAGAACAGACAGACCCATGTTATGCACATTCTTTCGTTGAGTTGGGCAGCGAATCTTCACATAATGACAAAATATGATGCATTATATTTTGATTATGCAATCTTTTGTACATTTTGTAACAGATTATTTTATAACAGCCAATAATAATGAATAAACGATACGTTGGAACAACAAGACGCAATTCAGCAGCCAAAGATGTTTGTCAAACATGTTATTATATATGTATAGTTATGTACATGTCATTGCCCCTCGAGTACTCGACTACTCAAGTAGGCAAAATTACCAAAATGCCCATCCCTACTTAAACCCTCCAAAAATTGGCCCAGTTCATTTCTATTGTATGTGCCTAGCACTAACCTTGATTTTTGCTTTTTTTTGTTTAACCCTCCTATGGTATTTGGTCATTTTTTACAGATTTTTTTTCTTTTCATTTAATAAAAATGGTTTCCTTTATCTGAGCAGTACAAGACTTGGTGACTTTCTCTCCATTTGCCATCTTAACATACAAAAAAAAATAAAATAAATAAAAAAAAAATTGGGCTTAATTTATCCAAGTGGTCGAAAAAAAAGTGACACCTTTGGTATTCATTGATGACAGCAATCTGACTCACTCATACACACACACACACACACACACACACACACACACGTTTGCAAAATACATTTTTACTATAGAAAGTTTGAAATTGCTAAATGTTTACGCTGATTCTTCTGTTTAATACTCTAATTGAATTTTCAAAATTTTGCAGTTCATTTCATTTTCTTGACATCATTATGCATTTACTCTGAGTTATTACATTTTTATGTTTTCAATAAATGATTGGTAGAAAAATGCTTATTCTTTGTCTTCTCTTTGTAACACCATGGTCAGGTTGAATTGGAAGCATAATGACATTAACTTTAAAAACTGATACTTCAAATAATAGTTTGATAATGTCTAAATATATATCCAAATGCATATCTTGTGATAAAATATCAAATTAGGTTACAACAAGCCATCAGACTACACAGTAAGTGGCTACAGTCATTTACTGGCTGTTACTGGAATGACATGGTTTTCAAGTCACGTTATTTATATATTGTTCACCAGATGGCAGCAATGTGCCTCCAATTTATGCCGCATTCTTATATTTTCTTCATGTTTCAACTTATAGAAGTGTAGGCTCTGAATAAAAATTACAAAATAAAAAGTGCTTATTTATGTATGCAAATTAATGGTAAAATTTTGAAATGTACATTTAAACAAGTTCAAAATAGCATAAAATCCCAAAAGAAATGCATAATTGTATTTTTCTTACTCCAGGGAAGCAGAAATGGTATCATTAACATCATAAAAAAAGGGTTACAATGACACTTCTGGACAAAAATGACGCAAATACCAAAGGGAGGTGCCATTTTTCAATACCATAGGAGGATTAAAGGAGGGACAAGTCAAAATTATTTTTTGTTGTAATCAACATTATGCCACAAATGCTGTTGACTGAGCTCAACTTGTACTGAACCTGGAATATTCATTTAATGTATTTATTATTATTATTATCATTTTATTTTTTTACATTAAGTGGTCTTTTAATCTAATACCACACATATGCCTCAATTAGTGTGTTTTTGATCATGTGAACTAATTGTTTTTATTTTGGCTTTTTTTATTATTATTATTAAAATGGAGTTTGTAATAATACCTCCAGTTAAGTGTTTCTTTTAATTTTATTATTTTATTTTTGTTACCATTTTTCATAATAAAGTACATAGCAAGCATTTTTAGCAGATGCTTTTTCCATATATTTACAGCTGTTGTTGTTGTTTTTACAAATATACACATTTAATTTACAAAACAATCTTTTTATTCTGCGTAAACATTCTATGGAAGAAAGGTAAGCTAGACTGATTTTAAGGTTCATTTTGTGTAATTAAATCTGCCTCACCTCGTCCATTGTCAGATTTCTGTAGTTAAAGTTGCTTGTGCATCGCTGGAAGCAGATTTCCGTCATGCGATTGTAAACGAGAAGAAAGTCCCGCAACTACATCACAAAAACAGAACAATATGATTATGCCCATATTCAATTACCGTCAAAATTGAGAGATGCGCGAGAAGGTTGCACGGGCTAGCTGTCATACTTACATTTCGAAGTTGTCCGTCAGGGTCCATGGCAATATTGCTGGCAGTATATATCAAGAGAAATGTCTAGTAAATATGTTTTAATTAAATAAATCGAAATGCAACAACAGAATTTATGGCCAAGAGCTGTCGCATGACTTTCAGCAGCAGGCGTCCATGTTTACAATCACGTGACCAAAATACGTCAGTGAGGTGCGGGCGGAAGTTTGTGCTGTGACGTTCTTGTTCCGGCCTAGTTGCAAAATCTGTTTTAAAATGAAAACCCCAGAAAACCACAATCTTTTTATTTTGTATAATTTGTATCTTTTATTTTTGTATAATGTGAACCGAACTGTATTTTAACAAAAAAAGATACACAATTTTGACGATATTTGGCCCTCGCATTTGACATTGAATTATTACAATAGTAACCTTAGCCAAAATTCAGTTACTAGAGTTGTATTTTTTTGTCACATTGGTAAATAATAACAGGTTACCTCAGTTCTATAGTAGTAGCAACTGTAGTTTGGTATTTACTGTGCTTATCATGGCAAAGAGGCATTCTTTAAAGATTTAAAAGACAAAGTGAAACAAACATTTATATATATATATATATATATATATATATATATATATATATATATATATATATATATATATATATATATAAGCAATATCACAGGAGCAAGAGTGTGATATCACCCTACATTAGCACTGCTGTGATTTGGCCGCAGGCCGACAGGTAATTCAGACAAGTCACATTAAAAATCTATGAAACAACATATTATAAGTTATAAAACATCTTATTTTAATTTTGTACATAGTACATCGTTACACCAAATGACTTGAATATTCATAAATATACTTTTGCACAAACATTTATTTTTGTCTTAAACATCTTAAAATACAGCAATAAGAATCAAGCAGATAAATATCTGTTAACATATTTTTCTTAGTACATGTATAGTCTTCAAATGCAAGAAAAAAGAAAGCAAATTGGAGGAAATTCTCTATTTGACACAACCTCTGAAGAGATGTTGATTTCCACTGCATACATTTGCAAAGACAGATATGAGAATTTTCTCACTTGTCATCCAAGTTCTACACAACACACGCAGGCCTGTGACCCGTGTTATACGACGACGTTAAGTTCTTTCGCTTGTAAATTCTGAGCTGTTTCCAGTTCCGTCCCACAGTATGCTGTGATTATTTTATAGACAAAAAAGTTTTTTTTTTTTTTTTTACTCAAACTGTTAACTATTCTGTTCTAGACATTGTCTTGATCTACCGAGTGAGTGATCAAAACCTTCATGCAAATTTCTGCTCACTTTCTCTCCATTGTCATCTCTCTCCTGTTCTCTTTCTTTTTCTTTCTCCCTCTCCCTCTCTCTCTCCCTCTCTTCTGCCTCCAGGGCTACTTGATGGCTGTTGAGGTAGATACTATGGCGGGATACCATGAGACTGCTGGTCCGGGATGGGAGGGTGACTTCATCCTCGGTGTCCTGGTCCAGGCAGTTCTGTTGGGCAGAAGGTTGCGAACATGTTTTGGCCTGGTGAGTCTGACCCTGTTTTTGGTATTTTCTCTTCTTCCTATGCTTTTTATTGGCAGTCAGATCCAAAGAGGCATAAGACACATCTCCCTGCTGGACCTGTGAGATAATGAAACACAGGGTTGTAAGTCTTTTTTAAAAATCATTATATAACACATTTAATACAGTGGAAAAATATACAAATGATGTTCATACAAATGAACTGCACAATTGTGCAGAATAAGCTGCAAAAATAAAGGGTATTTTTTTGTTCAATTTTATTAACTGATTAGCTCAGTGACCACTTCTGGAGATGACAAATGAGCGTCTAATGTGCTATGAGTGAGTCATTGAATCATTTTGAGTTGTTTACGACCGAAATCTACCAAGAGACTTTAGTGTTAAAGCATTAAATGAACAAAGCAGATCTATATTCTTCCTTCAGTCTGAGCATTATTTTTCATCCAAAAACACAACAATAATAGTCTAATAATAGTGAGTTTCAATAACGTCCTTCTCCTTCATTAAAACTTGCATGACTACAAATCTACTGAGTTCAGTAGAATGTTTGAGAATTATAAACACAAAGCAGATCTATGGTATCATTTTCCTACGGTATTTAAACTGCTGAGCATTACTTTTACCAGAAAAGAGGACAATCATAGACTAATAATAATAATTTTGAGTTTCAATAAAGTTCTTTCGTCATTGTAAAGCACATTTTACATGAGTTGAGTCGAGGCGTCAACGCTCCGTTCAACACCAGCATCAATCGCTGCATTGCCCTCCACATGACAAGCGTTACAGAAAGCGTTACGGAGGGGCGATTTTACGAGTTTGCCACGCAAGAAAGTGGGAGATGTGCACAATAAACATTGAATACATGTATTTGGAAGACAGAGAGAAAAAAACAGTTGCTTTGATAGCAGAAAGTAATAAAATGAGTCATTTATGTTTAGTTCTTGGCGTTTTCTTGGTGAATTTAAATTAGTTTAATAACTGGGGTCTCTGATACTCGGAAATGATAAGGTAATGTATAATTACAATAAATTATGAGACATTCAGTATCAGTTTTTAAATATTTCTTGTTGCTTTGCACTCTCAAAGACATTTTGTAAACCACAAACATGTGTGGTAAAACACTTTGGTGTAAAGTGGCTTCACTTCATAGACTTCAATGTATTCTGCAGCGCTGACGTGAGTCACGTGAAGGCCCCTTAACGTGTATAAACATCATTCACTTTTACACATTAATCGCAGCTCTTCTGCCCTTTTCTCTCCTTGATGAACAAAGAAGACGAAAGATGCTGAAGTGAATGAACAACATGCCCCTCTCATTCAGATGGTCGATACATATTTACCAGGTTATTCAGCTTGTTTACAAATGAGAAGTTTCACGAGTACCCCTTCTTCAGAGTTCAAGCTCTATTTCCTGTCAGACACAGATTCACTGTGCACACGCTGCTGTAATCAATCAAGTGATCTGCCTCGGTAGGACTGCGGTTGCCAAGCACGTGGTTGACTACTGCTGTAATCAACCAAGACCCCCGATTATTTTTAATTTATTTTTAATTTATTTTGTGACAATCTTTCACAGCACACTAGTGTGCCATGGCACAGTGGTTGGGAAACACTGACTTAAAGGGATAGTTCACCCAAAAATGAACATTCCCTCATCTTTTACTCACCCTCATGCCATCCCAGATGTGTATGAATTTATTTCTTCTGCAGAACACACACAAAGCTTTTTAGAAAAAAATTTCAAGTGAATGGGTACCAAAATTTTGAAGCTCCAAAAGCATATAAAGGCAGCATAATATAAATCCATAAGACTCCAGTGGTGAATCTACATCTCCAGAAGCGATATGATAAGTGTGGGTGAGAAACAGATCAATATTTAAGTCCTTTTTTACTATTTATTCTCCTCCCTGCCCAGTAGGTGGCGATCTGCATGAAGAATGTGAATCACCAAAAACAAAAGAACAATGTGAATGTGAAAGTGAAAGTGGAGATTGATAGTAAAAAAGGGCTTAAATATTAATCTTTCTCACCCACACCCATCATATCACTTCTGAAGATATGGATTTAACCACTGGAGTCATATGGATATCTTTTATACTGCCTTTCAAAATATTGGTCACCATTCACTTGCATTGTGAGGACCTACAGAGCTGAAATATTCTTCTAAAAATCTTTGTTTGTGTTCAGCAGAAGAAAGAAAGTCATACATATCTGGGATGGTAGTAAATGGAGTAAATGATGAGTGAATTAAAATTTTGTGGGTGAACTATTCCTTTAAAAGTAGTATTTCTAGTTGTTGTTGCCTGAATATTATGTGAGACAGAGAAGTAATGAATAGTTTGACTTTTGATTTTGAACTTTTTACAAACCTCACAAGCATTACCTTGCTCTCATTTGGTATTCAGGTTAAAATACAACACAATAAAGGCCATCAAAATAATTTTGCAATAGCTAATTCTCAGTCTTCCGCCATAAACCTGACATTACCATATTTCACGACCCTAATTTAAGGTCACTGGCAAAACTAGCGTCAAAATTGTTGATATGTTGACAAAAACTCAGTACATTCTTGCAGTACAGTAATTGCTGCTAAACCTTGAATGTCTAGCTAACAAGTTATTATTGTGGGATAAGAATGATACCTTTGACACTCAATGCTGCACAGTGGTCTGAGAACTTTGACCACAGATGCCTGTATTTAAAGGCCTGCTCATGTGACTGCTTTTTATAAAATGTGTGGGGGTTCATGACTAAAATGGATTTCATGTATAAATAGATTTTCACACAGTTGTCTATGCTGCTGCTTTGAAATTCCATGAAAGCTGAAAAAGTAAGCCACTGTCATTAAGGTGATTTTGTAAACCGACACACAATGCAGTACTGTAAGTTAAAGATTTGCTTTCTCATTTTGAGGCTCTTTTTTAAGTGTTTGGAATACTTGCTACATGCAAGATGAAACAGATTGCTACTGTACAAGACAGACAGCTCAGCAATAAAATGCACATATCAAGTTTTACACCACTAGAGTTTAATGTGCAAATGCTTTGGTTGGCATCTAATAATAAACTAACTAACTAACTACTTTACATAAATATTAATAAAAAACAAATCATTAAATAAGTGAAAAGTGTGGATGAACATAACATGTTTTTTATCAAAACACAAATAAAGCCTGGAGACGATCATGTTTTTAAGGTTAACGCATAAACGAACTAGCTTTTTTTAATTATGATTTTATGTCTGCTAGTTCATGTACCATAACTATAGTTTAGAAGTGTGATGTGTCATTTAAATACACTGCGTGCCCAATTATTAGGCAAGTGGGTATTCTGATCTTATCATTATTTCCATGCACATTTTCCAACTCCAAACCATATAAACTTGAATGCTTATTGGATTCAATCATTTTCAGGTGATATATATTTGTGTAATGAGGGAGGGTGTGGCGAAAGTGACTAACACCTTATATCAAGGTGCGTTCATTACCTCAGGTAAAATGGGCCAAAAAAGAGATTTAACTGACACTGAAAAGTCAAATATTGTAAAATGGTTTTCAGATGGATGCAACACTATTGAAATAGCTAAACTATTGAGGCGTGACCATCGGACAATTAAATGTTTTGTTGCGAATAGTCAACTGGGGTGCAAAAAAAAAACGCATGGAGAAGAAAAGGCGCAAATTAACCGCAAAAGTCTTGAGAAGAATTAAACGTGAAGCTACCAGGAACCCATTATCCTCCAATGCTACCATATTCCAGAACTGCAACCTACTTGGAGTGTCCAGAAGTACAAGGTGTCAAGTGCTCAGAGACATGGCCAAGGTCAATAAGGCTGAAGCATGACCACCACTGAATATATTCTCAAGCTGAAGCGTCAAGATTGTGCAAAGAAATACCTGAAGACAGATTTTTCAAAGGTTTTATGGACAGATTAAATGAGAGTGACTCTTGATGGACGAGCTGGATGGGCCCATGGCTGGATCACTAATGGACACAGGGCACCACTTCGGGTCAGGTGCCAGCAAGGTGGAGGAGGGGTACTGGTATGGGCTGCTACCATTAAGGATGAGGTAGTTGGACCTTTTCGAGTTGAAGATGGACTGAAACTCAACCTACTGCCAGTTTCTGGAAAGTACTTTCTTCAAGCAGTGGTACAGGAAGAAGTCCTCAGCATTCAAGAAGGCCATGATCTTTATGCAGGACAATGCTTCATCACATGCACCCAAGTACTCCACTGCTTGGCTAGCCTGCAAGGGTACTCCACTCCAAGTACTCCACTGCTTCCTCACCTGACTAAAATCCTATGGAGAACTTGTGGGCCCTTCTCAAACGTGAGATTTACAGTGAGGGAAGACAATACATCTCTTTGAACAGCATTTGGGAGGCTGTGGTTGCTGCTTCAGCGAAAGTTGATCGTAAACAGATCAAGAAACAGACAGACTCCATGGATGGAAGGCTCATGGCAGTTATTGAAAAGAAGGGTGGCTATATTGGTCACTGAATATTTTTGAAAGGCCAAAAATGTTATTTAATTGTCATTTTGTGTAACTTATTTGTTGCACCTACTCTAAAAATTGAGAATCAACAATTGAGTTAAGAGAAATTATTTTTGTAATTTAGTTGCCTAATAATTGTGCACACTAATAGTTGCCTAATATGTGTGCACACTTATATATTCCCCTGAGAAAGACAAAACTCACTTTTTTTTTTGTTAAACATTCAGGTTTGAGGTTCAATAACATTTTGGATTGACTGAGAGCATTGTGTTTGTTCAACAATAAAATTAATCCTGAGGAATACAATTTGCCTAATAATTGGGCACACAGTGTAATGAAATCAAGTATTATTTTAAATTATTTAACAAAAAAAGTGCATTGAATAACGCCAAATGTGCACAATTTCTAAGAGATTTTTAAGAAGGCCATACCTTTAAAACCCGCTTTGCTGCGCTTGCATGTGACATTTGTTCATAGCACACATTTTCAGAAATTCCGAAAGTTCCTGGACAAAACAAATATTAAATCATTAAATACATACCAATACCTCCCTCTGAATTTTAAGGTTTTTCAACAAGTCTCATAGTTTACGTTTGGGGTCACACCCATGATAGTTTTTTTTTGGTACATATATAAATATCAAACTACACTGGATTACTGTGAGATGAACCCACCTCCTCCATCTAAACATATATTCCCATAAATTGGATTTTCCTGTCTTTCCATCTCATCCTCAAACCTGCACAACATAGAACCAAAATGTAATTTAAATGTTTCAAAAGCTGGTGGCTGTGAAATTAGATAATAACAATTATTGGAATAAATCAAACCATTTGTAATCAATGTAAAATCAGAACATTTTAACTGTATTGTCACATGCAAATGATCAAAAAATTTATGCAAACAATGTGCTAATTGTCACCTGTCTGACTGCATTGAATTTCGACGGAATGGCTCCTCTCCATATTCAAATATGTCTCTGTTTGCTGATTGAAAATGATGGTAATGACAAAATAATAATAATAATATTACAAGCTTGCATTATAAATTTGTCAAAAAATTGTCTCGTGTATTTTCTGTAAAAAAAAAAAATTCTAATAATTTTATTTGCATGCATGAAGCATACCTGCTTTGCGTCTTTCCTGTCTTCTTAATAAATAGAGTGCAACATTTAAACACACAGATATCAGCAGTGCTATAGATGTCAGAGAAACAGCCACATATGCACCGATGCATTGAAAATCTAAAGAGAGAGATACTGTAAATTTCAGGACAAATTTAATTTTATTTATTAAATTATTTGTCTATTATTTATCTTATAATTTTTTTTTTTTTTATAATAATTTTGTTGTACAGTAGCATACTGTATATTTTGTCTGGTGGTTATCAATATAAATAGATAAAACAGACAGAAATTATAATTAGACAAAAACAGACAGACTTTTGGTGCAGTTATTATGCTGTGCAAAACAAATATATTGCCATTGCCATTGGGATAAAGACTAAAATTACCGATATGCTAAAGGTGTTAACTTAAATGTCTCATATTTTGTCAGCTCAAATCATTGAAAAAATTGGTAGAAAAAAGTTGACTATGAGATACGCTAGCTTTCATGACATATAGAACTTCATAAATCTGCAAATTTTGCTATCACCAATGTAATTAATATACTTCAATCACTATCATCAATTTAATTATGTGTTTTTTATCAGTTTTTTATCAGTATGTGCAGAGTATTAACTTAATAATATATTCAATATTATCAAAAAGAAGCTTTCAAGTATGTCAGAAGTTAATTATGTGCCAGTATTATAAAAAGTATACCCTAACACCTCAAATTGAATCAACTTGCAATATGAAAGAACAAATACATTTCAGTGTGCCATAACACAACAATATCTACTGATCGACAAAAGAGCTTTCACTGAAAAACAGTAACAGAGTCCTATCATTTGTGGTCACATTCACATATATATGTTAAAGCTGAATAAATGAAACAGCATTCAACTTACCTGACATCTTGAATTTGGCTCAAATGGTCAATAAATTTCTTGTCTTATAAAACCCTTCAACTGTACGTGAGCATGTTGAAGGAGCAGTGCACCAGTCTTGCTGCTATTTTTATCGTCTTTAGACTTTTTCGGTTACAAACAGGAAACGTGGCGACTAACTTACTCGTTGCAAACATTCACATCACAAGAGACACACTGATTCTGCCTGTATAGTGAAGTGTCATAAAACACTGTTTCCCTGTTTTCACTTTAGACATACATTGAGAGCATTTAGTCCTTGCAGTTATCATATTATTTATTCAAATGTAATTAGAAACTGTGTCGAATGCTTTTTAAAATACTTTTAATTTGTTTTAATGAAGGCTCGTTGTCATTGCTTGACCCTTTTTTATTTATTGTTTTGTGTGCAAAATTTGGAAAGTCACTTAGGTTCCTTTTCTCTTATTTTTCCTCTATAAATGTTGTTGCTTATTAGTGATATATCTAATCTTGCACTGATATAATTCACTTCAACAGCAAAATCATGCTGTTATTTTGAAAATGAAAGAAATAAATTCTTTTGACAATTATATTTTTAGTAGTAATGCATTTCCAAATTATTTATTGTATACTAAAATTGAAACCGTAACACTGAAAAAAGCACAACATTTAATTGAATTACATGTAGCTAAAATGCTAAAAATAAAATCTTGTTATGAACACAAATGTTCCTATATTTAAAATGTAGTGGAACATTTCATTAGGTACTCAAGTGACATTTATTTTTATTTTTTTTCAAAAGAAGAAAAATATTAAAATCAACACTGTCCTATATTCCATGAAGCAAGGATGATTACACAAATTAAAAAAAAAAAAAATTTTATATTTGTTTTGTACAAATTTGGCCATTATGTTCCTCTATAGTGACTATAATTGGTTTTCTCACGCTATCAGTAAATTACTGAAAAAATATTTTGGACAATAGTACATTGCAGACGTGATTATATGATGCAGGATACTGATGATCTCAGCATCAAAACAATCAATCCTTTTTTCTGAATTTTCCATTTCCGACCACAAGTGCAAGTGCAGGAAACGTCCCTTTCACTGAACATGTAGCTGTTGTTTTAGCAAAGAACCACAATGTACAGAACTCTGTACAAAAAGCACCTTTGTACTCTCTCTCTCTCTCTCTCTCTCTCTCTCTCTCTCTCTCTCCCTCTCTCTCTCTCTCTCTCTCTCTCTCTCTCTCTCTCTCCCTATCTCCCTCTCTCTCTCTCTCTCTCTCTCTCTCTTGTTTTCTCACTCTGTTTAATACACAATACACATACACACTATATCAGGCATATTTCTCTGCCAGAAATGGCTTCCATTTCCATCTTAAAGGAATATTCCAGGTTCAATATAAGTTAAGCTCAGTCGACAGCATTTGTGCCATAATATTGATTACTACAAAAATTACTTTAGACTTGTCCCTCCTGTTCTTTAAAAAAAAAAAGCAAAAATCTGGGTTACAGTGAGGCACTTATAATGAAAGTGAATGGGGCCAGTCCTTAAGCACTAAAATACTCACTGTTTCAAAAGTATAGCCACAAGTGTGATAAAATAACTTACAAACCTTTTCTGTGTAAAGTTATATCCAATTTTACAACTTCGTTGCCATGACGATGTAATGTAAAATGATGACTTAAACAAATTTATACATGTGTTTTAACAGAAGAATTAATGTAAGTGCTTTTATAAAATGATAAGCCTCACATTTCCGCCTTTAAACTCTCCAAAAATTGGCCCCATTGTAAGTGCCTCACTGTAACTTCGAGTTTTGCTTCTTTTAAAGAAATGGAGGGATGAGTCAAAATATTTTTTTGTGGTAATCAACATTATGCCACAAATGCCGTTGATTTAACTTAATTTATATTGAACCCGGAATATTCCTTTAATAACAATGTTCTCTCTACAATCAATGAAGGCTTGTTTTAAAAAGAAACTGCATTTTCAAATGCAGAACTTTGTGTAAAATACATTTACAGAACAGCAATACAGCCTAAGTTTATAACCACCTTATAAACAAAAGCCTTTATTGAAAGTCAACAGAAATGGTGACCAGAGCAGTGAGTTGCCACTTTGAACACTTTTGCTTTTGTTGATTAAAAACACTGAGGCCATATTTGGCAATGACCTGCAAAGTTGAGGATAGTACCATCTCTG
Source organism: Myxocyprinus asiaticus (assembly GCF_019703515.2). Taxonomy (NCBI): domain Eukaryota; kingdom Metazoa; phylum Chordata; class Actinopteri; order Cypriniformes; family Catostomidae; genus Myxocyprinus; species Myxocyprinus asiaticus. Next base: position 19,017,812 of record NC_059386.1, read on the forward strand.
TCCGTCACTCTGATGTGGTATTGGCAGCTAGTTTGTCATCTATCTGAGATGAAAGCTGAGGTTTTATGGGGCCTGAAAAACGATCCATTGTTGTAGCCTTCGCTTTGTTAACAGACATTATGCCACAGAACAGTAGCCTTCACTTTAACCACAGGACAGACAACCACAGGAGACCAATGTTAGCATGTAGATTGGGTTTTACTTGTAACATGCAATGCTACAGAAATAAACATACACATTGTATTTGCAGCTGTACTGTAATTGTATTTGAATGCAAAACTGATATATTGAAAATAATAGTTGATTTGCTGATTAAACTTTAACATTTCCTGTAGGGTCTTTCACTTTTCGGGAATTCACCAGGCTTTTGAGCCCACCTCCACTCTCACATGTAACTTTGCCAATTTTTGAACTTTCACACATTTCAGGGAAAATGTTACACAGTCACAGTGTAGGAGTGGTTTGCTTTGTAAAGCTCGAGAGGCAATTGACGATGCACGGCTGGCGCTGAATCAGCGGATCAGCGGGAGAGCTAGATAAAGGGGAGCCGGAGGCACCAATGTAACAGGGTAAGGGATGGGCAAGGAGGAGGTGGGAACTGGCTGAACAGTCAATGTAAAGTTTAATCAGAAACTCAACATAAAACAAACATAAACATATGGACACACATGCAACGCAGCCGCGTGCATCTCTCTCGAACTGGCACCTCTGGCTCCCCTTTATCTTGCACTCCCGCTCATCAGCTTATTCAGTGCCGGCCGTGCATCATCATCCTCCTCATCACAACATGAAAACTAAAAATATTACATTTGGCCTCAGTTCACTTGAACCGAAAATTTTATTTTTTTACAGTCAGTACATTTTTGGCTCACAGTCTGTGGGTGGCATTAAAGTGCATGAGACAGTCAAACTATAATATCAGTCATGCAGACTTCCTGGTTCCTTACTGATGTGTACTTCACTGGTGGTGGAGGAGGCTTGAATGGGGGTGGCATATCCATTCTGAAAAGAAAAAGTGAAAATCCAAATAAAGATATTATTAGCCACTGTTTTAAATGACAGAAGATACGCAAACGGTCTTTGTCTCTCACCTTTTCTGGTTGAGATGTCTTCTATACAGAAGCATAATCAACACTAGCAACAGCAACACAATAGGGACAGCGATATATGCAGTGCTTTTTGAGGCTTGAGAGAGTAGGAGAGGGAAAGAAAAGAGGAAAATACATATGTGAGGTTTCCAAATTGACCTGCCAAATTCAACCAGTAATAGTTTTGGTATAAGCTCTGTTATATGCCCCAATGCATATCCTGTTTCTGTTGTCATGTGCAGGTCTGTTTGAATATTTGTACAACACATTGATATCATTCACAAGCTATCATGAATGACTAATGACTTTATATTAATTGAATTAGTTTAAAGTTGATAATAAATGGCTTTCGCAACACATTTTTACTTCCGTAATGTGATGTATTTCTGAGCGAAGCAGGTTATTCAGTGAGGATGGCAGGACTTCATTTCATCCATTGGGATTGGAGGAATGTCAGTTTATTGGATTGTAAAAAGTAGGTGTTCTATACCAAAATTAACCTGAATGTGACCGTATAGTGGAGGCTGAAGGTCAGTTTTACCCCCAAAAGCATTTTGAATGTACAGCAACCCAATGTAATGTAAAAAAAATATTACATTAATTTTGACTGCCATTAAATGACTGCATTATCTATTGGCAATATTTTAGAAAGGCTACAATATCTAGAAACAGTAGCCAAAAACAAAGCCTAAATAGCTATTTGGCTATTGGTTTACATTAAAAAATAGCCAGCGGGACCTACTGTAGGTGACGTTAGCTGAAAAAGAAAGTAGTTCCAGAGGCAGAGCAACATTACTGCATTCTGATAAACAGTAACAAAGACAAACATTTCCAAACACAGAATCGTGCAACACATTTTATTTCATGTTAATATACCTTTTGGTGTTGTCACACTGGGGCCACTCACTGTAGAGTTGGTGGTGATGTTTTTCCTCAGGACAGCAGATGTAAATACTTTGCTTCTGGTTGTTGAATCTGGCATTGTGCTCAGATTTACTGTATATGAGGTGTGTGTAGAGTTTGCAGTGGTTGCATGTAATGTGGATGCATTGCCAACAGGAGGAGCAGAAGACCTGCCAATGAGTTCAAGGGTTGCCATAGTTGCATATGGTTTTGCTGTGCTTGTCAGTAAGTGGCCAGATTCTGTTGTTGTCACAGTAGAGCCAGTTTTCATTGAGCTGGTCTCCACTGAAGTCAAGTTGCTCAGATGTTTGCTGGTTTGATTGAGAAATGGAAATGCAGTGCTGAAGCTTCTTACTATGGAATGTGTGGTCTGCGTTGTAGTTCCTTCAATATAAATTATTAGGGAAGGATAAAAGTATAAATAAATAATGTACATAGGGATAAATTAACAACAAAAATAGTTTGCCCATAATCTTCAGGACCAACACAAAAGATAAATAGACAGAGACACATAGGTCTTGGAAAGATTGATTAAGTTTGTTTTACTGTCATGACTACGTTTACATGGACATCAGAAATAGTCTTGTGAGAAAGCATGTTATTTCGAGAGAGCAGCGTTCCGGTTTACATGCACTGTATTCTTTACTCCCGTAAACATGCTTGGTCAGTAAGCAGCTGTCTCCACAGCAACTTAATGTCCCCGTGACACTTGTGTAAATAATGCTGCCTTCATGTGCTATCGGAATTATCCTACTTCCCACTTCTGAAGTGGTAATTACAAGTATCACGTTCAAGTGCTTTGTTGTCACAAAGAACAGGAAATATGAACAATGGCAGATTTATTCATACATATTTCATAAGGAACTTTTATTTTGACACCATAATCCATATTACTCAGTTAACTTGCTGACGATAATGGAAATTTGGTCAAATACAAGCTTTTTCACTGTGTGAAAATGTACAACATGCATCAAATTGTTGCTGATATACATAAATAAATATGACCGAAATGGAAAGCACGAACAATTAGCTGTATTTAGAAAAATGATTAAAACCTGTCATTCACTAAAGAAACTGTACTCTCCTCCACCATGTTGAAAGTTTACGACTTCTCCCTTCTCGGAATCTCGGGTATCAAAATTATCTCAGAGTTTCCCAGTCGTAATTACGACTTGAGGCGTTGTTCATGTGCAACTCTCGAGTGGAAACTCGTATTTACGATAATTCCAATAGCACGTGAAGGCACCACAACAAACATGCTATCCGAGGAAGACGTTGCTATTTTTATTCCCCGTTGCTTCGCTTTATTTACAGATATTCCAGATTTGTTTCTGTTTTTGTTTCCTTAACTTTGCATCCCGATCTGCAGTGGATTTGCTCTGAAATAGTGGGATTTCCCTCTTACGTAAAACTCAGAGATTCCCCCAATGCAGGAGCGCATATACGCAAACGTGAGAGACTGTCGATATTTTATTTACATTGGTGTGTGTAAATGGGTATACAGTAGTTTGTTGTGTATATGCTTTTCCCACTGTACTACCAGAAAAATGTTGAATTATTTTCGCTGTGTTGACTTGTTGTTGTGCTCCATCCTATGACGTTTGTTATTCGGTCTGTTCAGGCACATGCGCACTCATAACACCACTTATGTGTTTACATGGCCACATTAAGACACGTCCTTCGGGAGAAACCTGAGTGTGTTAAACCACTTTCTCTTAATCCCTTAAGCAGCATAATGAAAATGGCGTTCTCACCCACATGATGTTTCAGAATGCTGTTTTTTGCAAAAACCCTGGAATAAACCGTTCTCTTAAGTGCATGTAAACGTGGTCAATGGCTGGATCATATAAAAGTCACACCCCAGACATTGTTCATTACTTTGCAAAATCGAAGAATGGTAGAACATTGCACTAGATATAGTAAAATTGGCCCTTAAAGTCAATATGAAATCGCATTCTGAGTGAAATGGGATATTCAATGAAAAAAAATGTGTTATATTATGCACTGGGAATTGATTGGATTGAGAAAATTAATATATATGACTGATGACTGGATTTTTAAAAAGATTTTTGTGGAATAACATGGACTGCTGAATCATTCACAATAAGACCACAAACATGTATTAAAGGAATATTCCGGGTTCAGTACAAGTTAAGCTCATTTGACAGCATTTGTGACATAATGTTGATTACCACAAAAAAAAAAAAAAAAAAAAACTGGCCCCTCCTTTTTTTTATAGGTTCCAGTGAGGCTCTTACAATGGAAGTGAGTAGGGCACATTTTGGAGGGTTTAAAAGCAGAAATGTGAAGCTTATATTTTTATATAAGCACATATATTAATTCTTCTGTTAAAACTCATGTATTATTTGAGCTGTAAAGTTGTTTAAATCTTTATTTTTACAGTCAGTTTAGGGTTTAAGGGTTTAAGGGTTTTTTGACATTACATCGTCATGGCAAAGAAGTTGTAAAATTGGTTATAACTTTACACAGAAAAGGCTAGTAATTGATTTTTATCACACTAAAATCATGTTAACATGCATATTGTTTATGTATTGTGGCTATACTTTTAAAACAGTGAGCATCTTAGCATTTAAGAACTGGCCCCATTCACTTACATTGTAAGTGCCTCACTGGAACCCAGATTTGTGCTTTTTTTAAAGAAAAGCAAGGGGCATGTAAAAATTAATTTTTGTGGTTGTCAACATTATGCCACAAATGCTGTCGATTGAGCTTAACTTGTATTGAACCCGGATTAAAAAAGTATTGCAACAAGACATAAACATTATACATGTTAACATGATTTTGGTGTGCTAAAATTGCTTACATGCTTCACCGGCATTGCGTCGTCATGACAAATAATTTGTAATATTGGATATAACAAGTACAGTATAATGTTTACATCTTGTGGCTACACTTTTGAAACATTGTGTATTTTAATGTTATTTTATATTATTTTAATGTTACAACATTACACCACAAATGCTGTCATTTAAGCAAAATATGTATTGAACACAAATCATTCCTTTAATAAAGGGTCTATTAATAGGGTCTATTTTGATTTCATGTTGACTTTAAAAGTACTTTACAATACTTTAATGTAGAGTGCCACAAACAGGGCAGATGTTGTGGTGTGAGTTTTCACAGTGATTTTATTCATTGTCAAGGCCATTTTCACCACTGTGGCATGGCGCAGGAAGTGCTTATCATAAAAAACTATATAGTGCAGCTTGCAGAATGACCTAAAACACACACACATACACACACACACACACACACACACACACACACACACACAAAACTTTCTGCATTTTTACATTTTCAATTAAAAAATTTTTAGTATGTTTTTTTAAGCGATTTAAATTATGGGGACACTAGAAATGTCCTCATAAACCACATTTATAGCATAATACCCTTGTAATTACCAGTTTATAACCTAAAAAGTCCTCGTAAACCACTTAAACCTGCCCACACATACACACACACACGCACGCGCACACAAAAGTACCTCAAGGCCCTTCATAAAACAAGATGCCCTGGAGGGCTTCGCAAGAGGGTTGTTGAAACGGATCAATTAACCTCTACTTTAAAATGTATAATTAATTCCCAAGGGCTTCAATGATTTTGAAATTGTTTTCCATTGTTTGCTTATCAGTCAACATCGCTTTGGGCAAACTGAGGTTTTATAGTCTATTATTCATATTTTAAATATTTACAAAAAGCCATTGCATTTACAAAGGAATATATAAAAAAACTTTTTCTTACTCTCACTTGTTTTTGTGAGAACATGGATAGTAAATGCCATGTCTGTCTGGAGTTGATTGTTCTGAAAGGCAGCTGTCAGTTTATATGTTCCTGACTGCTCCAGAGTCACAGAAGTCAGAGGAAAAGTGTCAGATGAAGACACTGTTGTGTCACCCTAAAAATCACCACATGCATTTGTCATTTTAAACAAGCTGAGGTGTTTCATATAGTACTTATTGTTTATTTAAACAAGACTGTTTAAATGTTTAATTTTAATATCTTAATTGTTTTAATTAGAAAATTCTTACCTTCATCCACTTGTACTGCAAGGACTGAGAAGCTTTTGCTTTACAAGATATCGCCACGTCTTCACCAACACTGACTTTTAAAGGGCTGCGGATGTTACATTCAATGCTGTCAAGGACTGGTTGGAAAAATAGCAATTATCTGTAGATTGATTGGCTATATTTTAATTTATGTAATGTGTGATTATCCCACAAACTCCCTATAAGTTTGGGAAGTAATTGTTCAGGATTCTTCAAATAAACACTCACAATTCACAGTTAGTTGAACAGAAGTGTTGAATTCTTGCTGATTTTTGGCTAATGAGTCCCATTCAGGAAAACAGACATACAGATCACTGTTGTTTCTGGTGACATTGTGTAAAATGAACTCTCCATTCAAGCTTTCCAGTGAAAATAACATGTCCTACGATGAGCAAAAACAGATCAGACTGAGATTTGAATAACCGTTGTAAACAAAACTGTAGTTTAAGACTTGTAAAATAAGAGCATGACTGTGCTTTTGTGGTCTGGTCATGTTTTTCATCTTACCTTTGACCGTTGAAGTTTATAACGGATCGGTGAATGACTAGCTGAACAAATGATCTTCACTTCATCTCCCTCTTTTATGAACTTATAAGGGTTTGATGACATCTTTACTGATACTGGAGGCTCTGAAGTTAGCAGACAGATGTTACTTATTCAATTTTAAATGTGCTATCAAAGATGTGCTCTTAAGAATGTATGTTAACAAGTGTACCTGTGACTTGCAGCTGTGTAGTTTTTCTTAATGAGCCATTTGGAAAAGAAGTCATTTCACAAATATAGTTTCCACTGTCTTTCATTGTAACTTTGTACATGTGCAGAATAGAGCCCTGGAGTTTCCCTGTTTTTGACCTGTTCATTAACTGCAGATTGAAATTGTGTAGAAAATAATGTGTAGAGAATTGAGGATTGAAAACAGCGATCTTCTGATCTTGTTGTTTAATCCATTCCAGTTGGTTAATGTTGATATCATTCTCCTCTCCCACAATGCAGGGCAGGCTGATGTTCTGGCCCTCCACAGCAGTTACAGATTCATGATGATATATAATAAGGCCATACATTCCTAGCAACCAATTTAATGAGTGATAATCAGTTTCCATAAAACCACAGATTACTTCATTGGACAAGTTAGCAATAATACATCTAATCTAAATCAATGACATTCACACCATTTACACATGGTGTACAAAATGTTTAATCTCCTTTTCCTGTTAAAAAAGAAACAACCAGTCTTAGCTGGTCTCCCAGGTTGGTCTGGTTTGCTGGTTTTAGAGGGCTTTTGGACACTTGTCAGCTGGTCATGCTGGAAGACCAGTTGACTGACCAGCTAAACCTGTCGAAGACCAGCTAGAACCTCTTAAACCAGTCTAAAGCCAGCAAACCATCTTCAGCTTTTCCCAGTTGGACTGTAGTCTCATTTATGTGTATCTAACAATAGATGCCTAATTAGATTCCCTGCTTTAGGATTATACATAAACTTAAAGGAAGAGTTATTTTTAAAGCCAATAAAAGTTCTACCTTAATTAAAATGGAAAATCAGGCCACTCTTACCTTGTACGATGCATAAAAGTCTAAGAAGTTTATAAGTTGCCTCAGCCATCTCTGTGAGGACAACAATCTTAACAGAAAGTGCCAAACAACAGCATCAGCAGAGCACAGGAAATGAGCTACACCACCAGAGAGACAGTTTTCACCGTCTACCAAAACCTATTTCTCTTGTCTGTCTGTATTGGCAGTTGCTTGGTTTCATTTCAGCTATGCAGTAGCGTTTTCTGACCTCCTGAACAGCAGACGCACAAACAATTTAATGGAGATATGCACTTATGTCTAGAGTAAAATTGTGTAGACATCACTTTAACCTTCTCCTAATCTACAGGTTTTTTTTAGCTTTCAGTTCTGGTGTTTAAACTCCTTATATGTAAAAGGCACGGCTTGAACATGAATTATGACCTGATTTCATTTATGTGTTGACAGTCAGCGTGCATTCCTCGGTTTCCTGCCAGAATGCATCAATGTGACAAGCAGTGACCATTTACCTGTGTGCAGATGACACACATGCACACAGGAACACATCCACTTTCACACACCGTCATATATGCACACACACACACACACACACACACACACACACACACACACACACACACACACACACACACACACACGCACACACACACACAGCAGACAGTCCTTTCAAGACCACATCAATGTTTAAAGCCCTTGCAGGCATGAAATATCAGACTGTTTTACAATTAGCATTGAGCTCCTTTGTTATTGTGCATTATTAAAGCTCTACCTTTGGATGACACCTGACAGGAAGCTATAATGGTGAGACTTTGAAAATTCAGTTTAACAAAGGCAAGATATGTCAGCTTACAGTAGCTTAAATGAGATTTGCCACTATAGATTTTATGGGACAACAGGTTCATGCAGGGACGGATTATGATCATGCAAGGCTTGATCTAGCTTCCTGGAGGCCCCCCTCCCTCAACTGCCTCAACATAAGCAACAGCATGGGACAACATTTTAAGTGAATCTAGAAATTCCATGACTGCTGCGTTTTTGTATTGCTTTAACCAGACTTATTGCATCATGTGACACTCTAGCTGTCTCACTGAGCCGCACCGCAGATCTCAGTCTGAGCAGCTGCTGAAGAGTGCGTGAAGATTGACAGCATCTGAAACGCTCCAAAGTGCGTGCCGCCTGCGGATGTTCATGCCAAACACACACAGAAATATAAGCGAGGATTTTGATAGTGACTGGTTTAACTTTAATTTAACATTTGCGTAATGGCAAATGTTTTTGTTCATGGGTTCATACAGTGCACAGAATGTGAAAGACATGCAGTGACACAGAAGAGGAGACTCCTGCTTACTCTATTTCTGTCACTGGAGATGACAGAATGAAGAAACATATTTTTTTTTACACAGAATCTCAAAGGTCTTCCTTCAAGAAGAATAAGGACTGGTGGTTTTAATCAGAGAGCCTTAAAATAATGTGTGAAAGTGAAGAATTTATGACAGACACACATTAGCCTACTACTGCATAATATAATATTCAGTTTGGCTGGGTTCTACCCAGCTCTACCTTCTAACCCAAACCACAACATTAAATCTAACAGTCAGTGGTAAAAAATTAATTTTAGAGCAAAAATACAACCTCTATCAGTGCTATCAATACTAGCAGTGAAAGACGACCACATTTGAGATAATACAAAAATATTTGATGGGGGATGGTGCTTGTCAGAAATTCGGCTCAACGTGGTCAATTATAGAATATATAAACATTCAGAAGCAACGTGCTGATTTAATTTAGCTGATTAACATTTTTTCAAACTTGTCCTGGGCAGTTGGACCAATGGACCATTTTAAGAGACTTTTATGATGTATTCCCTCCTTCATTTAATAGGTTAAATTTAGCAAACTTTTTTATAATAATAAAAAAAAAAAATAAAAAAAAAAAATAATAATAATAATAATAATAATAATAATATATATATATATATATATATATATATATATGTATTTTTTTTTTTTTTTAAATCTTGCCAACTAGTCAACACTGCTGCAAAGCGGTTTCAAATACAGCTGCTGAAGGAGTGACAGTCAATTTGAAATCTTTCTCTTTTTGGACTGCTGTAATCCACGTCATTCTAATTATAATTTTTTTATTTTTCTCTTTTGTGGAAATCTAAAAGTGAATTTTTTATTTTACTGTTGCTGCTATTGGGAATGCAAAATGATCCATGGTCTTCCAATTACCTCTCCCATTTGTGCTCTTCTTCCGCGTTGTGCCTTATACTTACTTCCAGATGTACTTACCCGGAAATGTGAAAAGTGTCACAAAATTTGGTGTGTATAATTCAGAGTCCTCCTGACAAAAAGCTATTTTGATTTATGAAATACAAGCTGATTCATTTTTCATGTGTGGTCCATATTGATAAATTATTGCATTTACTTTTAAGTCATTTAACAGATCCCTCACTCCCTCTTCTCCTTACCATTTTCTGGTGTCTCTCCACTGTCCAATCAATAAAAGTAAAAATAAATAAATAAATAAAACACCTACACACACGCACACACACTTCTTATATTTGAGATTGTCATTCACAAGAAGCATCTGCTGATGTGGACCATGCCTTACAAACAACAGATTTCGGAAGACCTACGATCAAGAATTGTTGCTTTGCATAATGCTGAAAAGGGTTAAAAGTTATCTCAAAGAGCTTAGATATTCATCTGTCCACAGTAAGACAAACTGTCTATAAATGGAGTCGATTTAGTACTGTGGATACTCTCCATAGAAGTGGCCGTCCAGCCAAGATAACTCCAAGGGCACACCGCAGAATGCTCAGTGAGGTAAAAATGAACCCTAGAGTGACAGCTAAAGACTTGAAGGAATCACTGGAACTGATTAACATCTCTGTTCATGAGTCTACTGTACTGAAAACATTAAACAGGCATGGTGCCCATAGCAGGACACCACGAAGGAAGCCGCTGCTTTCCAACAAAAACATTGCTGCATGCCTCAAGTTTACCAAAGACCACCTTGACTCTCCACAATGCTACTGGGAAAATGTTTTTTGGACTGATGAAACTAAGATTGAATTGTTTGGGAAGAACACGAAGCACTACGTATGGTGTAAAAAAGGGACCGCATACCAACATGAAAACATCGTCCCAACGGTAAAGTACGGTGGATACACCTAATTTGGGGCTGCTTTGCTGCTTCAGGGCCTGGACCGCTTGCCATCATCAAGGGAAAAATTAATTTCCAAGTTTATCAAGATATCCTACAGGATAATGTCAGGGTGGCTGTGCACCAGCTGAAGCTCAGTAGAAGTTGGGTGATGCAGCAGGACAATGACCCTAAATATCAAAGTAAATCCACTACAGAATGGCTTGGAAAAAAGGAAATCCACCTTTTGGAGTGGCCCAGTCAGAGCCCAGACCTTAACCCAATAGAGATGCTGTGGAATGACCTCAAGAGAGCCATTCACACCAGACATCCTAAGAATATGGCTGAACTGAAGCAGTTCTGTAAGGAAGAATGTTCCAAAATTCCCTCTGAACGTCTAATCCGCAGCTACCGGAAACACTTGTTTGAGTTTATTACTGCCAAAGAGGATCGACCAGTAATTAAATCCAAGGGTTCACTTACATTTTCCACAGCACTGTTTTATTTTAATAAGATATGTTCAATAAAGACATGAAAGATCATAATTGTTTGTGTGTTGTTAGCTGTCTATACTTGTGACTTTGATGAAGATGAGATCACATTTTATACCAATTAATGCAGAAAACCAACTAATTCCAAAGGGTTTACATACTTTTTCTTGACAATTTACTTAAAATTTAACTCAAATTGTATTAAATGTTTGGAAAAATACATTTTTTTTTATTTATTTTTTTTACATACTATACTGCATACTAGACAACTATGATATTGATCTTTTTTTTAAATGACCATACTAGTTAAATGTATTGATTGAATTAAAAAATTATAGAATTTAGTTAATATTTGTGCTACTGCCACAAGCACATTGCATAATAGACATGTGTCATGTATCATGCGCCCATATTAGATGACTGATGTGTAATACAATGTGCACACCGCCCCATTTTGGGACATATTTTCCAAACAGTGCAGATTCTCTGGTACTGGTCTTGTGGGTATCCCACATCTCTTCTCCTATTGGCCAGTCCATCCTGTAATAGCAAGTGAAGATGAATAGGAATATTGTTTGCACAGTATTCAGTATATCAAAGAGTCTCTTGCACTAGATCAGCAACAATATACCATGACAATCCTTAAGGATTGCTTATGCACCAGGTTGCTGAAGAATAATCTCCATGATTCTTGCTCAGCCCTACACACAGAAAATCAGAGTGTGGGTAGATTGATATAAATAAGAGGTAACACCTGTGAAAAGTGATTCAATTAAACTTTATTATATATATATAAAATATAATAATAATAAAAAAAAACATAAAAAAAATAATAATACAAAACTTCACCTTCACTTGTCTTTATGAGAACATGGATAGTAAATGCCATGTCTGTCTGGAGTTGATTGTTCTGAAAGGCAGCTGTCAGTTTATATGTTCCTGACTGCTCCAGAGTCACAGAAGTCAGAGGAAAAGTGTCAGATGAAGACACTGTTGTGTCACCCTAAAAATCACCACATGCATTTGTCATTTTAAACAAGCTGAGGTGTTTCATATAGTACTTATGGTTTATTTAAAGCAAGACTGTTTACATGTTTAATTTTAATCTCTTAATTGTTTTAATTAGAAAATTCTTACCTTCATCCACTTGTACTGCAAGGACTGAGAAGCTTTTGCTTTACATGATATCGCCACGTCTTCACCAACACTGACTTTTAAAGGGCTGCGGATGTTACATTCAATGCTGTCAAGGACTGGATGGAAAAATAGCAATTATCTGTAGATTGATTGGCTATATTTTAATTTATGTAATGTGTGATTGTCCTACAAACTCCTTATAAGTTTGGGAAATAATTGTTCAGGATTCTTCAAATAAACACTCACAATTCACAGTTAGTTGAACAGAAGTGTTGAATTCTTGCTGATTTTTGGCTAATGAGTCCCATTCAGGAAAACAGACATACAGATCACTGTTGTTTCTGGTGACATTGTGTAAAATGAACTCTCCATTCAAGCTTTCCAGTGAAAATAACATGTCCTATGATGAGCAAAAACAGATCAGATTGAGATTTGAATAACCGTTGTAAATAAAACTGTAGTTTAAGACTTGTAAAATAAGAGCATGACTGTGCTTTTGTGGTCTAGTCATGTTTTTCATTTTACCTTTGACCGTTGAAGTTTATAACGGATCGGTGAATGACTAGCTGAACAAGTGATCTTCACTTCATCTCCCTCTTTTATGAACTTATAAGGGTTTGATGACATCTTTACTGATACTGGAGGCTCTGAAGTTAGCAGACAGATGTTACTTATTCAATTTTAAATGTGCTATCAGAGATGTGGGTGGGAGACTTTACATAGATGAATAAGTTTACCTGTGACTTGCACCTTTGCAGTTCCTCTAAATGAGCCACTAGGATAAGAAATGAATTCACAAATATAGTTTCCACTGTCTTTCACTGTTACATTATACATGTGCAGAATAGAGCCCTGGAGTTTCCCTGTTTTTGACCTGTTCATTAACTGCAGATTAAAATTGTGTAGAAAATAATGTGTAGAGAATAGAGGATTGAACACAGCGATCTTCTGATCTTGCTGTTTAATCCATTCCAGCTGTTTAATGTTGATATCGTTCTCCTCTCCCACAATGCAATGCAAGCTGATGTTCTGTCCCTCCACAGCAGTTACAGACTCGTTATGATCTACAGTGAGACTGTACATTCCTGCCAACAAAAGTAAAGAATGATATTCAGTATGTTAAAAACTAATTAAAAACACAAATGACTTATTTGGACCAGTTGGCAATAATGCAACAGGTTTAGCTATTGTATATCATTAATAGGAGGAAGTGTCTGATCTCAGGACATTATTTGTAAATTAAACATCAGAGATCTCATTAGATGTCCTGCTTTTGGAATATAAATATAAACTGATGTCTTAGCATTGCTACCTGTCACAGTATGAACCCCTTTTTGTCATCTTTCTGTTTTCTGTTTCTTCTGTTGAAGAAACCTAGAACTTTTAGTTTGAAGTTTTTACTTGCCATGTCTGTTTTCCTGATTTCCTCCCTGATTGTTTCCAGCTGTCCCTAGTTTACTCATGAGTCTTTATGTGCATATATACCCCTCAGTTTCAGTTGTTCCTTATCAGTCTTTGATACCCTTCAAGGCTGTAGTGTTTTGTAACTTTGTCTTCTGAATTATAACCTTCCTTGTTGCATCATCATTGCATTTGTTTATTATTAAAAGAATCTGCATCTAAATCCACCCTGTCTTGTCCCTCCAACAAGCGTTACACTACCATTAGGGAAATTATAATTTTAACAATTTAATCCCATTTAAAAATGTATTTATTCCCATTCTAATTCTGTTTATTCATTCATTTTCAATGGGCGCTTATACAATGTAGAGTCATGGAGAGTGCTGGAGCCTATCCCAGCTGTCTCTGGCTGAAGGCAGGGAAACACACATTGCAGTAATTCCATTTAGTTCATTTTTATTTTAGTAGTTTTGGGCTTCAAAAGTTAAAAGCATCGGAAGCCTAAGTAGACCATAGAAACCATTGGTGTCAGTGATCTCTACAATCAACTTAAGCTTGTGATGCTTTTGGGAAACACAGCCCTGGACATTCTCTATTTATCAACAAGGCATTTCTGTCTGCAGAACTGTCACTCACTCGATGTTTTTTGTTTTTGGCACCATTCGGAGTAAACTCTAGAGACTGTTGTGCTTGAAAATCGCAGGAGTTCAGCAGTTACAGAAATCCTCAAACCAGCCCATCAGGCACCAGCAATCATGCCACGGTCGAAATCACGGAGATTACATTTTTCCCCCATTCTGATGGTTGATGTGAACATTAACTGAAGCTCCTGACCCATATCTGCATGATTTTATGCATTGCACTGCTGCCACATTATTGGCTGATTAGATTATCGCATTAATAAGGTGTACAGGTGTTCCTAATAAAGTGCTTAATGAGTGTGTTTATAAACTCAGCATATAAACTCGTCCTCTCACTTTCAACTGCTTTTATTTTCTGCAAATTAACATGTGTAAATATTTGTATGAACATAAAAAGATTCAACAACTAAGACATAAACTGAACAAGTTTCACAGACATGTGACTAACAGAAATGGAATAATGTATCCCTGAACAAAAGGGGGTTTAAATCGAAAGTAACAATCAGTATCTGGTGTGGCCACCAGCTGCATTAATTACTGCAGTGCATCTCCTCCTCATGGACTGCACCAGATTTGCCAGTTCTTGCTGTGAGATGTTACCCCACTCTTCCACCAAGGCACTTGCAAGTTCCCGGACATTTCTGGGGGGAATGGCCCTAGCCCTCACCCTCTGATCCAACAGGTCCCAGACGTGCTCAATGGGATTGAGATCCGGGCTCTTCGCTGGCCATGGCAGAACACTGACATTCCTGTCTTGCAGGAAATCACGCACAGAACGAGCAGTATGGCTGGTGGCATTGTCATGCTGGAGGGTCATGTCAGGATGAGCCTGCAGGAAGGGTACCACATGAGGGAGGAGGATGTCTTCCCTGTAACGCACAGCGTTGAGATTGCCTGCAATGACAACAAGCTCAGTCCGATGATGCTGTGACACACCGCCCCAGACCATGATGGACCCTCCACCTTCAAATCGATCCCGCTCCAGAGTACAGGCCTCGGTGTAACGCTCATTCCTTCGATGATAAACTCGAGTCCGACCATCACGTCTGGTGAGACAAAACTGCGACTCGTCAGTGAAGAGCACTTTTTGCCAGTCCTGTCTGGTCCAGCGAAGATGGGTTTGTGCCCATAGGCGACGTTGTTGCCGGTGATGTCTGGTAAGGACCTGCCTTACAACAGACCTACAAGCCCTTAGTCCAGCCTCTCTCAGCCTATTGCGGACAGTCTGAACACTGATGGAGGGATTCTGCGTTCCTGGTGTAACTCGAGCAGTTGTTGTTGCCATCCTGTACCTGTCCCGCAGGTGTGATATTCGGATGTACCGATCCTGTGCAGGTGTTGTTACACGTGGTCTGCCACTGAGGACGATCAACTGTCCTTCCTGTCTCCCTGTAGCACTGTCTTAGGCGTCTCACAGTACGGACATTGCAATTTATTGCCCTGGCCACATCTGCAGTCCTCATGCCTTCATGCATCATGCTTAAGGCACGTTCTTGCAGATGAGCAGGGACCCTGGGCATCTTTCTTTTGGTGTTTTTCAGAGTCAGCAGAAAGGTCTCTTTAGTGTCCTAAGTTTTTATAACTGTGACCTTAATTGCCTATCGTCTGTAAGCTGTTAGTGTCTTAACGACCGTTCCACAGGTGTAT
Source organism: Myxocyprinus asiaticus (assembly GCF_019703515.2). NCBI lineage: Eukaryota > Metazoa > Chordata > Actinopteri > Cypriniformes > Catostomidae > Myxocyprinus > Myxocyprinus asiaticus. The sequence continues at coordinate 19,033,864 of NC_059386.1, forward strand.
GTTCATTAATTGTTTATGGTTCAATGAACAAGCATGGAAAACATTGTTTAAACCCTTTACAATAAAGATCTGTATAGTTATTTGGATTTTTACAAAATTATCTTTAAAATACAGTGTCCTGAAAAAGGGACGTTTCTTGTTTTGCTGAGTTTATATATATATATATATATATATATATGGTATATTTTTAAAATAAAGTTTAATAAAGAAAAAAAGACGTTTTCAGTTTCATTTAGTTTTAGTTTTCATCAACAATTTTTGTGAAGCATCTAAACCACAAAGGTTCATTTTAAAAGTAAAAACATGTTCTTTGTAGTAAATAGATTCACACTTACCTTGTATGATGCCTATAAAAATAAGGAGTATAGAATTTGCCATATTTGTAAGGACAACAGTCTTAACGCAGAGTGCCAAGCAGCTGCAGAGCACAGGAAAGCAACAACCTACTTCTCTATTCTGTCTTTATCATCTGCCAATTTCACAGTAATTCATTAACACTTTCATGTCAGCTATGCAGTTTTCTTTTTCCCCTGTACAAGCATACAGACAAAGACTTAATATATTTATGTCTAGATGAGAATTGTATAGGCAAGAGTTTGGTGTTGCTTCCACCCGATGAATGATGTTATTTTATCAAAGTATCTAAAGACAGTTTGTCCTCCTCCTCCTTGAATCTATGAAACAAGCTGTGGCCACATTCAGTTTTGTGCAGATAAAACACACATGCACTCTCACAACAGCATGGACTCATACATTTGTGTTCATACAACATATAGAAAGTCCCCTATTTCAAGATCGCATCAAAATTTTAAGCCCCTTCAGGCACTAGGTATTATTGTTTGCGGATATTATATCTAATATTCAAACTTGTTTACAATTACCTAGGATCCTTTTTGTCCCATGATGCGCATTGATTTTAATTGTTATTCTGCATTATTGGAGTTTTACCTTTAAATGACACCTAACAGGGAACAATAGCCTACTGGTGAGAGTTTGAATATTCAGTATAACAAAGAAGAGACATTTCAGATTAGCTCTGATGAGATTTGCGGTAGATTCTTTTTGACCACAGGATCATGGCGAGAATCAGAGAGCCCTTCAGAAGAGTAGAGTGACCTCTGCTTAGTTTGATTTTAACTCACATAGTGGGGGGCCTGTCGCGGCCCGTTTGGCATAATGTGGCGGCCCGTTTCATCTTATCGTGGCCCCTGCTATGAGATAAATGTAATCATGCAGTCATGTGCAAAATATTCCTGCCTGTGATTATCAGCAATAAAAATAAGGCAGAATTGAGCTTGTAAACAGACAGAAATTGCATCCAGACTAAAGTGGTGAGACAAATTAAGTTCTGATGGCATGGGTATATCAGTTCATTCCGAATACTCAGAAATCATGTTCAGCTTTGCCATAATGAGGCTACACCAGAATGTATCTTTAGAGCTATAGCCAACATGATCACACAGGAAACTGACATGTTGCTTCTGAATGTTCCAGTACCCTGAATTAATGAATGAATGACATAGGCCCCATATGCTAAGTTACTGACAAGTGCCATCAGGCATTTTTGCATCAGTTCATGTGTGTTTACCTTATCCTATGGTGTGACCTGAAGTGTGCTGCAATCAACAGCATAGGAAACCCATGCTCCATCCTGCATTGAAACCAGGAAGTAATCGTGTTTGCAGAATTAGTGACAAGCACGATTCGAAGGTTTATTTTCCCTATAAGATTACATTTTTACTCCACTGAGGGTTAATTTTAGGTTTAGGGTTTGGTGGTAGAGTTAAGTTCCTCTTGACTGTATTACATCTTTTACAGTTAAAAACAACTTGTTTTAGAACTCGCTTTTGGTTCCACTCTGTGGGGTTTTCTCCCTGAAACTGGAGCTCACATGTGCCCATACATTCGAACAGGGGCGGACTGGGAAGAAAATTCGGCCCGGGGGGGGGGGGGGGTTGCTGAAACACTTTGACTCTAACACATCATTTGAAAAATTTTAACATTTTAACATTTTAACGCTTGTATTACAGATGACCCACATTTACACACAAATGCCACCTGATGGAGAGTTGAGCTTTGGACTCGGAGACCGAGCTTCAAGCACAGCCAAGGAGTGTGAGTGAAGTGAAAGTCTCATAGAAGCGACACGAAATGATGTGGTTGTTTCATGTCGAATTTGCTTTTAAAATGCTATCTGTTAGGTTTAGATGTTGGTTTAGGGTAAGGATGTCTGTTTTGTTCACCTATCGTTTATCTTTTAGTACACTATTGGTTAGGTTTAGGCTAAGGTTTCAGGCTAGGGAGGTACGTTTTACTCATTAAAACATCCATCTAATATTCACCTTAAAATCATTTTCTGATTACAACATCATTTCTCTCTCTTTTAGTGCCCCCCGTTGGACAATTTACTAGGAAACTGCAGCCAAACGTCTAATGAAGCACGTACTTTTGGTTAGCAAAAATGTTGCTATTGTTATGTACATTTCATGAGATCAGGCTAAGTTTAGCTAAAAAAAAGTTAACCTACTGTTTCTGAATTTACTGTGAGATCTGTCTTCTAAGGCACAATAATCTTTTTGGTTTCCTCATTCAAGTCCCAAATGTCATGTAAATGTCATCAGTTTTAATTTCATTCTGTAAAAAGTGGCAAAAAGTGTAGCAACAACTGCTTTTTAAAGTAACTGGTAACACATTACTTTTTGAATTGACATTATAATATCTGAGTTACTTTTTTATTTACAACGAGGCACGAGAACTCTTCTTCTGATCACTTCTCAGTTCTTTCAGGAAGGGAACAAATAGTGCCTGGACCACTTCTTAGTGTGTTTGAACCTGCAACTTTTCTTTTTTCAGCTATTATAACTACTATTGCTACATAGAGTAATACACTGATGAGCCAAAACATTATGACCACCTGCATAATATGCTATTGGTCCTCTGCTTGCCGCCAAAACAGCACCGATCTGCCAAGGCATGGACTCTACAAGACCCCTGAAGGTGTCCTGTGGTATCTGACACCAAGACATTAGCAACTTGTTGGTCCAGCACTTCCCATAGATGCTCAATCAGATTGAGATCTGGGGAATTTTGAGGCCAGTGCAACACCTTGAACTCTTCATCATGTTCCTCAAACCATTCTCGAACAATGTGTGCTGTGTGGCAGGGCGCATTATCCTGCTGAAAGAGGCCACTGCCATCAGGAAATACGATTGCCATGAAGGGATGTACCTGGTCTGCAACAATGTTTAAGTAGGTGGCACGTGTCAAATTGACTTCCACATGAACGGCCAGACTCAGGATTTCCCAGGAGAACATTTCCCAGAGCATCACACTCCCTCCTCCGACTTGTCATCTTCCCATAGTGCATCCTGGTCCCATCACTTCCCCAGGTAAAGGGCGCACACATACAGGGCCGTCCGTGTGATGTAAAAGAATATGAGACTCATCAGACCATGCAAACTTCTTCTACTGCTCCAAAGTCCAGTTCCGATGCTCTCGTGACCATTGTAGATGCTTTAGGCAGTGGACAAGGTCCATCATGTGCACTCTGACCAGTCTGCAACTACGCAGCTCCATACACAGCAGGGTGCGAGGCACTGTGTGTTGTGGCACATTCCTCCTGTATCATCAAAATTTTCTGTGACTTGTGCCACAGTAGACCTTCTGTCGGTTTGGACCAGATGGGAAAGCCTTCATTGCTATCGCGCATCAATGAGCCTTGGGCGCCCAACACCCTGTTGCCGGTTTGTGGTTTGTCCCTCCTCGGACCACTGTCGGTAGGTACTCACCACTGCTGACTGGGAACACCCCACAAGCCTTGCTGTTTTAGAGATGCTCTGACCCAGTCGTCTGGCCATAACAATTTGGCCCTTGTCAAAGTCGCTTAGGTCTTTGCTCCTGCCCATTTCTCCTCAATCAACACGTTGACTATGAGAAACAATTGTTTGCTTACCATCTAATCTACCCAGATCTTGACATGTGGCTTTGTTAGAAGATGATCAGCATTATTCGCTTCACCTGTGAGTAGTCATAATGTTTTGGCTTATCAGTGTATATCCAAATGTGCAGAGTCAAGTACACATTCAGGTGTCCGGATAGCAGTAGTGGAATAATGCTGTACAGTCCCAGCAGAGTGTGCCAAATCGCGGTGATCTGCTGGATCCTCTGCTACTGTTTATAGCGCTCAGAACTGACCAGCAAGATCAGAATTGTACCGTGCGTATTGCGATCAGCAAAGATTTGTCCACTATTTTATGATCTGCATAATTCCTTTAGTGAATCGGGCACTTAACCAGCACAGGGAGGAGTGCAAATAAACTGCACTTTCATCAAGCACAATTCATTCTTAGTGAATTTCAATGTGAATTCTCTAAAGAAATAGTCTTCAATGCAAAGTAACACTAAATGTAATTATTTACTTTTTATTATGAGTAATACATGTAACACAGTAATGTAGCACGTAACAAAGAGGCTTTTAGCAGATCTGTCAAAACCACATTATTCCACCTAAATTATTGATTTTCGGAATGGGTTAATGGATGCAAAAGTTTTGCAGGCCTTCATTTGTGTTTCTATAATGGCAACCCAGTTTTTGAATTTTATCATCACTAGTAAACAATAATATGACAACATAAGAGTGACTCAGGCTTTACATTGTAAGCCACATTGAACATCTCCATTCTCTACAGTGTTATGCATTTCCTTGTTGTTTTGTAAGAGGACATGGCTCTTTTGAAAAGCTCTTGTTTAGTCATTAAATCTGGCACATAATCAATACATAAATGGCACATAATCAAAAACAAATAATGATAGTCCACTGCCTCTAATGGGATTTCTGTTAGTGATATTAGAAGGTGAGTGTCTTTTTCTCTGTAAAGAGTAGGACACAGAAGCAACAGATGTGTTCCTTTGATCAGTTTTATTGGAATAATGCTATTAAAGGCATAACATGACTAGCGGACACTAGAAAACACATATCTAGGGCTAAGATGCAGTATGTTACTACTTCATCTTTATTATCATTTCACAGGACATTGTGGTGTGTTTGGTGGTGATAGATGCCAAGCCTCTTATCTGAACGCAGACACACAGCAGCCGATAGAGAGGTCAGAATGCAGCATAAGCCTTGTCCCCTGGAGCAGAAATGGTTTAAGTGGTTTGCTTAAGGGCACGCTAGAGGTACACAGTGAGGATGTCAGGGAGATGTCATATAACTAGCGTGCCGGCAGCAGTCATCAAACTCACGACCTTCCGGATGGCAACCCACTTCTTCCTGTTCTTCCATATAGTGCAGTAATATTATCAAGCCAGTAGTTTTAGAAGTATGGCTGTGAAGTTTGTCACTCCTTCAGATCTTCGCTGCACTTTGATCCCTGCAGGTCATTCAGTTCATGAAGGAGGTGAGAGATGTTTCTTTTTTTACTCTTTGATTTGTCTGATAACTTTACCACCACATTGCCGTCACCCTCCAGTGGCTCCTCCAACCTCCTGTGATGTCACTTCCCCTAACTTTTTACAAGTTATAGGCCGTTCAATCTGAACATGTTCTTACGTAAAAAAAAGCTAGATGTAGCTCAATGCATATAATGGGTAATGTACATATAATGTAATTGTTTCCTCATTAAAAAAGTTTTACTTGTAAAGAATTGAATTGTAATTTTGAAACATTTGTATAAAATCATGAGCACTCACATGAGATGAAAACTCCAGTCATATCAATAGCTTTATAAAATGTGTTTTATTCTACGTGGAGATGATTTTCCTCATGGGGATGGCCATATTAGGATCACATGACCAGCCGAACACTACTCGCTAAATCTCAATAACTGTCCTGTTATTGGACACTTTCACTCATGAACTAAAATAATCATGGCTGACTGTGAATAGTGAATTTCTGCAATGGCAACTGTAACTGAAAACTATTGATTTTGAATTATGCTGCATCCACGTCACTAGGTGTCACTGTAAGTCTGAGATGACACAAAAAAAAAGTTACTGTTTCCTGTGGTTGACGTTGAAAAAAACAGCTGGACGTGGAGCAGTGGTCAAAGACATCCATCAAGCGCATGCTCACATAGAAAAACAATGGAAAAGAGCACAGACTGTCAAAAATGAATCTGATGTGAACAGCCCCTAATGCAGCAGTCAAACTAGGCTTTGAGCAAGCGAAATGGAATTCAGACTCTACAACAAATATCGGCAACAAAATATGATGCTCTAGTCTAGGGATTCTGGTTTTACTAATAATAATAAAAAATACAATTAACAAGTAATATTATATTCAAAATGTTAAAATCTATCATCCACTCCACTTTCCTGCAACACTGCAAACAATGCAGCTTTGAAATTTATATTCTTTGAATTGAGCCAAAAGGTCAGTGTAGATAAATGGACATTTAGATCCTCTATTGGAAAAAAATAAAACGCATGTGAATTTGCAGGTCAGAGTTCACCAAATGTGATTTTTGTTACACATTGAAATATGAAACTTCATATGCTTGCGTTTCCACTTACCCACATTTGCATGTGTATGAATGGAAGTGAATGAAACACAAAGCTTAGTTAGCCCCCCAAAAACTTTTTAATTTAAAGGAATAGTTTACTCCAAAATACCGAAACAAATGCAGAATCCTGGTTTTTATTCACAAACATTTTTATTTCAGAATATAAACTTCTGCCTGGTGGACAAAAACTTAGAGAAAAATCCCATAGACTTACATCGAAAAGGTTCCCACATATCTAGGCATCAAGGTGTCATGGAGACTTGGTGCAGGCCTCTTTTGACTTGGGCAACCATCTTGCAACCATTTAGTACTGCCCTGGCAACCACCTAGCAATACCCTAGTAATCATCCAAACATGCTGACATTGCATAAATATGTCAAATATACAAGTGTCATAAAAATTGTATACATTTCTTAACTTACTCCTGTATTAAAGGGATAGTTCACAGATGTGTATGACTTTCTTTCTTCTACTGAACACAAACAAAGATTTTTCAGAATATTTAAACTCTGGAGGTCCATACAATGTAAGAGAATGTTGGCCAGAACTTTGAAGTTAAAAGTTCCATAAGACTCCAGTTGTTAAATCTATATCTTCAGAACGATATGATAGGTGTGGGTGAGAAAAAGATCAATATTTAAGTCTGGTTTTACCATAAATTCTCCTCTTTGACCATTAGGTGGTGATATGCACAAAGAATGCAAATAACCAAAAATAAAAGAAGAAGAAAATGAAAGTGGAGATTTATAGTAAAAAAAAGGACTTAAATATTGATCTGTTTCTCACCCACACCTACCATATCGCTTCTGAAGACATGGATTAAACCACTGGAGTCTTATGGATTACTTTTATGCTGTCTTTATATGCTTTTTGGAGCTTCAACATTTTGGTACCCATTCACTTGCATTGTGAGGACCTACAGAGCTTAAATATTCTTCTAAATATCTTTGTGTTCATCAGAAGAATTAAAGTAATACAGTTTTGGGATGGCATCAGGGTGAGTAAATGATTTTTGGGTAAAATATCCCTTTAATTGTTGTGGAGAATCCGAAGGCATTTTGACCAAATACAAGATTAGCATTTGTTTTTCACTGTTTTTAACCCTTAAATGGGTCAAAAATGACCTGAAAATTGTACTGTGAACTGTAGGGTGAAAGCCATACATGGCTTTGTGTAAGAAACAGAGCGAAATTTAAGTCGTTATTTGCTGAAAATCTTCCCCTCCTCCTTAGGAATGACATGAGGGTGAATGAATGCCAGAATTTTCCATTTTGGTGGAACTGATGTCATCCGAAGATCACTTCCCATTAATGAGATATACTTATTTGTGGTGTTATATGCATCTATTATTGTGAACACTTGTTTTTATGTCCCATCTTTTGTGACATGGACACCTGTATAGTAATTTCACAAATTGGACTCTGAAGCATACTTTCTGAAAATCTAACAACAGTGCCAGTATGTGAAAAAAAAAAAAATAATATATATATATATATATTTTACCTGACACTGACCTTGTCTAATAACTGGATCCTACTCCGAACATTGAGCTGGTATATTGTAATTCCTCTGAGATCTGAGTAAATAAACCCTGATAGATAACCTGGTCACGACTGTTAAGCTATGACTCATTACTTGCATCAAATACTGCCACACACATGGTCATTGTGGACCTTTTCATCAGGATGTATGCAGTGCTTTATTCAAAGCAGGTTTGCAATTTTTCCATTCCAGAACACTGTCAGACCCATTGAGAGTGCTCAAAAAAAAAAAAAAAAAAAAAAAAAAAAGAATTATTTGCTTGGAGCTTTATACTTTTACTCAATGCCCTTTTACCCTCTTTCTCCTATTCTCTGAGATAGGTCAGTCCATAGGTGGCACTAGCTCCTCTCTGCTGTGATGCAGAGAATCCTTCCGCTGTCAGTGCGGCCCCAGGGTGTCATGCCTTTCTGCACACTTCATCCAATCAGACCTGCAGCAGCATGTGCAGATATCAGAGGGACATTTTTAAATTGCTTACCATCAAAAAGGTCCACGCATCAAAATCTCAGTTTAGATGGGTTCAAAGACTTCCTACAATTTTAATATTTCAAAATGGTCACATTTTGTTTTTTGTTTTGATACTTGGAAATTTTACTGGATAAGAATATTATTCTTAAATGGAAGAAGAGTCCAGAGTCCAGTAGGCCTATTTAGTTTGAAATATAAAGGGTCTACAAAGAGTCTACACATTTTTCATGACTTGTTAACAATAAATGACAGTGCAGCCTATCTTGATTTCATATGAATATAGTAACATGACCAGAGCCATTTAATTCCATCTGAAAGATGATGTCTGTGTCTAAGCTCCACAAAGGAAGCAAGTAAAACCTGTCATAAGACACATACAACTACCATTTAAAATGATTTATTTATTAATAATTTTGCACTGGCTCATCAAATTTATATCAGAGGACAATTAAAAATGTAAATGGTCACAATCAATCAATATTCTTTGCAATTTCCTAAATTTTGACTCTGTGCAGTAGTTTCCCAACAGTTACAGTTGTGACCTAGAATAAAGCAAATACTTTCACTAACTTTTATATTTGTATTTAGTTATTTATTTTATTTATTTAAAAAAAGCTGAATGTGGTTTGTTCAACACAGTTCATGAGAATTCGTTGGAATAGTACGAGATGGCAAATGCGTAAATTTTTTTTACAACTTTTTTTTACGCATTCAGCATCTCGTACTATTCTTACATATTCTCATGAGATGCATGAGAAAAAACATGTCTTCACTTAGCTGAGACAAATGTAGGATTTAATGGGTTAAATCCATGCAATTAAGTTTAACAGGTTTTTTTTTTTTTTTTTTTGGCCTTTTGTAGGCTTTTTAGTGGAGAGGAAACAGGAAATGACTGGGGAGAAGAGAGGGAATGGGATCGGGAAACAACCTCACGAGCTGGGACTCGAACTCAGGTCATAAGATTTATAAAATTAGTTTCATCAACCACTTTTTCAAATAAATAAATCTGCTTATGATAGAGATTAGAATGAAACTTTTAAAGAGCAATAGTTTGACAATTAATGGCACAACCGTTTCAGATTTGAACAGAAATGTATTTCAGTGTTTAAAGGAATAGTTCATCCACAGTTACATTTCTGACATAATTTACTCACATCATGAGTGTTCTGGATGCTTTTTACATGCAATGAAAGTTAATAGGATACAGGGCCTGTCGAGCTGTACATATTGACTAAAAACACCATAAAAGTAGTCCATACAATCTGTGCGCTATACTCCAATCTTCTAAATCTATACGATAAATTTGTGTGAGGAACAGACCAAAAATTAAGTAGTTATTTGTTGAAAATCTTCCCCTCTGCCATAGCTCTCAAATCTCATACATTAAAAAATGGCTCCTCAAGACACATCACACCACTTTAAGAAATGTGATAAGCAATGATTTTTTAAAATTTCATTGATGTCATATGGGATTGGTGTCAGTTAGTTAATGATGATGGAATTTTTATTTTTGGATGAACTATGCTAAAATAAATTTATCTTCAATTCAGGAAGTGTTGTGTCAATATCTATCAAGCTGTTGCATTTTAAACAAAACATTTATTCAAATCTCTTTTTTATTTGAAATAGTGGCTGATGAAAGTAAATAATATATTATTGTCCAGGTTAATGTTGTCATCTCACACACACACACACACACACACACACACACACACAGTATGAGCCTCATGCAGCTCTACTAAAGTCAGGCCTGGCCCTCAGCCAGCTGTAGTTGGCAGTGTCTGTGTGTAGCGGACAGAAGCAGGCTGGACAGGCTGGTCTTTGGGGTGTCTGCATGGCTCTGAAGTCCTTTTTAACTGGAGTGTAAAGAGAGGATTCATTTACAGCCTCTGTCTCTTTAGCAGCAGACAGCAGAGCTTAGGGGTTGATCAGAGAGTGCTGCTCCCTCTGCTTAGCCTCTTTAATCACATCCATAACTATAAAGGTCTGAACACACACACAAACTCACACACTTGTGTCTGTAGCCAGAAACACTTGGACACTCCAAAACACAGCCACAACCACGCAGGAAAACAGAGATATACACGCATGGATATGTTTATGCACACATATGCACTCTTTCACACACACAGACACACAAATCAGACACATGTAAGAATAGATATTTCAGGAACTTCTCAGTAACAAGTGTTTTAAGTCAAGAGTCCAAATACACATATGCTTGTTTTCTGAAACAATGTTTTGTATGTTCATATTAAAACCATCTTTAATCATTTGGTAATAATTTACAGTAATGTTCTTTATGTTAAGGATGTTGAAATGAGTTTATTCATGACTAAGTCATTTACAAATGCATTTTAAATCATTTGTATTCAGTAAAATCAACATGCATAAAAAAATGCAACTTTCATTCAATACTTGCCAAATAATAAGATTTTAACTTACATGTTATAAATGCTTAGTAAATACACATATTCATACTATATATATATATATATATATATATATATATATATATATATATATATATATATATATATATAAACATAAAATGCCCTAATTCATGATTTATGTTATAATGTAGGAAAAATATAGACTATCAAAATGAGATTAAAAGGAGGAAAAATTTCATTTTGCTACAGTCTGTTTTGTGATTTTATTGATTACTACAGTGTCTTGACTCACTTGTGTTGTCTACTGCCTTGTCATGTTCATGTCAAAAGAAGGGTCTTACCTAGTCCCAGTTACCTAAACTCTACTGCAAAAACATTTTTCAGGAACTTTAAAATATGTACACAGGTTTCTAATGTTGGCAACTCCTTGATAAATGCTTCACAGGTGTCCACATTTTCACAGGTTATGTTGAATAAGTATTATTAAGCATTTATAACATGTGAGGTAAAGTGGCTCACGATGTGGCAGGTATTGCATGAAAGTCACCCTTTTTATGCATGTTGTTATATGTAATGATGGCAACTCCTTAATAAATGCTTCATTTTCAAAGAAGTAAGTTTAAGGTTAGGTTTAGGGTTTGGGTTAGGAGTATATTAATGGAATTACTACTCAAATTGTTCCATTTTTATTTATTTATTTTTTTTACTTCTTTGAAAATGTATTATCTGTGATTTGATGTCTAAGGCACAGCATGGGTAATTTTCGGGGAATGGTCATTCACCACATGGTGGCGCTTGTCTGGAATTCAGCATATTGGGTCCGAATATGGGTGGCAAAGCATTTGGAACTAACATGCCAATTTCCAAGATAGGTTGAAGAACCCTGAGATATAGTCACTGGAGTAAATAAAAATGTGACAACTATCCCCGCTCTCCCCTGTTTATTAAAGTGCATGTGCATCCTTTTCCATACAAACCAGGCAACAAGCCAAACATGTTTTTCATCCTTTACATCTCTCTCTGCTCGAATGCATTCTATTTGGTATTGTATCCTCTCATTCTGCCTTCCTTTCATCACTTGTAAGTAATTTTTTTAAGGCTCTCTCTGTTCAGCCTCAGGCACTGGCTGTGTTGCAGAGGGAATCTGCTTTGATGAGTACTTCATTAAATCACTAGACTATTCTCTGTCCTGTACCTCCAAATCCATGTTTCTCCTGTTTAGTATTGATTGCTCTGATCATTAGTTCTTTTGACCTTTTGTAGCATTTATATTTCATTTAATTATATGAAATTGAAACGGGATTATAGAACATGATTATTATAGGTTATTATTATCTGTGTAATTGGGTTGTTTATATGCAGGCTTTAATAATGAGTTTGTCTTTGTTAATTCAGGAGAAGTTTCAAAATGAAATTTCATTCTTAATCAAACCCCTGATTCTACTTCCCACTTCCTTTGGATTAAATTGAAACTACTCTGGCCGTTGTTTTCTACTATCTATAATTGAAATTTAATGATGAACTCAATGACGCCTACAAGTCTGAGCACATTCACTGCGAGCTATTCCGGCCAGCTCAACAACTGGTGTGAAAACGTCAAAATGTCTTTGACTTTTGCTGTTTTGATGTTTGGAAAGGCGGGAAAGTTCTGCAGACACTGGTTATTTCTCTGCAAGCAAATGCAGCATTTTGTTATTGAGTGTCCACAGGAGATGGTTTTAATCTCAGGCTACATCATTGATTGGTTCCAGAACTGTTATTTCTGGTGGTGTTTTGACCCACGTTTTCTCTCACTCTACTGTTGTGTGGTCAAGGTGACATGGCTCATTTCTGGTTGTTTTGATAATGGACACTGAAACTGTTCTCTCTTGAAAAAGACCTGACAACTTCATTAAAAGTTTTCTGCATTCATCCTGCATCAGTGATCACACTTTAGGGACGAAAATTTAAGAAAACAAGGTTTTAAAGCAACCTTCACGACAATAGGGAGGGATTGGAAGTGTAGTCCAGTGGAATGGGTCATGTGATATTGTTAATAAAAGGATAATTATCTCATCATTTACTCACCCTAATGCCTTCTCAAACTTGTATGACTTTCTGTCTCTGAGAAACAAAAATGAAGAAATTATGATGAAGATATGAGATGTTTTTGTCCATACAATGCAAGTCAGTGGGATCCAACACTTTCAAGCTCCAAAAAGAGCAATAAGGCAATCCATATGACTACGAAGGTTTAATCCATGTCTTCTGAAACAATATGATTGGTTTTGGGTGAGAAATGTACCAAAATGTAGCTGCAGATGACAAGATTTATAGTGAAAAAGGAGTTACATTTTGTCCCATTTCTCACCCAAAACTGATCATATTTCTTCAGAAGACATGGATTAAACCACACGAGTCACTTAGATTACCTGCATGGTGCCTTTATGTCCTTTTTGGAGCTTGAAAGTGTTGGACTCCATTGACTTGCATTTAATGGACAATAACACCCCATTGCTCCATCAAAATATATTAGTTTGAGATCCACAGAAGAAAGCCATATGAGTGTGAGACACCATAAGAGTGAGTAAATGATGAGAGAATGATAATTTCTAAGAACTATTCCTTTAAGATGGCAATGTCTCTTGTCTGCTTTATAGGATATAATGAAGAATCCAAGAACATACAGTAAGTGATATTTTACTGACGGATAAAAATATAAAGAAAAATTACTTCCCAGTTTGTCAAAGTGATGGAAAATAATTAATAATTACAAATGGGCATAAGGACCTTTTACGCCATGTCAACAAAACTGCTTGGGGATGGACAGACCTTATCATGAAGAGCAGCCTGTTTTGACATCTTTGTTTTGCATGAAGGATCTCCAGGGATGTGCTCATTAATTTAATGACTGATACTGGGCCTCTAGATGTTTGAGGCTAAACTAGGTTACATAAACAGGCCCCGCTGGGAGGCACAGAGAAAGATGCCCTTACAAGAAGCATTTCATCCTCATGCGTTTGCTCTGTAAAGACACGTGGGCAAAAAGATAAAGGCCACTTACAGGTGGCTTTCTGTTAAGGGATTTAGTATATATATCATGTAATTTCATACATAATTAATGTGTCTTTAAATTGGTTCACAACCACAAGAGGACATGCATCTACTGGGTGCTTTGAAGAGGACCGTTTGTGATTAATTTAAATGCACTGACATGATATGCTAACATATTGGGAGATACATATTTTTATTACAAAAGATTGGAGGCTGATTGCTGATTGTGATTTGCAAAGACAATCATCTTGACATGTTTGTACAAAAAAGCAATACAATAAAGGATTATTGTAGGTTTAATTAAATGAACTAAAGCAACACAATTCTAGAACATTTTATTACAACTTGATTTCATTGCGTTCTATCCAATTAAATTAATAAAACTGAAATGTACTTAATCCATTTGAGTTGGGTCTACATAAATGCTTTTTGTAGCATTAATGAAACTGGACAGGGGATTTCCATTTCCCAGCATGCTTTGCATGGGACTAGATGGGGTGAACAAATGTTAAACTTAAGTGTTATTTTATGCATTTTGTTATGCATGGACTTTTAAGTTCAAGTGATGTTTAATTTGAGTGCTGCGCAGCTCCATAAGAAGTTGCTATCAAATTGACAGTGCAACAGTTTAACAGTTTATTAATTATTAATAAAATGAATTAAGTTGGACCAACAAAATAATTAAATTAAACATTATTAAATTGAGTTTGACTAACCTAATAAAGTTGTGTTAAAACTACTACAGTACATTGATTTGACCTAATTTAACCAAATTATTTTGGATCAATGAAAATACTTAATCTGAATGAACAACTGCTTTTAAAAACTTAAGTAAGGGTTATGACTTCATTTTTTGAGTGCACTTTCAATGAAAGTTTATGTGGCAATGCATTACAGAGAGTGTAAAAGCATAAATAAACAGCTTTTATTTTTGTTCATATAATAATTCTTCCATACAATAATGTGTTATTTGAGCTGTAAAGTTGTCTAAATTTTCTTAGCAGTGTATATTATTGTAATTTATATGTGTCAAGAAAAATTAATTAAAATTTTTTTTTTTTTTTTTTTTTTTACCAGTACTGATTTTTGGAGGACTTATGTTTTTCACTTTGTACTGCAATAGCTCTCTGTAGTAGGGTTGCTAACTGTCCCATATTAGCTGGGAGGTCCCATATTTTGGTCTGTGTGGGTGCCTACACTCAGAGGCCTTTGCTTCTTAAGACTAATTTTTGGCTGCTCTGCAGTTTCTCTGAAAGCAACAGAGTTGAAGGGATGCCCAAGAGGAAAAGCAAGACTCTGAGACTGCCTCATCCTGATCAAATCTCTGGACCACTTACTGTAGCAGAATGCCACAGGCTGTTAGCCGTATCCTGACAAAGACAGGTACAGACAGGACCTCCCGCCAATACAAAAATGTAAGTTAGTATCAAGAATGACAGGTGCCTGTAGCCTGTGCAGCATTCATCTTTACACACTTTGTGTGTGTGTGTGTGTTCAGCTATCTAAATAGGGTCATACCATAGACTTCTATTGTTTTTATATAAAGCTAACTATAAATATTATAAACTAATCCTAACCAACACCCTAAACTTAACCCTAACAGAAAACATTTTGCATTATTAGAATTTTAAAAATTATTATTTAATTTATATTAGGATCATTTTTTTCAAATGACAACTTCCAAAAATGTCCCAAGTTTGACCCAAAGGGAGGTTTTGTCTGATTTGTATGGAGCCAGAATGATCTCAAAAATAATATATATATACAAAATACAATCATAAATGTACAGCACAATTCGCATTCACAAAATCTGATTCATAAATTCAAAATAAAATTCAGAAATACACAAGTGAGAGCACATATATTTCCCTGATTGCCAACACAAATAAATCTCACTTTAATAAATTCTAAATGTTTTCACAAATATGTATCTATCAAGTTCTTTAATTTATTTGCATCAAAAATGTGTGAATGCTGTTACATTTATTAATTGATTGTTGAATCTGCATTTGTAAATTGTCACATGTGTGTGGATCGCTTTGGATTTGTGTGTGGCTATTTTTGAGACCTTACTGCCAGTTACCATTCACAAATAGCTTTTTCTTTTTTTACTTTTTTTTTTTTTTGGAGAAGTCCTCTTTAGCCAATCACATTGAGCTAGCTTTGTTCTGCGCAATGTGCCTGCATAAGTGCACAGAGAGGGAAATTTTCAGCATTTCAGCATGACAGCAGACCACACTCCACAAGTAAGTAAAGCAGACTATCTACTGTATGTCTCATGGCATTGTATAACTCATAATATATTATGAGGTTTGTTTTTGATAATACAGTGTGGCGTTTGCAGAGCTACAAAGCTAATGCTAATGACCGGTAGCCACACTTTTTGAAGAGAAGCCAACTATCTTTAAAATTAAGAGAAACATATTTTAACTCTAGTGTTTGTAGGAAGGTCGTAATAATCACAGGTACCACAAGAGTTGGAAAAACTGTGAATAATTCCTCTTTGCCATGGTTTGATAAATATAACAATTTCACTGGTTTGATTAAAACAGTGTGCCGTGAAAGATTGTCAGGGTTGCCATGGAAAATTATCAAATTCCACAAAATAAATAAATGCATGAAAAAAAATAATAATAATAGTTTCAGGGATCCAAACTCCTCACCTTTCGGAGAAATTTGCCATTTTGAAACCATAATCGGTCACTTTTGTGATTATGAAATCCAATGATTAATGTGCAAAAGTGACTGATATTTATACACATTAAGGATCTTTCACATGACTCGTGTCAGTGCTGCAGAATACATTGAAGTCTATGAAGTGACGCCACTTTACACCAATGTGTTTTTCACACACACATTTTTGCTTCACCAGCAATGTCTTTGAGAGTACTAAGCAACAAGAAATATTTAAAAACTGTCCAAATTTGTAAAGAGACATCGAATGTCTCATAATTTCTTTTAATTTAATATTACCTTATCATTTATGAATATCAGAGACCCCAGTTATTGAACTAATTTAAATTCACCAAGAAAATGATTAGACCTAAACATAAACGAGTCCTTTTAATACTTTCTGCTATCAAAGCAACTGCAAGCTTTTTTTCTCTCTTCCAAATACGTGTTTTCAATGTTTATTGTGCACACCTCCCGCTTTTTTACGTGGCAAACTCATAAAATCGTCCCTCTGTGACGCTTTCTGCAATGCTTGTCAGTAACAGATTTAGGCATGGGCGATATGTGCAGTTGCCCAGGGCGGCATCTTGCGGGGTTGCGGCATGAGGCACCCACACAGACACCCTCCCCCCCCGCCTGTCAACAACTCTGGGGGTGTGTTGAAGCGGGTTTTGCACAAGGCACCATACAACCACCACCCCCAGCAACAACTTTGGGGTGTGTTGAAGTGGGTTTCACACAGGGCGCCCAACAAGCTAGAACCACCACTGACGCTTGTCATGTGGAGGGCAATGTGGCGCTTGACGCCTCGACTCAACTCAACATGTGAAATGCACTAAACAGGGACGAAAGAACATTATTGAAACTCAGAATTATTATTATTGTGTTCTTTTCTGATAAAAGCCATGCCCAGCAGTTTAAATAGGCTACTGTAGGAAAATTATACCGTAGATCTGCTTTGTGTTTATAATTCTTATACTGAAGTCAGTAGATTTGTAGCCATGCAAGTTTTAATATAGGAGAAGGTAAGGACATTATTGAAACTCACTATTATTAGACTATTATTGTTGTCTTTTTGGATGAAAAATAATGCTCAGGCTGAAGGAAGACTATAGATCTAATAAAACTAAGATGGCAGGTGAACCTGGATCCATGGAAAGAAAAATATCATTAGTGACCTTCAACAATGCAGATTCAGTGCTGTGCAAGGGTGTCATGAACTCCGATTCCCATCAGTCACAGCAGCATCCAAATATGGCCACCCCGGACTCCATTTCCCATGCACCACCTCGATCCCAATCACCGGAGTTCTAATCAGCCTCACCTGCACGTCATCGCCACAGCTATCACTGCACCCTTTATAATAGACTCTGTCACGTCCACTCACTGCGAAGTATACGCTCTATTCCTTGTGTTTAAGACATTACCAAGGCTTCATTGTTCTGCCTGATTCCTTGTTGATATACCTTGCCTGTTATTGACGACGAGTTCGCTTCTAGCCTGATTATCCCTGTCTGCCATTTGCCTGAGCTCTGCCTGTACTCATTGCTGGATTTTGCTTGTCGTTTGATCTGTACTGTTGCCTAACCTTCATTAAAACTCCAAACTGCACTTGCATCCTACTCTCCTGGTGTTATTACTTGACAAAGGGTCTGAAACCAGACTGAAATTTATCTAAAATGTTAAATGTATATAGATAGGAGTAGAACTGCGAATAAACAACTCTTTCCAAAATCTTGGAAATAAAAGGCAGTTTGGAGATTGGTCTGTAATTGTTGTGTATTGCCGGATCTAAAAAAGTTTTTTTTAACAAAGGATGTAGAATTGCATGTTTAAAACTACTTGGAACAACTCCACTTGCTAATGAGCTGTTAATTATAGCTGTCACACTGGAACTGATAGTCATGAAAACTTCTTTAAGAAGGTGTGGAGAAAGAATATCCAGCTTGTAACTGGAACACTTCATCTTAGAGACTACATCTGCTATCTGTGCTGATGAAACTGGTTCAAAATGAGTCAGGGAGCTGGACAGGGAAGGAATTAGTAGTTAAATTGTGAAGGTGCAATCGCTCCTTTAATCTGCTCAATTTTGTGAATAAAGAAGTTTAAAAATGTTTCACAGGTCTCTTGGGTGGCATCCAGAAAAGCATTTCTAGTTGGGTTTAAAACAGAATCAATTGTTTGAACAATAGTTTTGATTGATTTATATTATCAGAGATTAATATAGAGAAAAACTTAGCTTTTGCTTCCTTTACAGCTCTCTGATAGTTAGTTAAACACTCCTTTAAAATGTCATAAGAGATCTGAAGCTTGTCTCTTTTCCAATTGCGCTCAGCTTTTCTGCACTCTTGACTGAGAGCGTGGGTGACGTCATGTGGGCAAGGCTGTAAAACACCCTTAATTCTCCTTGGCTTGAGCAGAGCGACATTATCAAGTGTAGAAGTACAAGATTTATTAAAAGCTTCAACCAATGACTCAGTGTCGAGTCCAGCTAAGACATCATCTGTGAAATGCATTAGATAAAATTCTATAGTTCCAAAACTATAGCTAAGTACACACACACACACATACAAACACACACACATGTGAGGTGTGATGTGTGTGTGACTGTGTGTGTTATGAGGGCACCTCAAGTGTCCCCGTAATTCAAATATACAAAACGATGTTTTTTTTGAAAATGTAAAAATGGCAAAAGGTTTCTGTGAGGGTTAGGTTTAGGGGTAGGGGATAGAAAATGTAGTAAGGTCAGTATAAAAACCATTATGTCTATGGAAAGTCCTCGTAAACCATATATACAAGCATGTGTGTGTGTGTATGTGTGGAAGGAAGGAAGAAAGATGTGTGCTTGCACATTTATGTGTTTAAAATAGACTTGTATGGTCCCCACAAGAATAGTAAAACCTGAAATCACCTACAGTTATATTGTGGGGACCATTAGCTGTAAAACAGCTTAATAAACTGCAAAAAGGTTTGTATGAGGGTTAGGTTTAGGGGTAGTGGTAGGGTTAGGTGATAGAAAATACCATGGATATAAACTAGAGCTGTCAAAATTAACACATTAACACATGTGTTTAAAAAGTTTAACGTGTACATTTTTCTTAATTGCGATTAATGCATTTACCATTAATAAAGCATAAACCAGCATAAACACTTGTTGGAAGGTCGTAACCTTTGTAATGTGTCCGCCCGGAGTCATTAAACTGACGCTCAAACCACAACACACACAGCAGTGATTCAGTGTCAGTAATAAAGTGATGGGGAAAGGAGATCTTAACGCTATTTGTGGTACAAAACAAGCATAGATGGAACATGTGACAGAAATCAAGTATTTTTCAGCCTAAGGCGAATTTTAATTACCACAGAAGCATGCCAAGTCTTAACTATCACCAAAATGCAGAATGAGACTTTTTGTCTGCAAGCTCTTTTCATGTGGAATTCAAATCGGTGATTGACGCTGGCGCCCTGACGTGAATCAAGAATGCGGCTTCATGGTTACTGAAGGAAAGCAGATAGCTACAGTCTGCAGGCTGATTAATATTGTGGAGGATGACAGTTTAAGAGATTTAATGCCCATTGCAATGAAAATGCAACCTATGGGGCGATTAGTTCTTTCAATCAGTCAAACCTCCAGCTTTGACTTTGGGAAACATTTAACGTTACTTGAATTGGTGCTATTTTAGTGCATTTCTATCTTTATACTGTGGAAGTCTTTGTTTAGAAAATGTTAGTAAAGCATTATATTGTTACATATTGTTTTGTTTTCTTTCCCAAGAAGCAAATAAATGCATTTTGACATGAAGAGAAGTATATTTAGAGTCAAATTTCAGCACTTACAAAATCTCAGATTAATTATGATTAACTATGAACAATTATAAGATTAATCATGATTAAAATTGTAATCGATCAACAGCACTAATAAAAACAATACAAGTATACAAGTATATGTATGAGAGTCAGGTTTTGCCTATATTGTGCAAGGACAAATAAAACCTGAAATCACCTACATTTTGGGCACCAGCCAACAGTCCCCATTAGTAAATAGCTTAATAAACATACTGGTAGCTCTTTAATTTACAGTACTGTTCTACATTTACACACTATATAATTACAATAGTAATTATATAACTATAGTAATTACTAGGTACTAACCCTAAACCTAACCATAACCCTAACCTTAACCCATATTAGGTACATGTAGTTACCTAATACTCAGTACTTTCTTGGGTAAGTACACTGTAAATATACTGAAAGTACACATACTGTAAAATAAAGTGCAACCAACATACTTAACCATACGTCAATGAAAAAAAAAAAACGGTTTGTGTGAGGGTCAAGTGCTCAGTATTAAAACTAAGGCTGCTAATTAGCACATTATTTCAGTACAATTAGAAATATATATATATATATATATATTTTAATTTAATGCAATTAACCACGCCACTGTTATAAGGAATTTTCCTACCAATGGAGCAATTCAAGCTTGAAGTTTTTGTGAGTCTCAGTCAGCAGGAGGCAATAAGGGCCACTCCAGCTGTTCAGGGAATACACTGCTATACAGACAACAAACCAACAGGTGACCAAAGACAGCTGGATTGAGCAGAGTGCAGGGGTCTCGATGTTGTCTACAGTTTCAAACTATATTTAACCTGACACAGCTTCCAAAAAACTAGTTTTTTATGGCTAGATATGCTAATGAGATGCACCAAAAGCAAACAAAAATGCGTCCTGTGAGAACTTCTCTTGAAAGTCTACACCAGACAGATTGACAAACTAATTTGTAAAATTGATCTCTTTGGACTATAGGCCAGTGATAAATTCAATTACATGGAAACAAACCAAACAATATATTGACTTCTAAAGACACATTTAGTATTGTCTAATCAATGCTTTGCTCATCTAACACAATAATGTATTATCTTTGAGTTGTCTGAATTATAATATTTATTATATACAGTGCATTCAGAAAGTATTCAGACCCCTTCATTTTTTCACATTTTGTTATGTTTCAGCCTTATGCTAAAATGCTTTAAAAAAAAATTCACATCAATCTACACTCCATACCCCATAATGACAAAGCAAAAACCATATTTCTGATAACTTTGCAAAATTATAAAAAAATTAAAAAATAAAAAAATCACTGAAATATCACAGTGACATACGTATTCAAACCCTTAACTCTGTACATTCACAGGAGGTTCTTGGACACATCTCTTACCAAGGCCCTTCTCCCCCGATTGCTCCTTTCAAACTTGATTATACTTCCTACAGCACCATCTAGTGCTCTGCGCATGCATCAAGCACTAGGAAGTGTAATCAAGCTTGAAATCATGATCATACCTAGAGACTGCAATGACAACATGTACAGTGAAAAAGGAGTTATATTTTGGTCTGTTCTCACCCACAACCAACTGGATTGCTTCAGAAGACATTGATTAAACCACTGGAGTCTGATGGATTATGATAATGGTGACTTTATCTCCATTTTGGAGCTTCAAAGTTCTGGTCACCATTCACTTGCATTGTATAGACCTACAGACCTGAGAAATTTTTCTAAAAATCTTATTTTGTGTTCAGCAGAAGACAGAAAATCATACACATCAGGGATGGCATGAGGGTGAGTAAATGATAAGAGAATTTTCATTTTTGGGTGAACTATAATGAATGGTAATGTGCTGCAATTAATCTTTATCAGTGCATGGTAACTTGCACATGATTGTTTGCTTGTATGGTGTGTCATTAGAATCAAGTGTTGATGAGTTCAGATGGAATTTTTTCTTTATTTTTCACCTCATTTTCTCCCGTTCTCACTCACTCACACACACACTTTATACATCCCTTATAAAATGAATGAATCTATTATTCAATTCCCAATTTACATTAATTTCAAAATGTGTCTTGTTGATATTCAAGAGTTTGCTGTATTCAACCAGCCTCATTTTAGTGCAGTGATAGAGAATTCTGTTGACTTATTTGATGCTTGTGACATTGCCAGCTACCTTTGATGTGTAAAACTTGTCCCAGGGGTTATTAACAGAGACTTTTCAAAAGGAACTATGATACAGCAGATACAAATGGCTTATACTTGCTGTTACATAAAAGATAAACAATGGCAAAACTGTGTGCCATTGAAATAAGGACTATATTTTTACATTTTCTTGGGGCCTGGGTAGCTCAGCGAGTAAAGACGCTGACTACCACACCTGGAGTTGCGAGTTCGAAACCAGGGCGTGCTGAGTGACTCCAGCCAAGTCTCCTAAGCAACCAACTTGGCCCGGTTGCTAGGGAGGGTAGAGTCACATGGGGTAACCTCCTCGTGGTCGCTATAGTATGGTTCTCGCTCTCGGTAGGGCGCGTGGTGAGTTGTGTGTGGATGCCACAGAGAATAGCCTGAAGCCTCCACACGCGCTATGTCTCCACAAAAACGCGCTCAACAAGCCACATGATAAGATGCGTGGATTGACGTTCACAGACGTGGAGGCAACTGAGATTTGTCCTCCGTAACCCGGATTGAGGCGAGTCACTACACCACAACGAGGACTTAAGAGTGCACTGGGAACTGGTCATTGTAAATTGGGGAGAAAAGAGGAGAAAAAAAAAAGAAAAAAGAAAATGTGAATGGTGGTTGCTGCGCAAAACTTTGCTATGTGGTTGCTAGGTTGTTCTATCAGAAAGACTCGCAGACTTGAGTTAAGTTGGCATGACATTTATTTGATGAATTATATGAAACAGGAATGTATTGTCTCTTTTTGGCATAAGCCGCGTCTGGTGGTCCGATAAAATTGCTACTCAAACCGTCAGATGCTGCTCGAGATAGGAGCCATGGGCGAGGAGCCTACACCTGTGCAGGACGGCAGGGGGAAGAGGAGGTTGGCGTGTTGGCACATTGAAACAGCAATATGATAGATTGCAAGCAGACCTATAAAGCAATGGCTGATCCATGATTGACAAGGAGATACCTAGATAACGGCATGATGATGTACAATTTCTCAATGCATTTTTTATTTTTTTACATACTTTCTCCTATCCCAGCTTAATATGCAGAGACAACTATATGGTTGATTCCCTCAAAAAGTTTAAACACTGTGGGTATGTGGCACTTAAAAAATTTGCTCTGTTTGTTTGAGAATTGCGACCACTAGACAGTTCTATGTTACAACTTAGGGTTGCACAGTACTAACTACTGGGGTACTCAGGCTTCATTATACCACATTTCTTTTCCATAATTACAGTTGTACAGTAGGTACACTGTAAAATTCCTAGATAGTAGTGGTATTCTGTTGAATGTGATTGTGAAGCAGCAGTATGCTGCTCAGACTCCGCTTCACCACGGTAATGGCATGTACTGTATCTAAGCCCAGTGCTGCAATAGGGGCTGTTCAAACAGGACGCTAGGCAGAACTCACTACAGAATGGAACAAAACATGGAGATCTCAAAACGATTTTCGAAACTGAATACCTCTTAACAGCGTTTTAAAATGCATTGCTTATGCTGCGAGATGCCAAAGATCTCCACCTAAGTCATCATCAGTGCTTGGCATACATCTTAAATTTGATTTAGGATATATTGATGCATTTTTTATCTTAAATTCAACGAATGTTCGAATTTCAAATTTTTATATGACATCTCAATTCAGCACAGTCTGGTCTTTTCTAAACCATGTCTCTAATTTAAAAATTTTAAATATCAGTTAAGTTAGATAGATATGGCAGCAAATGTTACATAGTCATTATTTTTTTCGCCAGTGGCATATCAATGGAGATAAGGAAGATTGATATGTCATGTGCAAGTGATTTTTTATTTTTTTTATCTTTGCAGTGAAATTAGCACAAAGCTACAATGCACATGAAAACTAGTTTCTTACTCCAGTAAGTCAATTTATAGTTGCAAATTATTTGTAAGTGAGTCATCAAGGTGGGTTGCTAAGTGCTTTCTGGCTCTGTTACAGGCCAAAAGCCACAGAACTGGATGTGATTTATGCAAATGCATGATTACTAAAACACACAGAGGGAAAACAAGAAAGCCTTTAAACTCTGGGGCATGTTCATACTCTAGACAGAAAAAAACTAGAACTTGTGAACCTATTTTTGATTTACATGTGATGTGACATACTGGGAACTGCCTGCATGTTTTTGCTATGTGATTTTAAGGGTGCTAGCATTTGTTTGCTTGTGTATTTGTGATGATGTAACAGTTCAGTGTCTGGTTCTACATTCTATTGGACTGAGGTCACATTGTGTGCGAGAGCAGGAATGAATCAGGCTGTTTCAAATTGGATTCAGGTTAATTTCATCTGACCCTCTCTTCAATTAGTCATCTTTATCTCTCCGCACAGCAGCGTTTAACTCTGACATGAACCGACTGAACAAAATCAGAGGAAAAAGGCCGAACAGGGCTTGAACATTCTCAGAGCAAAATTCTGCCTCTTGCTCTTCAGTACTCTGGCACTGCTTGGTAATATATCAGATCAAACCGCTTATGAGCAATGTGTTCTCAAGACTGTTTAACACTTATGCTTTAACAAGAGTATTGTAAATATTGTGTATTACACTCATTTTATTTTGTATAATGCAGTAAATGTGCTATGTTTTAGGATGACACTAGATTTAGACAACAGTATCTTCTGTTGTGCCTGAATGAAGGGGCAGACACACTAGGCTTTGAATATTTTAGATTTTTTTTCTGACAACGCACCAGACCAGGATATGCTGTCACGCGCGAGGGCTTCTGGTAAATACAATTTCCCAAATAACAAATAAAATCACATTCAGTCATCATCCAGATTCACAGTTCAGAGTTCACCAAGCTTGAACGCAGCTTTGGTATGGTATGCAGTGTCATATAAATTGCACCCTTGAGGCCGAAAGTTTGGAACAACATGACAATGAGTAAATGATGATACTATAGAATTTTTATTTTTGGGTGAACTAACCTTTTAAAATATTGAAATACCTGTGATATATTTTAGTAAAATAGTCAATTAGCAACCCATGGGAAGAAACATCGCAAATGAGATCTCTCCAGTATGTGAATTGTTTCTCCTAGACAGCAATGAGATTATATGGAGAGAAAATGGAGATACTGTCTCCTGTGTCTTAGTTTTTATCCCTAAAAAAATTTTTCAATGTAAAATCTAACATTTTCTCATTTCAGATTCTTCCAGTACTAAGCTATCTGAGCTAATCTATCCACATTCATTTTATAGCTCTATAGCTTTACTGAATGTATACAACTGTCTTAATTGTATCTATATTGTGCTTTTATCTCCAATGGATTTTTACAAGAGACAAATGAGACCCAGTTGATACATACACTACCGGTCAAAAGTTTTGAAACACTTGACTGAAATGTTTCTCATGATCTTAAAAATCTTTTGATCTGAAGGCGTATGCTTAAATGTTTGAAATTAGTTTTGTAGACAAAAATATAATTGTGCCACCATATTAATTTATTTCATTATAAATCTAAAATTAAAAAAAAAAAAAAAAAGTTTTTTTGGATGACTTGGACCAAATAATAAAGAAAAGCAGCCAATAAGTGCCCAGCATATAGATGGGAACTCCTTCAATACTGTTTAAAAAGCATCCCAGGGTGATACCTCAAGAAGTTGGTTGAGAAAATGTCAAGAGTACATGTCTGCAAATTCTAGGCAAAGGGTGACTACTTTGAAGATGCTAAAATAAAACACATATTTGATTTATTTTGGATTTTGTTTAGTCACAACATAATTCCCATAGTTCCATTTATGTTATTCCATAGTTTTAATGACTTTACTATTATTCTAAAATGTGAAAAAAAATTATAATAAAGAATGAGTAAGTGTTTCAAAACTTTTGACCGGTAGTACGTAAATAAAACATAATTGAGACATACTGAGACATAATTGAAACATAAAACTCCATTAGGCTAATTTAATTAGGCTGTTTTATTTACTATAAAGAGTAACATATATAACATATCCTTCTAGCTACACAAGCACGATTTCACATGCAATCGAGTTCTCGCCATTCAGAAATTGCATATGTTTTACATTGTTGCTGCAAGGGGTGCTATAATTAGCTTTAGCTCTTCTTTATCATCAGTTTTCTTTATCAGGTCAACTACTGCCATGGTGTCATAACCGTTTGAAGAGAATCTTGCTGAGCAAGTTAGTTAAAGTGAAATTGTTGCCACTAATATTTGAAGGTAACTCTACCGCCCCCTTGAGTACTGGGGTTTGGTACCACAGTAATTTACGTGAATAACGCAAGTATATTTTCTGACTTAAAGGTGCACTCAGTAACTTTTGTTTTTGTGTCATCTAGCAACTTGGATGTAGCATCATTTAAAATCAATAGTTTTCAGTTTCAGATGCCATTGTAGAAATTTAGTATTCACAGTCAGCCATAATTACTTAAATCAATGAGTGAAAGTGTCAAATAACAGGACGGTTACTGAGATTAAACGAGTAGTATTCGGCTGGTCATGTGATTCTAACATGGCAGCCCCCATGTGTGGACCCTCTCCATGTAGAATAAAACAGCTTTTATAAGGTTACTGATATGACGATGACATGATATCATCATGATGGTGCCGCAGATGGCTGCCTCAGTGTGGAGCTCCTCAGTTCTTTTGTTGTTTTTGTTTATTTGTCCTGTGTTTAGTAATCTTTTTCCAGTCAGTTTTACCAGAGACGTACTGCTGAACATTCGACAGCATATACCAGACAATCTTTTCCCGGTTTTCGAATATTCAGACGTTTTGCTAGACATTTTAGTTGGAGGCACAGCTCTGCTCTTCAAGAGACGCAGGCAAGGAAGACGAGCCGGTGCGCTGGTCAAACTCCGTCGGCGCGGATTTCGAACAGCGCTGCCGAGTATTCACTTAAGCGAATCTCCACTCTCTTCCTAACAAAACGGACGCACAACATCTCCTCACCCGCACAAACAAGGACTTTTCAACCTCTGCTGCCTTGTGCTTCATAGAAACCTGGCTGAGTGAAGCCATTCCGGACAGTGTGTTACATCTGCCGGCTTTCAGCTGTTCAGAGCGGATCACATCGCGGAGTTAACGGGGAAAACGAGAGGCGGTGGAACATGCTTTTACATCAGTGAAAGTTTGTGTACAGATGTAACAACGTTAAAGAGGATGTGCTTTCCTAATTTGGAAGCGCTCTTTATTAACTGTAAGCCTTTCTACTCGCCGCGGGAGTTTTCCTCGTTTATTCTGGTGAGTGTGTATATCGCGCCAAACGCGTGTGTGAACACAGCGCTGCAACAGCTGGCTGATCAGATCAAAGACACAGAACAACAATACCCGGACTCAGTTATTATTGTTCTTGGGGATTTTAACAAAGCAAATCTTGCACGTGAACTGCCCAAATACAAACAGCACATCACATGCCCCACCAGAGACAGGAATATACTGGATCATTGCTACACAACAATAAAGGATGC
This sequence comes from Myxocyprinus asiaticus, assembly GCF_019703515.2. Taxonomy (NCBI): domain Eukaryota; kingdom Metazoa; phylum Chordata; class Actinopteri; order Cypriniformes; family Catostomidae; genus Myxocyprinus; species Myxocyprinus asiaticus. The sequence continues at coordinate 19,061,909 of NC_059386.1, forward strand.
ATATCGCTCTGTCCCCAGAGCAGCTTTGGGACTCTCTGATCACTTTCTGGTTCATCTTCTTCCAACCTACAGGCAGAAATTAAAATCAACCAAGCCAGTAGTAAGGACTGTAAAGAGATGGACCAATGAAGCAGAGTGGGAACTACAAGCCTGCTTCGATTGCATGGATTGGAGTGTTTTTGAGGCTGCAGCCACAGACCTGGACGAGCTCACAGATACTGTTACATCATATATCAGTTTCTGTGAAGATATGTGCATTCCTACTAGGACTTATTTAAAGTTCAACAATGACAGACCGTGGTTTACAGCAGAGCTCAGGCAGCTTCTTCAGGCCAAAGAGGAAGCTTTGGATAAAGTCTTGTACAATCAGGCCAGGAACACACTGAACAGGGAAATCAGAGTGGCTAAAAAAAGATACACTGAGAAGCTGAAAAACAAGTTTTCAGCTAACGACCCTGCATCAGTGTGGAGTGGCATGAAACAACTCACAAATTACAGGACTCCTACCCCCAACCCTGTAGGGAATCAACAACTGGCTGACGACCTGAATGTGTTCTACTACAGATTTGAAAGGCCCAATCTCACACCCCACACCCACTCTGACCTTCACTTCACACAAACACCAACACCTCCTGCAACCCCCCTCCTGCTACTCAACCTGCACTTAAGATCTGTGAAGATGATGTGAGCCGCTTCTTTCGGAAACAAAAGACGAGGAAAGCTTCAGGCCCAGATGGCGTCTCACCAGCGTGTCTTCGGTCCTGTGCTAACCAGCTGGACCCCATCTTCACACAGATCTTCAATAGATCACTGGAGCAGTGTGAAGTCCCATGCTGCTTCAAACGCTCAATCATTATTCCTGTCCCAAAGAAACTAAAAATCACAGGACTTAACGACTACAGACCTGTTGCCCTGATGTCTGTGGTCATGAAATCATTGAGAAACTGGTGTTGGCCCACCTGAAGAACATCACTGGACCCTTTCTAGATCCCCTTAATTTGCTTATCGAGCAAACAGGTCTGTGGATGATGCAGTCAACATGGGATTGCATCATATCCTGCAACATCTGGACAGACCAGGGACATATGCAAGGATCCTTTTTGTGGACTTCAGTTCGGCTTTCAACACCATCATCCCAGCTATACTCCAGAATAAATTACACCAACTCTCTGTTCCCATGTCTATCTGTCAGTGGATTACCAGCTTTCTGACGGACAGGCAGCAGCTTGTGAGACAGGGGAAACTCACTTCTAGTACCTGTACAATCAGCACTGGTGCCCCTCAGGGATGTGTGCTCTCCCCACTACTCTTCTCCCTCTACACCAATGACTGCACCGCCAAGGACCCCTCTGTCAAGCTCCTGAAGTTTGTAGACGACGCCACTGTCATCGGCCTAATCCGAGATGACGATGAGTCTGCATACAGAAGGGAGGTTGAACAGCTGGCTGTCTGGTGCAGTCAAAACAACCTTGAACTGAACACGCTCAAAACGGTGGAGATCATTGTGGACTTTAGGAGGAACACCCCAACACTGACCCCCCTCACCATTCTAAACAGCACTGTGGCAGCAGTGGAGTCATTCAGGTTCCTGGGCACTACCATCTGAAGTGGGAGAGCCACATTGACTCCATTGTGAAAAAGGCCCAGCAGGGGTTGTACTTCCTTCACCAGCTGAGGAAATTCAACCTGCCACAGGCGCTGCTGATACAGTTTCTCTGCACTTCAATAACTGTCTGGTTTGGTTCAGCTATGAAATCAGACATCAGAAGACTACAAAGGACAGTTCGAACTGCTGAGAGGATTATTGGTTGCCCCCTGCAACCCCCTTCAAGAACTGTACACTTCCAGAGTGAGGAAAAAGGCTGGTAAAATCACTCTGGACCCCACTCACCCTGCCCACTACCTTTTTGAACTTTTGCCTTCAGGCCGACGCTTCAGAGCTCTGAGCACCAGAACCGTCAGGCACAGGAACAGTTTTTTCCCTCAGGCTATCCATCTCATGAACAGTTAAATTGCCACATTGAGCAATAACTATGTGCAATACACAGTTTAGTCTTTTTTATATTTATCCAACACATCCAACCTCTTCTGCCATTTCATTCCTCCGTAAAATAAGGCTATTTAACACATCCAGATATTATTTTTGTTATTTTGTTATTAGCTACATTGTAGCATTTAGTAATTTTAGCGCAGAAGCATGACACTGAACTGATGTGGAGCGTGAGAAGTGCACATCTTGGTGCGAGCTTCTGCCAATGACTCGGCAACTGCACAACGGGGCATGAAACAAATCATTTTTAGTGAAAATTCAAATGAAGATCACGATGAACATATTTGGAACTATATCAGATTGCAGGGGGATTTTTTAGCCCAGAGCCCCCGTTAATTTCCGACCCTGGATGGAACAAGAGATGGAGATGAGAGATGTAACAGGTGTTTAAGTGTCTCTCTTCATCATGCAGCTGGTATGTTACACCAAGCATTTTTGCTATTTCTGTCTTTCTTGCAAATATGCTGCATTATGAATAATAAAGGAGCACCAAGATATGAAAGGCGTTCGCCGTCACGTGCTTGCAATGTTAACAGCTTTGTTAATTATAAACAGGAACGATATAGTTTTATTGTGTCGCTCGCTTATGGAGACATGGTATAACGCCATTTGCATGTGGAATTAACAGGTTTAGAAAGGTTTATGCATCCGTAACATCTTATGTTCAGTAACTATGTGACAAAGCGCTCCTTACTGTGTGCACTTATACTAAATTCAACAAGTGCTCAAGGTGCTGCTGACTGCTGCACGAGAGAGAAAGGGAGAGACAGAATGGATTTACTTGCACAGCTTCTGGAATTACAGTTTGATACAAAAACAAGTTTATTGATTTGATTTGTTCATCTGTATCTAGTGGTTTACTAATTCGCTGCTGCACTGTAAAGTGATTAAAAGTGTGTGGGATTTTTCCGCATTATGGGGGTGGAACTTGCGGGAATGAATGCAATTGTGCACAATACCTGCAGTCCCGCGCCGGATTTCAGTCCCTGCAAACTGTATTATTTAAAATATGAAAGTTGCCCTGGTTCCCCTCCTTTATGATTTCATTATACAAAAAGCAAAACATTACTCTGCAATCTGCTAAATTAAAGCTGCATCAATAAACTTTTTTTCTCATAATTTTTTTTTCTCATTAAAATCATATCTTACACATGCTGATCTTTTTCTTCATGTTAGCCATGTGTTATCTTCAAAAAGATCTTCAGAAGTGAAGTGGAGGATCTGCAAAGTGTGTAGGATGAGCTTCTATGCAAGAAGACTCCATCCAGACTTCATTAAAGGAGCAATTTTCTCTTTAGGGAATAAACTGAATACATGAAATTTTAAATGAAGACCATTGCACTTTCCCTTAGTTTATGCAAGCAGGTCTTTGGACAGAGGATTAGAAACATTAAACACTGACAGGCAAATGCACCCCCACTCCTGCACACAAAGTATAATAAGTTCGCTTTTTGAAATTGGAGTTCCTTGCTCAGAAAGCAGCCCAGTTTTATGTGATCTTACTTTGAAGCTTTTGAGAAGCCATTCTGTCATACTGAAGAAAAGAGTGTGCAAAAAAGAATGAAAATTACTCTAAGCTCTGCAATGATTGCATCAACTACAAACCAGAACAGCAGAGGAAGAAACAAGCATTAATGATTATAATTACAGCAAGTTCTTTTGACTTTTGGAAGATCACAGTAAGAAAAAATGCCTTATATGGCAAATATGGGATTCATTCTCTTCTAAGTGTAGAGAGATGATGTTTTTTCGATGGAGTGAGTTCTGTCTGCATATTTATTTTAGCTGTTGGTCTACACTATGTACAGTTACATCAGATGGACAGCTTTGGTCATTGCATCATATTTCACTGTTTTCCAGCATCTCGTGGCATTTATGTTGCAATAAAGGACAAAGTATACATGACAATGCGTAATCGAATATTTAAAAGAAGGACGTCAGCTAGAAAGTGTTAAATAAATGTCGCAAACAAACATGTCTCCAGAGTCCTGCATTCTGTTCCATTCCACTAGTTGAGAAGCAAAATTGTGTAAGACAATAAAACTTTCGGAGAATACAGAGATGACAGTACGTTCTAATTTTAATGTTCTTACCCCATTGGCAATTTTTTTTATTTTTTAGTGCTTAAACCTTACTAAATTGTGATAGATTTTTGATTTAAAAAAGAAAAAACAATTGGCCAATGGTTTAAAATAAAAATACACTTAAGATATTTTCTCTGAAAACAAGTCTTAATATCTTATGCAATTTTGCTTCTTTATAAACATTGTTGAATAATGTTGCTGCCCCAGACTCAAGTCACTTACAGTGTCCATGAACCATTGCTGTCCTAAGGTTATCTAGCAAGATTCCACCCAAAATGCCACTGTAAACAGTCACAAAACGAAAAAGAAATTGTTTTATAGTTGAATAAAATAAAGTGAAATTATGGTGTTTTCGTCAACCTGGTCTCATAGAAACACATTACTAGTGTTGTCAAAAGTACCGGTACTTCGTAACCAAGTCGGTACTAACATAAAAAAGATGTAACGATACCAGTGTTTCTGCAGTACCGATAGTAGCGAGCACCGACTGAATCCCATAGTCTGAATGACACACAACTGCTTTCAAATGCTCACACGTTTTTTTGAGCGTGTGCTCTGTTACTCCCTTTACATTGAAATGCACAATTAATCAAATTCAAATCGTGATATGACCTAGTGTGGTTATTAAACTGCAAAAGACTGCAATCTTATTCTGTATGAGCTGCGTGTTTTAAATGAATGTGTGAAGCAGACCACTTATACATTTGAAACTCCACAGACATTGAGAATAATTTGCATTGTAAGAGGAGAGGAGCGCTAATCTACTGTGAAGCACGCAGCACCTGTAGACTATACAGTATATTTATATAATTAAATCACAACACTTGCACTGTTAACGATCACACTGGGCCATGTGGTGAACTGTTTATCCCTCAGAAGAAGTGAAGCTTCTGTCAAAACCACACACTTCATAATAAAAGCTAGATACCTGTAATTGAAGAAATTGTAACAGAAATATATTACAACTTTATAGTAAAATGTCATATTCACTCTAGTAATATTATTATTAATAATAATAAATAATGATTAATAAATAATGATTAATAATAAAAAATTAAGCAATATATCACAAGCAAGAGTGCTGCTGAATATTTTTTTTTAAATGCAATGGTATGTTGAAAAGTAATTGTTATATTTTTACTTGTTAAAAGTTTTTAAAAGAAATTTAATAAAAAAAAAAAAAGAAAAAAAAAATAGGCTAAAGGAGTGTGTTCAATAGCACATTACCATATTAGCATATTTTGCTGTTATATCGAAATTGGTATAGAGAACCACAAAATTTAGCTGGTATCGGTACCGACTACTGAAATTTTGGTATCGTGACAACACTTCACTTTACTATACTTACATTTTTGCTCAATTATTTTTACATGGCTTGTTGTACGTATTGCGACAGTGACTTTTATTTCCTCTTTCGAAATCAGTTTAATTTGCTTAATTTTTACCCTGCTCCTCACACAATGCTAAGTAAAAGTATATTTGCAATACATAACCAACTACATTTACAAGCTTGTTCGAGTGCAATCAAATTGCGCAGTATCTGTACGAGTCCTGAAGAGCACGTGATTTGACACATGTGCCGAAAGTGTCAACTTGATGTGGTTGCTTAAAATGTTTTTCATTTTTATCTCACATTTGCTTTTTTTATGATATTATTGGTTAGGTTAAGGTTTAAGGTTTAGGGTAGGGAGGTAGGTTTTGTTGATTTAAAACTTGATAGAGCATTAACCTTCAAATTCTCATCTGTTTAAAAAAAAAGAAAAGAAAAAAAAACCTAGCTTTAAGCGCCACACTGTGGACATTTCACCATGGAACCATGTAATTTACAGTAATTTTGCAAAAAATATACTAGAGTCCCCATTTTTTCATGAGATCTGGCTCATTTTGTGATTGATCATTGTTGTAAGTTCTGAATACTCAGGTACTCATTCCCATCCCTAATCAAGACATTGTGGATCCATTAATCCACATACAGACAAAGAGTGGGGGTCAGCTTGAGGTCAGCCACACTACAGTAACCCTCAACAAACTCAGAGTTAAAGACTTTGATCAAGAGGTACATCAAAAGAAGGCAAAACTGAATAATCAATGTATGAATGAAAGGAGAGTGATTTAAAGGTAGATGGCATCACAGATTGTCTAAATGAAAATTTAGATAACGCATAATCAAAAATTTCTTCAGACACAGTAACATTTGTTATTGAAATAACCTGATCGAATTAGGGGTTTCACGAAAACTCAGAATGATTGCAAGTCACTGAATGGATGCAAGTGTAATATGGGCCAGGTTGGAATTGCCTGCTCAATTCAGGTCAGGTTCACACTGTAATACCATTTCTTCTCATTTCAGATAAGATTAGATTCACAGCTGTACAATAACAGCCTTTTTCATTCCAACAAATCCCTGTGAGGCTGTGTTTTATCTGCGGCTTCATTTTGCCATTTAATTACATTCAGAATTCAGACTATTATGCATGACGGATGTTGTGAGACAACTGACGCACAATTGCTTGGGTGAATGAGAAATGTGAACCGGGGAATTCACATGAGTTCTGTGGTTTATCACAACATCCTCAAGTCAGTGAGGTGAAACTAAGACGTAACTATATACATAACCAGCTTTTTCCTATAAAACCACACAAAGAAATAAATCTAGTCTGGACTTGTTGCTTACTAAAAAGCATTACCACATCCTCTAGTGGCGAGTGAAATAATTTTGTATTGAGGTAAATGATCTGGATTTACAGAAATCAACCCATCTCAGAAAACAAAGATGTCTAGGTTGGATTTCTCATTTACAAAACTTTCCCAGGGAGTTGCTGAGGAAGCATTTTCAGACAGAGCTGCTGTGGTCATAATCCAGTTCATTCACATTTCATCAGAGTCATTAGGGTGAGATGAAGTGTGTTTTTTAGTGTTCTCCTGCACAACAGTGAAAAGGCACTGAGGGAAGGGAGTTGACACACATCTGCACACATACGCTCTCTACTTCTTCATTTCCTTCCAATTATTTCTCTCTCCTTCTCTACACAACCTTCCTTTGTCTCCAAGGTGCATGACGAACATCCAAATGACGAACTCTGTACTTTTCTTAATCAGTATTTTGTCTTGTTTTCAAGTAAGAAACATCTAAATGTCCTTAAAAATGACACATTTACTTGAGAGGCAAAATGACAAAAGTTATTAAGTCTTGTTTACAGAGGAATCTAAAGAAATGTACTGATTAGGCTTAAAACAAGAAAAAAATAAAATAAAATATTTGTCAGTGAGGTATGAAAAATGTAACTAACTAACTTAAATAAACTTAATTCAAAGGGACTTTTGCTGTGCATCTTCCCAAAGCATTGCAAATGACGTAATCAAATCTAAATTGCTAAAATATATATGGAAAAATATATATAAAACTACTGAATATAAGTATAGAATCACTATATATATATTAGGTTTGTTGCAAATTATTCTGATTTATACAAATATACGCACACTGAGCACTTTATTAAGAACACTATGGACCTAATAAAGTGCTCGACGTGGTCTTCTGCTGTTGCAGCCCATCCGCCTCAAGGTTCGATGTATTGTGCATTCTGAGAAACTATTCTGCTCACTACAATTGTACAGAGTGGTTATCTGAGTTACCATAGTCCTTTCTGTCAGCTCGAACCAGTCTGGACATTCTCTGTTGACCTCTCTCATCAACAAGGCATTTCCATCCACAGAACTGCCGCTCACTGGATGTTTTTTGTTTCTGGCACCATTCTGAGTAAACTCTAGAGACTGTTGTGCGTGAAAATCCCAGGAGATCAGCAGTTACAGAAATACTCAAACCAGCCCGTCTGGTACCAACAATCATGTCATGGTCAAAATCACTGAAATCAAATTTTTTCCCTATTCTGATGGTTGATGTGAACATTAACTGAAGCTCCTGACCCGTATCTGTATGATTTTATGCACTGCACTGCTGCCACTCGATTGGCTGATTAGATAATCACATCAATATGTAGGTGTGCAGGTGTGCCTAACAAAGTGCTCCGTGAGTGTATAAGAGTCCAGTGAGACAAACTCGGTTGAGTCATTCACCTTGGTAGGTCTGTCTTTAAAGGCTTATAAGTTATTGTTAAGAATCAATGCCAACAGATGTATGAAAGAAGACCTATTGCATTTCAATATACATAGATTATGATGAAATCATCACTGTTAGTTACATTTTTAACATTCAATGTTTCTGAACATTTTATCAATGGAAGTCAATGGAAGATGTTTCCTCTTAAATTTATTAAAAAGGATAACATTATTTACAAAGCCATGTTTAAATGGAGTCTAAGCATTAAGTAATCCAGACTTGATTAATTGCAGAAGTTTGATACTTAAGGTTAGGGGTGTATCGATATTTTTGTCTTGTTATCCAGTACAATATCTTAACATCCTTCAAAGAAGATGAATTTACTTGAGAAAAGAAATTGCCTTGGATATTAAGACTTGTTTTAACAGAATATATCTTGGATTAAGTTTAATTAAATAATTAATGAGGTTTAGGCTTACAACAGGGAAAAACAACAGTGTAAGAAATTATCTTAATTATTAATTCAATATATATTTTCAGTAAACAAATCTTATCTTACACAATTTTGTGTCTCAAGTAAATCTAATTTGTTTTAAGGATATTTTTTTTTTTTACCGGAAATCAAGACAAAATACTGATTAAGAAGATTCTTTTTTTGCAGGGTAACCAGAATGTTTGAGAAATATAAATACAGTGCTGCCTTGCATGCATTATAATCATGTTCTTTATGACCTTTTTCACTTTCATTGCATACCCTGCCTTTCTTCCTCCATCTCTCTCCAGCCCACTTGTCTCCTCACTTTTTTTGTGTCTGTAAAAATCCACTCTAGTGAGCAGAGTTGAGAGGAGACAGTGCTGAAGGACAGGAGGAGGAAGAAACAAGTCCTTTGGGTTCAGAGCACAGCAGGCATGGCGGGCTTGTTGGCTTGCTGAAGGGCCTGTAGATTGGCACTTCCAGGTCATTGTGTGACAGAGCTACAAAAGCACATTCAGGCATTTAGTTGAGTTAGGTGTCTCAGTAGCATTGCTGCTCAGACTTCCTATTCATATATTTATGTTTTGAACAGAAGCTGATTTACTAATCCAGCTTGCAAAAGAGTGCAAATATCATACCAGGACAATTATGCATGTTGAAAATAATGTATACTAAACTAGGCCTCAAAAGACAAGTTTGAGCCCAAAGATATTGAAAATGCATTGAACTTATAATCATGTCAGTAATAAACTAGTCTCACGTAGCCAGACTTTTGACTTGCGGCATAAAATCTGGTCTACACAAAAGTCTCATGAAAACTCAATATAATTAATACGAGATGACAAAATCGTAAGGTAACGTACAACAGAATTCAAATTAATACAATACAGGCATCAAATTTTAGCTAGTGTCCTATCCAACACTTTATTTTCAGAAGGGTTTGGGTAAGAGGTTACACTTTATGGTTAGGTTTCGGTTAGGGGGTGAACTTAGGAAAAATGTAAAAAACATAATTCGTTAGTTTGTTTATTTTTCACTATGGGAGTAAAAGTTATTTTGCTATTTCTTACTATTATTACAACTTGTCATGAGACACAGGTTAAGTTTACATTAGGCTTGGGATCGCTTATTGATAATCAGAAGATGTTCCCAATTATTATTGATATATATCATTTTTTTTTTTGTTTTGTTTTTTTTTGCAGATATAAATAGGGCTGCTCGTTGCACAATAGTCTTTGGCCCCGATTTACTAAGATATGAAATAACTGGTGCTAATTTTCTTGTGCAATCTTTGAAATTGTGTGTGCGCATCATGGCCGTTTTTCAGGTGATTTACTAAGAAAAATGTGCAAATAACTACAGTACACGTGCAAATATGCTGGACACACCCTCCAAAAGGAGGCTTTTGCGCATGGTACTTGCACCAAATGCAACTAAAGTCAGGGTTGGGGAATAACGGAATATATGTAACGGGAATACGTATTTAAAATACAAAATATAAGTAACTGTATTCCACTACAGTTTAAATAATTGGTAATTAAAATACAGTTACATTCAAAAAGTATTTTGATTACTGAAGAGATTACTTTGCATTTTATTGTCATTTGTTTCATTTAATATTTAGTCCTTTCAGATGGAAAACATTTATACATATAAATGATGCGATCCAAAGTGCATTTGAACAGTGGTGAAACACTTTCTTATGATGTGTTACATTCATACAAGCAGACAGAGAAGTAAGTTTGAAGTAAGTTTGGAGCAGAAGAAATAGAAATAAACCTTGTGTAAATTGTCAGCTTTACGCTAAGCTAAAATGCTATTTCTAGCCATTTTACATGCACGTTACCAGGCACGGTCATATTTTTTATCGAGAAAATTCACGTTGAATCATAATTTCTTTTTTTCTAGTAAGTAACCTTTGATATTAAGGCAAAAATCATATTCTTAATAATAATTTTTGTATTGTTTTCCTGTAAAAATATCTAAAAATATCTCAAAAATCCTTAAAACAAGATCAATTTGATTGATAATAATAATAATAATAATAATAATAATAATAATATTAATAATAATGGGTATTTTTACTACATTAAGAAATCACAGAAATATATTAGGCCTACAATTTATTTTAAATAACTAATAATAACTATATTCATATTATTATACCCAAGTAGGCCTAATATTTCTCTAATAATTTAATAAACTTGTACGTGGCATTGCTATGGGATCTGGTTAAACCTTCGAGATGATTTCACCTTCTTCTGTCTACAAAAACCTGGTGTCATAGGGTTGTTTAAGATTTATAAAGGAACTTGTAGTGAACAATTCAAGTAAATTTGGAGCGTTGTAGGCCTACATATATCAGCGCATGTTACCAAACCAACACCGATGCAACATGTCTGTTATTTTGTGCATGAGATGAAATTTGTGGTGCAGCACAGAGTTGCCTCATGTGTGCTCACTCAGAACAGAGCTGTGCACGAGCAATTCTGGGACGTCCCTGGAAAAGACGGTGCTGGATGGCTCCAAAATTTTTACATATCTGTCTGGATTCATGGTGTTCTCACAGATGTGCGACTTACCCATACGATGGGCACTGACATACTCCTGGCCCATACAGACACTGGCTTTTGGACTTGACGCTAATAACAGCTTGAATGATCCTTTTCCTCTTTGGCCCGGAGAACATGTCGGCTGTGTTTTTCAAAAACTATTTGAAATGTGGACTCATCGGACCGAAAAACACAGTTCCACTGTTTTATTTTCCATCTAAGATGAGACCGAACCCAGAGATTTGACAGCGCTTCTGGACAGTGTTGATGTATGGCTTCTGCTTTGCATAGTAAAGTCTTAACTTGCATCTGTGGATGCAGCGGTGAGTGGTGTTGACTAACAAAGGTTAACTAAAGTAATCCCAAGCCCATGTTCATGATATCCATTACAGATGAGTGATGTTTTTAAGAGCAGTGATGTCTGAGGGATCAGAGATCACGCGCATTCAGAAATGGTTTTCATTTTCTCCTTTACGCACCGAGATTTGACCAGATACCTTGAATCTTTTAACTATATTGTGCACTGTAGAAGGTGAAATGCCCAAAATCCTTCCTATTTGTCTTTGGGGAACACTGTTCTCAAAGTGCTGGATTATTTGCTGAAGCAAATTGACAAGTCTTGAATGATCCTTGCTCTTGAAGGATTAGGCTATTTTTGGAGGCTCCTTATATACTATGACACGATTGCCTCACCTGTTTAACATCTCCTGTTTCACATCACCTTGTTGTTTTAACTCGTCAAATTGTTATTAGTCTTAAATTGCCCATCTCAACTTTTTGGGAGCGTGTTGCAATCATCTGATTTGAAATGACTGTACATTAAAAAAAAAACAAAAACAAAAAAACAATGAAATTCACAAGGTAAACCATCATATAATTTGAAGTTGTAGTGCTTTCAATATAGCAAAGGGTGAATATAATTTACAAATCACTCCTTTTTGTTTTTATTAGCATTTTTCATACTGTCCCAACTTTTTCCAGAATTGAGGTTGTACGTGGTTTCTTATACGTAATGCAGCATTTCCGGGGTTAAATGTCCACTTAGTGGCTTCTAAAGGCGAGTTACATTTTCTCCCAAACAGATGAGGTTTTTAAGGTTAATGTTCTATCGTGTTTTAAATCAATAAACCGACCTCCCTACCCTAAACCTTAAACCTAAACCTAACTGATAGTGCCATAAAAAGCAAATGTGATGTGACAAAACACAACTGCTAAAACAACCATGTCACTCTGTGGTGCTTCTATGACACTTGTGGCTCATGTGTTGACTTGCATGCTCTTCATGTAGTTTGTTATATTAAGCATATATGCTAAATTAATTTCCTTACAAGTCCTGTGGTATAGTAAACATTTTTAGATGTCATAAGATAATAGTATGTGAGGAAAAGGGTGAAAAGTAAGTGTTTATGAAATGATACTCTGCCATTTTTCTCGTGGTTTGTGTGAAAGTGTATAAAGTCATTGTTGTTGTAGCGCCTCTAGTGGTCATTTCACCGGGAAACTAAAAGTCAGATTTCTTGATAATTTTCCACTAATTTCTCCCCATCATTTTTGTCTCCTCCATGCACAAACATGCTAACTATAAACACACTTCCATGTCTCAACAAATTTTAAAACTGGCAGAATCTTCGTATCAGTTTTCTTTTAGAGTTTGAGATTAGACATTTGAGATTTGACATTAGAGTTTTTGAGGTTGTGGTTGCAAGATGGAAAGGCTCTCAGTGGAGTTTCACGACAGCCCAGTTGGCACAGTTTAGAAGGAAAAACTCCATATGCCCTACAGCCTAAATAGAGACATCCAAACAAACTCCCAAGAGTACTTTACTTTATATGACTAAACATTAAGTTGACCAGATTTCTGAAATGACAAACAGGGACATGTCTAGTTCAGTGATAAACATGTCATTGAAATTTCACATTATTTATGAATTAAATGAGGGGGGCAATTTGGATGTTATGTATTTTGACCATGGTGAATGTAGTAATGTCATGAACTATAGTATATCATACTCTGTTGAATATGTCTCAATGAAATTCTGATATGGGGGTAAAGTTGACAATTTTTTAATTGTCTTCTGTTACAAATGAGTTCATTCTTTTCTACACTGTATACAGTAGATGACATTGTGGCATAAAAGTGAACTAAACACAAACATTTCTAAACAATGATTGAATATTGGAACAGTTGAAGCAGACTCCACAGCACAGAGACACCTGCCCTTGGTCACACTCTTTACATTAGTCTTCTAACTCTCTTCTAAAATTCCTTCTCTTTTCCTCTTTTCATTCACCTTTACCTGGCACTTTCCTAAAAGTAAGACAGTAGACTGCTAACTTGCTTGCTGGCAAACTGGCAGAGAAATTTCAAAAGAACTGAGCTCACTTGACTACCATTTCCCTCAGCATTACAACTGAAATCATCCTCATTAAAGAGTATTTGATGCAAGGGCTAAATTATACAGCTTGTGAAGAGTTCCTGCATGCAGTGATGGAATCTGGGGATTTTGTGGACCATACCAGCTGACTGAAATATCTTTGAGCCAAGCCTGACATAGTCAATTTATTGAAATATTCTAGCTCAATGAGAGGCAGTCTTTTTTCTGATGCTGCAAAATATGTCATTGCACTCCACCATATTACAAGCTGTGTCATTGCCAGGCAAAAAGAGAGGCATTTTTGGATTATTACTGTCAGCATGTCAGTGAGAATGGTACAGACTTCCATCACCTCAGATTGCCACAGCCTTTGAGCACTCTGTTCTGTTGTTATCTACAACTATGACAAGACCTCTGGGTTTTGAAAGTGGGGACATATCTTGGTTGTTGCAATGTTTTTAGACAGGAATCATAATCCTAAAACACCCAAATACCCTGTATGGATGGGTATTGCAGACACTGTGAATTCAGACAGTAGGTTTAATGTTCTGTAGTTGATATTGGTCTGTGCAAATTCAAACCACTGCCCCTAGTGGCCAAAGCTGGAAGTGTTGTTGACCATTTTCTGGGTAAAGTGTCCACAGAGTGGCACCAAAAGCGAGTTGTATTTTTAGTTGAATATGATGTAATACAGTAAACAGGAATCATATTTCATTAACTCTACTCCCTAACCCAAACCCCAACCCTAAACCTAATCATCAGTGGAGAAAAAATGTGATTGTACATTAAAAATGCACTCAGAATCGTGCTCACCATTGTTTACTTGAATGCAATTGCTTCCTGTTTCGATGGGACCAGAACCCGTGTTTAAGAGATTGCTCGTGCACTGCACTATCAGTAGCATAAGAGGGCAATGTGATACTACTTAAATTGATGAAGAAATGTCTGAAGGGAGATGCTGGTCAATAATTCTGCAATTCAGTCAATATCAGGGTACATGAACTTTCGGAAGCAGCATGACGATTTCCCATGTTGAGCTGGCAGATGGTAGGTTATAGGTGAAAATGAACATTTTAAAGCACATATTTATCTTGTAATACTCAGCAAGAACATAAGTCTTTAAATACATGTAATACATACACCAATTAGCCAAAACATCATGACAACTGACAGGTGAAGCAAATTATGTTGATCATCTCCTAACAAGGCAACATGTCAAGGCTGGGTAGATTAGATGGTAAGTGAATAATCATTACTCGTAGTCAGCGTGTTGAATGCAGGAGAAATGGGCAGGATTAAAGACATAAGCAACTTTGACAAGGGCCAAATTGTTAAGGCCAGATGACTGGGTCAGAGCATCTCTGAAACAGCAAGGCTTGTGGGGTGTTCCCAGTCAGCAGTGGCGAGTACTTACCAACAGTGGTCTGAGGAGGGACAAACCGGCAACAGGGTGTTGGATGCCCAAGTCTCATCGATGTGCGAGGGCAATGAAGGCTATCCCATCGGGTCCAAACTGACAGAAGGTCTACTGATGGTGGTTACGGGAGGAACGTGTCACAACACACAGTGCATTGCACCCTGCTACTTAATGGGCCTGTCAGAGTGCACATGATGACCCCTGTCCACAGTCGAAAGCACTTACAATGGGCACGTGAGCATCAAAACTGGACCTTGGAGCAGTGGAAGAAGGTCGCCTGGTCCGAGTCCCATTTTCGTTTACATCACTTGGACGGCTGTTTATGTGTGCACCATTTACCTGGGAAAGTGATGGGACCAGGATGCACTGTGGAAAGATGACAAGCAGGTGGAGGGAGTGTGATGCTCTGGGCAATGTTCTGCTGGGAAACCCTGGGTCTGGCCATTCATGTGGACATCAATTTGACATGTGCCACCTACCTAAACATCGTTGCAGACCTGGTACACCCCTTCATGGCAATGGTATTCCCTGATGGCAGTGGCCTCTTTCAGCAGGATAATGTGCACTGCCACACTGCACACATTGTTCGGGAATGGTTTGAGGAACATGATGAAGTGTTCAAGGTGTTGCACTGGCCTCCAAATTCCCCAGATCTCAATCCGATTGAGCATTTGTGGGATGTGCTGGACCAACAAGTCCAATCCACGGTGGCTCCACCTCGCAACTTACAGGACATGATACAACAGGACAACTTCAGGGGTCTTGCAGAGTCCATGCCTTGGCAGGTCGGTATTGTTTTGGTGGCACACAAAGGACCAACAGCAAATTAGGCAGGTGGTCATAATGTTTTGCCTCATCGATGTAAATATTGAATTAACAATGATGTTTTTTAGAAGTTTTTTAAAACTTTAATATTTTATATATATTCTATAATATTGGTATAACAGTTTGGGAAAGGAGGATGTGGGAGCCGAATCTACATTCAACGAGACTTTAAATAGAACACAACATCAAACTGATAACACAGCAACATAAAACACACACACACACACACACACACACACACACACACACACACACACACACACACACACACACACACACAGAGAGAGCAGCCATGTCTCTCTCTCTCTCTCTCTCTCTCTCTCTCTCTCTCTCTCTCTCTCTGGCATCCCCGGCTCTTCCTTTATCTCCCTTCCGCTGATTAGGCAACTCAGCGCCGGGTATGCCTCCTCACGGCCCAGCCACGCCCTCCTCCTCATCACAATTGGTTACTGTGTATATTGTTCAGTTTCAGAATTGTAGCCTACTCAATATTTTATTCATAAATTTTATGCGTAACTGTACTGTATTCATAAAATCTCAAAATGATCTTTGCAGTGCTAGTTTCAAGGATACTGCAAAACAGGACTGCATATTTAATTGGAATATTATTAAGGCACAGTACCCAGTCCTCAATAAATTCACAGTATGCCCAACTCTTCAGTCACTACTACACCACTGCTTTGAAGTGCCCTTAATGCATATGCAAGCCTGAAAAAAAGCTGGGCATGTTTTGCAGTGTCATTTGTGCATGGTATATTAAGAATAATTGTTTCAGAAATTATGCTGTCTCTGCTTATAGATGATTATCTTCTTGCATTGTCATGTTGGAACAGAAATTCTCCTCCCCAGTTTGTTGCCACAAAGTTGGATGCACACAATTCTTTACAATGTCATTCTGTGATAAATAGTTTAATATGTCTCTTAAAGAAATACAAAGTCACTGTCTTCTGCTTTTAAACAGCAATTCTTTATCCAGTCTAACCAAAGTTGGCTGAGGGGAGGTAAATTTAGGCTTATAAAATCTGGCATAAATCCTATAACCGGACATATGTCTGCTCAGTGATGACGCAGAAAACAGATCAGTGAAATTATCCTCTAGATGCAAGTCTGTGTGGTAAATTCATTTGACTTGTTTTTGCAAACAGTCTTTGTTGATACAAACATCTTCCTTGCCTGAATATTCACCAAATTTGGTTGGAAATAATTTATAATCCTCCTGTTTGTATGCAATTTCCATTAATTCCTAATGCATTACAGTTAATGGTCCAGCAGTGGTGTTACAGATTGGGCAATGACAGAAAAACAAGATTTTCAGAGCTTTGAGATCACAAATAAGTACAAGTGAATGATCTGATAAAACGCCTTACTACAAGCAAGATTTACAGCAGATCTTTAAACTATGAAATTGGAATCAACTTTATAACACACCCAGTGCACCCAAAGGAAATCAAAATAGTTTGTGGACTCCAGGAGTCAAAAAATAGGATAAATATGCCTTGTCTGTCTGCTAAGACAGCTGAGTGAATCTCACTAACAAATGTACACATTATATTTCAACCCCCAAAAATAAAATAATAAATAAAAAAATAGCTTAAAAAAGTGAAGCCTATTTTTAGGAATATTCGTTTTTGTTTTTTTTTGTCACTGTATTCATGGCAATTATGCACATTCTCTTTACTGTAATGCAACACACACACACACACACACACACACAAAATCTAATTTGCATTACTGTAGTACAACGATGATGATCATTCTGTCCGGACACAATTACTGTGTGTGTGGTTTTTTTCCACAATTAAAATCAGCATAAAAATAATCCATGTGACTCCAGTGGTTTAATCTGTGTCTTCTGAAGCGATATGATATGTGTGGGTGAAAAACAGATAAATATTTAAGTCCTTTTTTAATATAATTTGTTTTAAAGATTTATAGCAAAAAAGGTTTCTCACCCAAAGTTACTGCATCACTTCAGAAGACATAGATTAAACCACTGCAGTTTTATGGATTACTTTTATGCTATTTTTGCACATTTTATTTTGATAATTTCTGTGAAACTGCATTTAAAACTATCCAAAAAAAAAAAAAAAAAAAAAAAAAGACTTCCATAGACTTACATTAGAACATTTTGAGAGATGTCTTTTTATCACCCTTTAAGCAAAATACTGTAAACACTTCAGTCCATTTGAATGCAGAGAGCAAAAGAACAATTTTTTTCCATCACCATAATTTCTACCGTCCGAAGAACATTTTCTAAGATCACAGAAAACAGAACATCCTCCAGACAATCATAATTTCTATCCGTCTTCAAAAGGAGGATAATTTCTCCTCAGTTTGTTGTTGCAAATTAGTCCTGCCACCTATGGCTTTTGTTAAAATACAGTATACCCTTAACAGCACTGGATTATATGCTGTCTGAGAGTGTATACACTTTTCATAAATGCCTACTCAATTGAGCTCTGTACTGAAAGAAAAGGCGGGGGTAGAAAATTGTGAGTGTCATGAGAGGTAAAGTCAGAAATCTGCTGATTTTGTTCATTCAAAAGAGGATTGGGAATAATCCAACAAAATACATGAAAGGAATGAGCTATTAGAGAACACGGCTGCATCTGTCAAAACGGTTCGGAAATTGTTATTGTTACTTTGTGAAATTATTGAAAAGTGGTAAGTGGACAGTATTTAAGGGGAAACTAAAAAAGGACACTGAAGTCAGAGATAGTGTGAGAGTGGGAGTAGAAGATGGTTGTGGGCATGTGAGGCCTTGAACCACCCTGTAATCAGTCCAACTCACTTTTTGTCTTGTTTTCTGCTGTCTTTTGTTATAGGCCTCAGAGACAAGCACTCAGAAGTGTTGGGCCATTTTGAGGAAAGCTGGTTTTGTGATTCCACTGGCGTACAGCGCCCTGCCCTCCTAGTTTAGCCCATTCCCATCTGATGAGCCTTTAGCACTCTCTGGCTTCTCAGTGAACTCTATGGCCCCGCTCTCTCCATGTATAATTCCAGACTGCTGCAAAATACAGCACGGACATTGCAGACTTGGCTCTTATGCATGACTGGGTCTGTATTTGTGTGAGTGTTAATGCGAAAGAAAGAGAAAAGGACAGAGTCCTGTATATGCACTAAAGTCAAAAATTATTTTTAACAGCAATTTATTTACATTTATACATTTCTTACATTTTTTTTTTTTTTTTTTTTTTTACAAGGCTTTTTTTCTAACCATACAAAAACACACAGAGTGCCATCCATTTATGTCAAATACGTCAATTGATGTGAATTGTGTCATTTTAACACAATTAGCATTCTGTGAGAATACATCAATATGCTAATAAACTGCTAGTTCTGACTCAAAATTATGATTGGAGAATGTGTGTCACAAATACACACCTTCGACGGCACATTTTATAATAATGTGCCAACACAAACTGTCAAGATAATAACCTATGCTACTTTGCAGAAGAAATGTTTAATCCCATTATTATTAATAATAAATGTATCTGTTTATTGAACATTGGTGTCGATTGCTGTTACCGCCCATTAGAACACCCTGAATCTGTGGTAAAATCACTGTAACACAATGGCAAGCTGTTTTGAATATTACACAAACCTTACACAAATTTGCTTCTCCAGTAAATTTATCAGACTGATCACACTGTGAATTTGGCAAGAGGAAGCTGCTGAAATCAGTCTGTGCTTACTGAAAATTTAACCACTGCCCCCAGTGGTCAAAGTTGCAAGTGTTGTAGAGGTGAAATGTCCACAGGGTGGTGCCAAAAGCGAGTATTTTTAGTTGTAAATGATGTAATACGGTCAACAGGAATGCATATTTTATTAACCCTACTCCCTAACTCAAACCCAACCCTAAACCTAACTTAAATTAAACATTTTTAATTATGATTAATTGCTAATTTTTTTTCACAGATTTTGAAAGTGCTGAAATTTGACACTATATATACTTCTTTTTTTGTCAAAATGCATTTATTTCCTTCTTAGGAAAGAAAACAAAACAATATGTAACAATATAATGCTTCATTAACATTTTCCAAACAAAGCCTTCCACAGTATAAAGATAGAAATGTACTAAAATAGCACCAATTCAAGTAACTTTAAAAGTTTCCCAAAGTCTAAGTGGGAGTTTGACTAATTGAAAGAACTGTTCTCCCAATAGATTGCATATCCATTGCAATGGGCATTAAATCTCTTAAACTCTCATCCTCCATAATATTAATATGCTGGTAGACTGTGGCAATCTGCTTTTCTAAAGCAATCGTGAAGCCGAGTTCATGATTTGTGTCAGGGCGTCAATGGCAGCATTGAGCACCACTTTGAACTCACCATGAAAAGCACTTGCAAGCAAAAACGTCTCATTCTTCATTTTGGTGATAGTTAAGATTTGGTGTGCTTCTGTGGTAATTAAAATGTGCAGAAAAATACTTGATTTCGATAACCCATCTGGGCTTGTGTTGTACATCAAATAGCGCTCAGAGCTCCTTTCTCCATTTTATCAGTGACAGGGACGCACTGTCAGAGGTTACAGTAACAGAATGTAACGGTCAACTAGTGTGTTACGACAGTACCACCCATAGAATATCTATGGGACTGCCACGTTATGCTATTTTATGCTAAGCTTGTAGTCTCATCTTCGTAGAAGGGCTCTGGCGCTATGGGGTGTGCGTTTTAATTATCGATTTATTTTTTACACAAACTTATTGATTTGCTTCAGAAGACATTCATTGATCGACTGGAGTCGTGTGGATTACTTTACTGCTATCTAAATATGACTTTTGGACCATCAAAGTGCTGGCACCCATGTACTTCCATTATAAGGGACTGACAGAGCTCTATCTTCTTCTAAAAATCTTCATTTGTGTTCTGCTGAAGAAAGACAGTCATAAACATCTGGGATGGCATCAGGGTAAGTGAATATTGAGAGAATTTTCATTTTTGAGTGAACTATTCCTTTAAGGATATTTTGGATATTTTGGTTTGGATATTTTTTTGCTGAAAAATAAGACAAAAATACTGCCCTTATTAAATAAATAAATATCAGTGTACATGTTTTTTGTTTTTTTGTAGTCATTTTCACATACTGGTATGCAACCAACTTATGTTTCTTGTTTGTAAATGTGTGTGTAAATGTGAGACAGTAAATATGAGGGTCTGTATGTCTGCATTTGTATGCATCATTACATGCACAGTTGTCTGAGTTGATCGTGTGGTTGTCATCGTAGGCGTGTGTTTCTGCTCTAATATGTAGAAGCTTATCCCAGTGTTAGTGCTCCAAAGCAGACCGGATTGGATAAAACCATCACAATCCCTGCTTTAACAGAAGGACATGCGGATGACAAGCTCACGGATGGATTAAAAACAACAACAACAACAACAACAACAACAAAAATCTAATAATATATATATCTTCTGATGGGGAAAAATAAATTTTATGGAAATTTGACAAACACTTTTGGTAAATGAAATCCTTGCAATCCATGCCAAAGGAGCTTTACTGATGAACAAATGTGCATTGCACCAAATAATCTCACACTGGATTAAATAAAATAAAAAAAAAGCAAGATGTGCAAACATTTTCCTCACTATGGCACCGAGGCACATCTATTGTTTTAAACAGAGCTAAGAATGCATATTTAATCGCCTGTCTGTTTGCTTGCAGGAAAATATGCCTCCATTTTATTTGTTGACATTTCAAGATTGAATTCTTGGGTTTGACAACCACTAAATGTATTTATCGGCTTGCCAACTACAGTGCGAAGCAATGCAGAATTGCACTCTCTGGCCTGATCTAATATTCTGCTCCCCAGGCTCAAGTGTTTACATAATGAAAAATAGCACAGACAGACACAAAAACGTGTTCGGTGTGAACAGCCCTTAAGTTTTGAGTAGTTTTCATATTGAGTGACATATTCACCTTATTTAGCACGCCTCTTTTCAGCGCTCCACTCTTCCGGATTTTGTCATCTAACTTCCTGTTAGTATTGAAGCTACTGAGAAGAGTCGACCAAAATGGATTACGTGTGGGAGCACAGAAATGATTTTTTTCCCAAGAGTTGATGGTGTGAGTCTACAGGTGGTGTATGTGAATTACTATGTGAAAATGCTTGTGAGGTGTATTGCTGTCACTGTAAATGTTCTTTTTTCGACACTCACAGAGTTTAATTGGACCAGGCAGATCACATTCAGACAGCTATGACACACTGCACTTTTCCATGATACTTTTCCATTTCCATGATTTCCATAAAACAGAAAGGGTTTAACTGTTATACGTGTAATTCTGCTTAATTTTTTTAGGTTTCAACTTGTTAAAATGTGTAGATGACATGAAATATCAAATAGTGACAGTTCATATTATTTCACGTGTAAGTTCATAACATTAATGAAATAACATTTTAACTTTTTAAAATTTTGTTGTCACTCCACATTTTTAAAAGGCTTAAATGTGATTAAAATTGTTGTAAATGGAATATAAAATAAAATGTACACTTTCAGTTATATATACAGTGCATCCGGAAAGTATTCACAGCGCTTCACTTTTTCCACATTTTGTTATGTTACAGCCTTATTCAAAAATTGATTAAATTCATTATTTTCCTCAAAATTCTACAAACAATACCCCATAATGACAACGTGAAAGACGTTTGTTTGAAATCTTTGCAAATTTATTAAAAATAAAAAACGAAAAAACACATGTACATAAGTATTCACAGCCTTTGCCATGACACTCAAAATTGAGCTCTGCTACAACCTGTTTCCACTGATCATCCTTGAGATGTTTCTACAACTTGATTGGAGTCCACCTGTGGTAAATTCAGTTGATTGGACATGATTTGGAAAGGCACACACCTGTCTATATAAGGTCCCACAGTTAACAGTGCATGTCAGAGCACAAACCAAGCCATGAAGTCCAAGGAATTGTCTGTAGACCGCCGAGACAGGATTGTATCGAGGCACAGATCTGGGGAAGGGTACAGAAAAATTTCTGCAGCATTGAAGGTCCCAGTGAGCACAGTAGCCTCCATCATCTGTAAATGGAAGAAGTTTGGAACCACCAGGACTCTTCCTAGAGCTGGCCGCCCGGCCAAACTGAGCGATCGGGGGAGAAGGGCCTTAGTCAGGGAGGTGACCAAGAACCCAATGGTCACTCTGACAGAGCTCCAGCGTTTCTCTGTGGAGAGAGGAGAACCTTCCAGAAGAACAACCATCTCTGCAGCACTCCACCAATCAGGCCTGTATGGTAGAGTGGCCAGACGGAAGCCACTCCTCAGTAAAAGGCACATGACAGCCCACCTGGAGTTTGCCAAAAGGCACCTGAAGGACTCTCAGACCATGAGAAACAAAATTCTCTGGTCTGATGAAACAAAGATTGAACTCTTTGGCCTGAATGGCAAGCGTCATGTCTGGAGGAAACCAGGCACCGCTCATCACCTGGCCAATACCATCCCTACAGTGAAGCATGGTGGTGGCAGCATCATGCTGTGGGGATGTTTTTCAGCGGCAGGAACTGGGATACTAGTCAGGATCGAGGGAAAGATGAATGCAGCAATGTACAGAGACATCCTTGATGAAAACCTGCTCCAGAGCGCTCTTGACCTCAGACTGGGGTGAAGGTTCATCTTCCAACAGGACAACGACCCTAAGCACACTGCCAAGATAACAAAGGAGTGGCTCTGGGACAACTCTGTGAATGTCCTTGAGTGGCCCAGCCAGAGCCCAGACTTGAACCCGATTGAACATCTCTGGAGAGATCTGAAAATGGCTGTGCACCGATGCTCCCCATCCAACCTGATGGAGCTTGAGAGGTCCTGCAAAGAAGAATGGGAGAAACTGCCCAAAAATAGGTGTACCAAGCTTGTAGCATCATACTCAAAAAGACTTGAGGCTGTAATTGGTGCCAAAGGTGCTTCAACAAAGTATTGAGCAAAGGCTGTGAATACTTATGTACATGTGATTTTATTATTTTTTTTTTTTTTAGTTCGTTTTTTATTTAATAAATTTGCAAATATTTCAAACAAACTTCTTTCACATTGTCATTATGGGATATTGTTTGTAGAATTGAGGAAAATAATTAATTTAATCCATTTTGGAATAAGGCTGTAACATAACAAAATGTGGAAAAAGTGAAGCGCTGTGAATACTTTCCGGATGCACTGTATGTGTGTGTGTATAATAAATATAGTTGCACCCCTTCCCCTGTCCCAGTTTAACACTCTAAAAATCTAATCACATTAACTATAACACGATGGGTGAATAACATGAGAAGATGGTCAGAGGTGTCCAGAGAAATGTTTTATGACTTTGTTTTGTCTCTTGGAGTTTTTTGAGCACAGAGGCATATCAGTATATCCACAGCTTGAAGGTAGGATCTTGTGGATTTATTAATGAAGAACTCTTGTTTTAAAACCTTCCCGCTCTGCTTTAGTTATGACATTCCCTGAACACTTTAAAATACTCATGGGAACTTTTGACAACTCCATAACCTGCAAATCCACTTCGTTAGCTAATTACACTTTAATATCAACACCATAGATATCTATATAGAAAACGCTAGACTGGAAGTTCAGAGACAAAATTTTCAATATGGCTGCACACTAGTTTCACTATTTAGGTGGTTACTCACATAGATATACATAAGTAGATACCTTATTAGCAGCTGTTCCAATGGACGGTCAGGAGCAGTTTGCCAGTACATGAAAGTATACGGTCTACTTTCACATTCACATGAAAATACTGGTAAATTGCTCTGGCAATGTTCTTTAATGCAAAGTTGTATCATTAGCTATAAATTTCTTTATCGATGGTATGTGTGAATGGCACATTTGGTACATTTACCAGTAAAGGCAACCCAACGATTTTCCTGTAATTTACCTTGCATGTGTGAACGGGGCCAGAGGCAGACTGGCCATAGTGAGTCCCGGTGGGCCGGCCATGAAACGGGGCCGAAAGGGCAGCGATAAGCTGAGTCAGGCCGCCGCGTTATGCCGGGTGGGCCGTGACTGGCTGAAGAGGGCCGTGAAACGGCACCACAATATGCCGAAGGGAACCCCGATCAATCTCGACCAAATGAAAAATACAATGTTAGACATGAAACTGTTCTTTTAATTGTTTCACGTAAATCATATAAAATCAAATAAATTATTCATGAACTGGCCAAAGAATTTAAGGGGGTAGGGTTAAGTTAGAAAACATATATTTTAACATTAGATGTTAAATTTCAATTTTAAATTCACTATTGTTTTATATAGAATTGTTCTATAGTCTATGCAGTATTTAACGCATTTACATCAGAAGTGTAATTAAATTACTGAAAAATTAAGAGTAACCCCTTTAATTTTTTAATGAAAAAGTAATTTAATTACAGTAATTCATTACTTAGTAATGCATTACAACCAATACTGTATTAAATTGCGCATATGGGAAACGCTGGTCTCCATCATTATAATTCACAGTGCTACAGGATATCAAAAAAGCTCCAGCACAGTCCAAAGTAACCCTTCATTTAATATTTCCTTAAATTTGGTAGTGATGATTGCTGAGGTTTCTGTACTTGCTTAAGTCTTAATTCATACAGTACACTGTAAAAAATTGCCAGGGTTTAACAAGATTTAACAGTAATTTCTTACAATAAAATTCTGTTTTTACTAGTTTACTGTATAATTACAACTCAATTCTGTTACAACACAACAAATCATGGTGAAAAAAGACATTTGAATATCGCACTGCATTATGGGAAAATTGTGTTTCATTTGAAGTCACCATTGTGGTTTTTAGTGTTCCCTTTGGATGGGATCTTCTCTTATTTATTTCTAATAAAATTTCTCCCAGGTGGTGCAACTGTAAGAACACAATTTATTGTACTGTATTGTATGGAGAAAAAAGTCAATTTAGTGGTTGATGTTATGTCGTCTCATGATGTACAAACTACACCATATGATGCACTTGAAAGTAAATAGTATCATTTTAAATTAACAATGAGGAAGGAATGTTTGCAAAGCTAGGCTATAATATGGTTGGTTTTATCTCTCATTAACTTTTTATCATGAGTTGTCAATCAGGCACCCGAGACACCTCTGGTCTTTGATAAAAGGCCAATGAAAATTGGCGAGTGGTATTTGCATGCCACTCCCCCTGACATACGGGTATAAAAGGAGCTGGTATGCAACCACTCATTCAGATTTTCTCTTCTGAGCCGAACGGTCATGCTCATTGAGCTGAATCCTACTGTTCATTCACCTCTGCTGGATCTGACGGCGCATTTCAGCGGCTTCTCCCTGCTCTGCACTGGTGCACTGCAGAGAACGCCCCTGAGCGCTTCGGCAGAAAAACAAGAGAGTATATTTTCTGAAAGAGCTTTTTTCTCCTCTAAAAGAGTATATGTTTCTCTAAAAGAGCGGCACACATGGAACGTCTTTTTAAAGACGTGTCTTTTTAAAGATGCCTTTCCGATTGTGTGTTATTCCTGGTTGCGGTCGTTATCTCTCAACTTCGGATGGTCACGATCGCTGTCTTGGGCACGACCCTCATGGCTATATGGCGATTCCAGATTTGATGCAGGAACTGCGCTCGGCGACCGACCTCGCTCTTCGAGTGACCAAGGACACGGCGTGGTCTCGGGCGGACGATGGCCACACTAGTGGTCCAGGAGCACCACCTTTGGCTCAACCTGGTCGAGATGGGCGAGGCCGACAAGACACGGTTCCTTACTGCCCCCATTTCCCAGGCTAGCCTATTCGGCGACTTTGCCCAGCAGTTCTCGGCGGTGAAGCAGCAGACGGAGGCAATCCGGCACATCCTGCCCTGGCGCGGCTCAAGATCCTGCGCCCCGTCTGCTCATCGCCAAGGGTGTCCCCCTGCGGTGACTGCACCGGCCCCGCCGCATCCTGCCCCTTCGGCTCAGCCCCGGCGTGGAGCCCACCGCAGGAAGCAGACACCACCTGTCTCACAGCCGGCGCCTAAGAACCCACGGAGGTCCTCAAAGCACCCCTGAGATGGGTGACCCAGGGATGAGGGAACCCACTCACTTGGAGCTGGTAAAAAGACCACTCCATCCCCCGGAAAATCTTTTGTTGCCTTTTTGTTTGGTTTTGCCGCATGCCCAAGTGGCTGCGGTACCCAACAGTTCAGCAAAAGAGTGGCTTCCTTCCTCCCTGGGTCACATAGCGGTATTCACTTCACCTTGGTCAAGAGCGAAAACGCTGCTACCTTGCGCGTGGAGATCGCTACCCTCCTATAGAAGGGTGCGATAGAACCTGTCCCTCCAGCCGAGATGAAGAAAGGGTTTTACAGCCCCTACTTTATCGTACCGAAAAAAGGTGGTGGGTTGCGGCCAATCTTGGACCTGCAAGTACTGAATCGGGCCTTACACAGACTCCCGTTCAAGATGCTGACGCAAAATTACACATTCTGGTGAACGTCTGGCATCAAGATTGGTTCGTGGTGGTAGACCTGAAGGATGCGTACTTCCACGTCTCGATCCTTCCTCGACACAGACCCTTCCTGCAGTTTGCATTCGAGGGTCAGGCGTATCAGTACAAAGTCCTCCCTTTCGGCCTGTCTCCTCGTGTCTTCACGAAGGTCGCAGAGGCTGCCCTTGCTCCGTTAAGGGAGGCGGGCATTCGCATTCTCAACTATCTCAATGACTGGCTAATCCTAGCTCACTCTCGAGACATGTTGTGCGCACACAGGGACCTGGTGCTCTCACACCTCAGCCGACTAGGGCTTCGGGTCAACAGGGAAAAAGCAAGCTCCTCCCGGTTCAGAGCATCTCTTTTCTCGGTTTAGAGTTGGACTCCTGGGGCATATGGCATCCTCGGCGGTGGCCACCCCTCTTGGGTTGATGCATATGAGGCTGCTTCAGCACTGGCTCCAGACTCGTGTCCCGAGATGGGCATGGCGCCACAGGACACATGGCATGGTCATCACGCCGGTCTGTCACCGTCTTTTCAGCCCTTGGACCGACCTCTCATTTCTACGGGCAGGCGCGTCTCCAGGCGCGTCATGGTCATGACAGATGCCTCCAAAATGTGCTGGAGCACTGTTTGCAATGGGCACGCAGCCGCCGGCCTCTGGACGGGTGCGCGACTGCATTGGCACATCAACTACCTCGAGTTGTTGGCAATTCTGCTCGCCCTGCGGAGGTTCCGGCCGATGATCCAGGGCAAGCACGTGTTAGTTAGGACAGACAACATGGCAACGGTAGCATATGTCAACCGCCAAGGCAGTCTGCGCTCTCGTTGTATATCACAACTCGCCTGCCGTCTCCTCCTCTGGAGTCAGCAGCACTTCAAGTCGCTGCGCGCCACTCACATCCTGGGCAACCTCAACACTACAGCGGATGCGCTGTCACGGCAGGTTACCCTCAGGGGAGAGTGGAGACTCCACCCTCAGGTGGTCCAGCTGATTTGGAGTCGATTCGGACAGGCACAGGTGGATCTGTTCGCTTCCCAAGAATCCTCCCACTGCCCGCTCTGGTTCGCCCTCACCGAGGCTCCCCTCGGCATAGATGCGCTGGCACACAGCTGGCCCCCTGGCCTACGCAAATATGCGTTTCCCCCAGTGAGCCTGCTTACACAGATCCTGTGCAAGGGAAAGGAGGTTACACAAGTAACCATGACGTTATCAACACTCAGCATACAAATCTCAATGATAGTGACAATTAACAAACACTGTATATTAAAACAATACAAATCATCATTGTGATTCTACAACACAGCATTGCTACATTACAATAATTTATTGGTCCTGTTCACTATGAAGTCACAGTATACAGTTGTCATTTATTTGTAATAAATTGTAGAAATACTACTGTAAAATATACTTTGAAAGTCCTGCAACTAGTAGCCAGGAATTTACTGTAAACTCACACATTTTTTTCTTTTTCTTTTTTTCTTTTTTTTTACAGTGTATTTCATCGGCTTTGCTTGTGCAAATCTGGAAATGACACATTTTCTCACTAATATCCTGGTGGTGACAGCAACAACAACAAAATCAGTGACACCTGTTCTTTCAATGTGCTTGAGAAATCTGGATCAAGTTCTCAAATTCTGGAACATACTCAGCATAAGACCATATAGATGATGTCTTCCCTCCACCAACAGAATGAACCACCATATGAAATGTGCACACAGTCTAAACTTCCAAGAAATATTCACAGTTTCCATGGGAACTTCGTAGCTTTCCATCTTACCACACATCGCCTGAGGTTTTGTCTGTTGTTATGACATTGAAGTCTAATCAACTAATGGGACTCCCTCCCAATGGTGACAAAAATTGACAATATCTCTCCAGGCAGCTTAACTTCAGGATGGTGATGAAGGAATGGTAGGTGGTATTGTATTCCACATGAGCACATGACTCTGATTATGGCATCTCCTGTTGAAAAGCTCTATATCTCTCAAACAATAGTAAATTACTGAGTATTTTTCTTATATGAATAGCTTATACTATCTCATAAGGTGTGGTAAATGCGAACAGACATACAGCAAAGATCCAGGAGCTTAGGATAAATAGGGTCAGGGAAAAGATAGTTAATGTGTGTGTGTGTGTGGGGGGGGGGGGTTGTTGATCCCTGTTAAATGCTAATTATCATTCAGCTCTCAGTCAGCCTGAGTGCTCAGCAGTGTGAAGTGAATTATTGAATATCCTCCAGTTTTCAGCATCAAGGACGAAAATTGTGGCCTTGAAAGAAGAGAGAAAGTTGCTGGAATAAAGACCTTTGCAGATACTTTACTTTTCTGCACATTACTGTTCAGTTTGAGAAGTTGGTTTTTATCCTTCTTCGTGGTTTAGCTCACATACAAATATCTTCAAAGGTTTCGATGTTTAGCTTATAAAACCATTCCTCAGCTTGTATATCATCATCCACACTGAAACACTAATGCAATGCAAATTGTAAAAAAACAAATGTTTCACAACATTCTACTAGTTTTCACTTTCACCAGTGCAGAAATGCAAGATGAGCTCATGCTTTCATTTCAGGTTTATTTTATGCACAATAGTAATTCAAAGTGCTTTACATATATAATGAAAAAAACTAAAAATTAAACAGACATGTAAAAGTCAAGTTTAAATTATTCAAGATAATAATTTCAAATGGGCTAAAACTAGAGCTTTGGCTGATTGAGACAGAATCCTCTAAGCTGAATACAGGTAAAGTGGGACTATTTGATTGGGATAATTTGCCATTAGCGTTCTTTTTATAATATGATCCAAATGGCTACATGAATGTCTTCCTATAATACTATATAATGAAATTGAAGCTGATTTTAGTAATGGGCAAATACACGTCAAATTATAGAAGATTAAGTGTCCGACTTCACCAGCTGTCCTACTTAAACTGCACACTATTTTACTGTAATTTAGAATCACTTCACTTCAGATTTCACTTCTATTATTCTTCTTGCTTATTGGAGTTAAAACATATAATTAAATTACAGAGTAACTTGTCTAGCAAAAGTATTAATATTGATATATTTAAAAATATAAATAATTTTTTTTTATTCCTTCAGCGACTTTACAGTGAGACACATGAAGGAAGAGTTTGTAGATGTGCAAAATGTGTTATTAATAAACAATACACCGGGTGCTTGACAGTAAGTGAAGACTGCTTCACTGATTATTATAGAAGTGATTTACATGTCTAGTTTGAATAGGATGTTACACTTCACGCTTCAGTTCCATTTTGTTCTTTAGTTCTAACTGATGCTAAAAAAAAAAAAAAAAAAAAAAAAAAAAAAAAAAAAAAAAAAAAGGAGAGGCAAAGAGAATAACAGAGCAGAACTACACAGCAAAAATATTCAGCATTTGCACAGTGTTATAATGTTTGACTATACACCATTTTCCTGAATGCGGAAGTGTTTCACGATTCGACTGTTTTCAATTTCCAGTCTCCAGTGTTTTCTCTCGCATCGGCGTATATTCATAGCGGGTAATGTAATGTTTAAGGTATTACATTTGTACAAACTGTCAAAAAAACATGGCAATACTTCACAGAGTACAGATGACCATTTTTTTTATAGACAGTGCCTCACCTGGATGTGTAGATGATATGAAGCGATGGTCCGAGGTTAGTTACGTTGTTATTCTGGGTTGTTATGACAGCCAACAAATGCACAAGTTGAGCTTAAAATAAATTTTTACACCATGTAACACTTAAATGGTTGTGGTTCTACTCTGGATCGCTTGTTTTGGCAATTTTTACTTGCCATCTCGAGACCAGAAATACAAAACAGGCAATTAGAATCATCATGGCTCCGCCCAGTGGTTGCTCAGAAAAACTGTGGATGAAAGACTAGAAACAACTGAAGTTATTTATGAAATATGATCAGTGCTGAGTCTCTAGGAATGGACAGAGAAACTGTAGAGAATGTGGTGAATTTCTACGTCTGTGCAGAGATCGTGGCTTCAGGACAGACAGAAAACTCCAAACACAAACCAATTGCAGGTAATGAGATAACAAAAAGATTAAACAGTCTAAATGTTTAGCAACTCTGTAATAACCTCAATAGTAAAAAATAAATAACTATATACCTGTCATCTTCAGGAAGTGAGTGTCTGAGGAACAGAAGCTGCAGAACAGTTGAAATAAAGTAGTATGGAAATAAAGATCTAATAGCTGAACTGGTTGACAGATGGATGGATTTTCTATCATTTCAGTTGGTATTACATTTTGTCTGAGAAGAAGAACTGGAGTGAGAGCAGAAGATACTGTACAGAGAGAAGAGCAGATCTGATGATCATAAACAACAGAGAGGAGCAAGTGATTGAAAGATATGTGTGCATGTGTGTAGTTGTGTGATTTGAAGTTTTGATTGTGTCATCACAAGAGTGAGACGTTCCAAGAGTGCTGATGTTTTAAAAAAGTAGCACTCGGACGCTTTACTTTTTGTATCACTCCACTTGTGTTCGTGACGTTCTAAACTAACGTGTGAGAGCAGCTAGCAGTAAAAGCAGCTAGATGTGTGTGTCTTATCCCTGTGACATTAAAGATTTTAGCCAGCAGGTGGTGACAAAAGACCATTTTTATGTGTAATGAGGGAGTTGAGCTGAGGTTCATTTGAGTCAGCTGACAGTCAGTGAGCAGTTTCTTTGAAATCATCAGCATTGTCTCTCACTCTATGATAGCTCAAATTACTGCTACACTACAGCTGGGAAATACAGTTAAGCTAACAGTTTCAGCATTAAGGCTTATACATCAAGGTGCTTATCTATCAGAGCTTCCGCGATAGGAGCAGATGTAAACATTCAACATGGCGGAGGAGAGAACGAACCAACTACCGCGAAATACTCAGGG
The DNA here is from genome assembly GCF_019703515.2 of Myxocyprinus asiaticus. Classification (NCBI taxonomy): domain Eukaryota; kingdom Metazoa; phylum Chordata; class Actinopteri; order Cypriniformes; family Catostomidae; genus Myxocyprinus; species Myxocyprinus asiaticus. Next base: position 19,094,044 of record NC_059386.1, read on the forward strand.
AGGACCTAGAGAGAAAATATGATGTAGTTGACCAGAACACTACTCTACAGCTGAGGAATATTGTTAAACAGCTATAGCTTTAATGTTCTTTTCTGCTTGGGAGTTGCGACGGATGCAGGTTATTGCCCATGCTCAATCGCTCTCTCTCTCAAACACACACACACACACACACACACAAACAGACATTTGCAGAGCAGCAGGCTGGGCAACACCCAACACCTTTACAAGGTTCTACAACCTCCGGATGGAACTGGTTTCATCCCAGGTAGTGGCACGCAATACAAGTGGATAAGCCCGGGATAGCTGGCCAGATGTATCGCTTGCACATAACTTCCACCTCTTATGAGCTGAAGACTTGCGCCATTCATTCCCAGTAGTGTTCACAAACTATGTTCCCTGGTTGACTTCCTCCGAGCCCTGTGGCAGTTGAGTCTTCGGAGATACTCGTGCCGGCCCAGTACACGTGCTAACTAAGAGCCCTGTTCTGTGGTAGGTGCTCCACATGTGGCAGTTCCCTGTAAGGCAATCCCCATGTGATGTATATCTTCCGCTAATTCGTTTCCCTGTTGGCAAACTGCGTCTTCCTTGTGCAGAGCCCCTCTACCCCAGTCTCCATGTTTGTAGTAACTCCTCCCCCGTTGGGCAGGATCTACCTTGAAGAATCTCCACATGGTCAGCAAGACCATGTGATGTATTTTTCCAATTAAATATCCCCCCCCTCCCTTTGGGCGAGGTGTGGTCTCCGCGGTGTCCTCCCTTGGGAGGGACACCCCCTGACTAGACCTGGCGGCTCAGTCAGATAATCCCCCTTCTTTTTTAGGGAGTGGAAAAATAGAAGGGGAAAAGAGGCCATGACTGGGTTAGCCTGTCTTTATCTTTTGGGTAGTCGACTTGTCCCCAAAAGGCCGTTCGGCACTCATAACTATGTTGGGGGAGGTTACGTGTCGACATGGTGTGCTGGCTATGAGGCACACAGTGGTCTGCCCATCACACATTGCCAGTTCACGTAACACAGTTCAGCCAGTTGTGGCGTTTTGTATAGGGATCCCTAGTGTCACTACATCGACACAATGTCGAGTGAGTGACAGATGGGGAACGTCATGGTTACTTGTGTAACCTCCATTCTCTGATGGAGGGAACGAGACGTTGTGTCCCTCCTGCCACAACGCTGAACTACCTGCTGAAATGGCCGGACCTTGTCTCGGCTCCTCAGCATAAAACCTGAATGAGTGGTTGCATACCAGCTCCTTTTATACCCGTATGTCCGGGGGAGTGGCATGCAAATACCACTCGCCAATTTTCCTTGGCCTTTTATCAAAGACCAGAGGTGTCTCGGGCTCCCAAGAGTGACCCCTAGTGTCACTACATCGACACAACATCTCGTTCCCTCCATCAGGGAACGGAGGTTTCGCAAGTAACCATGACGTTTCGTCATGCAATGCCTTCATTTAACACCAAGAAAAGTGGATATTTCAAGATTAAAATGGCAGCTCCAACTTAAGGCAGCACATTGAGGTAAGTTTTGGCTCTAATCATAACGCTGGCTTTTCTGTGACATGGTGATGGTAATTTTCAGGGTGATTATGTAACTTGGCTCTTATGACATCAGTTTTTAAGTGTAAATTTTTAAATCAGTGCAGCAATATATCAGTGCACTTTATCCCACATCCCGCATGTCATGAGCAGTATTTACGCATTTACTGGAAACTATCGCAGCTACTTTGGGCTGATTAACTGTATAAATCCATGAAAACAGTACAAGTTAAGTGTAAATGCCTTTTGCTCTGCCGTTCGCGTGATTGACAACTGGAGCGTGAACAGACAGCATTTTTGCACATGCACAGCGAGGTGCATGGGGCTCGCGCATGAGAGAAGTGCGGGCACGAGATGATCATATGGCGAAATGAGTGGCTGTGTCTGAAATCGTTCACTCATTCACTATTTCCTATATAGTGAATGGCAGTTAGTGTACTATATCTTAGCAGTGAGTGAACGAAATGAGTGAGTGAATTCAGACGCTGACATATACACCGAGCGTCAGAGCTCTGGAGCTGTCACAGAAACAATGTGACATATGAACTTTTAAAATACTTGGGCCTTACATGTTATTCTTATTAAATAATATATTAATACAATAAATCTTCATTCTGTTTGTCATTTTTTATATATATGTTAATATAAAGAGTAAACACATTTTATCAAATGTACATTATTGTATTTATTTGTTATACTTTAGTATCTTTAAACTCCAGTACAAGATGGGTAGTGTTTCTGGGCGCATAGCGCCCTCATCCGACCATAAACAGCACCAAAGTTATCATAACCTACATGCTATAACCAAATATTTAAATCATCCACAGAATTATCATTTCCACTGTGTGCAGTCTCCTGAGTTAAAATAATATCACCTCAGTGAATTATTTAGTAAATAAAGAATTCTTCAGCTTAATGGCAAAATTCTGTATACATATAAATAAAGAGTACATTTTAAATGTACCTGTATGTTTTGCCTCTCTATATGTTATACAATGTCTCGTTCCCTCCATCAGGGAACGGAGGTTACGCAAGTAACTTAATAGGAGAATTATTAGAAATTATCTCTTTTTGTTTAATGCAATGGTATATTCAAATGAAATTTCATATAAACCTTGATAAAAAATATATATCTTCACATGTATCACACTGGTTTGGCTGTAGTTAATGTATATTTTGAAAGGTTAAAGAATTTCTAAATAATTTAATAAAAAATTAAAAACTGACATCATATATTCTAACATTTATATTTTTCTGTTAACATGCCAAAAATGTAGATATTTTATAGATATGTTTTTTCATGAAAACAATTGGATTATCAATCTTTTATAAGCTTAAAAATTCACTGGGTCAAAACTGACCCACGAATGCAAAAGGTGTATGCAGATTTTGAATGCAATAGGAGGGTTAAACAAGTCATAATTCTTCTTTTCCCAAATTAGTGTCCGAGTATTAATTACTAAAGTAATTACACCCTCTATAGTATTCGCATGTTTTAGCACAATGTGTGGACTTTTCAGATGATCCCTTACCCACCATAGGCAAAATTTCCTACTTATCTTAACGATCTGAAATGATTTCACCTTGACACCATCTGACCAGCTTCGATATGAGATGCATCATTTCAATTTTAAATACTAGACGATTCCATATTTTACGGGACTAGTGGCAACCGTTGGTCCACAATCTTTTATCTGGTTTCAGCAATGAGGTATGCAAAATAATTTACGCCAAAACTGTAGCTGCAGTGCACTGAGCTCAGTGGAACTAAGTATCTAGCTAGCTAACCCAGCTAACATGATAAGTAAAATGCTACTGAACCATAGCTGACGTGTAACAGTTAACAATCTCAACTAACCTATGTCTGTGTGTTTTCAGATGCCTCACAAAATTGTATGTTGTTGATGAAGCGTCTGTAATTTTTAAACCAGAGGTTCTACATGTTACAATCCTTTTGTTGCCATTGATATTTTATTCTTTATATCTAAATTAAATTACATTTGGTATCATTTTGTCTGTGTCAACCTTGAATGTGCAATCTTCAAACTTGGTCCTCTCGTGGAAGTTGACTGGTTGGTTCTCTGATTGGTTGAATATGGAGCATGGAAATGTAGATTTAAAAAATCAAACGAATTGTTTATTGGGGAAATGAATCGGTGATTTACTGCACATTTTTAAATGTACAACTCTGATCTTTGATTTTAGAAGGTATAAAGTCTTTCCAAGTCAGAGGGTGTGAGAAATAGGCCTCAGATGGAACAATGTGACTTTGATGCCTGCTTATCTGCTTTGTATGTTTTTGGCACTGTCTTGATCACAAAATGCACTTGGCAAGAATATACAGGTGCATCTCAATAAATTAGAATGTCGTGGAAAAGTTCATTTATTTCAGTAATTCAACTCAAATTGTGAAACTCGTGTATTAAATAAATTCAATGCACACAGACTGAAGTAGTTTAAGTCTTTGGTTCTTTTAATTGTGATGATTTTGGCTCATATTTAACAAAAACCCATCAATTCACTATCTCAAAAAATTAGAATATGGTGACATGCCAATCAGCTAATCAACTCAAAACACCTGCAAAGGTTTCCTGAGCCTTCAAAATGGTCTCTCAGTTTGGTTCACTAGGCTACACAATCATGGGGAAGACTGCTGATCTGACAATTGTCCAGAAGACAATCATTGACACCCTTCACAAGGAGGGTAAGCCACAAACATTCATTGCCAAAGAAGCTGGCTGTTCACAGAGTGCTGTATCCAAGCATGTTAACAGAAAGCTGAGTGGAAGGAAAAAGTGTGGAAGAAAAAGATGCACAACCAACCGAGAGAACCACAGCCTTATGAGAATTGTCAAGCAAAATCGATTCAAGAATTTGGGTGAACTTCACAAGGAATGGACTGAGGCTGGGGTCAAGGCATCAAGAGCCACCACACACAGACGTGTCAAGGAATTTGGCTACAGTTGTTGTATGCCTCTTGTTAAGCCACTCCTGAACCACAGACAACGTCAGAGGCGTCTTACCTGGGCTAAGGAGAAGAAGAACTGGACTGTTGCCCAGTGGTCCAAAGTCCTCTTTTCAGATGAGAGCAGGTTTTGTATTTCATTTGGAAACCAAGGTCCTAGAGTCTGGAGGAAGGGTGGAGAAGCTCATAGCCCAAGTTGCTCGAAGTCCAGTGTTAAGTTTCCACAGTCTGTGATGATTTGGGGTGCAATGGTGTTGGTCCATTGTGTTTTTTGAAAACCAAAGTCACTGCACCCGTTTACCAAGAATTTTTGGAGCACTTCATGCTTCCTTCTGCTGACCAGCTTTTTAAAGATGCTGATTTCATTTTCCAGCAGGATTTGGCACCTGCCCACACTGCCAAAAGCACCAAAAGTTGGTTAAATGACCATGGCGTTGGTGTGCTTGACTGGCCAGCAAACTCACCAGACCTGAACCCCATAGATAATCTATGGAGTATTGTCAAGAGGAAAATGAGAAACAAGAGACCAAAAAATGCAGATGAGCTGAAGGCCACTGTCAAAGAAACCTGGGCTTCCATACCACCTCAGCAGTGCCACGAACTGATCACCTCCATGCCACGCCGAATTGAGGCAGTAATTAAAGCAAAAGGAGCCCCTACCAAGTATTGAGTACATATACAGTAAATGAACATACTTTCCAGAAGGCCAACAATTCACTAAAAATGCTTTTTTTATTGGTCTTATGATGTATTCTAATTTTTTGAGATAGTGAATTGGTGGGTTTTTGTTAAATGTGTGCCAAAATCATCACAATTAAAAGAACCAAAGACTTAAACTACTTCAGTCTGTGTGCATTGAATTTATTTAATACACGAGTTTCACAATTTGAGTTGAATTACTGAAATAAATGAACTTTTCCATGACATTCTAATTTATTGAGATGCACCTGTACTTCTGTAAGCGAGAGGAAACAACCCCATATATGGAGGACTGAGAAAGTTCTTGTCACACCAGCCTTGTGTGACAAGAACCATATAACCCTATGCTTGCTTTTAATAAATCGAAGAACTGCTTGTGACATTATGTGTCCGTTTATTTCTTCCCACCCGGGTGGATTTATTTCTTGATCGAAGAGTGACTGTGGGGGAGACATAAAAGAGCATCAGAATCGTATTAAACTAACAGAGGGCTCGAGTCCTGGTCAAGCCGCAAGTCAATGTTGTCAAAGTCTAAGTCAAGTCACAAGTCATCACATTTGTGACTCAAGTCCAAGTCAATTCCAAGTCATGTGTCTAGAGTCTACAACCCTGTTTATTTTGCACATCTACAAAGGAATACAAAAATATTTCATAAATTGCATGAAGAAAACTTGACCAGACAAAGATCTTTTAAATGAGAGAGACATTATGAAGTTGCTTAATGGATGCCACAAGTGTTGTTTTATTTTATTTACAGTTTACAGTGTAAACTACACCTCCAGAACTTCCTCTATATTACGCACATTGAAGGACAACATTAGAAGCAGACATTCAAACACAGCACAACGTTTAAAAATGTTTTTTTATTTTTTTTATTTATGGAACAGCATGATTTATTATGGTGTAAACTGAAAAAATTTAGTTGGGGCTACATGACAGTCTTTGGTCTTATAATGCTCTTTTCACAGATCCATTTATAAGCATTATTACATGGATAATCATGCCACCGTGATGACTGAATTAGAGCACAGTTCTCTTTTACATAGCCATTGGGTTCTCCATTCCTCCAGAATCTGAAACAACAGATCCGCATTAGATCTCCAGTGCTGATATCTGTGTGAAATGATACGGACTGTGAGAATAATTTATTGGATAATAATCAGTTAAATTAAGTGATTTCTCACCCAGAGGTCAGTGTGCTGCCATTCACCCATTTCCATGTGCCTTCTTCATCACTGTCAGTCAGACCAATCCAGACTTGGTTACCACCAGAAATATTAATAACAAAATCCTGAAATGACACATTATATAACAACAATACAATTATATCGTCATCTGATAATGACAAAATTAAATTGACCTCTCAGCAAAACACCACACACACAAAACCAGTTCACACGTATTTGTGAAGATACACCATGTGCTTCTTTTGCTCTTAAATTAAGCTAATTATAATTACTACACCAACCTATTAGGGACACCATGTTTTTTCCCATTTATGAACTGTCACATGAACAACCTTGGATGGGTTTTAAGAGGTTGTATTATATTTGTGTTTCATACTCAAACCTTTGACTCTCAAGATAAAACACACACACACACACACACACACACACACACACACACACATTGGTGCAGCTATCATTATGAGGACTCTCCATAGACATAATGATTTTTATACTGTACGAACTATAGATTCTATCCCCTAACCCTAATCCTAACCCTACCCCTAAACCTAACCCTCACAAAAAACTTTCTGCATTTTTACATTTTTAATAAAACATCGTTTAGTACTTTTTTTAAGCAATTTAAATGATGGGTACACTAGAAATGTCCTCATAAACCACATTTATAGCATAATACCCTTGTAATTACCAGTTTGTAGCCTAAAAAAAAGTCCTCGTAAACCACTTCAACCTGCCCACACACACACACACATACACACACACACACACACACTATCTTTCACTTACTTGTTCCTGTGTTGTTTATGATCATCAGATCTGCTCCTCTCTCTGTACAGTATCTTCTGCTTTCACTCCAGCTCTTCATCTCAGAGGAAATATAGTAAACACTGAATTGATAATAAATCCATCCGTCTGTAAATATAACCAGTTCGGCTGTTAGATCTTTTTCTTATTTCACAGTAAATTATACAACTTACTTATAACAGGTGTTCATTGTAGTTGTGGTGTAGTTTAAGATTACCTTTCATTTCATGAAGATGCTTCCACATGTCTTCTTTGTCCTGGTTTAAATGTTCACTTGACTGATCTTTCTTTTCTTTTGTCATGTTTTGGATCTTGAATTCTAACTGGTCCTTCTCTGATTTTAGATAATTGATCGTGGTTAGTAGCTGGTCTCTCTCTTCTGTGAGGTTTTTGCTCTTGATTTGACACTGGTGAATGTTTGTATTGAGTTGGACACACAGGACTATGACTGCAACCATCAGAAGAACACACAGCAGCCCCAAACACACTGTAGCTGCTCTGGAGCTCCTGTTCCTCACACACTCACTTCCTGAAGACCGCAAATGTGATGTTATTTTTTTTCCTCTCCATAGTTACATCTCCATTTATGACAGTTAAGATAGGGAAGTGCTGAACGAATAAAATGAATAATTACCTGTATTCTGAAGTGGTTGTTGTGTGTTTGTATTGGAGTCTGTTTCTGTCCTGAAGTTATGATCTCTCACAGAATCTGCACTCTCATAGATATCCACCATCATCTCTTCTCTCACTCTGTCCATTCCTTGAGACTGAAACCTGATCACATCGTCGTAATAAACATCAGACATTTCTTTAACATTCTTTAACATTTAACAGCTCCTGTGTAGTTCAGTTTAAGTTGGCTGTTAATTAACACAACTTAGAACTAAACTACAAAAATGGAACTGACACGAGGTCTACGCTATGTGTGAAAGATCATGTGAATTTCCACTCTAAATGTGCAAGTACAAGTTTAGAATTGTTTATTAAGAATAAGTTATGATCCACCACCACATTACTAGATAAAAGTTTCAGTGATCATTGTACATCTCTCCTACAGGAAGATATTTTGCCTTGTATGTTTTGTCTCTCTTTGACCACTTACACCTACAGTAGTACTAACATCCATTTCAGGTGATCTGATCACAATTGGACAGCGCTAAATACAAGTATACACAGAGTCCAAAACATTTTGTGATGGGATTGGGATCACTCAAACCACAGTCAGAGGGTGTCGAAAACACATGCTTTTGTAGTGTAAACACCTGGTTTCTTTGTCAGTCTTTACATGTGTTGTCTTGTTCTGTGCTTGGTTCCCATGTTTTTGTTTCATTCTATTCTGAGTAACTTTGTTTATTTTTGATTTCCATTAAAAGCTGCATTTAGATCCTCATTCCACGTCTGCTTCGTTACAGAAGAGGCTGCCTAATCACTTGTCCATAAACTACTGTGCTATAACAATAGTTATAAACTTTGCCAGTTAAGAGTGGATACATTCTTTGATTTATATAGATTTATTAGATTTATTACTAGATAGATTTATTACTCTGGAACACTCTATTCTTATTTGTCAGTCGCGGTCTGATATTTCTGAATAACAACCGTACATCTGGGGATAAAGTAATATCCAATCCAGGTATTGCAAGTCATCTTTTCTACTGCTTGTATCACTCTGCAATCTAAAGTAAGACAAGTAAGCTTATAAAATAATTATTTATTAATTTTGGCAATATGGCATGTAATAAGCAGGATAATGTGCAGACGGTCATTTCTGCAAAATAAACACCAAACCGAACGTTCAACGTGTGTTTCTGAAGATTCCGCGGTCTCTTCTCAAATATTAACATAAAGCAAAGGCACAGCCCCTATAGCCACACAGAGTTTCCCAGAATTTATTCTGTGATCTTTATTTTGATTTACTGCTGTATATTGCTAAGAGAATGAGACCATTGTATCAGTTGCACTGAGCAATTTTAAGAGAGAACCTAAAATGAATGGGAAAATCACTTGCATTCACACAGAACATTAACCTGATGAAAAAAAAAAAAACTGCATAGCTGGTCACCAGCATATGTTGTGTTTCAAATGCTGGTGCACAACATGGGTTGCTGGTGTTTAAAAACAATGGCTTTTTGACTAGCTCAACCAGCAAAACTTTCTTGTTTAACCAGCATTACCAGAAAAACCATATTGGTCGAACAGCTTCAACAGCTCATTTTTGCTGAAGAACAACATGGTGCAATGCTAGCCCACCAGTAGGACCAGAACCAAACCATAACTAACTAGCATAAACCTGCCTAGACCAGCATGGGAATAGCATGCTGGTTAAACTGGTATTTTCAGCAGGGTTATACAGTATTGCATGGAACCATCTTCAGGTGAACTTTAGGTGATTTGAGCCTAGGTGAAGAGGAGACAGAGAAGGGAGTGAGGAAGAACAGGATGGGACAGGGACAGGATGTCTAGAACGGAACATGAACTGGTGTGTGTTAAGTGTTTTTATTGAGTGAGTCATTTGTTTCCAGTAAGCTCAAAGTTCATGCTACTGTTTTCCATCTGAATTCACTCTTAAAAATTCAGGTAGTGACAACCAAAATAGTGTGTGCTCAACTTAACTGAACAACTAGTTTTTAATGCAATAATGCCAAAATTGAAATTGGAGATTTAAAGTGAAAAAGGACTTAAATATTGTTCTGTTTCTCACCCACACTTATCATATTGCAACTGAAGATATCGATTTAACCACTGGAGTCTTATGGATGAATTTTGTACTGCCTTTATGTGATTTTTGGACCTTCAGATTTCTGGCCACCTGCATTGTACAGACGTACAGACCTTAAGTATTCTTCTAAAAATCTTCATTTGTAATCAGCAGAAAAAAGAAAGTCATACATTTTTGGGATGGAATGGAGATGAGTAAATGATGAGAGAATTACATTTTTTTGGTGAACTATCCCTCTAAGGCCAATTGATGGCAAACAAGATTTTAAAATCAAAACAATACATTCTTGTGGACCTATTCACACTCGGGGCAAAAATTCTCTGATGACAGAGTACATCAGGTTTTAAAAAAAAATTTTTATCCAGCAATAAAATCTCAGCAGTCAATAAGATGGGTTTGCTATTGTAGAACAGATTTGAAATATAAAATCAGTCATCAGAATAGGTTTTTAGTTTTAATTCTGAAATAAGAATGAGTCTTGAGCTTGCTTTCTTGTCCACGGCACCTACTGTATTACACTAGAGCTAATAGTCTAACAAATATTTGTTTTGCAAATAGACCATTTGTGTGTTAATTAACAAAACCAACCCTGTCTACACAACTGTGCACTAGAAACAGAAACTGAACACCAAATCAAGACCTTTTCCATTTCAGAGGCAGCATGGATGAGCCACCATTGTTGCCCTTCAGGCATCTTTACACAGCTGAATTAAGACTGTTCCTAGCAGGCTCTGTGCCTGCTCCATATTCAATGCAAAGATGTAATGGTACATAAAAACCATACCAAAATATGCCAACTCTAACCCACCTCAGCCCCTAGTGTCAAAGGCAGCTTTGATGTTGCTTTGGTTCCGTGTAAATAAAATGCAGAATCAGTGCATCCTTAAACTTTGTCATTATCATGACAGATTATTTTTCACTTTTCATTCTTCTCATTTTTATATTTATAATGTCATATTTTAGACATTATTTTCATAACATTACCTCTGCAATTGTTATTTCTGTGTAAACACACCTTTTTGTGGTATTCATGCTGCTTCAGATGAAGATTCTGTGCTGCCTTTGCAGACTAAATATGGCATTTGTTTTTCTGTTTTTGACAGGTTTAAGTGAAAATGACAGTCTGCAGATCTATAATACGTTTTACATTGATGGACAACATCAAATGCTGAGTCTGCAGACATTCGAATACAGGGAAACAAATAGTAGAAAAGCGTATTTATTATTGTGTAATGAATACAATGAGGTATATACAGAGTACAATGTTTTGTGTTGTTTTGTTTTTTTGTTGTTGTTTTTTGACACGCTTTGGATTGTCTGGAGTTACTTAAAATAGGTTGTGGTCTTCAAGAGAAAAGCCCCGATCTACATAAAATGGAGTTTCATTTAACAAGGTTCGGGAGGAGCAGGTCATTTAATCCAACCAGTCACACTGCCAGAGTAAGAGTATATAAACAGCTGCTTACCTCTACATGGCATTGAGTCTTCTGGCATTCAGCCCCACCCACTGCCCACGATCAGAGCAAAAAAAAAAAAAACATTGGAAAACAATTTACAAAGCTCCAAACCATACGCATAAGTTAATAAACATCAGACTATGGTATTCATCTGGGCACTCAGTTTCAGGTGCCTTCTAATTTCATGACAAACCAACTTTAAATGATGTCATTCATATGCACACGCAAGCATGTTTCCTGACATTGCTTCACATATGTTCCCGACATTCAATCTAGCGAACAATTTTTTCAGGTGTCTGCAGACGCTACATTTACCACATTACCATGTTTTCTATTGGCTCAATACATCACTAAGCAGCACAAATGTGCTGTCCAGGTGCCGCAACTGCGGCGTCTTTCGGGCCGTGCAACTAAACCTCCCACTACACCGCAAACAGTGCAAATGAGCTGTCCAAGCACCACAACTGTGGTGTATTTCGGGCCAAGTGACAAAATCACTCTACACTGCAAACAGCGCAATGCGCTGTCCAAGCGCCACAACTGTGGCGTCTTTCGGGCCATGCGTTAAACTCCCACTACACCGCAAACAGTGCAATGCGTTGTTGACGTGCTACAACCGTGGCACGTCTTTCAGGCCATGCGTCTAAGCTTACATGGCTCAGTAATCCATATTATGCCATTCATTCCAAATGAACCATTACCCACCTGGTGATTGACAACAATCAGGCCGTTTCAGGTCTTCCCTAAACAGTTCAACACAAGCCACATCTCCGTATCAATCAATTTCATTCGAATATAGCCTTCTATACGCCCTCACGTCGAATGCCGTGCTCGACGACCCAACCTTTCATATTGCAGGACAAGTTCTCGCTCATACGCAACGTAAACTTTTCACCTAAAAAAAAACTCTTCCATTTCCAGATTTTTCTCTCATTTCCACATCCTGCTTCTCCTCACACCTAAATCAATCCAAAAACCATCCAGGAGCCATCTAAGCAGGATCCATTTCTTCCATAAATACATTTTCGGCAAAAACTCCTCCTCAATAAGCCACCCCAGATCTCACATCTCGTTAAAGGTATCCACAAATCCCTACCCACCAGAACCGATACCAGGCTTCCCCCCTCCATCACTCTGCTAATTCGATGCTTAAATACTCTCCACCAGGGCTACATTTCTCCAAACACCTCAAAAACACTAGATGTAGTGTTCATCCTCACCTTCCATTTCCTTCGCTGTTCAGAACTCACAGCTAAATTCGACCCAAGAATCCATCCCATTATTTTGGACTTCAATATCATATACAACAAGACAATCAGATACCTTATCAAACAAAGCAAAACAGATCAGACCAAAAAAGGCATTACATTTTCATTTTCAATCTGCCTACTCCCATCCAGCCCTTTCAATCATTAGCACACTATCTCCATTACAGAGGGTCCCTAACCAGTACCCCTCTCGATCCACTTTTCGTAGATGACAAAAAACAAGCAGTTTCCCGATTCTGGTTCCAAAAACACCTCAAATCCATCCTGCTCAGTTCCGGCATCTCAGATAAACTACTCAATCCATTCCTTTCGCATCGGTGCCGCAACCACAGCAGCCCACAAATACGATTACTGGGCTGCTGGTCATCTGACACATATCTCAGCTACACCTACACCAACTGAATTCATATCAGGAAAGCACAACAAGCCTTTATTAACTAATCATAACGTTCACAATCAGAGTCAGGGGGACTCTTGCTTCATCCTCGTCTGTTCAATAGGCCGGCCCCATTGTTTAGATGCTGCGGGGGCCCTCCCGTCCAGTCCAGGAGCCCCCCTGTCTCAAATTTCTGGACTGGCAGGCCTCAAACACTCAAGGGCTCTCCCGTTTGAACCACAGCAGGGGGTTCTCCCGTTCAAATGCAGTGCGAGCTAACTCACATTTATTTGTTTCATGGGCTCCCCTATTCGAATCACAGTGAGGACTACCCCTTTTGAATGCCGTGAGGGCCCCCCTTGTAAGGAGGAAGGGTTTAGGTTGTTTCCGAGCGCCTAGGATTCACACCTCCGCTCAGGCGTGGCAAACTCCTACAGCGCAATACATCAAGGGCTCTCCCATTCAAACCGCAGCGAGGGTTCTCCCGACCAAATGTAGAGTGAGCTATTCACATTTATTTGTATCATGGGCTCTCCCATTCAAAGCTCAGGAGGACTCTCCCGGTCAAATGCAGCGAGGGCCCCCGTTCGATCGCAGGTTTGGCTCGCCTACTCGAGCAGCTGCTGTGCCCCTTCCCTCTGTGTGTGCCTGTTCATTGCACGGGCCCATCAGTCAAACCCACCAAGGCTGGAGGGAGATTTAAGGTCAGTCCGGGCAGCTAGGATTCACGCCTCCATCCGGGGCGACCCTGCCCTACCGCGGGGGTGGCCCCTGCGTTCGGGCCTATTGATCCCCCTAGCTCATTTCATCTCTCGCAGAGCTCATTTCAATGCGGCCGCAACCGCCACTGTCTCTTTAGTGCTTTAGCCTATTTTCATTCTCCATCTCTACCTATTCTACACCTCCCAGTTTCCTATCCCCCGAGCGGACCCTAGTGCGTTGCTGCCTCCACTAGCGGCCCCCGCTCATTCTATCATATTTTGGCACCTCTGCCCATCTCACACAGGACTCAGCAAGCAGCCCCAAACACACTGTAGCTGCACTGGATCTTCTGTTTCTCAAAGGGTCACTCCCTAAGGATGACATAAATTGTTGAAGGAGAAGTTCACCCAAAAATGGATATTTTCATTATTTTCTCACCCTCATGTAATTCAAAACCTGTATGACTTTCTTTGTTTAGGCAGAACACATTTTTTTTAAAGCATGTCTGATTCGCTGATTTCCACACAATGCCATTGTTGATAGTGACTTGCTTTAAAGCTTTAAAACAAAAACCAAGTGTCATATGCCAGGGGTTTTCAAACTTTTTGATGCTAAAGTCCCCCAAATATGATAATCCTCTTGTGAGGGACCCCTTTCTACAATATAAAGGCAATATAAAATGTAACACATGGCTGTCAACAATGTTCCCTCTAATTTTTGTTCTTGCTAGGCAAAACCTATTTATATTGACACTTTGGCTACCTGAGCAGAAATATATGTACACACACACACACACACACACACACACACACACACACACACACACACACACACACACTCATGTTGGTGCAGCTATCATTATGAGGACTCTCCATAGACATAATGATTTTTATACTGTATGAACTATAGATTCTATCCCCTACCCTAACCCTACCCCTAAACCTAACCCTCACAAAAAACTTTCTGCATTTTTACATTTTCAATAAAACATAGTTTAGTATGTTTTTTAAGTGATTTGAATCATAAACCACATTAATGGCATAATACCCTTGTAATTACCAGTTTGTAACATAAAAAATCCTCGTGAACCACTTAAACCTGCCCACACACACACACACGCACACATATATTTATATAAATTACTTAAAATATTTATTTAATACAATTTAAAGGGGTCATGACATAAGGAATACAATTTTCCTTGACCTTTTGACATCTGAATTCATTGTATTACAAACACACACTGTAGGTTTTTACATTTTGTTTAATGTATTATTTCCTTTTTGAAGCTTGGAAGTTTTGGACCCTATTGATTTGCATTGTATAGATATATTTACATCATATCTCCATCAAAATATATTTGTTTATGTTCTGCAGAGGAAAGAAAGTCATACGAGTTTGAGATGGCATAAGGGTGAGTAAAAGATAAGAGAATTATAATTTTTGTAGTTAGATTTCCCACAGCACATTGAAGGACAAAAAGTCTGTTGACTGTTGAGTTTCTAGATGCTTAGATGATCAAAAGTAACTCATATTCAATACATACATGAAATGTAACTTTATAATTGAATTAAATATTAATTTATTGTAATTATGCAAAAAAAAAAAAAAAAACTTGCATCGTACATGTAGATTGCTGAGTACGTCAGCCACCACCGAAGAACATTTTTTACTCAAGAAAACCCTGTTGATTCTGTTTGCACTGATTTCCCCCCCTGTCTGCATGGGAGCAATATCAGAAGTGCCTGGGTGCTAACATGCACGACTAAGAAGGAACATTGGCTATCAATATTTAAAAAAAGAATTGTGGTTAATCACATGATAAGTCTTTAGAAAGCTATATGGAATTCAAACAGCACTGATAATGTCAAATTTGGTAAACTTTTTTTACTCAAAATATCCATTTCATATTTCTCAAAAAATTTTGGCAGACCCCCTAGCACCCCCGTGCGGCCCCCAGGGGGTTCCCGGACCCCACTTTGTTTGTTGTGTTTGTTTGGCATCTGTTTCTGTCCTAAAGTCATGATCACTCACTGAATACGCACTCTCATAGATATCCACCATCATCTCCAGTCTCTCTCGGTCTATTCACTGAGACTCAGTCCTGATCAAATAAATAACCTCAGTTACCTCTAGTCTTTATAAACATTATAACACTGTGCTGAATGCAGCTGAACTTATCTGCTTGTCTTCTTTTTTATTCTTAATGCAATATAATATTATTCAACCCCTCCTAAGAAAAAAAGAAAGAAATATAAACAGTTGTCTCCTTTGTAGTCTCAGTTGCAATTCAGGAAAACAGAATCAATTAGACTGAAATCATGGTTTAAGTGTGCTTGGAATTATTCAGCCTTGAAAAATTATCAAAATATTTTAAGCCAGTAAATAAAATAAAATAAAATAAATAAAATGGTACAGTACCAGTTTACTGTTGCAGGTCTGAATGGAGCTTGGGTATGTGGTAGCCCAAAAAGAATAACTGCTTCTTTCCAAAAAGCAAACTCACACACGTTCTCATTTGATGATGTCAGCAGTGTACTGTCACAGTGAAGAGTTCGGGATGCTCACAGCCCAGTGATGTAATAGAATAAACAAAATATGTTTATCACATAACACCCTATTTGAGATTCAGCATGTGCTGAGTTCTCTGCTTCTCCCTCCGCTTCTTCACCTCTGACCTCACTACGTGACTAACTCTCCCCGGATTAGATATCACATAACGGGTGAGTCAATTAAATATTAACATTCTTTTTCAAAATAAATAATAATTGTACCAATTATGTTTCAATCAACAATTACATTATATTGAAGTAGCGGATTTACCCCTTGGAGTGGCAAGGTGGCTCAGCACTGTTGCCTCACAGAAAGAAGGTCCCCGGTTCAAATTCCAACTCACCCAGGGCCTTTCTGTATGGAGTTTGCATGTTCTCCCCGTGTTTGTTTGGGTTTCTTCTGGGTGCTCTGGTTTGCCCCACAGTCCAAAAAACCTGCAGGTTAAGTGAATTGGAAATTCTAAAGTGAGAGCGTGAATGTTTATGTCTGTGTGTGTTAGCCCTGTAATGGACTGGGCACCTATCCAGGGTGTTTCCCTGCCTTTGGCCTGAAACAGCTGGGATAGGCTCCAGCACTATACACAGTACATGTAAGTTGTTAATTCATTGAGCATTGGTATTCTTAGAATTTATCACTAAAAGTATATTTCTTCCTAACTTTGCTCTGTTGCATTTGGACATATTGTTTTGTTTGTTCCAGCTGGAGAAGGCCTGTATCCCAGTGAGGTCTGTCTCAACCTTGAGGGAAAGATAGCCCTCTGTTTTGTTCTGTCTAATGATGTCATTGCTGGAAATGTTTGGAGTTTTGAAAGTTATATGACTAAGTCAGAGGGACTGGACACCAATGTATCTAAAAGAAGACTCACCTCTGACCCGTTTCTGCTGGCAAACTTGACTTAGTGTTTTTAAAATATAATCTTTGAATGATTGCAATCACATAGTTAAACAGAATACCATGTTTGTAAGATTTCTAGAATTATTTGTACTGTTCACCAATCAGAACCCTGCAGTTGTAAGAGTTGATGTCAATTCATTTACATATGCCTATAATTACTGTTGATTCGGTAAGTTCGAGGTTAGATCCTCAACTCGTCTTCTGTTTCTGTCTTCTGCATTTGGAAATGTGGACAACTTTCTTTTTATTGTTCATACTGGTCCCTCTAATTGGTGTTACAGGTGGGAAAAAGAGTGGTGTTCCCACTCTTTTCAAGGCACAATTTTCCAGGACATTTCCAGGACATTTTTTTTGCCCAACGTGTGTTTAAGCAAAAAAACATGGGAGGTCATGATGTTGTGGTTACTGGATTGGTTTTTTTTTGGTGTTTTTTTTTTTTGTTTGTTTATTCCGTATTTGACAGTTTACTTAAACTGTATTATCAAAATGGTGTCTAATCAAATTAATTAATTACAACTTTAATTGTACATAACATATATATAATACATCAACTTTACATTGCATTATTTTTTATCAAAAAAAGTGCTGCACAACAGAACATCACAGATGTAAGTTATTGCATTAAAACATTATTATTATTATTTGTCTTTTTTCTTCTCCATTTCACAATCATTTAAATAGAGATTTTATTTTGGCATTTATGTGTGTTTTTGACGGTAGTTTCTCACCTCCGGATAAGCAGTTTGGTACATGGACCACTGTGATTATTAAACCCCAAAAGCTGAGATTTATTTAGATAAATATATAGTCTGTATGTGCTGTGCACTTCAGAGCGCTCTGCTCTCTGTCTTCTACCACACACACACACACGTGCAATGATCATGATGAGATGTTTTCAGTGTATGAGTGCCGGCTTCACAGTCATTTTGAAGCATGCAGCACATGCAGATTATATATTTATTCAATTAAATCACAGCCTTTTGTGGTTTAATAATCACACTAGGGCATATTGCAATTTTAATTTAATTAACTGCCGCCGAAAGTGACAAAACAATATCAATTTTTGTATCTGACGCCTATCCCAAGTCCCGATTACCATGTTTTAGTATATGTAACAAAAACCTTGTTAGTGACACATTCAAACAGTTTTATTATACTAAAATCATTTCCAGGACAAATCATTATTTTTCAGGACATTTCGTTATTTTTCTAATTTTCCATGACTGGAAAACTGCATTGCATAATTCCAGGTTTTCGAGGATGCGTGGGAATCCTGTAATAACTGTATTCCCCTACAATATGAACAATAAACAGAATATTTCCATAGAACAAATAAACCACTAATCTCCTATTAGAAAATAACCATTAATTACTTTCTTTTCATTTATTATATTTTGGTTATTGATTATAAAATGGCCTTTCGCTATTTTTGGATGATTATCAGACCAAGACTTTAAAATGACAGAAGCAATAAGCATTTGTGTAATGATGGCAGACTAAGGTGATCTGCCAATACCCCTTTGTTAAATCCAATGTCAAGTAAAAGCGAGCTGTGCCCAACCGATCGAGCAGCTCATCAATATGAGGCATTGAGTATACGTAAAATTTAGACACTGCATTGACTGTCCTATAATCCACACAGAATCATACTGACCCGTTGCTTTTAGGGACTAGAACGACTGGGCTGGACCAAACACTGTGGGATTCCTCTGTTACTCCCGTATCGAGCATTGTGTCTAATTCTTCTCAGACTATTCTTTTTTTGTGTTTGGGAAGTTGTTAGGGATGACAACGTAGCACTAACCCGGGCGTAGTCTCGATGTGGTGTTGTATGAGGTTTGTAAGACCAGGTAGAGGTGAGAACACGTCTGTAAATTCCTTTTGCAACTTGGCCACCTCTGTGACTTGAGCCGGTGAGAGGTGGTACCCACAAGTGACCGGAGTGCCATGATTAGCTTTTATGTTCACTTCCGGTCCGAGCTCCGCCCTCTCTGAAACCACCATAGCCAACGTCACAGGGACCACTACCCTCCATAATTTCAGAAGGTTGAGATGGTATATTTTCCCCTCTGTCTGTTCGTTTTACACATAATCGAGATCTCCTACTTGTCGTGTGACCTCAAAGGGCCCACTTGGCGAGTAATTTGGAGCTCGATGTTGGGAGTAATACAAGCACTTTGTCTTCTGGTGCAAATTCCAGTAGCCGAGCTCCCCTGTCTTACAGTCAGCATTGGTGTTCTTGAGCTTGGAGAAAATTCTCCTGTGTTAATTGACCCAAAGTGTGGAGTTTTGCTCTAAGATCAAGAATGTACTGAATTTCATTTTTACTGTTTGAAGGTCCCTCCTCCCAAGCTTCCCACATGACATCAAACACACCACCTGGGCGGCGCCCATACAGCAGCTCGAATAGGGAAAACCATGTGGAGGCTTGCGAGACCTCTTGTACTGCGAATAACAGGGGTTTTCTTAGCGTCCTCATGCATGAACTTATGAATCATGTTTTTCAGGGTTTTATTAATTCGTTCCACCAAACTGTCAGTTTGTGGGTGATAAACACTAGTGCGAATCGATTTGATACCCAATAATTCATACAGTTTGCATAGTGTACGTGACATAAAAGTAGTGCCTTGATCAGTGAGGATTTCTTTCAGAATCCCCACTCGGGAGATAATTCTGAAGAGTGTCTCCGCAACACTGCATGCTGAGATGTTGCGCAGAGGCACTGCTTCCAGATATCGCATTGTGTAATCCACCAGAACTAACACAAAGTGATGTCCGTGTGCCATCAGTTCTTATGGCCTGACGAGGTCCATGCCAGTCCCCTCCCTTACGTCATCCTGACGGGGAGCTGATGTAGATGGCCCTGGCTCCGCCTCCCCAGCTGTAGGGCGAATGCAAATGGGCACCCGCACTCGCTCAACATTAGCGAGCGGAAGTGCTGTCGATGTTGTTCCGGGCTGCGGCCGACTCGTTGCATGATGGTTTTCTTTATGTTCACATACACCAGGAGGTTAGCTGCAGGGAGATGTTGGGCCACGAGCTGGGCTTCCTCATTTCCACAACTCCGCTGTCCGCTCAAACAGTTTGAGGAATGTCTCCGGGTTATCTTGCGGGCCCATTTTCATGAGGGTGACCGGAGGCATGGAGCTCCGGGGTCCACTGTAGCAGGTATGGACGTTTATCGAAATGAGGAAGCAGGGTTCAGGTAAAGTTTTTAACTCTGTATTCAACAAAATAAGCACTCAAAGGAATCATATTCACACTCTAATGGGGGCACTGCTGTGTAGCTCTCTCTCTGCCTCCTCTGGTGTCGGCTCCTCTTTTATCGCTCTTCCATGATCACATGCAGAGCTGCAGTTAGTTATAATAATCATCCAGGGGTGAAGCCTTACCGCTTTCCCTCTCCCCAAACAAACGCTCCACCACGCCCCCATCCCCATATACCCGTATACAGGGCCGGACTTACCACTGGCCTTGACTGGGCTCCAGCCCAGTACGGGGCCCCGCCCGCTTACTTTCATTTGATTTGTTCAGTTATATGCCGGTCATTTTATTTTTCATTTAAAGTTTGTTGATTGGTACTGTGTACGGAATGATGTAATTTAATTAACTAAATTACATGTCAGTCATCTTGATATTTGCTGATTGGTTATTGGTGGTTATGATGTGTCGCGTTTACATATCGCGTTACACACCTGTCTGCATTAGACACTGTTAACATGGTGGACAAGCGGTATCGGAGTGGCACGCTTAAAAGAAAACTAAAAAATGAGAGACAGCAACGCGAAAAGGAAGCTCTCAGTAAAATGAAAACGATCACTGGATTTTTCACACCTGTGACACCACAGCCTGATGTGCAAGCAGAGAATCCAGAGGACAACAACTTGCTGGAGGAAACCTCTGGAGCCGATCTGACTACACGAGCAGGGCAGCCCATCAGTGGATGATCATCTCTTCAGTCAGAAGCCGTTAGCTCAGTGGAAGAAATGGCAACTTTTTCAGCTACTGAACCAGATAGGCCTACAACTTCTACAGACTCTTTAGCCACCAATCCAGCTCACTGGGGTAAAATTGATGAGAGTGTGCGTGCTGATTTGATCAAAGACTTTGCTGCTAAGAAATCCAGAAGACACCACTTCTAACAAGTAAGCCTCAATCTCATCATTTGTACTACATAAATATCTTTAAAATGAGATGACAGACAGTACATACATAAAGTCAAAACCCGATTACCTATTTTTCTATAGCATGTTGTTGTTTTAAATGATCAGCATCTGGATCCTGCTGTTGTATGGTGTCATGCTTGTTTAAGCTGTGTGAGGGGGATAGACAGTGTACTATTGGTTTATTTACTGTAATTTGTTATTGCATTTGTGTGCATGGTTTTGATGTTTTTCAAAGTTCGCTAAAACTCACCCACCTACTCACTTACCTACTCAACACACACACACACACACACACACACACACACACACACATACACACCTAACCACTCACTCATTCTTTATCTTGCACTTTGTTCAATGTGTTATTTTGATATCTTCTTGCAACTGAGAGCACTTCCTATATTATATTGTATTATAATTGCTATCTAATATTACCCCTAAAATTTTAACTAAGCTAGGCAGTTTGTAGTTTGTAGGCAGTTTGTAGTTGTTGCTAGAGTGAACCAACAGCTGTAGGTGCCAACACTAAATTCTGTATCTTTAAAAGAGGAAATGCTAATTTACTTTTCTGTTATAGATTATATTCTAAAATTGCCAATGATGGGATGTAGTCATACATGGGTGTGAGTCAGCCTAATGCTTCCTATGTATACAATCTATACAATGTCAGCACTTACCAAGAATGTTTACTCATTATAGACTTGCTGTTTACATGTTATAGAAATTCTCTGTTATGACTGCAACCTTGCAAGGTCTTTGTATGTTTTTCAGTATTTTCCATGTAAGAAGATTTTTATTTTTTTTTTTATTTTTTTATTTTTTAATCATTCTGCCAAAGAAACAGTTGTGTTTATTGCAATGCACAAAAGTCATGATCACTTTGAACTTTTATTTTTATTATTATTATTTGGAAAAGGTTTTTCAAGCTTCAGTCAGTTGTCATATAAATAAATGATTCAGTATTTGACTGGACTTATGTAACTGCTTTAGAGCTATGATACATAGCTCTATGATACATGTTGTTCTATTTAAAGTCATTTGTAGAGTAGGTAGGGCCCGAAAATGACTCAAGCCCAGGGGCCCCCACCCCCCTAAGTCCGGCCCTGCCTGTATACTGAAATGGTTGTCGTGTGTTTGTATTGGAGTCTGTCTCAGTCCTAAAGTCATGATCTCTCACAGAATCTACACTCTCATAGATATCCACCATAATCTCCAATCTCTCTCTGTCCATTCCCTGTGACTGAACCCTGATCACATTGTCGTAAATAACCTTCAGTCAAATATTACAACACTGCTAATAAAAGTTATAATTTGCTATAAAATTATTATAAAATTGTATAATGTTGTATACATATTATAAAATTGCTGTTTGTGCGTATGTACTAATCTATCGGTTGTGGCAAAATAGTCCTCAAATGAAAAGTCAATTTATAAATAAATGTACCATCTAGCAGTGCATGCCCAGGAAGCCCTTCCCCTAGCCACAGATTGATGCAACACTGCTCTGTGGTTTCTGTTTCTCATAATGTTACATCCTGACATCAACAAAATTCATCAGTAACAAAGTACAGCACACATACAGAATACCCAAAAACTTCTAAAATGAACCAAATCACATTCTTTCAGATTTGTAATTTTCATTTTACCTGCATTTAAGCAGAATCATCTTTTCAGTTTGATTCTGTTTTTAACATAAAGTGAACAACAAAACGTCTAGGTTACTGGTGTAACCTCTGTTCCCTGATGGAGGGAACGAGATGTTGTGTTGATGTAGTGACACTAGGGGTTTGATCTTGAGAGCCCCAATCACCTTTGCTTAAAATAGAAAAGGCCAATGAGAACTGGCGAGTGGAATTTGCATGCCACTCTCCGCCCCGGACATATGGGTATAAAAGGAGATGGCCTGCAGTGCCACGGCAGGAGGGACACAACATCTCATTCCCTCCATCGGGGAACGCAGGTTACACCAGTAACCTAGACATTCCCTGTCTGTCACTCACTCGATGTTGTGTCGATGTAGTGACACTAGGGGTTCCTATAAGAAACGCCGCAGGTGCTGAACCGTGTCACGAGGTACGGAAGAGTGGACATGGGCAAGCTGCTACGTGCCTCACAGCGAGCGTTCGACCACGTTGTGACCTTCCAGCGAGTTAGGAAAGGCATCTCCCTAGTCTCATTAATGGGGGAGGAGGCACTTTCCCAAGGAGGCTACAGGCGGTGGCCTTTCCTGATTTTTGCTCTTAAGCAATTTCCCGCCGAGCACCTTCTAGAATAACGCTGGGAAGTGCTCTTCCCTCTCCAGGAGGGAGGGCACTACAGAGACCACATCCTATCAGAGGGAGGTTAACATGTGGAGAATACCTCACATGGACTTACCAACTGGTAAGTACACATATGGAATGATACCACTGGGAGGACCCTATCTATGGAGAGGGTACACAGCAACAGTGGACGAAGCAGAGCGGAGCTCTGATGAGGGGAAACACAGGGTTCACCTGATGGGAAACCGAACAGTGGAAACACGTCACATGGGATTACCAAGAGGGGAATCATCATGTATGAAGCACTGAGCCCGAGTACAAGGGCTCACCTGAAAAGGGGCATACCACGAGTACTGGGCCTGGTGGCATCACTCCTCCACTGAGTTCATCACCAAACAGTGCTTAAGACTTAAAGAGGCATCCAGGGTTCACCAGTTATGGGGAACTGTTGTGTACAAAATAGCGCACATTATCACCTTGAAAAAGGGGAAAGGCGTAAATGCAAGTGGTACACCAAACCGGCTGCCCGGCCTACCAGCTGTTACCCCATAACACTCGGGACGAAACCGGTTCTATGCGTAGGTTGTAAAACCTCGCAAAGGTATTGGGTGTAGCCCAACCCGCAGCTCTGCATATGTCTGCTAGAGAGGCCCCCCTTGCCAGTGCCCAGGAGGACGCAACACCTCTAGTGGAGTGTGCCCGGATTCCCAAGGGGCACAGCAGGTCTTTTAACTGGTAAGCCAAGGAAATGGCATTCACAACCCAATGGGCCAGCCTCTGTTTGGAGACAGCTTTCCCCTTCTGCTGCCCTCCAAAGCAGACAAAGAGCTGCTCCGAGCATCTGAAGCTCTGCGTGCAGTCCAGATAGATGCGCAGGGCACCAACTGGACATAGCAACAACAAGGCCAGGTCTTCCTCCTCTGAAGGGAGCATTTGCAGTTTCACCACCTGGTCCCGAAAGGGAGTGGTGGGAACTTTGGGCACATAACCGGGCCGGGTAGGAAAGACAGCACAGACCCAACTGCACACCTCTTTGGGTCTTCCCCATGGGAAGAACACCAGTTCACGAAGAGATGCCACTTCAAGGCATACAGCCACCTCGTGGAGGGGGCTCTGGACTGAGTGATTGTATTTACAACTGCTGGTGGAAGATTTGCTAGGTCCCTGCCCCTGAGTTAGAAGGTCCTGCCTCAGGGGAATGTGCCAGGGAGGGGCTACTGCCAGGAGCATCGGATCTGAAAACCACATCCGGTTGGGCCAGTACGGCGCAATGAACAGGACTTGCTGCCCATCCTCCCTGACTTTGCACAGAGTCTGGTTCACGGCAAGGCAGAGCAGGCGCCCCGCCGGAAATACAACTCGAGGGGACGTACTGTTCTGCAAGCCCGCAACGGTGGCTGGTGGCTGGGGCGGGCAAGTGGCCCCAGAGACCAGCATACTTACCTATTCGCCAGCCATCTCTCGACGGAGAACAAGGGCATGCAAGGTACTCGCGTCTGACTGGTTGACCGGAAAGACTTCCAGGGCCTGGCCGTCGCAAGCGCGCTGACCCAGGGAATGAGGGAACTGCTCTTTTATTGACCATGCGATTTCATACCATGCACTGGCTGGTAAGTTCACCTGGGCCAGACTGGTCAGAGTCAGACATCTTATCCCTGGGTCGCCCATGTTAGGGCTGCCTTGAAGCCCATCCGGGGTTCTTGGGGGCCGACTGATGGGCAGGTGGAGCTGCCTTGCTGCGGGAGGATCTTCTTCTCGGAGGCCGGTGTATGGGCTCCGATGGTGCAGGAGCCGGGGCCAGCACTGCAGGAGGATGGCCCTGGGAGAAGCAGATGGAGCGTGGGACTTCGGAGGCCTGAAGGCAGCCAAGTCGTGCCATGGCAGGATGTGTTTGATTGCCTCGGTCTGCTTCCTCACCATCGAGAACTGATGGGTGAAGTCCTCAACAGTGAAGCCATAAAGGCCCCCTTGGGAGATAGGCACATTGAGAAAGCGAACCTTCTCTGTGTCACGTATCTCCGCAATGTTGAGCCACAGGTGTTGCTCTTGGACCACCAGAGTGGACATCGTTCGGCCCAGGGCGTGCGCCGTGACCTTCGTCGCCCGTAGGGTGAGGTCGGTTGCGGTACGCAGTTCCTGCATAAGCCCTGGGTCAGTTCTACCCTTATGCAGTTCTTTCAACGCCTTGGCCTGCTGGACCTGCAGGATGGCCATGGTGTGCAGGGCAGAGGTGGCCTGACCTGCGGCCTCGTAAGCCTTCGTCACCAACGAGGAAGAGAACTTATAGGCCTTGGAAGGGAGCCTTAGTCGGTCCTTCCAGGTGGCTGCGCCCTATGGGCATAAATGCACCGCTACGGTGCACTCTACCTGGGGAAGCTCGACGTATTCCTTAGCCACACCGCTGTCTAGGGCAGTTAAGATGGACGAGCCCGCGGGCAGAAAAAGGTGCCTTCCACGACTTCGTTAGCTCCTCGTGCACATTCGGGAAGAAAGGCACCAGAACCCAGAAACCACTCTTCCAGCCGTGAACGCTCAGGGCAAGGTGGAGGGTTCCACTTTAGCCCGATGTTCGCAGCTGCCTGGGCAAGCACGGCTGCCATCTCAACATCCGCCTCATCCTGAGCTCTACCGCCCATGAGCGGAAGCTCAGACGGTTCGTCCACTTCCGACAGCAGAAGCCCACCCTTCGATGCTGCAACTGATAACTCATCCTCGTCACGAGCCGCAATAGAGACATTAAATCGCCCTGAGGTGGACCGCCTGCATCACTCGACAGCTCTTCCAGGTAGAACGAGCATGCTGGGGGATGGGAGGTCTGCGGGGCTGAGCTGGCGGAAACGCTCCCATGTCCACATCCAGATCGCCCGGTGCGCTCAACGACTCGGCCGCCTAAGTTTCAGCCCAGGACAGAGCGGGTTGGGAAGCAGCCACGGTGGCTTCTTGCGTCATGAAGAAGGAAGTGAGCCATAACCGCAACGTTTTCATGGGCATGTTCTCGCAATGAGAACATAACCCCTCCACGAAAGCTGCCTCGGCGTGCTGGCGCCCCAAGCATTCGAGACAGATTTCATGGCTTCCAGAGGGGAGAGATAACAGCCATCTTTAAAAAGATGCCAATCGTTTGTGCGAGCTCTTTTAGTAGAAAATATACTCTTTTAGAATATACTCTTTTAGCACCTGTAGACTCGGCTGCCAAAGCGCCCAGGGGAAGCACAACACTCGACCGTGCGAGGGTGACCGCTGATATGTGCCGTAAATCCAGCAGCGTAAGCGTAGGTGATGGGACGAACACAATACATGCATTCGGCTCTGAAATAAAAATCTGAATGAGTGGTGCACACCATCTCCTTTTATACCCATATGTCTGAGGTGGAGAGTGGCATGCAAATTCCACTCGCCAATTCTCATTGGCCTTTTCTATTTTAAGCAAAGGTGATTGGGGCTCTCAAGATCGAACCCCTAGTGTCACTACATCAACACAACGTCTGTCAGACAGAGTGAGTGACAGACAGAGAACAGAACTGCTCTGTGGTCAATATGTGAAGTTTAACATTCATTGACACCAGTTCACTGTTAAAGTGTGAGAAATGTTTGAGCTTTTGAACTTTGGAAATGATAAAGTCAAACATTGCAGCAGAAAGTCACAATGAACCTGGTGGAACTTTAGACATACAATAGATTCACTTCCTGAAGATGACTGAACTTTGCATTTACATGCATTACATTACAGACAGAGAATAACTAAATATACACAATATTTGGCAGTTTAAACTATTTTATGTTTGGATTATATTTGATCAAATACTGTTAATTGAGCTCATTATCTGTAAACTGAAGTTGGTTTGTTTTTATTATAAGTGGTTTTTATAACATAATTTGTAAAAGAGTAGGTTATGTTGAACAGAGGTTTTAATTAGTGAGAGAAACCCATCTATTGGTGTATATCAGTGGTGATTGCTTTAAAACTAAAATTTCATAAGAATACATGTACAAACAATATACGTATATAAATCACTCTTTTTTTCATTTTAATATTTTAGTAAATAAAAGTGTAAAATATCACACATCACTATCACTCTGTTCATTCAAGTTCTACATAAATAGGTTAATAGAAATCAACTGATGTGCAGCGCATAGAGCGCTACTGAAGCCATGCTTTAATCAGGGTTGCTGCAGAGTTTCTACAATCAAATTTAAGACTTTATAAGACCTTTTTTATGACCTGAACAAATAAAATTAATACCATATCCCCATATAAAAACAAACCCATACAATCTCAAAATAAATAATGTATCACACACTCTTACTTAAACAGACAGGAGCATACATTCAACATGGCCTTAACATTGCTTATCAGTAAAACAGGGTAGGCTATATGCAAGTTTAAAATACTCAAGACATGTTTTCCATATATATCACATTAAAATTGGTTTATGCACCATTATATAAATAAATACAAATAAGAGGTCGACCAATATTGGATTTCGCTAATATGATGTGTTCAAAAACAAGCAATTAACCTGCCAATATTTTTTAAAATTGGTAGCCAATATTAAATGTTCTTAGTCTTTCCTTCCTGTGATGGGGAGGGCCAGACAGAGGCTACAAGAGTCCAAATTGAATTAATTCCAGATGCAGTTTATGGTGCAACCAATATAGCAATAACCAAGAAAAAAACATTAATAAAATAAAATAAATAAATAAAATGAATAAAAAAGATTTGATTCATAGTGCAGAACTTTTAACTTTAAAGGCTGAAATACACCAGGGGCTCTTGTATACTCCTACAATAATCTACAACGTATTACAATATAAACAATCAAAAGTAAACATTGTCATATTTCATCAACACTATCGACAGCTCTTCCAGGTAGAACGAGCATGCTGGGGGATGATTGCTTGTCATAAATTTCCGATATGGCTTAATGATTGCGAACTGCTCTACAACAACTGAATACACATAAGCCCCCATGTGTTGGAGAACAGTGCCACGTTATCACTCTGAAGGATGCAGCGCATGCATTTATTTAATTAAATCATATTCTTTTAAAGTTTGATTATCACATTAGGTCATATCAGGATTCCTCTCTTTCCACCTCCAAATTTAAGACATCTTTAAATGATAACTTAAGATATTTAAGACTTTTTATGACCTTAAATTTTGGAAAGCTGAATTAAAGACATTTTAAAACCTTTTAAGGATCCGTGGGAACCCTGTTAATGAGAGTCTATGGCAGATATCTGTAACATTAGTTTCTGGGTAAAGATCGATGTTGTTTGGAAGAGAGGCTCTAAACATGTCCACTGTGTCCAAATATCCATACTTCCTTAATGTATAGTATTCCAAAAAAGGTATGTGTAGAGCCGAGGAGGGCGGGGCCGGGCTGGAATGAGACACACCCGGTCCCCAATCAGCCTGATGGGGCGCGCGAGGGATAAAGGCGGCCGGGGACGACAGTTCGAGAGAGAGAGAATTGCAGGCAGCTGTACTGTGTGTTTTCAGTTGTGTGTTTTGTTTATGGGTTAATAAATTGTTATTTAAGTTGTCAAGCCAGTTCTCGCCTCCTCCTTTCCACTGAACCCCCTTACAGTATGCCAATGGAGTAGTATGTCAGAATCCTACATTTTCATAAAACAGTAAGAGAGAATACTCGGATGACCTACTATTTCCGTCAAGATTCTGAATGGACACTTTACAATCCCATAATCCCTCAGTAGCTGAGGAGATGTCACATTCAAGTACGCTGACAGTACTTGATTTCAGACATGGGTCATTTTGAGTCTTGCCTGGATGTCATGCTTCTCTGGGAGTCTACTGAGATTCATGAGCTCTATTTGCATTGGATCTGCATCTGGTTGCCTATTGGACATTGGGCTTTCAATCGATGTATTTTTGTCCCATCTGGAAGCCTGACTTCACTATATGATGATTGGTCGAGCTCTCAAATGGGCGGGCCTTTTCAGTAAACAGCTAACAATTGAAACACTGCTGTGCGTAATCTTTCATAATTGGATATTTTGCCTATTATTAAGAAAAAACTGTTTTGAGCTTAGTTAATTATTTTAGTTAAGAAATGTCATAGTTGAGTAGCAGTCTGAGCAGCTTTTGGGAGCAACACTGCAGATACCAAAAACTATTGTCTTCACTTCCCCACTTTTGTTAAGCACCAGTCACCATGGCGAATATTCAGTATTTTGCTTTTATAATTTTTTTTATGTATATTCAATAAGTCACTTAGTTTAGCTTGATTACTATTTGGGGCTACATGACAGATGAGAGAATGTTTTGGTTACTGATGTAACCTCTGTTCCCTGATGGAGGGAACGAGACGTTGTGTCGATGTAGTGACACTAGGGGTTCGATCTTGAGAGCCCTGATCACCTTTGCTTAAAATAGAAAAGGCCAATGAAAATTGGCGAGTGGAATTTGCATGCCACTCTCCGCCCTGGACATACGGGTATAAAAGGAGATTGTGTGCATCACTCATTCAGATTTATGCTGAGGAGCCGAGAGAGAGTCCTCTCGTATTAGTGGCCGGTTCAGCGCCGCGACAGGAGGGACATAACGTCTCGTTCCCTCCATCAGTGAACAGAGGTTACACCAGTAACCAAGACGTTCCCTGTCTGTCACTCACTCGATGTTGTGTCGATGTAGTGACACTAGGGGTTCCTATAGGAAACGCCACAGGCACTGAACCGTGTCACAAGTTACAGAAGAGTGGACATGGGCAAGCTGCTGCGTGCCTCGCAGCGAGCGCTCAACCACGTCATGACCTTCCAGCGAGTTAGGTAAGGCGTCTCCCTTGTCTCGTTAAGGGGGGTGGAGGCACTTACCTAAGGAGGCTACAGACGGTGTCTTAACTTATTGCTGTCAAGCAATGTCCCACCGAGCACTTTTCAAGAATAGCGCAGGGAATTGCTTTTCCCTCTCCAGGAAGGAGAGCACTACGGAGACCACATCCTGCCGAAGGGAGTTAGCATGTGGAGAATGCCTCACATGGACTTACCAACGGGGCAGTTCACATATGGAATGATACCACAGGA
The DNA here is from genome assembly GCF_019703515.2 of Myxocyprinus asiaticus. Classification (NCBI taxonomy): domain Eukaryota; kingdom Metazoa; phylum Chordata; class Actinopteri; order Cypriniformes; family Catostomidae; genus Myxocyprinus; species Myxocyprinus asiaticus. Next base: position 19,124,672 of record NC_059386.1, read on the forward strand.
GGACCCTATCTATAGAGAGGGTACGCAACACAGTGGCCGAGGCAGAGAAAGCTCTCAAGATCATGTGAGAGTGTGCCAGCCCGAACTCCAGGCATTTGCTGGTGACATAGAGCGCCTGCAGATCCCCCACCCTCTTGATGGAAGTGAGCGCCACCAGGAGGGCCGTCTTCAGGGACAGAGTGCTGAGCTCAGCCTGCTCCAGGGGCTCAAAGGGGGCTCTTTGTAGGGCAGGTAGGACCACAGATAGATGTTGATCAGGTCGTGCTGTCGTGAGGGTTTCCCATCCAGTGTATCGTGGTGAGCTGCTATAGCAGCTACGTACACTTTCAGGGTAGAGGGAGACAGCCATCTCTCCAGCCCTTCCTGAAGACAGCATATACCCGACGGCACATCCCTAGGTCTTCCCCATGGGAAAAACACCAGTTAGTGAAAAGACGCCATTTCAAGGCATACAGCTGCCTCGTAGAGGGGGCCCTGGCCTGAGTGATCGTGTCTGGTAGGTCTTCTGCATCCCATCCAGGAGCCAGATGTGGAGATTCCAGAGGTCCGGCCGCGGGTGCTGGAGCGTGCCCTGCCCCTGAGTGAGAGGGTCCTGCCTCAGGGGAATGCACCAGGGAGGTGCTACTGTCAGGAGCATCAGATCCAAGAACCAAGTCCGATTGGGCCAGTACGACGCAACGAACAGGGCTTGCTGCTCGTCCTCCCTGACTTTGCACAGAGTCTGTGCAATGAGGCTCACAGGAGGAAATGCATACTTGCATAGCACCTGAGCCCAGCTGTGCGCCAAGGCATCCATGCTGAGGGACGTCTCGGACAGTGAGTACCACGGGGGCAGTGAGAGAAGTCTTGGGAGGTGAACAGGTCTACCCGCGCCTCCGCGAATCTCTCCTAAATAAACTGGACTATGTGGGGGTGGATTCTTCACTCCCCGCAGAGCGTTACCTACCGTGACAGCGTGTCCACTGCATGGTTGAGGACGCCCGGAAGGTGAGTGGCTCGCAGAGACTTCAAGGTCTGCTGACTCCAAAGGAGGAGACAGCGGGTGAGTTGCGACATGCAACACGAGCGTATGGCGCCTTGGCAGTTTATGTATGCTGCGGTCGCTGTGTTGTTGGTTCGGACCAACACATGCTTGCCTTGAATCAATGGCCAGAACCTCCTCATGGCCAGCAATACTGCCAGCAACTCTACGCAGTTGATGTGCCATCGGAGTCGGGGCCCCGTCCAGAGCTCCGACACTGCCAGCCCATTGCACATGGTGCCCCAGCCCGAGTTCGAGGTGTCCATCGTGACCTGCTCTAGGGGAACACCTGCCCGTAGAAACGGCAGGTCCGAACAAGGGCTGAAAGTCTGACAGCACTGTGGCATGATGGTCACACACCGGGTGGCGTGGCGCCATACCCACCTCGGGACTCAAGTCTGTAGCCAGTGCTGAAGCGGTCTCACATCAACCCAAGGGGGAGAACTGCCGCCGAGGATGCCATATGCCCCAGGAGCCTCTGAAATAATTTCATTGGCACTGCTACCTTCTGCCTGAAGGTCTTCAGGCAGGTCAGCACTGACTGAGCACGTTCGGTCATAAGACGGGCCCTGAGAGTGACCGAGTCCAACTCCATATTGAGAAAAGAGATGCTCTGCACAGGGGAGAGCTTGCTCTTTTCCCAGTTGACCTGAAGCCTGAGTCAGTCGAGGTGCTGAAGCACAAGGTCCCTGTGCACACACAATAGATCTCGTGAGTGAGCTAGGATTAGCCAGTCGTCGAGATAATTGAGAATGCGAATGCCCTTCTTCCTCAGTGGGGCCAGGGCAGCCTCTGCGACCTTGGTAAGACGCAAGGAGACAGGGACAGACCGAAGGGGAGGACCTTGTACTGGTATGCTCGTCCCTCAAAGGCAAACTGAAGAAAGGTTCTGTGTCGAGGAAGGATCAATACGTGAAAGTATGTGTCCTTCAGGTCGATGGCCGCGAACAAATCCTGATGTCGTACTGACGCCAGGATGCGCTTCTACATTAACATCCACCACGCGCTGGCCCAGGGGCGATGATGGGGCTGGAGCGATGCCCCGGGCCAGACCGGTCAGGAGTAGTCACCTCATCCCTGGGTGGGCCATGTCAGCTCTCATTACAGCTCTTCCACTCAAGTACAGTACAAACTGAGTTCATATTAAATCCATCCATCTTTTAACACAACCAGTTCTGCTATTAGCTCTTTATTCCTACACTGAACTACACTACTTATTTATTTATGCTATGTCCTTTTAATATTGAATATTTTGTGTATAATCTTTGTGTAGTGCAAGATTACCCCTTTCATGAGGATGTTTCCAAAGGTCATTGTACTCCTGCTTTAATTGGTCTCTTTGTTTGATGAGTTATTATAAAGCACTATGACAGCAGCCAGCAGAAGAACACACAGCATCCCCAAACACACTGTAGCTGCCCTGGAGCTTCTGTTTCTCACACACTCACTGCCCCACAGATATGAAGTTAAATTTCTCTCTCCATGTTTATTTTCAAAAATTGTGCCAGTTAAAATGATTTATTCAGTTTTGGCTCAGGAACAAGGCTCAGCCATGACCCCAGACCCAACAGCTTCCATGGCCCTGCTCAGCCTCATGAAAATGGGTCCACAAAATGAACCAGAGGCATTTATCGAATTGTTTGAGCGAACAGCAGTGCTGTGGAAATGGCCTAAGTCACAGTGGGTGGCCCGCCTCCTTCCGCTGTTGTCCAGGGAAGCCCAGCTCATGGCCTAACATCTGCCTGATGTGAATCTTCTGGTGAATGAGGACTTATAGAAAGCCATCTTGCAACACGTCGGCCGCAGCCCAGAGCAACAACAACAACACTTCCGCTCGCTAACGCTGAGCAAGCGCAGCCACCCATTTGTGTCCGCCCAACAGCTCCATGACGCCTGCCAGAAGTGGCTGCTGGCGGAGGAGCGTGATGCCGAGGAAGTCATCGATCTGGTGGTGCTGGAGCAGTTCATCCTTCGTCTGCCAACAGGAATGGCGGAATGGGTCCAGTGCCACCGCCCGGTGTCGCTGGAGGAGGCCGTCCTTATGGCACCATACCTGTTGGAGGAGGAGCTTTCGTTCTCTCTCTCTCCCTCACTTGCCCCCCCGTGTCTGGTCTCTGCACCACCCTGTTTCCCCGGAAATGGGGAACGTTTACCCTCAAACCGGCTCCCCATTCACGGGGGTTTGTCCAGCAGGTGGTTCTCCCTGTCTCTTCTCACTCTTCCCCCAAGTTGGTGAATCTGCTGCTGCGGGTGTGGGCATAGCATCTGGGATAGCTTGCTGGAGTTGCGGGGAGCCAGGGCACTTCCAGGATCAATGCCCAGTGATGGAACTGGGGACATTGGTCTGGGTCCCTGACACCCCACGGGCTGCCCCCTATTGAGCTGGAATGTTTCAGATACCTATGAGCATCAGGGGAAGTACATATCAAGCCTTGGTGGATACCAGTTGTAATCAAACCACTATCCACCAATGTTTGGTTCAAGACGAGGCTTTGGGCACGGGGCGGAGGGTGAAGGTGAGGTGTGTGCACGGGGATATTCAAAGTTAACCTGAAAAATATGATTCGTAAGTTCATACACGAGGATGCTAAGAATTGGTTTAAGTGTCTTGAACCCCTGTTATTTGCAGTTCAAGAGGCCCCTCAAGCCTCCACATGGTTTTCCCCATTCGAGCTTCTGTATGGGCGTCGGCTGCGCGACGTGCTTGACGTCATGCGGGAAGCTTGGGAGGAGGGACCTTTAAACAGTAAAAATGAAATTCAGTACATTCTTGATCTTAGAGAAAAACTCCACACTTTGGGTCAACCTCTTCTGCCATTTCATTCCTCTGAAAAATACAAACAAACAAAAAAACTTGCACTGTACGTAACAGATTTGTATTTGCGCTGTACATAACAGATAACAGATTTGTATTTGATTTGCACTATGTATGTGTATGTGTGTATGTATGTGTGTATGTGTGTGTCTGTGTGTGTATGTATGTATGTGTATAATTATTTTTTATTTATTATTATTATCTATGTCTTGCTACTGTTTTTGTATTGTTTCTGTATTGTTGTACACTGGAAGCTCCTGTCACCAAGACAAATTACTTGTATATGTAAGCATACTTGGCAATAAAGCTGATTATGATTCTGATTCTGAAAATACATAGTGAATAAATATAAACCTTCTTATGAGTCAAACTAACAAAGCTGATAGCACAAAGGGGCAAAGCAAGTTCATATAGCCTTAGAAGTTTAAACTTCAGCAAGTCTCCAGACTGTATACTATCCATCGCTTTGTGAAAGCCTGTCATTGGTGTTACTGTGGGGTTTGTAGTCTACTCTCAGTCTACTCTCTTTTAAAAACACACCTTGTTTTTTTCAGTCCTTTTATAGTTCATGAATAAGTCAGTAGGCCCTGTGCAATGCACAGAGGAAGATATCTAATTAATAAAATTGCATGGTAATATTCAATTGTTTATAAATTGTTCATAAGTACAGTCAAACCGATGTTGAGACTTTCTCAAGCAGCAATGAATAAAATATGCAAGTGGTAACCTTAATTAAATGTTCTATCAGCGCTTGGATACTTTACATGCAGCGAACAAAACTAGGGCTACACAGAGTAATTACCCCTGTGTGCCGTGACTAAGATGAAATATTTTGTTTTGAAATGGAAAAGATTGAGTTTGTATTGCATCTGATAATACATAGGTGTCATTTAAAATCCACACCACACAAACAAGGGTTTGAAAGGGTTTTAGAGTCTTATGGAATTTTAATGTTTTGAATCAGTTAATGGATGACCTATTTACACTGTGTTCGAGAATTGAATATCTGCAAGATACACACATACACACAATTTAGACTTCCTGCTGTTAACTTTGGTGCCTAGCTGTGCTTAGACATTAATTACTGGTATAAATTACCATGTGGTACTTTAAACAAACAGCATAAATCTGTGTCGTTAAGAAAGAACTCTTTCAGCCAAGGGAGTATCTGTGGGAGATATATCATTGCTATTGATGTGTGTGCGTGTGCATATGAGAGAGCGAGAGAGAGAGAGAATAACAAAAGAGACAGGAGTAAATCTATGTAGTTCTGGTAGTAATGGATTACATGTAATCTGGATGAAGTAATCAGATTACATAATCAAGTACTTGTAAATGATTTTCATTATATGTAAACATCTGCATAATCATATTGCAGTTGCTTTTTATGGATTACATGATTACATTTTTGATTACATTACCAATCAGCTAATGGCAAGAATTATTGAGTAATTTACTAATTAAGAGCAATCTAAGCCAGAGCCTGAAGTGTTGCTGGAAGTGAAGTCCGAAACTGGAAAAGCTGTAAAACGTATGGGCACGTGTGAGCTCCATTTTTGTGAGTGTCCACAGAGTGGCGCCAAAAGTGAGTTTTATTGTTTGCTGCAAATGATGTAATTACATGCGATTACATCTAGTCAGGTAGAACAACATACAAACATGACATAGGATGATTACAGATTACCATACAAAACACCATTCATTCTAATTTTATTTTAGAAGTTGGGTTGATATATTTTTGTAGATACATTAAATTAGGACATTTTTTGTCACTTTCTGTTGTGTTCTTTGTCGATGTAAATGGCAGGGATGGCAGAAGTGCATTGCATTGTTGCTGTAAGATTGTTACTGTGGAAATAAAGTAGTCACAACGCTACTGATTAACTACAGGCTGATTGCCCAATACTGATTAATACAGCTCTACTGATTAAGTACCGAAAACAAGACCATAATTAATCTGATTACAGTTTCATGCGTCTGAAAGGCCCATGGGAAATACCAAACATCATTACTGTCTAAAAAGTGTATCAGTCTCAGAAGAAATGAAATAAATGCATTCACAAACTAGTCTGGTACTTGCAAAATTATATTGTGGCATCAACCATGTACAAATGATATCCCAATCATGCATTACAGTGTTGACTAATTGCAGATAATTTGTGGTGCTTGCAAAGGCAAGCATCACTATTATATTAAGGGTTTGTTTTAAACCGTGAACCCTAAGTATTAAATTTGCCCCACTCTGTGCTACAGAATGATTCCTCAAATTGTGCTACTTGACAAGAACAGGTTTGCTATTATTTTTATAAGCAACCAGACTTACAATTTTCACCTGGTATGAAATTAAATGGGCAAAAAAAAAAAAAAAATCCCATAGACTTACATTGAAGAAGGGACCTAAGCCATATCTAGGGACAGACCATCAGCACTGTGAATTCAGCGACAGCAGGCCGAAAGTTCTGCTGCTGAAATCAGTCTGTGCTTTACCGTTTTCAAGTCACTGACCCCAGTGGCTGAAGCTGGAAGTGTTGTTAAATGTATGGGCATGTGTGAGCTCTATTTTCGTGTGTCCACATAGTGATACCAAAAGTGAGTTGTATTGTTTGTTATAAATAATGTAATACAGTCAACAGTAATGCATATTTTATTAACCATACACCCTAACACAAACCCCAACCCTAAACCTAACCAACAGTGGAGCAAAATTTTAATTTAAGAGCGAAAATGCAACCTCTGAATCGCACTCACTATTGATATAAACTGCTCCCTGATCTAAACTGAGTGTGTCAAATAAGGGAGACATCCAAAATGTGTGGTGTTAGTGATACTCCAGGGAAGGATTGAGAAAGGAAGCAACCACATAGAAACCACTCAGGACACCCAAGAAACCACATAGCAATGTACTAAGTAGTTGCAAGTTTGCATGGACAAGCACACCTCATATATTCTTATTAGTCTTCTTGTAAAAGTTTTACTTCCTGTTATTATTTCATGTTTAGAACAACTTCTTCCTGAAATGTGTGTGCTTTCTGTTCATGTGTTTGTTAGTGTAAATCATTGCATCATCATGCACCCACAGTTTGCCACAATATCATTAAATGCATTTGTTCTCACAAGTGAATGCTGCATTATCATCCATGTAGTTATTGTGAAATGTACAGAAAGTTCACATTAGAAGTTGCTCTAAGAATCAGGCAGCCTCTGTAGCTCTCCAAATTTCTTTTTGAGAGAGAGACAGAAAGAGAGCACGACAGGCACATTCTAATCAAACTTAAATTCAAACTCACTTAACAGGGCAGGCAAGGTACAACGTAAGAAAAATAGAAAAAAACTGTGTATGCTCTTTAGGGGCCCTGAAGGAAAGAGGTAAAAAGAAAAACAGCTTCTTCTTCAGATGCACGGTTTAATGGATTTCAGGGTGCAGAATCAAAGAGACGGAGAAGACAGATAACTTTTTTCTTTTTAAAGAGAGCAAGTGTGTGCTTGTGAGAACAGCTGAATATGCATCTCTTTTTCTCCTTTCAGGACAATCTGCCATATTACACTGCTAGGTTCCTAGGACATTTCCCTTGAAAAATACAAGAGAAATTCTCATATCATTAAAAGGAGAATGAGAAATGCACATCAATGAAAGGCTTTAAAATTTATAAGGCATGAGCGGAGTTGTGTTTCTCAAGTAGGCTAAAAACTAAGCCACACTCAGCCATATTCATCTCACCCCCTTACTGCATTAAAGGATGTCATCCTTTGCATTGGTGTTGATTTCTTGTCTGTTTGTGAGACTACAGCATGTAAAATACAGCATTGCAGAACATACAGTAATTGGGTTCCTTTAGCCCCATGCCAATTATTGAATGCAGTTCTCACCCTTTTCTTCAGACTTGGTCAGGATTTTTGTAAAATGTTCTGCTTCAGCATGTTTCTTTCGGCTTTGTACATCTAAGCACTGATAATCTGTCAGATGTCATAGTTTATTAAACACGTTTTTTTATCTGTTGCGTGTTTCTTTGACAAACACGGAAGGGTGAATACTTTAAACAAACTTTTGCACACAAATTCAAGGCAAAAACTTGTTTTATTCACAAATCCAACATAACCAGGTGTTAAATGTGCTGAAACAGTGCTGTGTTATTTTTAAATTAAGTCATTGTCATTCTTTTCAATGCAAACACCAACATGATCACACAGGAACTCAACATGTTGCTTTAGAATGTTCTGGTACCCTGAAATTGACCCCATTCTGCCAAGTACTGACGAGCTTCATCTCCCATCAGACAATTTTGCTTCAATACAAAAGTATTTACCTTTTCCTGTGGTCAGCCTGGGAGACTTGGGTTCTGGTCCCATGGGAACGAGGAAGTAATCCCATTCTATATTTAATGAGGAGCATGATTCAGAGGTTGCATTTTGGTTCTAACATTACATTTTTACTCCACATGACAGTTAGGTTTAAGGTTGGGGTTTGGGTTAAGGTGTAGGGTTAATCATTTAAGCCCTGAGGGTATATCAAAAGTTATAGAATTACAAAATAATATATCCTAGTGTCCAAAAACATCTCCAATGTCCAAAAGCCTCTCCAAACAAATAAAACATAATAATTGTATGTAAGAACGAATTACACATGTAAATAGAACGACTAAATGTATGCTCTCTCTCCAAAGCATGCAGGCATGAGTAACGAGATCTCATTCAGTTCCATTCTGTGTAATTTGAGTCATCACTGAGTCTGTGTCATGTACTTGGTGCCATCTCCTGATGGCAATATGTAATCAGAGTAAATGATCCTCTCTGTCCATATTTGGATGACTTTCTCATCTGGTTGCAGCGATCTGAGTCTTAATTCAATAAGCATTAGCATAGCTTAGCATTCCATGACACTGGACACTATATCATTTCCGATGATGTCATCCGAGGAGGGATCCAGGAAAGTTAACATGTATTTAGCCAGATAGCACATTATGTGCCGTGTGCATATTGTGCTTCGTGTGAATTATCTAATGATCTATGCATCCGATTACGTTGTTTGTTGGCTCGTTTTAAAGATAATCACACCCTCTAAGTAATGGTATGATATTTTATCATTTATGGCATATAAGCAACACCTGTTTACATGTAAGATTTCATATACGTACAGTAGCTATTACTCCCTATATTTTTTGTCTGAGAGTAAAACAAATTGGTTGATTGTATATTACTCTTTAAGAGCTTTCCAACAACATATGATTCATGGCTGTTTGATCAGTTTGATGTTTTTACTGATTACAATAATATGTGCAGTGCAAAATTATTAATAAATAATTAATAAGCTTAAAGAGTTAATAAAATATGCATTCCTGTTGACTGTATTACATCATTTACAACTAAATTACAGCTCACTTTTGGCTTCACTCTTGGAAAATGGAGCTCACCCGTTCCCATATGTTCAACAACAGTTCTAGGTTCAGCCACTGGGGGTAGTGATTTAAATTTTGGTAAGCACAGAATGATTTCAGCAGAAGAACTTCCGAACTACTGTTGACGAATTCACAGTAAGATCAGTTTGCTAACACACAAGCTTTCTTTGTAATTTAGGCTTATTAGAGATTTACGTTATTTGCCTACCACAAAAAGCAGGAGGACAACAGAAAAAAAGAAAACATGTTCATGTACATTTTCTGTTGACCCTGGTGGCATAATTCATCAATGATAAAAATTAAAAGAGCATATTAAACGTGGTGGGTGATACAGTACAGTCCCAATAAAGTGTGCCAGATTGCGGTAGTCTGCATCCTCCACAACCTAACAATCAAAACAAACCCGCAAGATCGGAACTGCGCTGTCCAGTTTGAATTTTGCAGCATTAAATTTAAGAGCATGTTTGCACTGTTACCTGATTTGCATAATTTATTTCGTGAATCGAGTGCTAAATCAATGCAGACGGCATGTGCAAATCAACAATGTTATCTGTGTGTGGAATTTATTCCTATTGAATTCCCTCCAGTCTTATTTTTGAGGCTTTTACAAAAGAAAGGTACAATAATTTGTTTTCTAGGGGGATGGCTGAGTCTTTGCACTGCAGCAGATGAGATCTTGGGGGACAAGACACCCACCAAGTCAGTCCCACCCTGCTGTGCTTGCAGTCAATTGACACAGTTTTGCAAATGGAAAATCCACAAGTTGTTTAGGGGGATAAGCATCAGTGACTGGGTAACATTACGAGGATGCCATGAGAGAAGAATTAGGAGGCATTCCCTTTGCCATAAATCGTTAATTTTCTCTGATTCTCTCATCTTCTCAGTCTTCCCTCTTTTTTCATCACCTTTTAACTTCTTCATCTCCCTGTAGGCATATTTCTTAGGTTGACAGCCTAAATAGTTGGTGTCAGCAAGAGGATTGAAAAGTTATTTTCGCCCTACCTTAGAAGTTTTAATGTTTTGTTTCCTTGTAGTGAAAGAGAGCTCCAAATCTTCAAAGTTTGGCCCCAATTATAAGCCTGATGAAGGGACATTTTATCTAGTGGCAAGACTGTCTATCAGAGCAGTACATTTGGCTGGAGTCCCTCAAGTATCACTGCTGCACGATGTAAGACAAGGTTGCCCCTCTCAATGTGGGGGACATAACATCAGTGAATGTCTGAAACTCATTCACTGTTCTGGCTTACAGCTCTCTAACACAATATATTTACTTTAAGTTCCAGGGATGTGAAATGTAGCACTGCAGTTCAGTCATATAATATGGATTGATCCAATGAATGCAGTCTGTTTTATTACGTTTTTCCATTTTGTAAGTGTTTGGTTTCTTGAATATTTTGAACAAGAAAGTTTTTTAGCAAATTAAGATTGTCTTGTTTGGTGGTCAGGTATGTAGTGTTATTCTGCCTCTGCTCTTGTACCAGTAATTTGTGCTTTAAATAATGAATTATATTAAAATGTGTATTATATAATAATCAATAAAAATGTGTGGAGAGCTCCAGCACCCTCCTGATTAAAACGTTCAAGAGTGCGTGCAGCGCTCTGTGCATGCATCAAGCATGAGGAATTGTAATCAAGCTTCAATGAGTAATCAGCATGCCAAGGAGATTGAGTTGTCAAGATTTATAGTGAAAAAGAGTCTAAGAATCAAAAGTGATCGTTTCGCTTCAGGAGACATGGATTAAACTATTCACATCATATGGATTACCTTTATGCTGCCTTTATGTCCTTTTTGGAACTTGAAAATTTTGGGTCCCATTGACTTGCATTGTCTGGATATAAACAAATCATATCTCCATTATTTTTGGGTGAACTGTTCCCCTTAATAAGTCATTTATATTGTAGTCAAACTAAAAGATGCACTTTAAAAACTGTTAAGAAGGGCCAAAATCAACATCTTATGACTGGTGTGAATAATATACATATAGAATAATACATATACTCACATTGCCATAAGCCACTAAGTTCTTTTTTTTTTTTTCATTATATTTTACTAAAGTAAAATGACACTTTTCTATTATTTATACTGTATATTACTTACATAAATTATTTAATCACAATATATGGCTGTCAAATGGAAAAACATGCTTTTTGCCCACATAACTGTGTAAATCACTAAAAAATTTGTAATTAGAGAGAGACATTTTATGTAGATTACAATAGAAAACTGTGGTGCAATAGCTGCAATAGCTATAACGGCAGGCTCTTCTTGTTTCTTACATGTTCAAATAAAATACTAAGCTGTATTGGAGTTGAGCTTCAATCAGTTTGTGAGGCACTGCAAAAGAGAGCAAGGTTTGACAAATACCCAACTGAGACATTCGAATCACTACTCACAACTCACAATTTCAACCATGACAATTAATGGTGTTACTGAAGCATTCCAGAGAGGCGAAATTGCTCAAATCCACATCACTTTTTCAGAATAGGATTAGGGTGGGAGGTTTCCGGACACAAAACCACCTCTGGTGGAGGAATTATGAGGAGGCGTATTAGACTAGCCTATTTTAAATTATGTAAAAATTGGAGAAGAGAGGGTGTACATTTCTATGCTGACACCTCTATTTCTCAATCTCCAACTCTCTGTTATGTCAGTTGTATACTCTGCGATTTTTGATATTCCATGCTAATCTTAATCTAATATTAAAGGTTTCATTGTAATCATCATTGCTTATTGATTATATCTATTTAACACCAACAGAATGTCCAAGAATAGGTTGAACTGATAGGCTAATATTAAAGTTTTGAGATTTGTAGTGGCTACAGCATCTCTAGAAGATTGCAGCCAAAGTATCTGCAGCTGTGTGTGTGGATGGCTAGAGGAACTGATCGATTTATGATTCACTCTTCAAATAAATGACAGTAAAATCCACTATCTTACTAAAAAAATAAGCCACACTTAAAAAAAGAAAGAAAACACCTACGTACATTCACACATATGTGCAGAGTCAGCAGTTCAAGGACAGAGATGATTAAACTAGTAAAAATGTGTGGGAATCTGACCACTCAAGAAAAGTCAACTGCATGCAAGTGATAGAATAATATGAACCATCTGAGCGCTCAAAAATAATGCTAATGGCTCATGACAAAAGTTCATATAGCATTAAAGCCTTTGAAGTTGCCTTTGATATTAAGCTTGTACTCAAACTTTTCTTATTACTTTGAGATAGCAGCACTTAAGATTCTCTCTCTCCCTACCCACTGGCCACATACCAATGCGTATACTTATACTTTGCACTTAAACTATGCACTATGTTGGTGATGGGAAAGGGATGGTATGGCAGTTTTGGGACATGCTAACAAGTAATAAAGTTGCATCTTGATTAGTAATAGACTGATATATCGGCCAGGCCGATTAATCAACCGATATTCAAAGATTCAACATTCTGAAGAATTTTAGGCTGCAAAAAGGATTTCATGTGACTGTTACACAGTATTCCAAATTGTTCTGTTCCCAGCAAAGTTTCAGCTCTTGATAATCAGTAAGCAGTATATATTTTCAAGTCATAAAGTTGCATCTCGATTAGTAATAGACCAATATATTGGCCAGGCAGATTAATTGACCAATATTCAAAGATTCAACACTCTGAAGCAGTTTAGGCTGCAAAAAGGACTTCATGTGACTGTTACACATGATTCCAAATTGTTCTGTAGACAGCAAAGTTTCAGTGCTTGATAATCTGTAACTAATTTATAATTTCAAGTCATAAAGTTGCATCTTGATTTGTAATATACCGATATATCAGCCAGACTGATTAATCATCTGATATTTGGCCATTTTGTGATTATTGGCATTGGCTGATAACCGTGTTTGCTTGGCCAATTAACAGTAGTGTTAACTTTCCCCTGTGTCAGTTCATAAAATCTACCAACAGATTTGTCAATGGATAGTGAACAATGTGTTTTTTTATTCCTTCTTTTTAAGTGAATTTAAGTAAATATTGCATGAAAAAGGTGTTTGTTTCATTTTAGAAATTGTGTGTACCTCTGATTTGCCTTTATGAAATTGTGTCATGTTTATCAGCATTTATATAGGCCATCGGCCATCCTGCTCTGTAGATATTGGCATTGGCCATTAAGAAACCCATATTTGTTTGACAACTAGTCTTAATACAACAGACTCCTTTCACTTAATGTTTCATCTAACAGGGAACAACTTTGGTATCATTATGTAAAGGTTTGAATCAAACATAATTAAAATCATGTTAATGGAACATCCTTATGATGTTATTAGAATTTGATTCATTGTGAAGTCCTCACAGTGTTGGGAGAAAACGTTCTGAATGCCACATTGTTTGTACGTCCCTTACACTGGATTTCGTAAAAACAATCTGAGAGTGGAAACTGATAAAGACATTTTCAGAAAGTGTTCATATGTTCAAAAATGTTATGCTAACCTTTAAATGAAGTTCTACTCACATTACTGTCAGAAAACTGGGCATTTATATGGTTCCCACAACTACAATGTAAGGTTTGGAAAAAGTTTTGAGAACTTAAATTTGCTAACTGGGTTGTCGCATAGTTTTTGACATGTGAAGTTGTCATATTTGCAAGTGTGAGCATCTAGCTAAATTAATTACCTTGATTCATTATTATTATTATAATTATTATTATTATTATTATTAAACCAATGGATTATAATCTGAAGGCCTGTGCTGAAACTTTAGACAGGGACACCCACTGAACAGCTAAAGGCTTTGATTTCATTTGAGATAATGTTCTCCGTGAATGATGCTGGAATGTCAAAGTCTGTTGTATCAGTTCTGTTCAACAGGTGTTTGAAGATCATTGCCACAGTTGTGAATGAGAAGATCTGAAAATCTGCTCAGGAGGAGTCTTAGCATGAAAAATATAGTGAGAGAAAGATCAATCTCTCTTTCTCCATGTCTCTCCCCTGCATACAGAATGTGCACACACGTAACTCGTGCATTCCAGCTTAATTTGAACTGAAGGGTGCGTTATGCGTTCACGGCCGCAGTGATGCCAGGCTTGCCAGTGGCCTTTTGTCAGTTCATGTAAGTAATGAGTTTAATCTCCCCAGAGACTGCACATTAATGTGGTATGATGGGGCGCAAGCCATGTCAGCTACAGGATCCTAATCTCAAATTGGCCTTTAATGTTTAAACTAATTTATGCAACAGCATGGAAGAGGTGCCCATGCTGCTACTGCCTTTGTCTTTCAACCTCTCTTCTGAGCATGCCTTTTAATTATTTATTTTCTGTGACAGAGGAAGAATAGCACAGAAGACTGTCATGGATAAACAAGCACAATAAAGCCAAAGGCTTATTTTTATGGGCATTCTAAAATGTCTCTCTGACTTAGACACTTGTAATTTATTCCAAACAATTGTGCTTGTGTATAAAAAGGAATTTTTCACCAGTAAACTCTTAAATCTACAAGGACAAATATTTGTATTACTTGCCCTTGTGGCATAATTAAGATGATGTTTTACCAAGTTGAATTAGTTGGCCAAATACCTTGGAATATATATATATATATATATATATATATATATATATATATAAAGAAAAATGGGTAAGACCCAATTTAATTAAAATAACTCTGTTCTCAACTGGCAAGAAACCAAGATCATTAAAATGTTTAATAACCAGATGAGTACAAGTTTTAATTTACTCTAGTTTGTTTTGAGCTTTCTGTAATTTTACTTTAGTACATTGAGAAATGCTGCCATAGCAGAAGGACACAGCAGAATCAAAATGAGACATTTTATAAAGTCTCAACATCTAATAGCACTAACTTTCTGGCTAGTAATTTAATTCACTTACAATTTTTGTCAGGGCTTTTACAGCCATACTCTCCCCTGTTAATGTGTTATCTATTCGACGTCCCAAATAATTAACTGTTTTGGATGCAATTAACGCATCTCCAGCCTTAACAAAAATTTCAGGATTCTTTCTTAACTTATCTCTAGAGCCAAATAAAATGACCTTAGTTTTTTTTCCAGGTGTAACACATTTTGCATCTCTGTGCTTATTTAGTCTTCAAGAACCCTTTTATCGTCTTGCGAAACTGAAATTGCCGAATCATCTGCGTAAAGGAAAAAAGCTCACCTAAACAGGCTTCTTTTAAATAATTAATATAAAAAGGAAAAAAAAAAATGGACCTAAAATACTCCCTTGTGGAACTCCACAGGTAATAGGTAGAGAGATAGAAAGTGCTCCATTTATGTCAACCATTTGGCATATATTTGTAAAATAAGACTGAATCCAATAAATAGCCTTTTTATTAAAAAAACACTACTTTTAATGCATAGAGCAGAATGCCAAGGTCTACAGTATCAAAAGCTTTCTGAAGATCTGACATAACCATCCCCACACAGTTTACCTCTGTCTACCTCCACTCTGTAAACCAGAGTGTAACTCATCCAACATATTATGTCTAATAATATATTTTTCAATCTGTTCATAAATAATCCTTTCCATCACTTTTGACAGTACACATAAAATGGAAACTGGTCTGTAATTTGTGCCATCTAATGTGCTATCCTTCTTATAAAGTGGAATAACTCTATCACTTAGCTCCCCTGGAATTTTGCCTTGTTCTATTGAAAGATTTATTACGTAAGACACCATAGCACTAATAACATTTGAAGAATCCTTAAAGGTAAAGTTCACCCAAAAATTTTAATTCAGTCATTGTTTACTCACCCCTGTGCTGTTATAACTCTATGACTTTCTTTAATTTCTTAACACAAAGGGAGAAATTGTGAAAAAATTTTGTGCTCAGTGATGTCATCCAACGGCAGTTTAAGGTGACCATATCTTCACGCTTCAAAAGAATACAAAAGTATAATTCAGAAGTCTAATAAATTATTTCATGAGACTCATGATTGTTTTGAAAATATACGATAAGGTTTGGTGAGAAATAAATCGAAATCGAATGTATTATTTAGTGAAAATATTCACTGACCGTTGATCTCCTGTGTGCATTCATGATAGGGCACGAGAGCAACAGTTCAAAAGCCCCCCTCGCAACATTGGGGAGTTCAAACGAAAACTAGTTTGTTTATCTAAAAACAGGTCCTCCACAGTGATAGCGACAACAGAACACAACACAGCTGCACACAAAACAGAGAACAGAACTTACTAAACATATCTGTAGAGTTTATAGATGAAGAATTGATGCATTTCTATGCCCAGAAAATTTGAGCAGAAAATAGAAAACAAGCAATCGATAGAATGTACCGCCGCTCCTCACTGCTTGTTAGGACAAAAACATAGAACATAGAAAACATACCTTTTATTGTGTGTTGTTTGCCATCAGGTTAGGATACGATGTGACTGTGGCTGCCTGTAGCCTCGTCTATGTTTCTGTTTGATTTCTGAGTGCTCCGTTCAAAAAAATAAGACTGGGCATAGAAATGCATAACTTCTTCGATTGCAAACTCTTAAGACATGTTTAGTAAGTTCTGTTCTCTGTTTTGTGTGAAGCTGTGTTGTGTTCTGTTTTTAGATAAACAAATGAGTTTAGTGCTTTAATGTCCCAATGTTGCAAGCAGCCTGCTTGAACTTTTGCTATTGTACACCCATTAAGCCCACGTACCTTTTAAGCCCACTTTGAAGTGAAATAAAATAAAAGGAAACCCTCATTTCTTTTTGCTTTTTTATATTTAAATAAGTCTATTTTTCACTTGAGTGTTATTTTAATTGCAAGACAATCAGATGAGCCAATATTTGGTTGGGACTGCCTTTGTGCAAGCATTCCCTAGCGACCACACAAGAAGTGGTGTGAAACTTTGGTGTGAAGAGACCCTCCATGAACACATATTTAATCTATTTCCAATACATTCTTTAGAAATTATGTATACTTTATGTAAAATTAAGAGATTAATGGTTTGGTCTATGCGTGTAATGAAATATCAGTCTGACAATAATTACCCTTTATTTTGAAATGGAAAGCTGAGTAATGCAAGGTGTCTTTCATCATTGCTGTTTTGGTCATGATTTAGTGTGATTTTACCACAGGTAAGGAGGATTTAGGCACTCTGCTTCGCATCATGTCAGTGGCCCCTTCCCAGATGGAAACCTAAGCCCTTGCGGTCCACAAGTCCACATCAAGTGTGCCATTTGGAAAAGGGCCTAAGAATGCCTCTTACATGTGGTAAAATCATTGTAATGCACAGCCTCTTGTGGCTTATTGCTTTAGAAGTTCCTTTGTCATTAGATGTCCACTATTTATTGAGAGGTTTTAATACTTAAAAATGTATTTAAATTAAAAAATTTATTAAATACCTAATACATATTTAATGCATCTTTTAAATGTTTTAATGGTGATGAATGTATTTAGTCTGTTCATTAAATACATTTACTGATCACCTACTGATGTATTTTACATATTATAGAATTAATTCTTGTGTTGATGTAAATGTTATATTATGTTTACCAGTCATGTTGGATATGTTTTACCAATTGTAGGCAATAAAATATTTATAATTTGTATTGGAACACCCATGGGTTTAAAGGTACATCATGTACTGTTTAAGCCCATACCAGACTTTTAACATATTTCATGAAATATTTGCATTTACTGTAATATTTTAGACATTGTTGGAAATGACATATAAAACTTTGAAAAAACAAACAAACAAACAAATAAACATGTTTATTTAAAACATGTGTAAAATTTGTCTGAAAACTGATTTTTGGTGGGCTTAACGGGTACACTTACCACTAAATTTTCTTTTTTAAAGCAAACAAAATACATACATTTAGAGTACAAAGACCCTAAAGTCACATATTCCTTGTGTTTTTGCTTAGACTTTTATTTTGAAATTCTTGTTTAGTTCCCTGTTCCTGTTTCCTGTTAGTTTTGTAGTCCTTTATAGTTTCTTTTCATGATTGGTTTTCCCCTGATTGTTTTCCCCAGGTGTTCCTCGTTTCCTTGTTTGCCCATGTGTATTTAAGCCCTTGTTCCCCCTGGTTTCTTTGTCAGTCTTCATGTGTGTTGTCATGTTCATTTCATTTCATTTCATTCTGAGGATTTTGTTTATCTTTTGTTCCATTAAAAAGCTGCGTTTAGATCCTCATTCCTCGTCATAAAGACTGACCAAAAAATGGATCTAGCGGCTGTCCGAATTCTGCTCCTTAAACAAGGGGACTGTCCAGTTGAGGATCAAGTCTGAGTTTACAGCTAGCGAATTAGTGCACTATCCAGACTGTTCTCTGGTGGTTTTCTTCCAGACTGGTCTGAATAGTGCACTGAAGGAACTAATACCTCTGATCCTCACTGGACTCTCTACGAATATGTGGAGAGGGCTCTGGAAATTTGCGGTTCCCATTATACAGTGGATTATGGCGGGAACCCCGGTCCAAAACCTGCATCTTCGGCTCTCTTGTTCAAGCCTTCCACGGCCAACGAGCCAGCACCCACGCCTGCCTTCCACGGCCAACGAGCCAGCACCCACGCCTGCCTTCCACGGCCAACGAGCCAGCACCCACGCCTGCCTTCCACGGCCAACGAGCCAGCACCCACGCCTGCCTTCCACGGCCAACGAGCCAGCACCCACGCCTGCCTTCCACGGCCAACGAGCCAGCACCCACGCCTACCTTCCACGGCCAACGAGCCAGCGTTGCCAGCCTCGTCTGTCCCAGAGCCAGCGTTGCCAACTTCAGCCATCTGGAGGAGGAAAAAAAGGCTTCCGTTCCCAAGTCTCGGCCAGTGTTTACGACCACAGAGGTAGTTCCTGAGTCTATTCCCATGTTTGTGACCACGGAGGGTATTTCCCAGTCATCCAGGACTCCGTCTCGAGCCTCTCCCAGCTCCGCCCACTCCTCCAGAGACTATTCCTCAAGCGGCTCCACCGCTTGACCCAGTCCACGTCTCAGCCCTGCGGCCACCTCCTGATCCTATCTCAGCCCTGCGGCCGCCTACTAGGACTCCTGACCCAGTCCCCACCTTGAGGTCATCTCCTTGGTCTCCTGGCTGCCCGCCTGATTTGCTTTGATCTCCTTGGTCCTCACTCCCACCGGCTCTGCCTCAGACTTCTGAACCTCTGGCTCCAGCTTGGTCCTCGGAGCCTGCAGCGTCGCCCTATCTCCCCATCCCTCCGGCTCTGCCTTGGTCTCAAGCCTCCCTGTCTTTGCCTTGTTCCTCTGCTCCCCTTGTGCCCCTCTTGAACTGCCTGTTTTTCCCTTTTCCCCCCCACACTCCATGGACAATATATTATAATTTTTTTTGAGCCTCTGGAATCCGCTCCTTGGGGGGGGGGCGACTCTGTCATGTATTCCTTGTGTTTTTGCTTAGACTTATTTTGAAATTCTTGTTTAGTTCCTGTTTGTTTTGTAGTTTCTTTTCATGATTGGTTTTCCCCAGGTGTTCTTCATTTCCTTGTTTGCCCATGTGTATTTAAGCCCTGGTTTCTTTGTCAGTCTTCACATGTGTTGTCATGTTCTGTGCCCAGTTTCCCATGTTTTATTCTGAGTATTTTGTTTCTTTTGTTCCCTTCTAAAAAGCTGCATTTTTAGATCCTCATTCCTCATCACACCCTAAAGCTATTTGGAAACTTTTGCCACAATTTATAAGTGTCTTTGCATAATATCAGACACTATCACACCAAGAGGCATTTTTGGAAGAATTATAGCAAAAACACATTTCAAGCTAAACATTGTGCAATGTTAGGTGTACTGACTTCATACATCCACTGAAAATGGCATTGAGACCAGTTGGTTAAAATTAATTGATAGACTGTCTAAGAAAAGTTGGTTCTGTGGAAAGGTCTATCATTTGTTTGCACATGCGACTTGATTTTATTTAATTTCTAATGCAATGATATGTGGACATGGTAGTGTGACTTGAGTGTCCAAAAGTTCAGCTCAAAGAAAGGAAAAAAAGTTGTGCTCCCTTTGAATCCCTTAGTGTATATGCATCATATTCTGTACAGCTGAACATCTGAAATGCCTTTATATTTAAGTTGCCAATGTATCTGTGTATCAGCAAGTTGTCTGACATGCAGAACTTGCTCAGAGAGCTAAGAACTAAAATATTGGTGTTCACTTTTGCATAATTTAACCTTTGATTTTTGCATTTTAAAATTATTGCAAATGCTCCAATTTCTTAATATGCAGGTTATGTAAGAGGCTCTTTGTAGTGAACTTTTTTTTATCAAAGATGCTTGTGTATGAATGTTAAAGAGAGAGAAGAGAAGCAAGAGGAAACTGCCTTTGGCTTGACAGGCTAAATTACCGTTTTAAAGAACACTATAGGACTTGAAATTAGTCATTAGCTTGTTTCAAACAAGTAGAATTAAAGATCTTCAGTCTGAAGGTTAAATTATTTTGATAATCAAAGCTCTTTTTCACATCAGTGTGTTTCTGTAATTCAATAGGTAGGGCATGGTGCTAGCAATGACAACGTCATGGGTTTCCAAGGGATGCATGTACTGTTAAAATGCATTCCTGGAATCCACTGTAAGCTGCTTTGAACATAAAATTGTCTGCCAAATGCTTAGAATAGACAAATAGACTATTGGATTCCAACTATGTACATCACTTTATTACAAGTGCTGTGGAAAGAGTCATTTATGGTTAAGCAGAGGTACTGTACTACAGGTGAAACTTTGCCATATAAAAATACAAATAAAAAATAAAGCAAGCAGCAATTAACAGCATTCAAGCTATTAAGGTCCTTTAAGTACATATGCAACCAATATTAAGTATTAATTAGACAGTCCATTAGCACCTAAAATGCTTTATTTTTTCAGAATCATGATGTTAGCTAGCACAGACATATGGCATTTTTTACATTCATGACCATTTTTTTCATGTATCCTCAGACTGGCATCCTACATAAATGTCCACAATTTGGTGATAATATCTCATTCTGTTCACGAGTTATAACCATTTAAGTAAATGTGGCCACACCCACTTTGAACATTTTGGCGTACCGTTGTGACGATGAATGAAAAGTTAAAATAAATAAATAAATAAATAAAATTATCATTAATATTATTGGGATTCTCTCTTCACTGGTTTGGTTCCGATCAGGTGAATGGCCTAGGACTAATTTGAAAAAGTAATTTTTTTTTAATAATCTTAAATATTTAACAAACCATTTGATTGACACCAATGCTTCTTGAGGCAAAGTTGTTCAGAATGAGGTAATCTATCATATGGTATGAATAATTTGTGTCTGAGTGTAACACAGTGGTAGATACAATGATTTATAAGCATGATAAATGCACCTCCCGGTGGAAAATATTTAAAAAATTTTGCACAGACCTCTTGGGCCAAGAGACAAATAGGCCTAACAAGTTTCATTCCGATCTGCCTTTTCTAACCCTATCTAATAGCTGATAAAAGTTGATTGGTCGATGGCCATGTTGTTCAAGATATGAAACTGTCCTCATAGACCTTGATGACACCTTGGACAAAGGTCACTGCATGCAAAATTTCAAGTTGATCGGACCAAGGGTTCCATAGTTAGAGCCAATTTTATATTTTTAATTATTATAGTGCTATCAAGAGTCAGAGGCATGCAATATGATAATATATAATTCCGTGTATGATGAGATTTCATAGCCATGCCCACTATGTAAGTTTTGGCTTAATGTTTGATTATTAATCGAAAGTTAAAAATTCCTTTGATAACTTTCCATATTGAGGACTCTGCTGAATCTTTCTGCACTGGTTTGGTTCCGATGGGGCAAACGACCTAGGACTAGTTCATTTTTATTTTTTTCTCAAACAATCCAAAATTGCTTAAACGAATGGGTGGAGCAAAAATTTGATGGTATTCTAAAATATTCACCATGATGCAAGGAATCACAGGAAAAAAATTTGTTCCTAGGCCTTACGGCCCAAGATTTATGGGCCCAAAATGTAATTTTTTTTTTGTTTTGTTCACTTTAGTGCCCCCCTTTGGCCGATCGGGGCGAGTCCATGCGAGAACCAGAGTACTACCATTCCCCCAAAATTCAAGTCTCTAGGCCTTAAGGCACACACGTGCACAGATAGACTCCAGGTGGTGCTCAAACACCTGCCCTTTTGGCCTTTGACTAGATAAGTGCCCTTTTTGCAAGACATTTTTTTCTATTTCTTTTTCTAATTTTATATTTTAGTTTTTAAATTTGGCCAGTGGCATCAATTCTCAATACCGTGTTGTAATTTCCGACAACTCCATATGAGTTGTAATTCTGCAAGACCATACAAGCCCCTGCCCCTCCTTCTTCGACTTCTCTTGTCACAGCCACCACAGTTAACGCACTCATATCTAGCGCCTTGCAGAGCAGCATCCATGTCTCCCTGACCTGCCTTCATTGGTGACAGCCAGGTAACGATAGTGTTTGCCCTAAGCTTTGGCATTGTTTGTCACTGTTGTAAAATTAAACCACTTTTAAAACATCTCAATACAGCCAGACTAACTTAGGCAATAGCCCTCCATTAAGCTTGACAACAAGCAAGCTAGTCTGGTGTTGGCATAAAATAGCGTTGTGACGCCGTCGTCAATGAAAAACGAGTGAACTCTGGTAGGCTAGTTCCTTTGTCAGGCAACTGAAATAAATAAATATGCATTACGTGGCTATTAGTCAGTCATATTTGGATATCAGAAACATTAGCTGACCTGTCACCCGTCACAAGAAAATGTATGCAAATATATGATTTGTCCACTGTTTACATGCTCATACTGATTAGCAAACGCTTTAAGATATAGCCTAGTAAATTATCAATTCTTACTCCTGTGACACAAAATTTACTTGTAATTGTAGGCAAGCCAACTGATTGTCATTTCAATACAATAGTCCAGGGCCTTTACAAGCTCAGATTTGAAAGTTTAACTGTTCATCTAATTTTAATTTTAAAAGCAGGAGAATTATCCTGCTCCCTTCACCTCAGTACACAGAACGCACTTAGCCTAATTGTTGCAACTGGACATAGGCCTACTTTGTAATTTGGAGGGTAGATTGGTTGGTTTATTATTTTATTCAGAGAACAGCCTTTTTCAATTTTGTGTAAAGATTTGTTTACAACCCTTCAGGCTTGAACCCCTAACAGTATTCTGTGACAAATTAAAGTCTTTAAAATATGCTGATTAGGCCTTGTCTTATTAAGTCAAGTCAATTTTTTATTTGTATAGCATTTTTGAAAACACAAAGCAGCTTTACAGAAAATTATGCTATAACAGAAAATTAAGCTGTAATGTCTGTAATGTCGTAAAGTCATCATTGTGTGGTTTGATGAAAATGTAATTGTAGATTTATTTTTTAATTTACATTATTAATAAATACACATTAATTAATTTACTTTTATATCACAAGTATTATAGACCCCACAGAAGATGACACAAATATGTAAAAAAATATTTTTTAAAATGTGATTAACAACTCAGTGGTTGGTTATTGTTAGAACCTTTTTTCAAATAATTGTTTATTTAAGAAAATTATTTAATAATAAAATAAATATAAAAGATTTAATCAAATACCATTAGCTGTTTTTATCCACTTGATACTATATCATCTATCTATGTGCAGGTATGTGAATGCAAATGCTTCGATTTTATGCATTGTTGTGATCCAAAATGTGTCATAACACAAACGCAATCATGTGTTGCATTCTCAATAGTGGACATTAGTGTGAACTATTCACTTTTACAGTGATTTTTTGCTTTCAAACCAACTACTATAATGGAAGAGCAACAGTTTGAAGAAAATATTGCTGCGCAAGATAGGAAAAGTCAATACATTTATTTCAACTTACCTGAATAACACATCCAGTTTAATAGCACAGACATTTGAAGATAACTCTATCGCCCCCTTGAGTACTGAGGTTTATTACCGTAACATTAACGCAAGAGCACACGTTAAGTATGCTAACTAATGCTAATGTAAGGGGCAAATGTGATCTAATATCATAAAAATGTAATGTTTATAAATTCTGTTGGTAACACTTTACAATAAGGGTACATGAATAATCATGAATTAATACCTGAATTAATTAGGGCTGTCAACGTTAACGCGTTAACGCATGCGATTAATCTTAAAATTTGACCCCAACTTCCCGTTATCGCAGCGTGGATGGTTACCTAACTTTGTGTGATAAGGGCACGGCAAACGTGAGTAATACAATGACAGTGGAGATGGTGTCCGCTCTGCTGAGCAGCAAGTTTCGTTATAAAAAGCTTCCAGATGGAAGATTTGATAAAACCAAAGTTGTGTGCACTTATTGCAGTGATGAACTGTCCTTCCACCGAAGCACGACAAGTTTGAAGAACCATCTTCGGACGAAACACATTTTTGCTGATGTTAGCAAAGATGCTAGTGCAATCGCTAAATGGATCGCTACAGACTGCAGGCCCATCAACATAGTTCATGATCGGGGGCTTCAAGACATCATTCAGATCACCACAGGCGACCCATCATACAAGCTACCTTCGAGAGGAACTATTGTTACGAGAAAACATGAACTGTACGACACTACGAAAGTGAGGCAGTTGGCAGAAGGCACCTTTATTGCACTTACTGGAGACCACTGGACATCAGTAATAACCATAACTACCTTGGTGTAACAGCACACCTAATCGATGACAACTGGCAGCTGCACTCATTCACTTTAGGTGTGTTAAAAACAGAAGAAAGGCATTTTGCCGAAGCATGCGCTAGCCAGTTTCTCAAAGTTGCAAATGAGTGGGAGATAACGGGCAAGGTCACAACTATAGGAACAGACAGCGCTCGCAATATGACTGCCGCTGCAAGGAGTCTACCATTCGAGCATGTGCCGTGTGTGGCACACATGATACAAAGGGTGATCACTGGCTTTACGGGACAGCGGATTTGACAGCGTTTTAGCCAAGTGCCGTAAAATAGTCGGACGCTTCAGACACAGTCCCGCAAACTCAGCAGAGCTGAAAGCTCAGCGAGCCTGGACTAATAGAGGAGTCCCTCGTCCAGGATGTACCGATGCGCTGGAATTCAACTCTTGAAATGATAAGGCAGATTCAACACAACAAAGATCCACTGAAAGCAACACTGGCACAGCAAAAGCACAACTTAGCCATGCTAAACTCAGCTGAATATGACAGGCTGGCAAAGTTGGAAACATTGCTGGAGCCCTGCAGGTAATGTGATTTCTCTGTCTTCTCCAATTTTACTGATAAAAATAAGTAATTTGTAAGTCATCTAGATATAATTTAAGGCCTATACCCTAAATAGGTGCCATCTAAATGAAAACTGTAGTCATTAAGTCAATTGTGTGGTGCTGTGTTTGCACTGTAGGTACATCACTGAGCTCCTAGGTGGTGAAAAGTATGTATCCTGCTCTGTGGTGCTACCTACACTATGTCATCTCCTGCGTACAATGGAGGTCTCTGATGTTGACCCTGCCTACATAGTGCGCTTCAAGGCTACATTCACAAATGACCTCAACGGGTGAAAGTAGAACTCAAATTTGTGGTGGTTAAAGGTAGCAACCGCTCTAGATCCTAGGTTCTAGGACCTTAGGTGCTTGTCCAGAGCAGAGAGTGGAGAGGTGTGGCAAAAGCTGAGTGAGATGCTGAAGGATAGAGAACCTGCACCATAGATCTCTGGAGAAAAACTGGAGCCAGATCCGCCAAAGAAGAAGATGGTCCTCCTACTGACGGGATCAGAGTCTGATTATGAGGTACTGTCCACAGATAAATCTCTAGAGAGGTATAAGGCAGAGCCCTGTGTCAGCATAGAAACTTGTCCACTACAGTGGTGGCCTTCACAAGCAGGTGCATATGGTAAGCTGGCCCATATTGCAAAAAGGTACTTGGCTACACCTGCCTCAACATTGCCATGTGAGAAACTGTTCTCTTTGGCAGGCCACATTCTGCAGAAGAAGAGGTCAGCTCTATCATCTGAAAATGTGAACAAGCTAGTCTGCCTGAGCAACTGGTTGAAAGAAGAGTAGACTGTATGATTGGTTGACAGGAGGCATGTTGCACAGATGCACACTGTTTGAAGTAATTATCTTGAACCAAGAATGTCTCTTCACAGACATTATGGCATTCCATTTCTAAAATAGGCAAATTTATTCTCAAATAAATTCATTTAAGTTGATGTTACTATGCAAAATATGTACAGGTAAGCTATTTGTGACTTTGTACCAGACATTACTTTGTAACAGTTGATGGTTTCTGCTAAATATGTCTGCAGTTCATATGGATGCCTCAACAAATTAAGAGATTGTTATTGAACACTTGTTAAATAAATGTTCACGGCTGAGATAATAAAACTGAAGAATCTGTTTCTTTAAACCAGTGTCATGCATATATTTATTTCAACACTGCACGTTTACAAGTAAATCCTAGTATTTTAAATTTGCAATTAATCATGATTAATCACAGCCCATGACTGTGATTAACTCGATTACATTTTTTTAATCGATTGACAGCACTAGAATTAATGCTTAAGCATGAATTATTGATGAGTTTAGGCATGGACTAATCAAGAATTATGAAGAGCTTACCTTAACAATGACTGGAGTCACATGGATTCATGCATGAATAACAGCCACCTTAATTACATGTTTGATAGTTAATATATTAATTAACATTTGATAGTAAACTCCCAAAATGTTACATCAAATGTTTGTTACATTACATGTTAAATCAAACAGGCTTTATCAGAAAGAATATGCATTATTTAAACCTTGACTTAAACATGCATTATTTAATATTTCATAATTTTTTACTAACTTTTGTTGTCTGCAGTTTCTCCTCAGACATCATAAGACAAGATTATTCTGTCGTTATTTATATGGTTCGTCCTTATCAAATTTATTAATAAAATAAATATATTAATAATCACCACAAATAATTTGATCTTAACCCATTTTGCATGATTCTCCATTCCATTCCCTAACCCTACCACTGTTGGTCCCACAACTCATTTTACTCACCATACACATGCATGCTATGACTACATCTTCATGACAAACCACCAAAAGATTATAAAAGACTACTAAGTGTAGTACTTGTGTAGTTAATAATTAGTCAATAATGATGTGCCCCTTCAAGTAATGTCATGACATAATGCTGCATTAACAAATCACAAGTTCATGATAAGTATATGAGTAGTTAATAATGATGTGCCCCTTCAAGTAAAGTCATGACATGATGCTGCATTAGCCAGTCATATGTTCATTATAAGTATATGAGTAGTTAATAATTAGTTAATAATGATGTGCCCCTCTAAGTAGTCATGACATTGTTACATTAACAAATCATTTAATACACATGCATTAAGAAAGTGTTAAAAAGTGATTAAAAAAACAGTTAAAAATAAAAATAAAAAAAATAAAAGGGGGAAAAACACCATTAATGTGACAAAACAATACTGAAAGACAAGAGTTAATCTTTCATCAAGATGTGTTTTGAAATGCTTCACAAGTTAATCTTTTTGTCATATCATTCCAAACATGTATTCATACTTTCTTGCTTCTGTGGAACACAAAAGGAGAAATTTACTGAAGAATGTACTTGTCATTGTTTCCATGCAAGAATGGGGCCAGGAAGTGTTGCAGTTAGACTCCAGATGTTTTTGATGGAACTTTATTGATGAATGAATGACGGACACCAGGAATTGAGATCTGTTCTTTTATATTTCCCAGAACCAATTCTGTGAAGACATATTTAAGGCATTTTCGATGAATGACCCTATGTGCATCAGCCATGCTTTTCTATGATTTTTAAATGCAGACAGAATATAGGTTACAGAAAATAAATAGGCCTATATATATTTTCCCATGTCAAAAAAATTGAATAAAAGTAGAATTGTCTTTTTATCCACCAATTTCTTGTTAGTAAACTATAATGTTATATTAAACATAAAAAGGCTAAATTTAAATATTGTGTGTAAACTACATGAATTAAATCAAATCTCTTTTTAAAGAAATATGAAATGCAAGTAAACAATATTGAATTAAATCTCAATTTAAACATATACAGACTCAAAGGAAACCTGAAATTTAGCTGTAAAGACATACAAGACACTTTTAGATGATTTATATTGTTAGTTTCGTCTCTCCCCATCTCACTGGATTTCAATGCTAATAGGCTAATGTTAGTACATAAAACATTCAAATAACAAAATACATTTAAACATTGCACATAACATGGTGTTTGTGACCCTTACTTTAGTCATTATTTCGGTCTAACAAAACAACCAATATTTTCAGAATAAAAATGCCATTACAGAGAAGCATGGCAAACAGCTAACACCAACAGTAGAGTGCGCTGCTTATAAGTGCCCCGCCAGAAACAAACTCTCCACATACTGTAGTTCTGGGCAGAAAGTTAGCTAACTGCACTCGCTTTGGATGAAGTTCAACAATTTATGTGTTGATTTACATTCATAAATGTCCACATCATCATCATCACCATCATCATCATCAACAACAACATAATTTTAATTTTTGATGAAACTTACCAAGTAATCATGAAAAATAATGACACATAATAAAAAACAAATATTGATCCATTAACAAGGGTGCTCTTTCCTGTATGGTCTGGATGACCAGTGAACTAAGTGGTAAATATGGTAAATATGAAATAAGGTAAATATGAAGTAAAAGTGACAATCACGCAAAATGGGTTGAGATCAAAGTATCGGCAATTATTAATATGTTTTCTATATTTGATAAGGACGATCTATGTAAATAATGGATCAATAAAATAATAATCCTGTGTCATCTTATGATGTTTGCGGTGAAACTGCAGAAAGTAAAAGTTAGTAAATTTAATAAATATGAAATAATGCATGTTTAATTCAAGGTTGAAGTACTGCATATTCTTTCTGGTAAAGCCTGTTTGATTTAACATGTAATGTAACAAACTTTTGATGTAACATTTTGGGAGTTTACTATCAAATGTTAAGTAATGCATTTACTATCAAACATGTACTAACATGTAATTAAGGTGGACGTTATTCATGCATTAATCCATATGACTCCAGTCATAGTTAAAGTTAGCTCTTCATTAATTCTTGAATAGTCCATGCCTTATCATTAATTCATGCTGAAGTAAGTATTCATTCATGATTATTCATGTACACTTATTGTAAAGTGTTACCATTCTGTTTGGTATTAATGTCTGTCCTAACTCCCCTTAACCTAGAATGCATATGTAACCTCACCCCCCTTATATGCATATGTGGGTCAATGTGTGGCAGATCTTAAAAACAAGACACTGGTGTCAGGATCCTGTCACTTTGTCAGTCATGCTTATAGTGGTGACAGGATCCTGATACCCAGATTCTGTGTTTGTGTTTTCATGTTCGGAGTATGGTGTTCAGCCTAGTTCGGTTTCTGTTCTGGGTCGGGATCCGGACACTCATGCTCAGTGTCTCATCTTTTGTGAGCGCATGGCTGGGTCGGGATCCAGACACTCATGCTCAGTGTCTCATCTTTTGTGAGCGCATGGCTTCAGGTTCGGTCCTTTTGTCATGCGCTCTTCTGTCAGTCTTGTGTTCTGTGTGAGTGCACATGGCTTTATTTGGTCCTTCATCACCATGTGCACTCGTGTCTGTTGCAGTCTCATGTGTTAGCACATGGCTTTCTGTTTGTCTGCCATGTGCTTCCCTGACCCCACCTCCTCGTTACCCTCATCACTTTTCCTCGTCTAGTCCTTGTCATGTTAATTGCCTTCACCTGTTCCTCATGTGCTTTGCCTCTATATATTGTGCCCTCTTCCCTTGTATTTGTCAGATTGTTTTGTGAGTTTGTTTGTTCCTGGTTGGTTCCTGTTTATATCTTTTTCTGGTTTTAGTTTTGTTTGTTTCCTATTCCCCTTTTTGGGATGCCAGGTGGCGTCCCTTTGAGGTGGGTAGTGTCAGGATCCTGTCACTTTGTCATTCATGCTTATAGTGGTGAAAGGATCCTGATACCCAGGTTCTGTGTTTGTGTTTTCATGTTCGGAGCATGGTGTCTGTTCTGACTCTTCAGCCTAGTTCGGTTTCTGTTCTGGGTTGGGATCTGGACACTCATGCTCCATGTCTCGTCTTTTGCACTTGCACAAGACTGACAGAAGAGCGCATAGCAAGAGAATCGAACCTGAAGCCATGTGCTCTTCTGTCAGTTTTGTGAGTGCATATGGCTTTGTTTTGTCCATCACCATGTGCACTCGTGTCTGTTGTAGTCTCTGTTGTAGTCTCGTGTGTTGGCTTTGCGTTTGTCTGCCATGTGCTTCCCTGACCCCGCCTCCTCGATACCCTCATCACTCTCCCTCATGTAGTCTTGACATGTTAATTGCCTTCACCTGTTCCTCATGTGCTTTGCCTCTATATTGTGCCCTCTTCCATCTTGTAGTTGTCAGATCGTTTGTGAGTTTGTTTTTTTTTGTTCCTGTTTCCAGTCAGTTCCTGTTTCTTTATGGTTTTGTTTGTTTCCTCTGCCCTGTGAGTTTTGTTTGCTTGTTTTCTGTTTAATAAAATCATTTATTTTTCACTCATTCCTGCATTTGGGTCCACATTTCTGACACATTCTGTGACAGCTGGGTCATTTTTATTTATTTTTTTTACCCACAAATAGGTGAATGGATATGCCATCTCAACATGTCCTGGGATCTCTGACTTTTGATTGCAGACTTGGTACTGTATCTTGGAAAATCAGAGAACAGTTTGAGACATTGTTCTCTAGTGAAATTTTAGAGCGGGGGAGCATGAAAACACCTAGAACTCCTATTGTGGTCCATAAATAAAATAACTTCATGCTATAAAAAAATGAGCATGAGGGCCATGTCACTATATTTAAAATATACTGTATTTATCTACATGTGTGTGTGTATATATATTAAATGTAATTAAAAAATAAATCATATTTGTCAGTCTTTTAATTCGTAACCTCCTTAATGCAGCAGCCAATCAGGTGTGAGACTGTTTGTAACTGATGCTTGTTAGTGTTTCGTCAGTGCCTGTGGTTTTTGCTAATCTGGAAGTGATACTGCATTTCATTCAAGTCGGATGTGGGATATTCCTTCTTGATATCTCCTATCTCCAACCATAAATGCATTCCATTGCCCGATATTCGGAAGATGATGCTTAAGGAAACATAAATGCAACGCTCCAGTTACTTTAGCAGATGTTTGACTGTAACCAGAGACATCTCCTAGCAACCCAGCTGATAAAGAATACTGCAGCGCTAGCATTTGTGATTCAGGTGTACGATCGTCAAAAGAGAGTTTAATTTATCAATCAATCAATTTATATAGCATATTTAAAATTTACCATGTTTCACTCACCTGTTTCTGCAGGCGTTTGTTAAACAAGCTTTAATATCATGTAATCTCATTTCTTGATATTAGTTAATACAAGTGAATGTTTATCACTTTCTTTGTATATCTCCCTGGGTGCCGACATGATTGTGTGAAGTCACACACCTGCATCTCGGCGAAATCAAAGTTGAAAATTTCCGCACGACCTTCCAAGTTGGAATTCTGCAATTTTCCTAGTAGGAAGTTGGAAAATCCGACAGCAGCAGTTTGCACTTGTTACGTAATTGTGTTGGCACTTTCACGCGAGAACAGATGCACGTGTGACACACCTGGAAGAACTGAGTATAAGGACTGCTGTACAGAAGCTTTGTTGGTTTTGGTTTAGATCTGTATTTGTTTCTGTATGTTTACTCACAATGGTGCGTTTCTTTGCTCATCCTGGATGTCTCAACCGAGAGAAAAACGTTAGATTATGTCCGAACATGCCAACGCGAATACACATGACAGACCGTGTGAACTCTCGTGAATGCATATACCAAAAGTGATATCTTCGCTTTAGAAGACATTCATTTAATCACTGGAGTTGTATGGATGACGTTTATGCTGACTGTCTGTTCTTTTTGAGCTTCAAAGGTCATATTACCATCCACTTGCATTTTAAGGACCTACTGAGCTAAGATATTTGTTTTCTAGTTTTCTTCAAATGTGTTCTGCTGAAGAAAGAAAGTCATATGCATCTGGTATGGCATGAGGGTGAGTAAATTATTAGATAATTTTAATTTTTGGGTGAACTATCCCTTTAAGGTTTAGCAGATACATGCATTCAAAATTTACAGAATTTCTTTTACAGAAAAACAGCCAAAAAACACTGATAACAGATATTTTACTACACAGATTTTTGTTCAATCAAATACTCTCTAGAATAAGAATGTCCCTCTCATAATACCACCTACCATTAAATAGCAAATCATGGTCCATGGCTGTGATGTATTTACTGGCTCAGTTTCCAATGGCAGCATAAAGGTTACATGTTCCTGGAATTAAACGCACTAGCCAAGCAACTGCCATTAAGATGAATAAGAATGCCAATGTAGTGGATAGCTCTCCAAAGCATTGCAGTTGTAATTGCAAGTGTAATTACAGGCACACTGTGCCAAAAGATTGGCATCATAAAGAACTTTTGATCTTTATTTGGCAGTATGTAAATGGAACCAAGTTGACTTTCATTCTGAGAAAGACCCAGTCACTTGGCCATTGGAAAGCGAGCCACTCACATGCTATTTGATGTGCAAGGGAGATATTTTTCTCTGTTACTTTCCTTGCAATGGGCCTTGCCCTCTCCATCACAGAAACATTGAGACAAACCTCACCTTTGCTCTCCATTTCAAATTTAGAGCCGCTGAAACTGATGGCAACACTAGAGCGAGCCAAAACCTTGGTATCCAACTCATGTCAAAAAAGCTGCCTGGATTTTGTCAATGTTTTAATGTTTTGACAATTCTACCACTATATATCTACAAACACTGTAGCATCATGATGTATTTTGAAGGTTTGGAGATGCATTGGTGATTATTTTCTGTTAACCAGTTCTTTAAAACATGTTGTTTTTAAATAAACCATAAAAATAAAAAATAAAATAAAAAATGTGGCATATTAAATGCTCTAACATTTTCTAATAAAGCCATATGTAGGCACAAATTGCAGTTTATTACTTTTTTTCCAATTTAGTTATATTAATTTGAGAAGCGATATGATAGATGCGGGTGAGAATCAATATTTAAGACCTTTTTTAACATAAATTCTCCTCCCTGCCCAGTAGGTGGCGATATGCACGAATAATGCAAATTATCAAAAATAAAAGAAGAAGAATGTGAAAGTGGAGATTGATAGTAACAATGGGCTTAAATTTTGATCTGTTTCTCACCCACACATATCATGTCACTTCTGAAAATATGGATTTAACCACTTGAGTAATATGGATTACTTTTATGCTGCCATTGCAAAGTGAGGACCTACGGAGCTGAAATATTCTTCTAAAAAACTTTGTTTGTGTTCAGCAGAAGAAAGAAAGTCATACACATCTGGGATGACATGAGGGTAAGTAATTGATAAGAGAATTTTCATTTTCACACCTGTGGCTTTTTAAATTGCAATTAGTGTCTGTGTATAAATAGTCAATGAGTTTGTTAGCTCTCACGTGGATGCACTGAGCAGGCTAGATACTGAGCCATGGGGAGCAGAAAATAACTGTCAAAAGACCTGCGTAACAAGGTAATGGAACTTTATAAAGATGGAAAAGGATATAAAAAGATATCCAAAGCCTTGAAAATGCTAGTCAGTACTGTTCAATCACTTATTAAGAAGTGGAAAATTCGGGGATCTCTTGATACCAAGCCAAGGTCAGGTAGACCAAGAAAGATTTCAGCCACAACTGCCAGAAGAATTGTTCGGGATACAAAGAAAAACCCACAGGTAACCTCAGGAGAAATACAGGCTGCTCTGGAAAAAGACGGTGTGGTTGTTTCAAGGAGCACAATACTTGTTGACCCCTCTCCATACATAGCACTTGTGACCATAAAGCT
The DNA here is from genome assembly GCF_019703515.2 of Myxocyprinus asiaticus. Classification (NCBI taxonomy): domain Eukaryota; kingdom Metazoa; phylum Chordata; class Actinopteri; order Cypriniformes; family Catostomidae; genus Myxocyprinus; species Myxocyprinus asiaticus. Next base: position 19,158,723 of record NC_059386.1, read on the forward strand.
CGATTTTGGTCTCGTCACTCCAAATTACAGTGTGCTAGAAGCTGTGAGGCATGTCAAGGTGTTGTCGGGCATATTGTAACCAGGCTTTTTTGTGGCATTGGCTTCTTTCTGGCAACTCGACCATGCAGCTCATTTTTGTTCAAGTATCGTCGTATTGTGCTCCTTGAAACAACCACACTGTCTTTTTCCAGAGCAGCCTGTATTTCTCCTGAGGTTACCTGTGGGTTTTTCTTTGTATCCCGAACAATTCTTCTGGCAGTTGTGGCTGAAATCTTTCTTGGTCTACCTGACCTTGGCTTGGTATCAAGAGATCCCCGAATTTTCCACTTCTTAATAAGTGATTGAAAAGTACTGACTGGCATTTTCAAGGCTTTGGATATCTTTTTATATCCATTTCCATCTTTATAAAGTTCCATTACCTTGTTATGCAGGTCTTTTGACAGTTCTTTTCTGCTCCCCATGGCTCAGTATCTAGCCTGCTCAGTGCATCCACGTGAGAGCTAACAAACTCATTGTCTGTTTATACCCAGACACTAATTGCAATTTAAAAAGCCACAGGTGTGGGAAATTAACCTTTAATTTCCATTTAAACCTGTGTGTGTCACCTTGTGTGTCTGTAACAAGGCCAAACATTCAAGGGTATGTAAACTTTTGATCAGGGCCATTTGGGTGATTTCTGTTATCATTATGATTTAAAAAGGAGCCAAACAACTATGTGATAATAAATGGCTTCATATGATCACTATCCTTAAATAAAAGACAGGTTTTTTGCATGATCAGTCATATTTTCAAATTCAATGCCAAAATTTCACAATTTCTGCCAGGGTATGCAAACTTTTGAACACAACTGTTTATATATTTTATATATATATATAAAATTATAGTATGTAGATGTCTGTATGCATATTTATCTCTCTCTCTCTCTTGTGAACACCTTGGATCTTGATTGTAACTGATTTATGTTTTTGGTCTTCAAAGGTCTCCCTCCCCCATCACACTGTCTTTCCTTACAATCTTTGAGTGCAATTACTCAATCCTGGTCAAAGGAACAACAATTGTATTCCAAGGTCATCTTCAACAAGCTGAGCTGACAGTTGGCAGCCCACACAGATACACAGTAATTTACTCTGTCCTTCAGGAGATCTGCCTTTCAGGAACCTGCCATGCCACCAGAACAAATGCTATATCAACACATGCAGCTTTGCCTGTCCAGAGGAACCCAGCCGAGTTAAGAAGTCTGTAGTTATTATTTCATCATGGTGCAGATGGCATGGTGTTAGAACTCTCGTTTTGAAAGAACGTTTACGGATGTTGTGACTTTGAACTTTTCTTAACTATTTTTTTGAATTAATTTGAACCAACTGGTACCAAGCTATTTTTTAATGGATGAATCATGCCAGTTCCCCTCAAATTCACTCAGGTGTCCTACGAGAGTGTTCATGACATTAAAGGAATATTCCAGGTTCAAGACCAGTTAAGCTCACTCGAAAGATTTTGTGGCATAATGTTGATTACAAAAATTAATACAAATAATTTATAAATAATTGTAATTAACAAATAATTTTGACTCATACCTCATTTATTTTAAAAAGGCAGAAATTTCGGTCACAGTAAAGCACTTTTAATGGAAGTGATTGGGCCCAGTAAATACGTTTCCAAATACAAATCATTTTAAAAGTATAGCCACAAGACATAACCAATATACGTGTTAACATGATTTAATTGTGATAAAATTGTTAACTAACCTTATCTGTGTAAAATTGTTTCCAATATTACAACTCTGTTGTCATGATGACTTGCTAGTAAACCCTGTAATCTAGTAGACACCTTAACACTGGTAAATCCCTGATTTGATCACTCTAAAATCATGATAATATGTATAATATTTACATTGTGTGGCTATACTTTTGAAACGGTGAGTATTTTGTCATTTATGGAGTGGCCTCATTCACTTCCATTGTAAGTGTCAAACTGTAAATGTGATATTTTCTTTATATATATATATATATATATATATATATATATATATATATATATATATATATATATATATATATGATATTTTAGTAGATGAGTCAAAGTTATTTTTGTGATAATCAGCATTATGCCACAAATGCTATTGATTGAGCTTAATTGTAATGAACTTGGATCATTCCTTTAAACCATGGTTATGTTCCATTAAGCCTGACAACCAGAATGCGCCGAAACATTTGTCTCTTAATTTTGAACAGTTTATTTACTGTAACATTAAGTCTTACAAACTTTTTTTTTTTTTTAAGTACTGGTGCTATTTTTCTTTGAAATAAAAGGTCCTTTGAAAAAAAAAAAAAAAAAAAAAAAAAAAAAAAAAATATATATATATATATATATATATATATATATATATATATATATATATATATATATATATATATTTGTAAATGCACTGACAATAATACACTAAATGTTGAAATACTTTTTGGAGCCACTTTTAGTGTTATTCTTTGAGTTCTTTGTGGCAGGGGCAAAAGAGAAGTGGTGAAAACAAGAGCACCCACTTTCCCACACCTGACTTTATTTAAAGTAAGTGGTCATTTAACTGAAGCTTTTATCCAAAGCAAAATAAAGTTCACTTATTACACAGACAGCCCCCCTGCGGTTAAGTGCCTTGCTCAAGGACACAACGCCCAAATCAATGCATTCGCAATACCAACATACCACATCACATCCCCTTGATCAGCAATATGAGCAAGCTGAAGGTTTCTCAAGTGCCCTCATTACAGATAAACAGCAGCTTTGCGTCATTTGCATTCATTAGGGTTAAGGAACATGAATGCAAAATTATTCTCTGAAACATTCTCAGTAATAAATGAATTTGTATGAAAGCTGAGAAGGAAGCTTTCATCATGTCGCGCAAGATTCAGATCAACATTTGACGGTCGTGGTGCTGAAACCCAGGGCAATATGTGTATGTGTGTGTGCATGCTTGAGTGTTTTGCTTATTCATGCATGCATGTGACATTTTCATGAGAGGCCGTTATATATCAGTGTCCGTCCTTGTCCGATAATGATCTGAGCATAGCAGAGTGAGTGAAGGAGCGTTTTCTGTTGCCAATTTGATATTGGCAACAGAACAGCTACATTTTCACAAGCCTTATAAAGTTTTCTGTTCTTAAGAAGACAAGCCCATAAAATATGACATCCAAACCCTGAACTCTGTGAGAGACGGCACAAAAGGATGTCATGATATATCATAATCACCATTTACGACACACCCTCCTGTGAGCTGTGTAGGTCAGAACATGTCTGTTTGTGTTTGTTTACCCTGTACTGCATAACATTGCCCTTTGGCAATATGAAATCATTTTTTAAGTTGTTATTTAGCAGGCGGTTGTAGCCAAAGTGACTTCAAGGGTATAATGGTGAAAGTTAATGGTTCAGTCCTTGTGGGGATCAAACCAGCAATCTTTCAACTACGAGGCCTGAGCTTTAATTACTAGATCATGACACCATTTTATTTTTTATCATTTTTGCAACTGAAGGATATGCTAGAATGATCAAAGTTTAGGAGTGGTGAAGAAGTTTTGATTTTAGGTTGGGCACGGGCACACTGTTGTGAACATATGGTGTGTCACCTGACATAGTGAGGCATTACTTGCTTCTTTTTTAGGAATAATAAGCTCATGCAATCATGCTTAAATCTCCATACAATAGATATTTTAGGCATGTATGGTTTTAGGTTTCGCAAAAAAGAATGAAAATGTTATTTGAAAAGCTTAAGTTAAAACACTGCAAAAAATATTTTTGTAATCTGCTTGTTTTTCCAGTAAAAGTATCTACAGTAAAAATCCTCATGCCATCCCATTTGTGTATAACCTTCTTTCTTCTGCTAAACACAAACCAAAAAAAAAAAGTATTTTTTTCAGATAAATGTAACTAAATTTTGTTAGGTTTATGCTTTAAACAAAAGAAAACTATTTACCAATGGGGTAAGAATAAGAAACTTAATTTAAATGAAAAACACGTTTATTTTTCCTTACCCTCATTATTCTTAAATCACAAAAAAAAAAAAAAAAAAAAAGAATACATTTCTCTGTAAACAATACTACATTTATTATGTCATTTTGGTCAAGTAAATGTATATTTTTCAAGGAAATTTAGATACAGTATTTTTTTTCTGGAGCATATGCTTTAGGTGTATGAAGACAAAACTGTCCTTCAACACAATTCTTATTGTGTTTTGTTGACTTTTTCAATTATTTGTTGATTTTTCCCCTCCACTCAAACATAGACTAAAGAAAGTGAAAGTTGCATTAGTCTTTACAACCAGTTATTATTATTTCGAATTTTAATTTAGTTTTTATTTCAACTTCATTTTCAATTTGTCCATTCAATTTAGTTTAGTTAACATTATAGGTGAAGCACATATGTAATTAATTAAATACATTTAATGTGTTTAATACATTTAATAAATGGTCATATTAAAACAGAAAATAAAAACAGAAAAGATCAGATACCATTAGAAATGTATTTTTATTCTACTACACTTCACACTTTTCAGTCCTCCTGCTGTGTCCAGGTGTAGCCTACTACCCTAAAGTCAAGATCAAATTTTTTATGACTAATTCTCCTTGGGCTGACGTTTCATTCTTTTCACATTATATTTAGTATGGATAATAGGTGAACAGAAACTTCTCCCTTCACTTGTATTTTTCATTGTATTTTCTGACTTTTTTACCATTGAAATGTAAGTGCCAGCTTTACAGGTAACACACAGAGATTGTGCAACAAATATGTGATGGACTGAGTTGTACAACTTCCATCATGGTCTATTTCATCCGTCATATTAGTTTAAATGTCCCCGATATGTAGCATCTTTGATTTTGTCTCTATATAGTCAACATTGACTGTTAGAAATGGCTTTGCGTAGTAAGCGTGAGTCTGATAAAACATGTGTTCTATTTAATAATTTGCAGAGTTGGGGAACATACTTTTAAAAGTGTACTTACGTTATTGATGTTTCTGGATGAGAGTGGCAGAGCACGTGTGGCAATCCCTTTCCCGCACACACATTCAGCATGTGCACGGGCGAGAGAGAGAGAAAGTACTTTGAAAGAGTGTGTGCTGCCGCTCTCAGCCAGAATAATCATACGTTAGGACATATACGTGTGAAAACTGATGTGCAGTATCAAATACACAGAATGTATGATAGTACTAACTGTAGAGAGCACATCAATATGAAGACAAAGCCAAATCCCAGAAAATTAGAGGCAATTTTGAAATCCCGGCCGGATGCTTTTTTCAGGTCTGAAAAAGAGGACATGTCAGGGAAAAAGAGGATGTATGGTCACCCTATGTTACTTTATTGTTTTGCTTGTCATCGTATAACAAATGCCATGGACTCGGCTGGACTCTGAAAAAAAATCCAGAGTCCAAAAGCTCAAGTCCAAGTAAAAATGCACCCGAGTCCGTGACAAGTCCAAGTCCATTAAAATTGGACTCGTGACTCGGACTCAAGTCTGATAAATTCACAGTATGCTTACCTCTTCAGTCACCACTTCACCACTGCATCTTTTTTTCCATACAATCAAAATGAATGGTGACCCTGGCTAACATTCTGCCAACCATCTCCTTTAGTGTTCTATATAAGATAGAAAGTCATACAGGTTTGGAACAACATGAGGGTGAATAAATGACAGAATTTTCATTTTTAGGTGAACTATCCCTTTAAATTCCTCCATATAAGCATAAATTTGAGTCTGTTTACATTATGCGGTTTGCAGGGACAGTTGTGAGGTGCTATTCACAAAGGTACAATAGTGACGGATTCGGACAGATCTCTGATTGCAATCCTGCAATAAAGTGTTATATAATCCGCATTAACAATTCTACATCTTTGCATGTGCATACATTGCTTTCTGAAGTACGTCTATGCATACATGTTTGAATGTTTATCAGTTTCAAGGGGCTTTAATGGTAAGTGCATAATTGTTTTTAAATAAGGTTTTCGAATGAGTGCGGGTAGGTGTTGGATGTAAGTGTGTGGGTTCTGTCTCTGTTCTTTTTAAGAGATGAAAGAGAGAGCAAATTAGAAGAGGTTGTAGTCTGATTGTTTTCCCAGAGGGTGGTGCAGAAACCATTTAGTCTTCTCAATTCACACTGTGCTGTGCTGTTTCATTTTAATTTAAGTTAAAAAAAAATTATAATAATTTGTAAAAAAATACCTACAATATTTATTTTCATGATGAAATTTTGCATTGGCAGAACAGCTCTTTGTATATAAAGCTGGTATTCAGATTCCAACCCCCTTTTATTTCTAAGATTTGCTTTGTAAATGTTTGTGATGTTTCTTTCAGATGTAGGCTTAAAGTCCAAGATTGATGATCAGATATATTTTACTGAAGGTTTATATAAAATATACATCATGTGGTAAATCAAAAAGTTTACAAAGTATACAGAAAAAAGGTGAAAGTGTTAAAAAGAAAGAGTAGCACAGGACTGCATTTATACTACTAAATATGATTTAACATCACTGAATCAACGTGAATACATTACACAAACAAAAAAATGTTTAAGGCTTAGATTAAGTAGTTTTTAGAACCTATAAACCTTGACTTAAATTCCCTTCTGTTGACTTAGTAATTACAGTAATTTTTCGATAAGGTGTGCAGATTTATTTTTGTTTTAGATTTATTCATTTTAAAATAATACATCTATTTACCAGTAACTACTGCTTACATTGTTTGCTGCACAAATTCTTTTTCAACAGATGTTTATTCAGATGTAGCCTTTGAAAGCTACATAAATGTTGAATTAAAAAATGTGCTTCTAAATTTACTGACTTTATTCAAGTCAAAAATATTTAAAAGAATATCCCATGTTCAATAAGTTAAGCTCAACAGATGGAAATTGTTGCATGTTGATTACCACATAAAATATTTTTCACTCGTAGACCCTATAAAAAAAGTGAGGCATTTACAATGGAGGTGAATGGGGCCAATTCTTGGAGGGTTTAAAGGAAGAAATGTGAATATTATAATTTTATAAAAGCACTTACATTAATTCTTCTGTTAAAACTCATGTAGTATTTGAGCTGGAATGTTGTTTAAATTGTCATTATTTTTATTTTATTTATTTTTTTCAATCATGTAGAAATTGCACCTTAAAGGAATATTCCGGGTTCAATTCAAGTTAAGCTCAATCAACAGCATTTGTGGCATAATGTTGATTACCACAAAAATCCATTTTTATTTGCCCCTCCTTTTCTTAAAAAGCAAAAAGCAAAAATCTGGGTTACAGTTAGGCACAATGGAAGTGAATGGGGCCAATCCATACATGTTAAAATATTCAGTTTCAAAAGTATAGCCACAAGACATACAGTGGTGTGAAAAAGTGTTTGTCCCCTTCCTGATTTCTTATTTTTTTGCATGTTTGTCACACTTAACTGTTTCAGATCATCAAACAAGTTTAAATATTAGTCAAAGATAACACAAGTAAACACAAAATGCAGTTTTTAAATGAAGGTTGTTATTATTAAGGGAAAACAAAATCCAAACCTACATGGCCCTGTGTGAAAAAGTGTTTGCCCCACCTGTTAAAACATAACTTAACTGTGGTTTATCACACCTGAGTTCAATTTCTCTAGCCACACCCAAGCCTGATTACTGCCACACCTGTTCTCAATCAAGAAATCACTTAAATAGGACCTGCCTGACAAAGTGAAGTAGACTAAAAGATCTTCAAAAGCTAGACATCATGCCGAGATCCAAAGAAATTCAGGAACAAATAAGAAAGAAAGTAATTGAGATCTATCAGTCTGGAAAAGGTTATAAAGCCATTTCTAAAGCTTTGGGACTCCAGAGAACCACAGTGAGAGCTATTATCCACCTTCCCAGGAGTGGCCGGCCGACTAAAATTACCCCAAAGAGCGCAGCGACGACTCATCCAAGAGGTCACAAAAGACCCCACAACAACATCCAAAGAACTGCAGGCCTCACTTGCCTCAGTTAAGGTCAGTGTTCATGACTCCACCATAAGAGACTGGGCAAAAATGGCCTGCATGGCAGAGTTCCAAGACAAAAACCACTGCTGAGCAAAAAGAACATTAAGGCTCGTCTCATTTTTGCCAGAAAACATCTTGATGATCCCCAAGACTTTTGGGAAAATACTCTGTGGACTGACGAGACAAAAGTTGAACTTTTTGGAAGGTGTGTGTCCCATTATATCTGGCGTAAAAGTAACACCACATTTCAGAAAAAGAACATCATACCAACAGTAAAATATGGTGGTGGTAGTGTAATGGTCTGGGGCTGTTTTGCTGCTTCAGGACCTGGAAGACTTGCTGTGATAAATGGAACCATGAATTCTGCTGTCTATCAAAAAATCCTGAAGGAGAATGTCCGGCCATCTGTTCGTGACCTCAAGCTGAAGCGAACTTGGGTTCTGCAGCAGGACAATGATCCAAAACACATCAGCAAGTCCACCTCTGAATGGCTGAAGAAAAACAAAATGAAGACTTTGGAGTGGCCTAGTCAAAGTCCTGACCTGAATCCTATTGAGATGCTGTGGCATGACCTTAAAGGCAGTTCATGCTCGAAAACCCTCCAATGTGGCTGAATTACAACAATTCTGCAAAGATGAGTGGGCCAAAATTCCTCCACAGCACTGTAAAAGACTCATTGCAAGTTATCGCAAATGCAGTTGTTGCTGTTAAGGGTGGCCCAACCAGTTATTAGGTTTAGGGGGCAATCACTTTTTCACACAGGGCCATGTAGGTTTGGATTTTGTTTTCCCTTAATAATAACAACCTTCATTTAAAAACTGCATTTTGTGTTTACTTGTGTTATCTTTGACTAATATTTAAACTTGTTTGATGATCTGAAACATTTAAGTGTGACAAACATGCAAAAAAAATAAGAAATCAGGAAGGGGGCAAACACTTTTTCACACCACTGTAAATGATATGTTTGTTAACATTAATTTAGTGTTCATTTAGATAAAATCTCTTTCTAACCTTTTCTGTGTAAAGTTATAGCCAATTTTACAACTTCATTGCCATGGCGATGCAATGTCAGCAAACCCTAAAACGATTGTAAAAATGATGAGATAAACAATTTTACAGCTCAAATAATACGAGTTTTAACAGAATTAATGTAAATTCTTTTTATACAATTATAAGCTTCACATTTCTGCCTTTAAACCCTCCAAATTTTGGCCCCATTCACCATTGTAAGTGCCTCCTTGAAACCCAAGAGGGACGAGTTGAAATGATTTTTTTTGTGGTAATCAGCATTATGCCACAAATGCTGTCGATTGAGTTTAACTTGTATTGAACTCGGAATATTTCTTTAAGGTAACAATTTCAGGTTACCACTTTTTACAGTGATTAATTTAGACAAATAGTAATTCAGTGCGTGTTTGTGGCTACAACCTGTACTTCATTCTGAAATAACTCAAACCCACCTCCCGACGAGATGTGATCCACATGGAACTCTCTTCTTTGTTCAGGTGTGTATATGTGTTTCTGTATTCCTCACTCTTTCACCAGATTCTTTTCAACAAAATCCCTCCCTTGCCCTCAAAATAATGCATACAGCAAATTGATTACAAGATCACTCTCAACTTGGCCAAGTATTTAAATTATCAGCCAGCACAGTCCACACCATCTGCTGAGACTTCAGCCACACATTCCTCATAATTCCCACTGCAGATGTGGCCATAAGGATCAAGCTCATCCCAATCTCTCAATGTAATCCTCCACAGCCCATTCATACCACACAGAGGTTGCGCAGTCACCAATAGATTTGGCTTTCATCAGTTCCTTTCTTTTATTGAGGTCAATGGTGAAGCATGTTTCCACACAGTACAATCACACTGAATGGAATGTCTTGTTATGTCGGGAGGATTAAATTACACATTGTCAAATCAAGTGAATACAAGCACAGATGATATTAAAACATTCCAAACAGGTCCCGATAATACCTTGCCCCCTTGCCAGTTACCTTTATCTTAATCTAAATGCTTGCTGCATTTTGCTCACAGATCATTTGTTAAAGAAATATATGATTTCAGAGTCATGCGCATTCCTTTTTTTTTTTTTCCTTGGGAAAGTAATAACCCCAAAGTCATGAGTGACATTTCTTTATGAAAGATAAGAGGTGAACACAGATTGAAAGTTTTGACTGACTGGCCTCACGCTGTCACCGTTCTCTTTGAAAAATCTTAATCTCTCTTTGCTTGAATCCAAATGAGGTGATATTTTTTGAAGTTGTGCTTTATCTCGCTGTGCTGCTATTTTGGAAGCTCTTGGCTCATTAGAGCACATCTGCACTACTGATGTTACATTTAAATTAGGATTTGGTTAAACATGACAAACTGATTTGGTATATACCAAATACTTTCAGTCAGGTATTTTAGACATGTTAGTATTTTTGGCACCTTGAAGAAATATTCACATCTGAATAAATATATGCATTTTTTTTTTCTTTCATATTTCATGTGAAAGTTCAAGTGTAAGGCAGAATTTCTGAAATGGTAATGACTTGAACATGTGAAGCATACTGATACAACATATACTGTATACAACAGACTGCCACAAAAATGTACAAAAAGTTCCTCAATAAATACAAGCCTTTTTTTTCTTTCAGAAATAGTCCATATACTGTGTATGTATATATATATATATATATATATATATATATATATATATATATGTATATATATATATATACTGTATTTGCATTTAAAAGGTACTTCATTTAATTTTCATTTTATAAATGGTAAGTTAAATATATTGTAATTATAATTATGTTTTGAAATGGATCACTCCACCACAGCAAAAATAAAACAAGCACCCTGAGTTGTGTAAAATGGTATTGTAGGAGTAAAAAATGTCAAGTGTTGACAGTTCACATTAAAGTTTGGTTTAAAGCATATAATTTTGCTTCATGCATTCACAACATTTCCCGTAAGTCCCTTCTGAACAGCCTGATATCATGAAAATTATGTGATTTTGGCCAAATTTTTACTAAATGATATTACGTGGCTCCTTACAAGTATCACAGCAGTTCCGAGGTGAAATGTTTACTGTGTGGCTCTAAATGTGGGTTGCATTTTCTCCCAAACACATGAGGTTTTTAAGTAAATGCTCTGTCAAATTTTAAATCAACAAAAACCTACATCCCTACACAAAACCTTAAACCTAACCAAAAGTGTGATAAAAGCAAATGTGAGATGGAAAATGCAATTGCTAAAGCAACTATGTCATTTATGCTTTTATAACACTTTCGGCTCACATGTCAAATCTCGACATGTACTCATACCCCATTCCTTTGCATCGCAAGTGCAACGCTCTATTAATTCAGCTTCTACGCAATTTGATCACACTTCTTTCACATGCTTGTAAATGTAGTTCCTTATGCAATGCAAATATTAAAATGTCATGCACTGTAGTAAAAATGTTTAGATTACATAAGATAACATTGTGTGAGGAACAGGGTGAAAAGTAAGTATTTATAAACTAAGACCCCAAGGTGATCCGATCACATGTGGTCAGCCCTAAATACAGGTCTAAACGGGGTCTAAAATGTTTTGTGATCGGATCACAAAAACCACATACAAATGTGGTCAAAAACGCATGTGACCAGATCACATTTGAAGTGTAAACACTAATCCGTCCTGTTTGCATCCCGGCAGCTGTGAAGCGCCACCTGTCAATCAACTGCTGCGCTAAAACAAGAGTTTAAACTTTGCCGTTTACATGCGGCTTTAAAAGGAAATAACTGTCCGATTGGAAAATTTTTCAAAAGCAGATACATACACAGTTATGAGAGCTTCACAGATCTTCTTTAGTGTCTGATATCAACACAGATGACAAGCCCGAACACCTGAAGCTCCTTTAATACAGGTAATCCACTAAAATAACGGATAATTCTGCTTAACATGTTGTGTTTGTGCTTAGATTAAATTTCAGCAGCATCAGGGAGAAATAGTATGCAGCTTCTTTTCATGCTTCCTTTGTCTTTTCTGACTTTGTTGCACTTTAATATCATGCAGTAACACACTGACATAGTGACTGATGTATGTCGTCATGGAACAGAGAACCTCCCCTCCAAATCCGAACATAAGTGGTCACAGTAGATGCATTTAAGTGACCAGTTGTAAACAGTGATGTGTCTCACCTGACCACATGTGATCGGATCACCTGGAATGCATCGTAATACCAGGTGGAAACAGGGTCTAAGAATCTGCCATTTTACCTGTGATTTGTTTGAAAGGAAATAAAAGTCATTGTTGTTGTAGCACCTCTAGAGTTCATTTCACCAAGACAACTGCCACATTACGTACAATGAGGCACATAAAATTTAGGTATAGTAATATGATTCCATGAGACCAGGCTGCTTTTTTATCAGTGAACAGTGATTGGCTGAAAAGGAGAGTCATTCGTTGTTGTTAATGGCAGGGGATTGTTTGCTCCTAATACCATCCGTGGCTGCCCTGGATGTCTCAGTAACAAACCTTCGAGGAATCCACACCGACGTTACGATCCGCATGTACTCCTTACGAAAGTTCCTATTGAGGAGTCCATAAATGATGGCATTGAGACAGCTGTTGAAATAGGCCATAAAGTAGCTAACCACAAATAGCCACTCTGGAACGCGTGGAGCCATGGCCTCTGGGTCAGTGGCCACCACGAGACCAATGAGATTCAGTGGAGCCCAGCATATTGCAAATAAAACAAACACCACGAACATGGTGACAAAGTTACGCAAGTCGCTGGGCCTCACTCTGGATCTTTCCTCGCTCTTCACCTTCCTCCTCACTTGTATCACCAGCACCCAAATCCTCAGGTAACAGAATGTCACCACGGCGATGGGCACCAGGAAGTGGACCACCACCACAACCACAGTGTAGGAGCTGCTGGCAGTCTGCGTAAAGGTACAGGAGTAAACCCGTGGATCATAACTCAATGAACCCACAAAGAAGTTAGGAAGTATGGCCAGAACAGTCAGGGCCCAGATAAGGGCCACCAATAGTAGCGTGTTACGGAAGCTGTAGAGACGACCGTAGGCAAAACTGTGACAGATATAGCAGTAGCGGTTGATGGCGATGCCCGTGATGTTGAAAACAGAGCCGATCACGCTCAGGCCCATTAGGAAGCCACTGACCTTGCACTGGGTGTCCCCCAGAGACCAGCCATCATGGAAGATCGCATATAAGACCAGAGGGTAGGGATAGAAAGCCACCACCAGGTCAGCGAAAGCCAAACTTACCACAAACACATTGCCTATGTGATAGAGAGGAAGAGTGAGAGAGAAAGAGAAAGGAAACAAAGTTGTGCTTGGTTAATAACACTTCTTACTCTATGCCACAATTTGACACTTTCATAATTTGATATGGTGGTGCTGTAATTGAATTTAGTTATACAAGCAAACCTATATGTGAACAAAATTTTTTAGAACCACTGAAAAAATGAGCGAGGAAACGAATATGACAAAGCTACAGACAGAAAAGGAGAGACAGAATAAATCACATCAACTTCAAAAGCAGGATCCCCAGTGAGTGTAAAGCCTTTGATTACAGTGTGACAGAAGAAAACACATCACTCTTTAAAACAATGCATTCTCTTTTAGCCTCTGCCCCTTCAGATTAATCTATTGCATGGTCCAATGTGTTAAAAGTTCGGTTATGCTTGCCAATCCATTTTCTCAGTTTCAGAGTCAACAAAACTCACCTTTTAATGGCCATTACATAAACAGTTGACTGAGTAATCCAATTAGTATGTATTAGTATTTCTGCATACAGACAAGTTTGCTGTAGATGCATTCTGGCAAAATTAGGAACATATTTTATTATGTGATTTGGAAGTGGAAGTGTGAATATCATGAAAACATGTCCAAGTTATCCCAAAATCAATATACTGTATTATATATATATATATATATATATATATATATATATATATATATATATATATATATATAAATATATATACATACATACATACATACATACATACATATAAATCCCATTATTCTCAATGGGGTTTCACTTTACAATCTCATTACTGTAATACAGTAATTAAAAATACTGTAATTCTGATGACTTTTTAAAAAAAAAATTATTATTAAAACTTATATTTATTAAAGGTAATACAACTAATAAATCTTACATAATTATATACATAATTATATTAAATTAAATTAAATTCAAATTTATTTATAAAGCACAATTTAAAACAACAGGTGATGACCAAAGTGCTGTACAATACAAAAGGGTAAAAATAGCAAGATAATACACATAGGACACACAAATAATACAGAAATACAAAGCACAACCTCTAGCCAAGGTGAAAAAATATGTTTTCAATTTAGTTTTAAAATCATGTATTGTTGATGCCGATCTAATATAAATAAGTAAACTGTTCCACAGTTTAGGGGCAGCTACCACAAATGTGCGGTAAAAAAAAGCACCTCATCCTACTTAATCCCCTCATACTACTTAAATAATATGTACTGTATATATATATATATATATATATATATCTTGCATTACGATAATGTGAATCAGACTTTTGAATGAATGAGATTTTTTGCATTACGTTAATTACGTTAAGGCTGGGCATAGAAATGCATAAATTATTTGACTACAAACTATTCAGACATGTTTAGTTAGTTCTGTTTTATTTTTTGTGTGAAGCTGTGTTGTGTTCTGTTGTCGCTAACGCTGTGGCGGACCTGCTTTTAGATAAACAAAACAAGTTTTCACTTGAACGCCCCACTGTCACAAGGGGGCTGCATAAACTGTTGCTCTCATGCCCTATCATGAATGGACACATGATAGGGCATGAGAGTCAGTGAATATTTTCACTACATAATACATTAGATTTCGGTTTGTTTCTCACCAAACCTTATCGTATGCATTCATAAAAACCATGAGTCTCATGGAATAATTTATTAGACTTCTGAATTATACTTCATATATAATGCATTCTTTTGAAGCCTGAAGAGATGGTCACAATAAACTGCCATTGTATGACATTACTGAGCACAATTTTTTTTCAGTTTCTCCCATTGTGTTAAGAAATGAAAGAAAGTCATATAGGGTTATAACAGCACATGGGTGTGTAAACGATGACTGAATTTTTACTATATATATATATATATATATATATATATATATATATATATATATATATATATATATATTTAAGGTGAAATGTGACCTAGACAAGTTCTTGACTGGCTTCGTGAGATTCACCCATAAAAGAATAAGAAATAATTTGATCAAAGTCATGACTGGAGAACAGCTACAAAAAGGCACAAATGTTCCCCTCACTATGGAAGCCCAGAAGTGCCATTTACAAAAGAATGAAGGAATAAATTATCACTCTATTAATATGAAAATAAAAATGTGAATAAATAAACCAATTTATAATCGGACAAAAAAAAAAAGACATAAGAAACAGATGTAAAGCATATCAGAAGTTAATGGTGGCTCATTCACTGTTGCTGTGAAATGCTGATTGCAGCCCTCCCTGAGCGTGCACAGTGATATGTGTCCAGGATGGGAGCTGGTAATCGTGATGCTGTCAACAGAACCAGCCTCCCGACCTGCGCGCCGAACTGAAACACGCGACAGAGATGAGTAAGGGCAACGGCTGGAGTTGCTGGAGAATGCTGATGTACTTTCCAGAACTTATACTGAAGAAAACGCACATCCCCTTTCAGTTATATCACTTTCATTTTAAAAACACTGTATGATCATCTTTAAATATTTTATTTTTATAAAAATAATTGCCTGTGTATAATCAAGAAAAGGCAGACTCTCTGAATGACGGTCAGCTGACGATACAGAGAAGGCAAGCGAGCACAATTTTGTGGAACAAATGGTTGTGTTTAAACTATTGTTGTGTATTACTTATGTGTCTCTTTCAAATGAAAATGAAAATATATATATATTTTCCACACCAACCTGCTGTGTATATCTCTTTATAATGTCGCAAATAAAGTTTGTGCTTAATCTTTTGTTGTGCTCGTCTTCATAAAGATGTTTATTAAATTTATCTGAATTTACACATTCTTTTATCACATTCCTCTTTTACAATTGTTGTCTGGGTCTTATGGATTTAACATTTTAAATTAGAATTTTGAATGAATTTACATTTTAATTGTACCTGAATCGATTATGAGTGTTTTACCCCTTCACTGCTAGAATTGTGTGAAATGAAACTTAACTTTCATTTTCTTCGCTTAACATAACTTTTACTGGAAGATAAAAAAAGACATTCTGGTTGTGTAAATGAAAGATAACACTTTATTAAGCTTTACAAACAGAAACAGTTTAACAAAGTTTCATCATGTCCCAGTGCTTATGATCGGTGATCTTTGTTCACAAATATGAATGAAACAGGTGAATAGCTGTACACACAGGTGAACACACAGTAATGAAACAGGTGAATAGCTGTAAGGTCAGGCAGTGCAGAGAAGCAATTGCTTTAGTAACCTCCATGAAGTTGGCATCCCATTTAATTAAATCATTACCAAATCTATACCATTTGTTTGTGCTGCAAAAATGAACATTTGTGCTGGTTCGGTGTTTGAGATATTAGACATTATTTTTTTTGACTGTGTGATGTCACTTTCCACCCCTTGTGGTCCAAATCGCTACAAACTGGTGCCGTTCATTTGTGCTTGATTTGTGCCGTTAAAAGAAACACTGTAATTATTTCCTTTCCTTAGATATAGCAAGAAACTTTTCGGGAGCAGCGACGTCACTCTCCACACCCCTCAGGCTCAACCCCATGTCAATCACTCTCACCTCTCTCCATCGTTTGTGCTTGCTTCTGGTTTGTGCAATGTTCGGTGAAGCATGAATTTTTTGGCAAAGATGTAATCTTTAAGCCCATCAAACTCCAAAGCAAAAATTGTCCGTGTTTGTGCAGCAAATTATGATTTGTTTATAGACTATATGTGAGACTGCTGAACAAAGCTGTACATCATGTTTATATAGGTTAATTATTATGATATTTGTTTCACAAGTAAACAGCCACAATATTTAGCTCTGAATTTGCTTTTATTCGTTTTAATTTAGCTAGAAGCAGGCGCGACTTGCGTTGACAGTGTTTGTGTAATTGCATAGTCCTATATGTTAGCTAATATTCAAAATATTTGTTTGAAATTTCAGTGCAAATGTTTGAAAACATGTTAGGTGCTGTTCACATGCTGGAATGCGTTTGTTGTTGCACTAAAACTACACGCAGCACCACAAAAGAGAAAAACATAGGTGTCTCGACTCGAGACATACGTTTAACAGTTTAGGTTCTTTTTAACTTGACATGGTGTCTAAAAACAAGAACAAGCCATCAAAGACGTCTATCTAGCACACATTTACATTGATATAAATTATAAAACAGCGCGGACGGACACAAAAACGTGCTTAATGTGAACGGCCCTTCAGTGTAAGACTAGAACTCTTTAAAAAAGTTTGATCACACTTGCCTATTCTTCATTATTTGTTACTGCACATTTTAGAATTTAGAGTAGACTATTAAGTCATCAAAAGTAAGAAGTAACACAAAAGTATGGAAATTATGCAGTGACTAAAACAATTCAATCAGAAACATCTTATATTTGAACTTCTTCAGTGTAACCTTTTGTCTATTCCAGCTCTGCACACTCGGTTCATTTTCTCAGTCAAATTCAGGTGAATCCTGGGATGCTTTTTAAACAGTATTGAATGATTTTATATGCTGGACACTTGTTGGCTACTTTTCTTTAGAAAAATTACTATTAAATTAAAAAAAAATAAATAAATAAATAAAAAAAATGTTTGTATAGACATCTATAATTAGGCACAATTTATTTTTAAGTACAGAAATAATCCCAAGCATTTGACCATAAGCCTTTAGATCAAAAGGTTTTAAAATTATGAGAAAAACTTAGTCAGTGTCCTTTTGGACTGGTTGTGTAGGATACATTTATTTTATGTTTATATTTATATTAATTTTATTTACTAACTTTAAAAAATATATATATTATTTGATTTGTATTTTACTGTATGTTTTGCTATTACTGTAGATAAATCTAGAATAATTGAGTTTCAAATTTAAGTTTTTAAGCTTAAAGTAACCATTTAAAGTTTTTTATTTGATTTTAATAAGAACAGTTTAGAAATTTTACCAAACAATTTGGGCAAATTAGCTTCAGAAAAGGTGACTTCAGCTGAAAGGTTAGTAGTTTTCATCCCTAGTTTAAATATCAGACCAAATCTGATATTTCCTGACAGAGAAAAAGAGATGTGTTTGAGTTTGATGGTGTGAAAGATTAAATCTTTGCCATAAAATTAATACTTCAACAATACCAAACACGGCACAAACCAGAAGCGAGCACAAATGATGGAGACAGGTGAGAGTGATTGACATGGGATTTAGCCTGCATGATTTCACAGCTCCCAAAAGCTATCTTGTTAAATACAAAGAAAAGAAAACGTAATGATGTTTCTTTTGACAACACAAATTGAGCACAAATGAACGACACCTGTTCAGAGGGATTTGGAGTGACTTCACTGCTCCCGAAAAGTTTCTTGCTATATCTAAGGAAGATAAATAGTTACAGTGTTTCTTTTAATGGCACAAATCATCACAAATCGAGCACAAACAAACAGCACCAGTTTGGAGTGATTTGGACGTCATGGGGTGGAAAGTGATGTCACACAGCCCAAAAAAAAAAAAAAAGTATATTATCTCAAACACAGAACCAACACAAAAATTTATTTTTGAAAAGTATAGATTTGGTAAAAATGTAATTATATGCGGTGCCAACTTCACAGAGGTGCTTAAATACAGGATCTGGCAGTATTCTTCATCGGCTCGATACCTCAAGCAGTGAAGTAGGATGAGGCAAATGGCGGTTGTTGTGCTAGTTCTGTTGACAGCATCACAATTACCAGCTCCCATCCTGGACACATATCACTGTGCATGCTCAGGTAAGGCAGCGTTCAGTATTTCAAAGTAACTGTGAACAAGCCACCATTAACTTCTGATATGCTTCGCATCCGTTTCTTATGCGTGGGATTCGCAGATCCAATAATATCACGTAAACTGCTCGTACTGTCGTTCAATGACAGGCCGTCTTATATCCTATTCGAGTGGCACGTGGGAGAGGGAGTGTGTCTTATAACTGAATCGAAAGTTCATTGGTTGCTCTCACGAGTCAACAGTCCAATGGCATTTTTTTTTTTTTTTTACTCGATTCTCAATTGGAGAAAGAAAAGGAAAAAGAAAAGGAAAAGCAAAACGAAACAGAAAAGCCATTGGCAAATGGATGAGGAAAAGCAATTGGCAAATACCTTTTTAAAATGCAATTTAAAAGATGCTTTTAAAGTGCATTTAAAAGACTCATTAATGTACTAATTTTTTGCTAAATTTAATTACATTTTAAACATGAAATAAATATGATTTATTAATGAAAAATTTGATTGTTAAATATAATGAAATTTTTAAACATGAATTAAATAAATACATTTAAATGTGTCTTTTTATTTGTCCATTTATAAATTGACTTATTTATTCAAGTTTTTATTTTCAAATTAATAGATTAAACTTTTTTAATTGGCACTCCTGGGCTTCAGCTGGTATGGATTGACAAATGGTAAAAGTAAAACAATAAAGAAAAGTAATTGGAAAATGGATGAAGAAAAGCAATTGCCAAATGCTTTTTAAAATGCAATATAAAAGGAGCATTTAAAATGAATTATTAATGTGCTGTTTTATTGCTAAATATGAGTACATTTTAAAACATAAATTAAATAAACACATTTAATTTATTTGTCCATTTACAAATTGGATTATTTATTGACATTTAAATGTGTCTATTTATTTGTCCAGTTATAAATTGGTTTATTTATTCACATTTTTATTTTCAAATTAATAGATTGATAATTTAGTCCTTCATTCTTTTGTAAATGGAACTCCTGGGCTTTCATACCTCACAGTTTATTAGACCTCTAAGCAATACATTGGACATTCAGTCAGTGCCTTTCACTTCTCTCAGCTCAAAGACTATTGATGAAACTTGAGGGGTATAAATGCAAGCACCCCTGTTAATCTGATTGTCCAGTTAAAAGCAATGCAAAACATTTCATTTAAGATATAATATAACTTTATTTGGATGTTTCTATCAGTATGTACTGTATATGCAGTAAATCAATAAGTATATAAACCAAACATGGTTGCTTTCAATGTTCACAGAGGAAATCGACTTAAAACCTGAAATTGACCCCATTCTGCTGAATTACTGACAAGTGGCATCCCCATCAGCCATTTTTGCATCAATTTACACATATTCACCTTTTCCTCTGGCACTACTGATAGCATGTTGCATGAGCAGCCTCTGAGATGTGCTGCGTTTTGATTCCCCTACTTATTACGCTCTTAAAGTATCTACTTTTTTGTAACACTTTTGAGTGTGTAGCAAAAGAGTGTGCAAGTATTGAGAAATACTATCACGTCATAAAATATCTTAAAACCACAGAACCTTGGTTGCATAGTTAAGGGCTTCCTGTCACCGTACACCGACATGTCAATCATCCTGCAACCGTTATCTTGACATGCGTGTTCCTCATTTCATATTTACCATAATTAATTCATTATTCCTTGTTCCATTTTATTGACGCTATCCTACAATGTTTTATACTACATGTAGAGAAGCAGCAGCACGTCATTGAAGATCTGTCACAAGTGATTTGTGTGAAGATCCGCTGTTTACATATGCATGTAGTGATGTGTATTTAATGTAATGCAAGCCAAGCTGTTATAATTCACTATCGTTATCTTCATTGAATGTGTAAAGTTCACAAGTTTGAAGACAAAATATAACACATACAGTATATAACAGTAAATACATCTTTTTGTATACAATGTTATCTTATGATTCAAGTAAAAATCTAAGATGATCTAACATATCTTGAATGTTATACCAAGTCAGAAAGACAGAACATTTGCATGAAAATGTGCTGGATCACTTTATTTATTGTTTTTTTTTCTTTGGCAGTGTCATATAACAATTATATCATTACAACAGTCCTTTGAAAAATAATCTGACATTGCTATATTCAGTGCTACATTAAATGGCAAAAATAAAATGAATATAGACAATTATGTTAATTTGATTGATGTGTGACTGTTTGAGATTTTCCCTTTTAATCCAAATGGTGCCGACACTGTTCTTAAATATTATTTTCAGGAAAGAAAACTTAAAAACACACAAGAAAATCCACAATAAGCAATACAAATACAGTATATGGACATAAAATCATGCAAGTAAGATGATAATGATTATTAATCACTCAAACCCTTTTCTGTTCACTGTGTAAATGGAGCAGGTGTACCATCTGCTTCCTCCAACCACCAGAGGGAGCCCCCACCCAAATACTGATCACACTCCATTTTCTTCTACAGTCATTTCCTGTTTGCTGTCTATAAAGAGCCATGCTTTACAACAACACATTGCAAAGTATTGCCAGTTTTACTGAGTGTTTTCTTTATTGCCATTGTGACTGCTTCATGTTATGACCTTTTGCCTGTTTATTGGACTTCACATTTATTGGATTATTGTTTTTGTCTTGTTTGCCCATTTGGACTGTCTATTTTGATCCTCGACCTTTGCCTGAATTTTTGACCATCCCTTTTCTTGTTGATTTGGATTTATTAAACTTCTGCAAATGGATTCAAACCCACCACCAAGCCTGAGTTCATTACAGCAGGTAATGTTCGCAACATAATGAGCTGATTAGTATGTTCGTCCTACAGCCAGAACAAAGCAGTTTCTTCTCACAGCATTCAACTATTAGCCTTACGTGATGTTTAAGTTGTTAAAACATTAAAGAAGTGATGAAGCCCAGGTCTCACTTCCATGTTTGTCTTTTCACGTTTTACAACTGTAGTTCTAAAGCAACCTTTCTTCAAGCAACAGAGCAAGGGATTATGGGCAATATTAACCGAAAAAGCATGCACGGATCCACGCTTTGAAAATCTGGGCAACTTTGGCAAACCTTTTTAAACGTACTATGATTTGTGACACTAATTCTGATCTCACATACTATTTAGGACAGATAGTATGCCCATTGCCACATGACTCTGATTTGGAGACACTCTAAGGCAGGGGTGTCAAACTCAGTTACTGGAGAGCCGCAGCCCTGCAGAGTTTAATTCCAGCCCTGCTCCAAAATGCCTCCTTGTAATCTTCAAGCACTCCTGAAGACCTTGATTGGCTGCTTCAGGTGTGTTTAATTAGGGTTGGAGCTAAACTCTGCTGGACTGTGGCCCTCCAGAAACTGAGTTTGACACCCCTGCTCTAAGGGGCCGTTTGCACGACAACATTTTCAACTAAAAATTGAAAACTTTTTGCGTTTTGGCTGTTCGTTTACACGACAACAGCATTTTGGGGCCTGCAAACTTTTGAAAACGGGTTTCAAAGTGCACATTTTAAAAAAAGATGCCGTTATCGTCTCAGTGTAAACATACAAAAACTTGAATTTGTGAAAATGAAGTCATGCGCACGCGTATTACGTGTTTAGTCTATAGGCATGCGCGCGAGAACTTCAAAACAATGCGTGAGACATTCAAAACTACAATGGAGGACTACAGGACTGTGGTTGTGCTGCTCAAGTTTATTGATGCTTCTCCAGCAAAGTAATTGTAGTAATAAAGCAACCTCATCGTCCGTCCAGACAAAATTGCTCGATGCTTTCGCCATCTTCATTGTTTGTATTCACTGCTCTGTGGAAGAATGCTTGTGTGCGCAGGCGCATAGTGTTTCTTTACAAAGTGACATCGCCAACTACTGGCCTGGCATGCATAATACAGCCTTTTTTGTGAGACGCTAATTCTCATCTCACATTCTATTTAAAACAGTATGCCCATTGACACAAGCTATGATTTGAGACACACTAATTCTCCTCTCACATACTATTTAGGACAGATAGTATGCATACTGAGACAACTATGATTTGAGACACACTAATAATCTTCTCACATACTATTTAGGACAGATAGTATGCACACTAAGACAGGGATAGTTCTAGTCTTCTGGAAACCAGGAAATAATCGCATTCACATAAACAATGCCAAGCTTGTTTCGGAGGTTGAATTTTCACTCTAACATAAATTTTTTACTCTTAGGTTTAGGGTTGGGGTTTGGGTTAGGGAGTAGGGTTGATAAAATATGCATTTCTGCAACCAAAAATGATTGGTCATTTACTGATATTTTTATTACATTTGTTTTCATTTACACCTGGTAATATACGTCTCTTTTGGATAATTATGCTCTGATTTTGAGGGGAGGGTCTCTGATTTCATGACTGCATACATCAATTATTACGTCTGGGCAGGTGCACTTTCCATGAGGCAGAAAACGCCAAGAATTACAGGACTTCTTCGGGATGCTATGGTTTTGAAAGATTCAGCATTCAGCAACTTGTGTAATTGTCTGCCCACCAGAGCAAAAGGGGGAAAAAATATTGGCTCACTGTTTATCAAGCACTGAAACTTTGCCAGGTGTCCTCTTTGCAACCTGAACTTCATCAGAATGTTAATTTGTGACACCAGCGCAGAAAAAGCTTGATGCAGCGCAACAAATGGTGAAACAGAATACAGGTATCTCGAGATGCGTTAATAAATATTGAAATTATTTTAAACTTAAAAGTGAGTTGTGGCACAATGATCAAAGTCGTCCAGCCAGTGCATGTTTACATGGCCTTGACGCACGTGTGAACAGCCCTTAACTCACCCTATAGCCTACTTGAAAAACTGGCCCAAAACCTGTAGGTTTGTCAGGTACCATCGGACTCAGATCGGGTTGAAGACCTCGAAATGTGCAGAATAACCGAATAGTGATTTTGGTATTTGAATACCATGCACATCCCTATTAATAACGCATGATTTTGTATCAGTTCATAATTGGAAAAAAAACCCCACAATATCTGGCTGTATATATTGCTCCAAACTTTTCTTCCATCAATTTGAAAAATTCAACCAAATCTGGCAAGCGTCCTGTAGTGCATAAAAGTAAATGCAGTCACACGAAACGTCATGGGGGGCCTCCATGGTGTACCGGCCCATGGGCCTCTCAGTCCTTAATTCGTCCTTGCTTGGCACCAATGCGCACAGCACAATCGTGTTTCGTGGAATAGGCGCAAATTCTGAGTTCTCACTTTTTTTTTTTTTTTTCTCTCTGTCAGTCATCTGGGAACAGTTTGTAAGAATATTGTTGTCAGTGAGAACTCTGCATAGGAGCTCAGACTATCTCATGATGCTTATGCAAATAACATGCAATGACATTGGGACTACAGGTGGATTGTCATGTGTGTCATAATTCAGTACATTCCAAGCAACGGTTCTTGAACTAGTGTACTCTTTAGCCTCCATTAATATGTTGCAAAGTTATATTAGTATTAGCCTATGGTAATTAATGTTATATTTTATATTCTAAAATAACAAAAATTAGTTTAAGTTAAAATAATATATAGTATATTTTTATTTGTTGACTACAAATGGGCATAATGCAGCCTTCTACATGGGTTCCTTAGCACTAACTAGTCGCCTAGCTCAGACAACACACTGACTGGTCCACTGGTAGTTTTAAACTGATAGTTTTGCACATCCCTACCTTGTACCTGGAAATTATATATTGTCATTTCAGACACAATTGTTCTTCAATAAACATTTCTTTCTGAGAAAAATTAAAGTTTTTTTTTTTTTTTTATATATATAAGTTTTTATATTGAAACATCAAATTGCAATACCTGCTGAATCGCAATATCGCAATACATATCGAATCGGCTAGGAAATAATACAGAATCAGGAGGTCTGTGGCAATTCCCAGCCCTAGAAAAAAGCGCTGCATAATTTCTGCCAATTATACTTGCATTTACAGTAATATAAGCACAAACATTACTTTTAGAGCAGCATTGTCAGTTATTTTAGTGGAGTACCTGTAAATGTAAGCGTAGTTCTAGCGGGAAGACTCGCAGCTGTACATCATCATTACATCATTATCCAGGTAGCTCCTCGCCAATCATAAATCATCCCTTGCTTTATAAGTCTGCTAAAAATCAGTCTCATTGCTGTTTCAGTGTGCCAACAAGGCAACCTCCACCTCACCATCGCCACCAGTTGAGTCCCATCCTGCATGGGGTGGGCTCCTCACCCCCTGCCTCCTATCTCTGGCAGGATCTTACGGTTCGAGCAGTAATTTCATCGGACTGCCGGATGGGGCTTATGCAAAAAAGAGACAATACATTCCTGTTTCATTATTATTCATCAAATAAATGTAATTCCAACTTTACTTAAGCCTACAAGTCTTTCTTATAGAACTGAGCTTCAGAGATGTGTATGCTTCTCGTCTGACACTTTGTTTATGTTAGGCATACCAAAAAAGTTCAGAGATGCTGCACAGATTAAAAAAATAAATATTGAAGTATTTTTAAGACCTTTTTTAAGACTTAAAAAAATTAATAAAACAAATAACAAATAAAATTAATACTGTATGTCCATACCAGATCATATTAAAATTGTTTTATGTACCAATATATCAACACATATGAATTAGAGGTCCACCGATATTGGATTTTGCTGATACAATAATGTGTTAGCTAAAGGTGATAACTGATAAATTGGCTGATAGCTTTTAAAATGTATATACTGAATGTGTTAAAAATGATCTTAGTATTTTCTTACTGTGACGGGCACAGACACAGATGCAACAAGAAACCAAAATCACAGTAATAACCAGAAAAAAGATTTGGTGCATATTGCAGGACTTTAAACTATAAACAAGCCGAAAATACACCGTGGAATCTTATTTTGAAATGTCTGTACTCCCAGTTGCTCACACAAACAGATAAGATAATAAAATATGAACCTTTACAATCATCTACAAAATATTACTTTATACAGATGGAAAATAAACATTGTTATTAAAAAAAAAATAAGCAGTAATTAAATGATTTTGAACCGCTCTGAAACCGCTGGAAACAATGTATCATGAGCTCACCACGTGCTTGGAGAATGTGCAACAGTGCTGTGTCTTCACTTTGAAGTGGAGCGCATACAGACTATAGATTTAATTAAATCACAGCCTTTTGCAGGTGAATAATTACAGTACATTAGGCCACATTGATTTCTGTATCTAAATTTAAGACTTCTTTAAATGATAATTATGACTTCTGTTATGCCAATTAAGATCTTTAAGACTTTTAATGTCCTTAAATTTTGAAAACTGAATTTAAGACATTTTAAGGACTTGCAGGAACCCTGGCATAACAAAAGTATTCAAAACGAAAGACTCTCAATATATTGCAGTTATTTAATATAACACAAACCAACACCTCTAAGGAATAGCATACACGTTACTGAAATGAGCGGTACACTTTTGGAAAAGCGCTATATAAATAAAACATTATTTATTATTAACACATGCTAATAAAATTTAGCTTTTAAAATTTACCAGTAAAGTTCACTTCGTAGGTCTGCACTCAAGAGCAGTAAATTCAGAGGACCATGTCATCTTGACATACATATGAGCAAAGCTTGCCCCTTTGGCTGAGGGGCAAGACAAAGTGCCCCTCAGGCTATCATTGAACGCCCGTTGTACATGCGCATGATGTTCTCCAGATCTCGGTTCATTAACAGAAGAGGATGGGCTAGCCTCACGCATAGAAAATGAGAACGATTAAATAGCTTTAATGCACCACACCTTAATTATAGGATTTCACAAAAGAATATCTACTGTTGTCTTGTATAATGGACGTAAAGCAAGTTTAAGTTTATGCCACCCATTGTGCCCAACCATGTCAGCTCAACCTGCCCCTAATGTAGAGCCGCCAGAGATGTTGAAATGAGACTGACTTTATAATTTTCTTTACAGCTAAAGCCTGAAAAAGGATAAATACAATCACCCTACCTACCTGAGCCCAACCTTTCTTCTCTGTGCTTTCATCTCTTTTCTCTCGACTTTTATCCCCAGCCTCTAGTCTATAATTTCACCTGAGATGTAGCATGCTCAAGGTCACAGTGCTGTTGTGTTGAATCAGCCATAAGTGAAAGTGTAGTGAAATAATGCACAATGAGGGATTCGGCTGTCATAAATGGTGTGTTTGTGTTCACATACCTGTGAGTAACATGCATATTTTAAAATCCCAATATGTCAAATCCCAATAGCCAGTTAATGTGTGAACTTAATGCATGGCACAATCTCTTATAATCCCATTAAAGTGATCTTTTTATAATCATGAGATAATTATGTAGAATAGAGATGTAGTTTCAGAAGCTGAATACATTTTACAGTGGGCAAGGAAAATAATTTAGTAAGAATTCACAAATGCAGCATAAAATGAAATGATAATTGTATGTGTGCAAATAAGTGTTTTGAGTTATTGTATTATTTTTAAAGGGGCAGAATGTTAATATTCTCACTCTTTATAATATTAATTATATTAATATTCTCTTTCTTTCAGTCTTAAATATCAAAATAGTGCAATGACAAATAACAGCTGAAAATCAGGAACAAATGTATGATGAGTCTGTGTTTGTGATTGAATGTATAATATGTGTGTATGTGTGTGACAGAGAGAGACAAAGTAATCTAGTTTGATGTGACATTAATACACCCACGTGACATGAATAAAGTCAAGTTGCAAAGTAAGGGAGTAAAGAACAGTCAAAATTGCCTTTCAGTTCCACACATCCACAGTCTCTACATTCAGTACATTCCACAGTCAAGATGATACTCGTATTTAATGGAAAAGAATAGCATTTAAGGAAAGCAAAAGAGAGACATCGAGAGGAAAAGATGGAAATGACTCTGTTCCTTCTTTCTCCTTTGATGACAAATGGAGAAATAGTTACAGTGTGAAGGAAATCTTGTCAAGGAAAGCTAGGAAAAAACAAGTCTTGGAGAAGACTTATTCCATGTCCAAGGCTCATTACAGATGCACTGGAACAGGGTCAGAGAGGGTAACAGAACCCTTGGGTTACAGTATAAAATAATACATGCATGCCCTGTTCACCTGTCAAACTCTTTATGCTCAGAAAAAGAAGCGCTACAGCTGTTATAAACACAAAACTCTTAGTTCACCATGTCCATGAGACAGGTGGCCTTTTTTTGTCTTCCTTATGGATCTGGACAACCCTTTACAAAAAGAATTCGCAAAAACACTGCCAAGTACAATAATACGTCTTGACTCTTGACTTTGAAGTTTCTTATGAATTGGGATTGAAGAAATCCTTCAAGGTGTCCTGAGAGGTTATTTAGCCAGGTACCAAAAGAATGGAAATAATAACAAAAACAAATCAACACAATAAAAGCAAAAGATAGCCAACAGTATATGGTATGGTGCGTTTCCTCATACACATGGCTATTTGATCTTTCCTTCATTAAAAATCAGTGCCCGTCTGATATATCGATCGGCCGATATTAGCCTTTCACCGATATATCGGTATCATATATACCGATAGCATAGTTTGTCCATTAAAGCACGCTCCGACTCCACTGTTTACAGAGCTGAACTGATGGTGGCTCTGCAGACAGGGCGGAGTTCAGCGGTGTAATTACGGTAAGTTGCTAACTAGTTTGTGAAATACATACTGGAAACTTAATAAACAATGACCCTATAATTTTCCCTTTTCAATATCCCTAACAAACATGTCACTCATGTCTGTTTGCTGTTAGCCAGCTATAGTTTGTCAGTGCAGTCAGTAATGTAGCAGATTGAAAGGTAAACATCAGAGCATCTTTTTGCAGCTCAACAGACAACGGTGCGGTGGTGGATTGTGTCTCTTTAGTGTTGATTTCACGCTACGTTATTACCAAGTTGGTGAGACAATGCTGGAAAGTAAAATAAACAACGTCTCTTTTACTCTCTGTGACAACGAGCTTAAAGCTAACTAGCTAATCACGTAGCTACTTTCATTGCTTGTCAGCTAAGTGGAAGCTAACGTGTAAACATGTATTAACCAAACTGTTTTGTTCAGGATTCACAGTTTGGTACCCCCTTCAATCGAACAATTCCAGTCATTGCATTTATAAAATGTAATATTTAAAAGTCTAGTTTTCCACTGTTGAAAGTTTCCCCTGAACTTGTATAGCAGAATACGGTGTAACACCGCTGCCACTGTTATAGTCAGTATTGTCAGCATTTGACTGATACTAAACAGTAATACTGATGTTTATTTAGCTATTTATTTTATTTATATTTATTCTTTATTTTAATGGTCAGCATTTGACTGATACTAAACAGTAATACTGATGTTTATTTAGCTATTTATTTTATTTTTATTCTTTATTTTAATGGTCAGCATTTGACTGATACTAAACAGTAATACTGATGTTTATTTAGCTATTTATTTTATTTATATTTATTCTTTATTTTAATGGTCAGCATTTGACTGATACTAAACAGTAATACTGATGTTTATTTAGCTATTTATTTTATTTTTATTCTTTATTTTAATGGTCAGCATTTGACTGATACTAAACAGTAATACTGATGTTTATTTAGCTATTTTTATTTATTTTTTATTTTCTCAGTGTTCATTTCTAGAATTTGTTGACAATGTATAACAATAATGTCAAATATTCTATGATAAAAATATTTAAGAAAGCAGCCTTCTTAGTACCTTTGCATAGTCATTTTGGTGCAGAATCGGTGAAAAATCCTCATAGAAAAGGTCTGTTTTCATTCCAGCTCAAAAATTAACTATATCAGCCACCATATTGGTAATTGTGAATTTTCTAATCTCTAAAATCCCATATCGGTCAGGCTCTATTAAAAATCAATAGTTTTATTAACCCTTAAATACCTTGGGTCCTTCATGACCTGGGACCTCATTCCACCCGTTGTACCTCATCCATTTTTTGTAGTTGTGCCCACACCTCTTTAGTATTTCTCAGTCTATCTCTTATAAATATAGTAAAACGAAAACAAAATGCAAAAATAGTAAAATAAAATAAAATCTATTTTTTTTTTTTTTTTTTTTTTTTAATAATGGCTTAAGTACCAAAAGTGTATAGGGTCATGAAAGACCAAAGATATGTTATGGTGTCAGTTTTTTTATTTTTGCACTTATATTTTTATGATTATTTCATATCTATATAAGTTTACTATCTTAGAATATCTATTTCTTTGTTATTACAAGACAAATAAGTACTATATACTTTACATACAAAATAATACTATATCAAGGTGATTTTCTGTGCAACGATGGTGAATGTATCCCATTATCTGCATATATTATACATGCTATTTGTTACTCAAGGTGGCACTGTAGTTTCAGTGACTGACTTGATTTACATTTGCTATTTGATGACTTGTCATTTGGGTGTACTTTTGAAATTATGTAAGTTGTGCATCTATTTAGACTCAATCACCTGAGAAAATACTTATGTGTAACGTATGTGTAGGTTATGTGTATCTTATGTGTAGCTCAATATGTGTTTGACAGCCAGTTGCGTCTTATTAAATTTCAGTGTGAAAATAATGAATCATTTTCTATATTTGTTAAATCATCTCTTTGATATATGAAAAATAAAACATCAAAATATATAACAATGTTATATTTTATTCTATTATTTTCTAATTGTCTTGAAAATATTTTACAAATTTTACACTATCTGGGCATTTTGTAGATCCATTTGTGATAAATATACATGCCCGAACATGTAAGAGTGTTTGGTGAAATTCCCATGCATTTAAGTGTTCATTTATTTTAAAATTTCATGTCATCATAACTGTAATAAAAAAAATAAAATTGGGCCAAAAGATTGGTAATAGCTACAGCACAGACAGAAAATTAAGCTGATTCATCAGCAGAAATCCATTCATTCAATCCATTTTGAGTGACTGGTCTGTGCAAATCCATGTTTTTCAGACAGCTGCCAGTCTTCAGGCTGTAACTCGTTTGTGTAGCGTTTCATTGCGTGTCAAATGCTGTCTGTGGTGCATGTCACAGTATGAATGTTAACAATTCACATTCACTTAGTAGATTCCATATAAGATTTTCAGGAATAAAGAACAACATTTCAAGTGAAAAAAGAAGATAGATTTATAAAATTTAATGTTATGGGGTTCTGTTTCTAGTGTGATTAAATTTATGTGTAACTGCAATTTATTGACATTCATATCAACCACTCCAGATATCAAAACACAAGAAGCGGAGCTGACAAAGAAGTGCACGATTATTATGTTTTTAGATTTCTATCATTCCTGAAAGTAGAGATAGATGGGTGATTCTAACAAAACCTGTCCAAAAAATGTCCTGGTCCTATTTTACCCCAAAATCAAAAGAAGGAAATAATAAATTATATTTTGCATAGAAACTTAAGCCTTTTTTAAGGGCCATTAAGACTTTTTACATTGTGACATTATTTATTATTATTTGAATACAATGTGAAGTGTGTGTAATATATATATATATATATATATATATATATATATATATATATATATATATAATGAATGAAAGGCTGGCAACGGGATGTCTACACTCAAAAGGCTCTGTGAGAGCCAATGTCATAAAACTCTCTCACAGAAGAGCATCTCCACCTGTACCAACACACCCTACTGATTAAGGACCATAAAACGCAAATCTCACTCATATCTGCCCTCTCTCTCACCTCAGGTCACTTTAGGGTCACCAAAAACTAAGTTATGACTTATCCTGTTCTGTAATGTAAAAGGTTTTCTGATCATACATGTTTGGTATCATTCAAGAGGTCTCAGTGCAACTGGTGAAACGGTCTCTTTCCATCTCAGCAAAGTCAAATCACAAGTACGATTTAAGAACTTTGTAAAATACTGTATTCTATCCGGGGCATGCCCCCTCCCAGATCTCTTGCAAGAACCATCATATTAGGTGCATTCTTTGTAAATATCAAAAGACCTACTCAATCACAAGTTTTGAAGGTCTACTTACAACCCCTTAAATTGTAAACCAAATCCTGAATAACATCAAACAAACACATCTGAAATAACAATAGAATTGTTTGGTATTTAAGAAGGGTTGGCGCGGAGCTCGGGGAGTCTGTAGTCAGATCTCCCATACTGTCAATGTGTGTTATTTTTATTGCCAGGTATGTTCCTCTGACTTATATCTTATTTTTAGGAATGTTTGTTTATGCTGATCATGTGTGAAATTGGGTTTGATTGAATTCTTGTAACAATGTTTTATATCCTACCTGGCAAATAAATTGTTATTATTTGATTAATTCTGAATTCTTCCGAAATCATTTGTGACCGGTAGATTGTGTTAAGATGCTGTTTGTTACCGCATGTATGAGACCAGGATAAGACCATTACTGAAGCTTAATGATAGGAGAATCCATGTAAGACTTCATTCACTTCAGTCGTCCGTCATAGCAAATTGTGTGTACGTGTCTAAGCGATGGTATCATCTGATTATGAGAGAAGCCAAATCAGATGATATTTAGATTACCCTGCAACCTCTAACTATGAAATGAACTGGCTATCTTGTGACGTGAGATACACGTAATTGAAATAACGGCCGGTGTGAGACTCTAAGCGACATTCAAGTATTGATCGAAAGGATAAATGAAAATTAAGATGATTCAGAGTAATCAATAACTTAAAAAGATCAAATTAAAAGAATGATCACAAATTAATTAGAGCTGTAATCTAAATTAGAGGTCAACTTAAATTGGAGTCAGATAAAATTAATCAATTGATAAAGTGCAAATTAATAAGTATTTTTGATTCAGCGCTCAGAAAAGACAGAACAACACAGAAACCTTCAGGGGCCATTCTATTGGAATCCAACATCGAACCAATAGTTTGGCAATACCCTTTTTTTTTTTTTTTTTTTTTTTTTTTTTTTACACACACACACACATATATATATATATATATAAAACAGTAGTACTGTCTTTCATTTTCACTGATATTAATTTAAAAATAACTGTACAACTGCAGCTTTATTACTATAAAACAGTAAAAAAAAAAAAAAAAAAAGACTGGGTTGCACTAATGATAATCAAAACAATGGGAATAGTAACAGTAAAACTACCAGACGTGTAAACTGTAAAAATTTACGTGCCAAAACACACGCCAACTCAAGACTCGGACCTGCCACAGTTTGGTTTGCAACATTTACTTGCTCTTAAATCCAAAATAAGGAGAAAACGTAACTTATAATATTTTTGTTCAAAGTACAACTTCTTGATTTGGCCTTTTTCAAAGAATGGAACCCAATTCATGTGTAATTAGAGGGAACTAAACTTTTGATGGAAGCTTCCAACCTTGCTGAGCATGGCATATGGTTCACTTGGAACTTAATTCCACAGAAGTTTAATTACTAACGGAGGAGAATGACCTTGTGCAACTTCGCACGCAGCCAAATTTATGTGCTCATTAGCACTGAATCTGCACTGCTGGTCATAACTGATAAAAGCTGATACCACATTGTAACCCTCTACCACATATGATTAAGGACAAAAAGAGCAAAATAATGAAACCAGAAAATGGTCAAGCACTGAGAATAAATTCCAAACCTTGTGGTTGACACAATATCTTTCCTTGGTCACAGTTTTTTCACCAACTAATTACAATGACTACAAATATAACAAGTAATTGTTTCTGTTCATGAGTAGATGCACTATCCACTATGCCAGCATTTATTTTAGCAATTCTGCATGTAAAAAAAGAAATTCTCAAAACTCAATTCCAAACATAAAAAATAAATAATTATCCTAGATTTAAAGCTGAAGTATGAAACTTTTTCAGTGTTGAGCGACCCACTTAGGGACTATCTGATGGGATGAACAACAGCAGAGGAGGGGCGTATTTGGAAAGCTGTTTTGAAAACATTGTTCAGTTTTGCAATTCCCTGTGGTGGAGCTAGTGTCGCAGAAATTACATCAGCTTTAAAGGCAGACAATATTCAACAAGTCAAGAATGTCAAAAATGATGTACCAATATTAAGGTTTAGGGAAGTTCTCACTTGTAAATATGTCCTCCTTGCCAAGTATCAAATTAACAAAAGAAAAAGGAAAGAAAGAAAGAAAGAAAGAAAGAAAACGTCATAACCAACTAAGACTTTCTAGACTTTTCCTAATGTCTCCAAACTGGGTTCAAACATCGGTCAATTTTTCAATCATGAAAAACACTTTTGTCATCAAGACAAAGCTTACAAATAATAATAATAATAAAAAGAAAAACAACACTGTTTCCATTTAGATGGGAAGTGGTTAGTGGGTGAGTGTGAGAAAAATTAGATGTAGGCTCTTTATTACTCAAAGGTTTCATTCTGATTCCAGAGGTGAAATTTAAGCTGCCTTTGATCACAACTTTAAAAAATTATCTTTAAAAAAGTTGTAATCAGTGAGGAGTGTTGCAAAAAATATATAAACTGTTTCAAGTTCAACCCTCAACATGTCAAAGGTTTAAAAACATACTAATACTGACCTCATCTGTCCTACAACAAACAGGATTTATACTGACCAAAATAAATATTCATACATGTATTACAATATGTAGCAGGGAGAAGAACTTGGGACTTGCCAAATGTCTGAGGAACCACTTTTCCTTTGAAGTGGGACACATTCACAGGGTAATTTCATACAAGCTAGAATATGGAAATCACATTGTAGGCTTGTTGCAATTTTTTGGAAATGCAGTTGAGGATGGTGACATATTTTGTGTTGCTTTATTTTATGGCTTCCACATTGTGGCAGGGGCCCAGTCCTTCGGGATATTGGAACTAGGAATGATGAAAAACTGGACTGAGGCCCACATGGAACACCAGGGGCTAATTTTAATTGGTACCCTTAAGGATGTACTCTCAGTGGCACCAAATGACAAGCACTACTATTGTGCCCTTAAGCCATGGCTCTGTACGTGTATTCTTTTTTCCAAAGGAATTGTATGTTCTGTGCTGTCTCTGTGATTTCTATACTACATGAATGTTACTACACTAATTTGCAATGTTCGAGCTGTGCTCTGACACGTCATGTGGTGGTGGTTATATGCGATCAACCCAGGTTTAAATTTAACTTAGGTCATTTCCAGATCCCACCCTGTTTTCTGTCACTTCAAAAGCTATCCAGTAGGTAGGTAGATAGATAGATAGACAGTTTCCTCCTGCCACACCTCCTTGTTTAGTCCTCATCATGTTGATTGTCTGCACATGTTCCTCATGTGTTTGGTTCTATATATTGTGCCCTCTTTCCTCTTGTGTTTGTTGAATCATTTTGTGAGATTTGTCAGTCTGTTCCAGTTCCAGTCCCAGTCCTGTTTCCGGTCGGTCGTAATTATTGTATATTATTCTGGTTTATGTTTTGTTTGTTTCCTCTCCCTCGTGAGAGTTTTGTGTTGCCAGTTTGTTTGAGTTTAATAAAATATTTTATTAAACTGACCCTGCACTCTGACCCCA
Organism: Myxocyprinus asiaticus; assembly: GCF_019703515.2. NCBI lineage: Eukaryota > Metazoa > Chordata > Actinopteri > Cypriniformes > Catostomidae > Myxocyprinus > Myxocyprinus asiaticus. Next base: position 19,194,142 of record NC_059386.1, read on the forward strand.
GCTTAGCTGGGATATGTGAAAAAAAAGAAAAGAATTTCACTGTATATGTGCGAATGTGTGATAAATAAATAAAATAAAAATTAATTAAAAAAAAAAAATGTATTAATTAGGTGGTCTTTGGCAAACTTCAGGCAAGCAGCAATGTTTTTGTTGGAAAGCAGCGGCTTCCTTTGTGGTGTCCTGCCATGGACACCATCCCCGTTAATGTTTTCCTTATAGTAGACTCATGAACAGAGATGTTAACCAATTCCAATTTTTCCTCCAAGTCTTTAGCTGTCACTATGTTTTTTTTACCTCATTGAGCATTCTGCGGTGTGCCCTTTGAGTCATCTTGGCTTGACAGTCACTTCTAGGGAGAGTAGCCACAGTACTAATTTGTCTCCATTTATAGAAAATTTGTTTTACTGTGGACAGATGAATACCTAAGCTTTTTGAGATAACTTTGTAAATCTTTCAAGCTTTATTCAAAGCAACATTTCATGACTGTAGGTCTTCTGAGGTCTATTTTTTTTTTTTTTTTTTTTTTTGCGAGGAATGGTCCACTTCAGCAGATACTACTTGTGAGTAGCAAACTCAAAATGTAAGAAGTGCTTTTTATAATTAAAAGTAGCTCTAACTCACACCTCCAATCTCATTTCATTAATTGGATGCCAGGTTTGCCAACTCCTGACTATAATTAGCTTTTGTTCACGTCATTAGCCTGGGGGTTCGCATACTTTTTCCAACCTATACTGTGAATATTTGAATGATGTATTCAATATGTACAAGAACAATACGATAATTTGTGCATTATTAGTTAAAACAGATTGTGTTTGTTCATTATTGTAACTTAGATGAAGATCAAACCAGATTTTAAGACAAATTTATACATACATGCAGGTAATTCCAAAGGGTTCACATTATTTTTCTTGCCACTGGATAGAGAGAGAGAGAGAGAGAGAGAGAGATAGATAGATAGATAGATAATCAGTCAGTCCACTCTGAGTCCAGTGCTCCTTCCAGCCAGACTATTACATCATTCAGCACTCTGAACAGTCAAATAAAAAATTTCCTTGTTGCAGGCCTCAGTCAAAATGTCAACATGTTGACCTTTGACCCCCTCAAAGTAAATCAGATTAGTCATGGAGTAATGTAAATAAAATGTCTCAGATTATGTTATGTAACTGCTCACAGAAGCTTGAATGTAATGTCAGAAGGGTTCAGCTATGGCTGTGTTTAAATCTTTGGTGTGATTCTCTGCATTGGGGGTGTTTAATTATTTTTCTTCCAGCTGAAGACTGTGGATTTTATATGTATATACAAGTAAAGCTTTAAAGGCTTTAAAGTGCTTCAGGCTTTCAATCTTTGATCAGATCAAAATTTGCCTTCATGAAATTCAGATTGTGTGCCTCAGCCCACAATTCCCAACGATCAAATGATGTAGAGCTTTGCATTCTTATCACTGGTTTAAGGGGGTAGAATGGTGGATTTCATTAAACCAAAGTGCTCAAATCCTGCATGTACGCACACATAAATGGATCTCAAAAATCTTGACATACAGCACTTTTTGCTGGGTCTCTGGCTTCTGAAATTAGGTGGGATGAGGGTGAAGATCATGGTGATGCCGCAGACTTGCTGTTCAGGGGATTTCTGTTTAATCTGTTTCCAAGGTAGAGTCAGCATGCAGCATTTAAAGGAGAGCATTTGCCTAGAGAGCAAAGTAAAATTTGCAAAGCCGCACAACCCCTTAGCATGAATTCAGTTCTGCGAAATTTAACATGCTTTATCTTACTGAGCTGGGAAGTGTTAAATGAGGAGTGAGAGACCTGGTTTGCCAGCTGAAAGATGGAGGTTTACCTGCTGGGGGTGGGAGTGAGCCAGCATCTGGAGGCTTGCTGAGGTCAATCCTGATTTCCTAAAAATGTGCTTATAAGCATGACACTTAAGACCAACCTGAGTGGCTTCAGGACAACTAACACTGCATGATCTTTGGTTAAAAGTGTCTGCTGAATGATAAATCCTGAGATGACAACATCATGGTCCATTGGGAATCAGGGATGCTTCTGTTAAACTGGACAGAAACCGAAAGAATGGACATATTTTCATTTCACGGCATTCAAATGTAAGCATCTTTCAAAAAGTCTAAAAAAGATAGGGCTCACTAAGCTGGTGTCCAGAGAACAGACAGGCAGAGACAAACAGATACTGCTGCAAACCTATCATCAAGTAAATCTGAAAGCGATGCCAAACCTCTGTTTACTATTTGAACCTCAGGCAGAGCACTGAATACAAATGGATTGGTGAAGCTTTTCTTTCCTCCCGTTAAATTTCAAATTCTTCCCTGGGCAATGACATTTGTTGGTACATCAGAGTGGGCAAAACTAGACATAAAAAAAGGAAAGTAAAAGAAGAAATAAAGGATAACAACAACGTTCTATTACAGCTGTCAATTCACTCGTGACAGGCTCTCAGCTTTGCAAATTTTTCAACTGCCTATATATACCCTTACATCTACTGCACATATCTGTATACAGCATTTCTGTACATACATTATTCTGTCTCAAGCCTATGGTTTATTTCTATACATATTATATTTAGACTTTATTTTATTATTCTGTGTCTTGCTGTCATATTTCTGTGTACTGGAAACTCCTGTGACCGAAAACAAATTCCTTGTGTGTGTGAGCTAAATAAATCGTCTTGATTTGAATGGGAGATTCTCTCAGAGCTGAATGGACTAAACATAATAATCTCAATTTTGAAACCTCTTGCCAAAATAAACCAAAATTCAGCCAAATTTAGCACTCTTTCATAGGGTATGCAAGTAATACTGTAAGAAAAAAAAACACAACATTTACTGTTCTGCAGATAGAATACCTACAGTTAGGTTTTCTTATCAAATCTAATTGACATGCTACTTCAGAAAGTTCATGTACTCTGAAATAAACACCATTCATCTGAATTACTGACAAGCGGCATCCCGCATCAGACATTTCTGCGAAAAATGGAAATTCAAGCTCAAAAACATTTCCCTCCAGCAGTACTGAGCAACCACCAAGATGTGGATTTCAGTCCCATGGGAACAAGGATGTAATTGCGTTCACATACACAGTGGTGAGCGCTATCCGAAGGTTTCATTTTCTCTCTAAAATTACATTTTTACTCATCCCGACGGTTACGTTTGGGGTTGGGGTTTGGGTCTAAGATTAATAAAATATGCAATCCTGTTGACTGTATTACAGCATTTACAGCTAAAAATACAACTCACTTTTTGTGCAACTCTGGACAAATGGAGTGCGATGATATAGTGGATCTAATCCTCTGCATAGCGGATTTTGGTGACGTAGTGAATGTTTTGGTTTTTATAAGTTACACTGGGTAGTATTACACTGATACATTTGTTTAATACTTGTTTAAAGCTGCACTATGTAAGATTTTTTGGTTAAAAATGAACAACTTGCCATTACTGATTAAATACATAAATAATCAGTGTTCAAAACAATGTCCTTACCTTACTCCGATTCATTTCGGTAAGCCTATAAAAAAAAAAAAATTGTATTTTGAGCTGTCGGGTCGGATTTGGCACAAAATCACTGGCTTATGTCATTCTTCTTTGCATCATGACGTCATGTCAGTAAACACAGGAAAGAAGTCCCGGCTGTCACGTGTTCTGGCTGAGGACACTGTTTAGTTCAGTCAGTCACAATCATGCAATTCAGAATGGCATCATTGCAGTATGGGTGGATGTTTATCTGTTATCCATTTGGCTAAGTTGTTTACCTGCTATAATGTTTGGAATTGGATACTGTATGTTGTCTAGTAGAGGTAATGCTTTTATTAATCGAACATTACCCGTGTGTTTACCAATCATGATCCGTTGTCAGGGGAAGTTACTGTGCATGTTTACCAATCCGTATGACTTCTGAAATTTACTTCTTATAGGCTACATATTATTTTCATGTTTAATAAAGTATATTTTATCGAACATACAGTAAATGTACATTAGCCTACTGTCCTTGTTGTGAAAAACCTGAGCTCCTGAAAAAATTATGTATAGATGGAATTATTAAGATACTTTTTAGAAGTTAGCCTGTATTCTGAATTCTTCATGCTTTTCATTTTCCATGAAAGGATACATTGCATGTAGCGTGTTTCTTATGGAAACCGCGTATTCACAACACAAGTTACACAATGCAAATTAAGCATATTCTGACTAGCATTTAGTTCAAGTTCACGTTCATTCGTTTCATGTGCAGATGTAAATTGTTCCATAAATTTTGTGGATATATTGATGAATCTTATGTATAAAAAGGATGCATTTGAATGAGGTATTTACCCCATATTAAAGCGGTTCCTTTTGCCAGTGTTAGCGCGTTCAACTCACGCAGCTCAATCGGAGAAATGCCCAGCACACTGGATTAATGGATTAGTAGATACTCAAGATGTTTCTTCTTCTGCTTATACCTTGCACTGGTAATATTTTGCTGTATAATATTTATCATCATATTTTTGTCAACAATACGCTTTAATAAAATCATTTAATTATCATCATGATATGCCTTTTTCGACTAAATCAAAAAACCTTTCGTCAACGAATGTTTTCGTCAGTGATTTCGTTGACGAGATTAATAATGTAGTTAATAGTCGATAAAAAACTTGAATAATCATATTAAAATATACTTGTCAAGAACTATTCACAGGTTTACACCACATGACTTGAACAAAATGTTCCTTTTCATAAAAAAGTAACTGGTGGTGATTCAGGAGAGTCCCTTGTTCTCTATGTAAAAGCGTTTTGATTTTAGCGTCAGAAAAGTGTACAGTTCATTCATTCAAAATATGTAAATAAGAATGTTGTTTATCATCAAAGCAAGTGATATTTCATTTTTAAATGTTTAATGATATAACATAATAATATCAACATGAAAATAGCATGTTATCACTCCGGATCTTGATTTCTCCCAGTCATGATCGCACACAGGCGATGTCCAGGTAACCTCAAATCATGAGATTCATCCACCAGAAGAGCAGTGTCGAAACACGACGGACGTAAAGTGTTCTTCCGCAAATTGCTTGCAATTTTACATTTCAACCACAGACGTCGCTAGAGAGCACAAAGTTACATAGTGCAGCTTTAAGCTTAGCTTTTGAAATAGTCATAGCCCAGTATTTCCTAAATTACTTTACCTAGTGTTTCTTCTTTGCCCATATAATTTTTTTTTATAAATCAAGCAATATGACACTACTAGGGCTGGGCGATAAAACAATATTGATATTTATCAAAAAAAAAATATAATTTTCAATATCGATGATAAACTTTTTGGTAATTTTCTATATTTAACCTAACTACTAACTAGAGTTGGGGTTCTCGAGTTTGGACTTGGACTCGAGTCCAAGTCACGAGTCCAGTTTTAACAGACTTGGACTTGTCACGGACTCGGATGCATTTTTACTCAGACTTGACTCAGACTCGAGCCTTTGGGACTCTAAATTTTTTTCCGAGTCCATGACATTTCTGATGCAATGAAAATAAATAAATTAATAACAAAACAGAAATTAATGAAAATCTGCATGCAGCTGTATTAGCCCCTGAAGTCGTAGACGTAGTCAGAGTTGTTTCACTGTGTTTAAGCAAACACACGCACACACACATACGCATGTGCACAGGCACACTCATCAGTCAACCAATACGCTTGAATGTTACTACAACTACCGAGATGGCTGGGACGAAAATTGGATATGTATCCAATGTATTAGAAACTAAATAAGGCAGTTTCACACGACACGGGACCTGACAACTGGTAAAACTGTGTGTGGCGTTTGTGCAGCCAAGATGGTGCTCGCATTGCGGTGTCATCGTGGTTAAAAACTTAAAATCAAGAACTTCATTGAGTCAAGTCACCCACATCATGTCTCTCACAGTTTACTTAAAACAGCATATTGAAATAAAAATACATAAAAATAGCATTAATATTGGATATTAAGTCTTTTTAGGTGTAATGTATCTACACATGTAGGCTTCTGTAGTCTCTTGTGGTCCACGCAGTGTTGTCAGCTTGAACTGGTCCATAACAGAATTGATGAATTAACTGTGTAACTTTTTAAATAGTTTGTGGAAAAAAGCATTATATATATATATATATATATATATATATATATATATATATATATATATATATATATATATAAGCCTAAAATGCATCATGTGTGTGAATAAATTTGTTTTGTTCCCTCCTATATATATATACTGTATATCGTGAAGGAGGGAACAATATGAATTTATTCGTAATTTATTCGCATTTGTGGGATCAGCTAGACTGTAAGGTGTGTGAGAAGTGCCCGACAAGACAGCCACATCTATGGCAAGTGCTACAGGAAGCGTGGGGTGAAATGTCACCTGAGTATCTGAACAAACTGACAGCTAGAATGTCAAGGATCTGCAAAGCTGTCATTGCTGCACGTGGAGGATTTTTGGTGAGAACTCATAAAATGTTTTGATGAGAACTCATCAAATTGTATTTTGTTTTTCAAATTTTTATAGTAATTTTTCACATTATTAATGTCCTGACTATACATTGTGATCAGTTGAATGCCACTTTGGTGAATAAAAGTACCAATTTCTTTCCATAAGTGAAAAATCTGTACATTATTCCAAACTTTTGGCCACCAGTGTATATTGACAAACTGTTTTTCTTAGTTGTGAAATTCAGACTTGACTAAGGTGGACTCGAACCCAACACTACAGCTAACTAACTAAATCACAATCATGAAATCAGGCGGTTAGGAAGTATGAGCAGGTTAGCAGCTACATAGCCCTGCTGTCATAGAAACCAGTAATGAGGTATTGGTTTATTCGGTAGCCAATAGCTAGATATCCGGCTAATAAGATATCGTTGTTTACAGAACAAGTCAGCACTGACAATGCAATACAGCTATCGACTGAACACAACATCAACTCCAACATCAACACCATTTCTGTTTATTAATGTACTATTTAGTTAAATGTTTTTTCATGATCTATAGCACTGTCACAGGCAAGAAAGTGTTTCTTCTTGTGATGTTTATTGGTGGTTGGCAATCCAGTTGATGGTGCATTACTGCCACCTACTGAGCTGGAGTGTGGAGTGTCACAAAGTCTTTCAGTGGAGTCAAATGTCTGTATGCCCAATTTGGTTTCATAAATTTTTGAACAAATTTGTAGCATATTCTAAAAAAGAAAAGTACGTTTTAAAATTGTCATGGTGTGTACCCATCAAGTAAAAAGTATTCTAATTCTTTTTTTGCACCTTGAATACATGAGTATAAACAACTTCATCATTAATTAAAAAAATATTTTCAAAAACATTTTTCAAGGTAAAAAATACTTTTTTATAAATATTATGAATTGTTTTGTCAAAAATGTTGACAAAACACAGGGTTACACAACATGACTTGAACAAAATAAATCAGATGTTTTTTAAAACTTCACACTCAGTCATGAGGGTCTAAAGGTGTTATGCTCTGTTTTTGGTTTTTATGGTCAACATAAACAACACAATGGCTACCTGCATGTTGGTTACACCAAATGACTCTGATTTGGTGGACAAAAGCATTTTTAAATATGAATCATTTCAGTTATTTCACTGCTACGTTTTTTTTTAGAAATAACAAAAGATTATTCTGCACTAGTCATGCCAGCATTTCTTTTTTCAGGGTATTGTGCACAACTGCATTCATTCCCACAAGTTCCACCCCCATAATATGGAAAAATCCCACACACTTTTAATCACTTTACAGTGCAGCAGCGAATTAGTAAACCACTAGATACAGATGAACAAATCAAATCAATAAACTTGTTTTTGCATTAAAATTTTTATTCCAGAAGCTGCACGAGTACATCCATTCTGTCTCTCCCTTTCTCTCTCGTGCAGCAGTTAGCAGCACCTTGAGCACTTGTTGAATTTAGTATAAGCGCACGCAGTAAGGAGCGCTTTGTCACATAGTTACTGAACATAAGATGTTACGGATGCATAAACCTTTCTAAACCTGTTAATTCCACATGCAAATGGCGTTATACCGTGTCTCTGTAAGCGAGCGACACAATAAAACTATATCATTCCTGTTTATAATCATCAAAGCTGTTTACATTGCAAGCACGTGACGGCGAACACCTTTCATATCTTGTATTATTCATAATGCAGCATATTTGCAAGAAAGACAGAAATAGCAAAAATGCTTTGTGTAACGTACCAGCTGCATGATGAAGAGAGACACTTAAACACCTGTTACATCTCTCATCTCCATCTCTTGTTCCATCCAGGGTCGGAAATTAACGGGGGGCTCTGGGCTAAAAAATCCCCCTGCAATCTGATATAGTTCCAAATATGTCCATCGTGATCTTCATTTGAATTTTCACTAAAAATGATTTGTTTCATGCCCCGTTGTGCAGATGTTGCCGAGTCGTTGGCAGAAGCTCGCACCAAGATGTGCACTTCTCACGCTCCACATCAGTTCAGTGTCATGCTTCTGCGCTAAAATTACTAAATGCTACAATGTAGTTAATAACAAAATAATAAAAATAATATCTGGATGTGTTAAATAGCCTTAATGTTAAATAAAAAGTTATTAATGATACAATAATAATTTTACAGAACATTAACCACTTTTAGTTTATGAACCAAATCTCTGACTAATGTTCATTGTTAAATGTTTATTTTTACATTGTTTTAATAAATTGGCATATTTTTTTTTTTTAAAGCTCCTCATTCCAAATCTGGTGTCGGTGCATTCGTTTTGTAGGCTGTTAATTTAATGGTTACAATATTTGGAAATATGTGAATGAGAAAAAGTTCTGTTTCAGTAACAATGCACATTATGCAATATAGAGATCATGCAATTTTGTAATTATAGAAACATGCCATTTTAAAATTGAATTAATTGTTTAAATTAAAGAGTTTGACATAAAAAGGACGAGAGAGTCATTTTATAAGTTTAGAAAAAAATACCTTTTGTAAAGGTAAAAAATGCCCTCCATATGAGCTGGCCCACGGCCCTCAATCAAGTTTGATTTCTGGCCCTTTGTAGGAAAAAGTTTGGGCACCTTAGCCTTACACATTGCCATAATCTGAACCTGTTACCCTATGTTATTGTATTTTATGATGAATTTTGTGAAAAGAATCCACGTTATGATCATGAAAAAGGGTTTTCTCTAGATCACTCACTCACAGTCACAGACACAAAAAAAAATGTCTACTCTAATAACCGAACTGACGGAAGCTTGGGCTGTTTCTATGAAGGATGCTTAAACAGTGGTGTAAAAAAGTTGTTCTACACACAAAAGCGTTTACCCTGAAAATTAAAAAAAGTTACAAATATGTACATGTTGTGGACACTTGTCATAGCAATATCTTACCTTCTGTTCTCTCTCTCTTTTTAAGAAAGACAAAAGTTTTCCTTGAACTGTTCTCTTGGTCATTTTTGAAAGTCTGCAAAACTTTCGAAAATGTGCATTACCTTCATTGGCGTAAGTTTCATGTGAACACACTGGGAAGAACATGTCAACCCATCACTAAACTCCAACATACCTATTTGCCAGTGTTTTCAGAACACCGGCGCCACAGTGGTGAGAGAGCTTGCGTACTCAAGATTGCCAGATTGTGTGACTAAAGTGTCACCCTGGCAGAATATTTAATAATAACTGTGTTTTGATTGGAGGATTTCACCTATAGAAATCTGGCAACCTCACAAATGTTGAAATCAAATTCTGATTGGCTAATCACAGTTATTTAAAGTCTGTTATTTATCAAATGTAGAGAATTAAAATTTTTACTTGCATGATCAGTTCTAAGCAATACATGATACAATTGATCTAAAGGGGATGGTAAGTGTGGATGGTGGTTTAACAAGGGGGATGCATCCCCCCTGAACTCGAACCCTGGGTTTACTTGTAAACAAATATGTTTACATTCATTCTTGAGGTCTAACAAACATGTGGAATGCATTTCCTTTCCCATTAATGGTATGAAATGTACATTGTGATAAATATCGATATCGAACAATGGACGGACGGACAGACATACAGAAAAGAAAGAGGGATGATGGATGATGAATGGATGGATGGATGGATGGATCACCAAAATCAATTACGTAAAGGATTAGATTCACTAAATCATCGAGCTACAGTCTGCAGGAGTTCTTGCATATGTTCAACAACACCTCAAGCTTTGGCCACTGGGGGCAGTGATTTGAATATCATTAAGCACAGACTGATTAAAGCAGCCAAACTTAAGACCAACTGTTGCCAAATTCACAGTGCGATCAGTCTGTTTTTATTCAAGACCTTAGGTTTAGATATCGCTCTAAGGAAAGCACAGCAAATAGAGCAACAAATAATTGTCTGCACTCATTAAACACTGCCATATTGCTGTCCTAAAGGCCTTTTATGTACAATTCCTGGTCTTCAATGTCTTTTAAAGTGCCTGGAAAATCCATGTGTTGCTTCACTCAGAGTAGACCCTAGCCACGTTAAACTTTGATGCTTATGGAAATAGCATTGCGTCCCTATAAAGAGGGTTTTCAGGCACTGAAGCAGCAGGTGGGCTTCTTACTACCTCTCTTAACACTGTTAAGACAGTCGTCAGCCAGCAGTGTGCATAAAAACCTACAAACCTACAGCTTTCCATTCCAACCACACTTTCTAGTCAAACTGCCCAAAAGTAAATTACAATTACACAAGTTTCTTCTTTTAAATAATCACAATGCATTCATGACAGATATAGAAAGAAATTGGATAAGATTTTGGATCTGAAAAAGACTGTTGTTCAATTGCTGTCCATGGTGCTGATTTGGGTCAGACACATGTAATAAGCACAATTGTCTAAAATTATCTTGGGTACATGGGATGTAGATTTTGCTGACTTTTGATGCTGCTGGTGGTGATCTTTCTTTGAAGGCTTCAACGCTTTCTTCATTTTTTCCTTCCTCATAAGTTGCTAAATGTCAAACAAGCATCCACCCATCCTCTGTGTTCATTTCTATCCAAGCTGTGTGTGTGTGTGTGTGTGTGTGTGTGTGTGTGTGTGTCTGTTTGTGTGACAGGCAGAGGTGTTCCACACTAATGCATGACATCAACACCCTGCTGTGTTTCAGAGGCAGGTGGTGAGGACAGCAGTTCGGATAGTTATACTATACTTACATTGGGCTCAAAGGCAGAGACAAGAAAATGAAAGAGAAAGACAAAAACGCTCAGAGAGAGAGAGAGAGAAACATAGATAAAACACAGATACACACCTTATATGAGCAGCATTGCAGACACTTTAACAGCTATGTGGATGGACACTGACCCAATTTATGTTTAATCGTGCAAAGCCTTGTGGCCATTAAAAAGCATGTGCACAAAATTTCCCACTACACAAACAGAACATGTTTCAAGCAGAATATTTCTCTGAAAACTTCATGAAGGAATGATTTACCCAGATTTGAAAATTATTTACTCTGCTGTCGTTCTAAACCTGCATGACTTTCTTCTGTGGAAACGGATAAATTTGAACAATGTTCACGCTGCTCTTTTCCATGCAATAAAAGCAGAATGTGAACAGGGGCTGTCAAAAAGTATCATAAAAGTTGTCCATACGGCTCATGCACCATATTCTAAGTCTTTTGTAGCCATTCAGTAGCTTTGAGTGAGGAAAAGATTGTATTCTCTGGAAATCTTCTGAAAATCTAATTTGTACTTTCGCAAATTCACACTGCTCTGGGGCTGCACAATTATTTGAAATAAAATCAAAATCGCGATATGACCTCATGCGATTATTAAATCGTAAAGAGCAGCGATTTAATTATATAAATAAATAGTCTGCTCACTTCAAAGTTTATTTGCGCTGCTCTGTCCAGTCTATATTAAGTTAGAGCATTATTACAGTGTTTTAAGAGCGGTTCTGTGTTCCACAACTCCATCTCATGCTTAGAGTAACAGAAGTGCTCAGAGTTTGGTTCCGTTTGCTTATTTATTTACACTAAACCAGCACGTCCTGCGTGAAGTGGTTTTTATTATCATCTGCGGTAGCAGCATCTCAGTCTCTGCCAGGCTCAAATATAATAATAATAACGTGGAATACAAGATGGGGTATAATTCAAACATCTTTATTAAATGATTGCTGAGCAAACAGCATTAACAGTAGAACCTGTAGAGTCCAGAAACATGCGCTCTTCTTCCATTCTCCTGTCATTTGTTTATCTCACGAGAGAGCGTGTCACCCTTATTACACTCTCAACGGCAACAAGTGAAAGCGGAACTAATATTACCAACATCCAACAAAATGAAAAGGAAAGAACGTACGTTTAATAAATCCAGTGTTGGTTTTAATGCATTAATAAGTAATTAATTACTGTAATTAAATTACTGTTTTCATTGATAAAGTAAGGGATTACTCTTAATTTTTCAGCAATTTAGTTACAGTTACTTCTGATGTAATTGTGTTAAATACTGTATAGACTCTATATAATTCTATATAAAACAATAGTGTAATTAAAATCAAAATTTAACTTCTAATGTTTAAATTCATGTTTTCTAATTTAATGCAACCCCATAAATTCTTTGGCCAGCTCATGAATAATTTATTTGATTTTATATTATTTATTTGAAAGAATTAAAAGAACAGTTTCATGTCTATCATTGTATTTTTCATTTGGTTGAGGTTGATAAGGGTTCTAGAAAGTAATTAGTAATAAGTAATGGAATTACTTTTCAGACAGAATAATTAGTACAGTAATCTAATTACACTGTAGAGGATGTAATTAGTAATTTGTAATTAATTACTTTTTTAGAGTAACTTACCCAACACTGAATAAATCTATTTAACATATTTAGATAGTATAATATAATGGATTGTTAAATGAAATATAATAAAATAATGAATAAAAATAATTAAATGAAATGGTGACAAACTAACCAAAACTTTGTTTAATTACACCAATGGGTTATCAGTTCAAGTTCAGTTTGACATTAAGCCTCATTCTTTAGGACTATCTTAAATACAGTACAGTATAAGCCTACTTGTTTTTAAGGCCTAGAGTAAAGAGTAAAATTGACTATTTAAATTTTTCTGGATTCCATGTTAAAAGTTTTAATTGTTACGATCAACTGGTGTTTAATCAAATTGATACATACAGCTTTAATCAAATAAAAATATAATAATTACTTTCCTATAATATACTTAAATTTATTTATTTTTTTTTACAAAAAAATTGCAATTTTATTTTTGGTAAAATAAAATGCTGCAGAACAGAGCTTCACAGTATTAATGAAAATCACAACATTCTGATAATACATTTGCATTTGTGATATTGTTTACAGATGATAATAATAATAATAACAATAATCATAATAATAATATAATCATTTAATATTATATAATTGTTATTATAAGTATTATTGCTAGAATAGTACATTTTTATACAGTAGTTATATTTTTCTGTCTTCAATTTCACGCATCCAGTTGAAAAGAGCTTTCATTTTAACGGGACTTTTAGTTTAACAGACCTCTGAGTTCTTCCTGTTTTTGATGGGTTAGTTATATCAAGCTTCCCATTAATGCTGGGATAATCCCGGCATGACTCTCGAGCTGAAATCTTTGAGCTGCACCGGAGGAGTTCATTTAAGGGTTAACAGCCGTTTATACTGTAAAAACACTGCATGAAAAATAAGCACCAGCAGTGTATGTTGAGTTTGTGTGAATGTGTGCGCATGCGTGCGCCCGTGTGTGTGTGAATCATATGACAGAGCAGAGAGGCACCTCATCATGTAGCATACAGCGCATGTGACTGTTTATTTAATTAAATTACATCCTTCTGCTGTTTAATGATCACACTTGGCCATATCCAGAGGTTTTTTTATTTTATTTTCAAATTGTCATTGATTTCATCTCAAAACTGTCACATCTCATATAATTTTGCCAATGACAGCATACTGTAATATGGTACTGAAAATAACAACGATGATATTGTACCATTTTAATTTGTTTGGCATCGCGATACTTCATTAGTACTGGTAAAACTCGCAACCCTATCATGGACTGACATAAAGCAAATTGCTGTTTGATTTCATGTTTACTAATGTTTAATGAAAGGAGTGTAAATGGTACTTAAATGTGCTGTGAGCAATTTTAGCCATTTAAACTTCCACAAGACTGAGCCACTGAATTAGCCACACCCCTTTTTTTCCAAAACCCTGCACTTTAAAGATAGCATTGAGACCGACACAGAGCAGAAGAGAAGCATTAATGCGTGTTCCCAAGGTTGTTAAACACAGCAAAATAGCGTCTTCAACTGACAACCACGCTCACTGAGCACTTTATTAGGAACACCTGTGCTCCTGCTTTTTCATGCGATTATCTAATTAGCCGATCGTGTGGCAGCAGTGCAATGCAAAAAAAATCATGCAGATAGCTTCAGTTAATGTTCACATCAACCATCAGAATGGGGAAAAAATTTGATCTGAGTGATTTCAACCGTAGCATGATTGTTGGTGCTTGTTGACGGGCTGGTTTGAGTATTTCTGTAACTGCTGATCTCCTGGGATTTTCACGCACAACAGTCTCTGAAAAAAAGCATTTCAGGGTGATACCTCAAGAAGTTAGTTGAGAAAATGTCAAGAGTACATTTCTGAAAATTCTATGCAAAGGGTGGCTACTTTGAATATGCTAAAATATTAATCGTTTTTATTTATGTTGGATTTTTTTTTTTTAGAAACAACACAATTCCTATAGTTCCATTTCTGTTCTTCCATAGTTTTGATGACTTTACTATTATTCTAAAATGTGAAAAATAATAATAATAATAAAGAATGAGTAAGTGACCCTAAACTTTTGACCGGTAGTGTATGTCAGTGATATCTTTCAGGGAGTAGAAATATTTTCTGTATACCATTTCGTAAAACAAAATTGCTTACAGCACCTTTGGGTAAATGATTTTTAATTTTGAGTCAGTGATTCCTTTATGAAATTTACAATATTCTGTTTAAATCTTGTTCCATTTCTTTGAGATTATTGGGTGAACTAAAACTTAAAAGTTGAAATATGAATCTGAACCTTGACTATCTAAATTAATAAAAACCTACAGCTAACGCCATAACAGTCACTGTCATTTAGCAATCACTCATCCTCTAATGTCTTATTTGGTCTAACTTATAGGTATTTAAATTGTAAGACTGCAATTCTCCAATCACAGAACAAAAATACACTCTCTGTCTGTCTGCCCTTTCAATTTTCCAGTCTCTGGTGGATTACAATGCCAGTTTCATCACACACACATACCTCAGTACTGTGATGGTCACACTGGGCACTCTAACATCCACACTACTGGACTTACACATATGGCCATGGGCCTGCCAGGATTCTGACACCATTAGGACCTGGCACTCATCCCCCTTCCTAGAAACATGAATACATAACCACACAGGGGACAGTACAAGGTGGAGCAGCCACAGGACACTTCAGAAGCACTGGTAGCCATGGTGTGCTTTTAACCGGCAGCTCTACAGTAATTCTGAATTTGAACCTGTCATAAAGGTTTGACTAAAAAAGCATGGCATATCTCCTCTACATACAGTAGTCTCCAACATAGATCACAGAATCCCTACATGTCAAAAACAAATTGAGAAGCAGAGAAAAGTCTTATTAGACTCTTTCATATTTGTCTTCTCATCAGAGTGTGATTTGTTATTGTAAAAGACTGAAGGTGGATGAGGAGAGAGATTTTAACTAGTTGTAAATCTTATATGTCCATGCCTCCGTTGATTGACAGGGTGATTGTGAGGTGAATCCGTACGTGCAATTGTGGGAACATACAATTTCACTTTCTAAGAGACTTGTTGGGAGAACAAGGCTTTTAGTTCTCTTGTTTCCCAGCTCACTGCCCCTGTTGTTAGTTCACACGTCATACACCACAAAAGCTCCTGTTCTTTCCGTGTGCCATTTCCCTGCACTTTCATGCCTATCCGGGTGTTAGCGACAGGGTTATTGTTTGCGTGAGATGCCTGATTGGCGCCGGTAATGATCCAGGGTTGAAAGATGAAAGAATAAATTCTCCTCCTTCACAGAGAAGATAGCGGCAGTTGCCACAACCATTGCAGGGTTAACCACACATAAAATCTGACAGTATTCATACTCAGTCTAATGAGCCATTGATGCTACCTCCTTGTGCTCGGATAGCTTTAGGAGAAGGAAGGCAGAGAGTCAGGAGTGTCTATCAGACACATGGTGATATAAGACTGTGAGTTTGCCTTTGAAGCAGAGAAGTCTGGCTCTTGCTCAATCCGAAAGCATGAGCTTTGAAGTGTGCTCTTGTGTGAGTGCTCTCCACACTTACACCACGGGTCTGTTGAATGCTTGATTCTGATTGGTTGACAGATGTTCTAACATGTGAAATTATTTTTCAAGTAAACACAAGGCTATAAAGTAGTTCCAGATCTTGACCGCATAACGGTTCCATATCACTTCACCAAATTATTTAGAGCCTTACAGGCTACCACAACAAAATAACTAATTAAAACAAAAACACTGGTTAAGAACGTCGGATAAGAATGACAAACAATGTCTATAATATCCTAAATTTATTTCAATTTCAATTGAAAAGCGTCCTTTGGCGCCCTCTATTTCTCTCTCTCTCTCTCTCTTTCGCTAATTATTGCACTTATACCATGGTTACCACACCTTAAGACATCGTTCAGGGTTTTATCTCAAGACATTTTCTGGTTTTCGTCCCTAAAATGCTCTTGTGAGTGGAACTACTTTCTTCCGCCATGGATTCAGCATCTTGCTCTGATACAGCTGAAGCCTTCGTTGCTAGTTCTAAAATGTCACTTTAGAACTAGCAACAGAGGATAGTGAGGCTTGTGCTGCTTTACTGGAGCACTTACTGGAGTAACAAGTTAGTGCGTTTGTGTGTGTGTGTGTGAGTTTGTTTTTGAGGGATTGAAAGACAGAAGCTCAGAAACTGAGAGAGATCGCCTGTGGGATTACCTTTATTTGCCGCAGCACTTGTTAGAAGTAACATCGCTTCAAAATCGCCAAGATGTAAGTTTAAACACTTCTCAGTAGCAGCGAGTGTCACCATATTTCCAATGTAAACCTTAACAACTGTTTTCAACCTTACTGAGTGAGATGCAGGTGTGTGCTGACATGACGGCTCTGTTTTTTGCTCTCAAGTAAGTGTGTGCGTAATGCGTATATGTATGTGTGTCCAAGAGTGTGGGAGTGTGTAAAGAGAGGGGGAGGGGGTGTGCGAGAGGGTTTCACACAAATATTTCAGAAAATATAGAAAATGTTGTATTGATCAAGTGTATCTAGCTCTGATGCAGCTCAAAAGCTTCGAAAACGTCACTTTAGAACTAGCGGTGATTTTCAACATTGCAGTAACAAGGTAGTGTGTGTGCGCATGCGTGTGTGTGCGAGCGAGCGAAAGAGAGGGGGAGGGGTGCTTTCCACTATAGCTAGGTGAGGCTGATTAGGGCGAAATACATTGAAACATAAACATTTTCACATATTAAAAGTTATTTCAGTTAATAGAAACTGTTGATATTGATCAGTCGTGGGGGTGCGGCTCTATCTATTGGTCATGGCACTAGTCTCAGTGTGTGTGTGTGTGTGTGTGCATGCGTGTGAGTATGTATGTGTGTGAGTGTGTGTAAGTGCGGGAGAGACGAGGGAGCTTTTCAACTGAAATTGAAATAAATGTAGGATATTATAGACATTGTTTGACGTTCTTAACCGATTTACTTTAACCAATGTCTTTGTTTATATGGTTATTTTGCAGTGGTAGCATGCATGGTGTGTGTGTGTGTGTGTGTGTGTGTGTGTGTGTGTGTGTGTGTGTGTGTGTGTGTGTTGGTGATACGAAAGCAAAAGAGAGAGACAGAGAAAGAGAGGGAGCCCAAGGATGCTTTTCAATCGAAATTGAAATACATTTAGGATATTATAGACATTGTTTGTTATTCTTATCTGATGTATTTACCAAATGTCTTTGTTTTAATTAGTTATTTTGTTATGGTAGCCTGTAAGGCTCTTTGAAATAACTGAAATAATTTGGCAAATTGATACGGAACTGTTTTGCGGTCAAGTCCTGGAACTACTTCATAGCCATGCGTTTACTTGAAAAATAATTGAACACCTTAGAATGTCCGTCAACCAATCAGAATCAAGCATTCAACAGACCCGTGGCATAAATTATCAGAAATATCTGTGGGAAGCACCCTCACGCTCCCCCTACCCCTCTAACACACACACTCCCACACACGTGGACACATACATTATATGCATTATGCACACACTTACTCACGAGCGAAAAACAGAGTCATCATGTCAGCGCACTGCATCTCAGCGGGGTTAAAAACAGTTGTTAAGGTTAACATCGGAGAAGCTATATACAAAAATGGCGACGCTCGCTGCTGCTGAGAAGTGCATAAACTTACATCTTGCCGATTTTGAAGCAATGTTACTCCTGACGAGAGCTGCTACAAATAAAGGTAATCCCAGAACAGATCTCTCTCAGTTTCTGAGTTTCCCTCTTTCGATCACTCAAAAACAAACTCACACACACACACACAAACGCACTACCTTATTTCTCCAGTAAGTGCTCCAGTAAAGCAGCTCAAGCCTCGCTATCCTCTGTTGCTAGTTCTAAAGTGATGATTTCAAACTAGCAACGAAGGCTTCAACTGTATCAAAACAAGACGCTGAATCTGTGGTGGAAGAAAGTAGTTCCACTCACAAGAGCGTTTTAGGGAAAAAAGCAAAAAAATGTCTTGAGATAAAACCCTGAACGATGTCTTAAGCTATGGTAACCATGGTATAAGCTAAATAATTGATACCATTCTGTTGAATTATTGAAAAATAATGCACACCCGAGGTGGTAATGCGGTCACAACGTGTAGTCATGATGCATCGTCAATTATTCCTTACTTATGTCCCTGCAGATACACAAACTGTCAAGGGCTTCTGAATGCAACCACACTCAATTGAATCAGCAGTGTGTGGAGCAACCCCACAAACACATACATATGCACTCACTGAGCAGTTTATTAGGAACACTTGTTCACCTCAGCAGTGCAATGCATGAAACCATGCAAATACAGGTCAGGAGGTTCAGTTAATGTTCACATCATCCATCACAATGGGGAAAAATATGTGATCTCACTGATTTCGACCGTGGCATGATTGTTGGTGCCTGACGGGCTGGTTTGAGTATTTCTATATATGTTGATCTCCTGGGATTTTCACACACAACAGTCCCTAGATTTTACGAAGAATGGTGCCAAAAATTAATAACATCCAGTGAGTGGCAGTTCTGCGGTCAGAAACACCTTGTTGATGAGAGAGGTCAACGGAGAATGGCCAGACTGGTTCGAGCAGACAGAAAGGCTACGGTAACTCAGATAACCACTCTGTACAATTGTAGTGAACAGAATAGCATCTCAGAATGCACAATACATCGAACCTTGAGGCGGATGGGCTACAACACCATAGTGTTCCTAATAAAGTGCTCAGTGAGTGTACTCTTTTACACATATACTGTATGCATGCATACGCTGTCACAGGTGCTGAAAGGGCTGAAATCACTTTTTCTCCTCTGAATTGCTCAGTGTCACACCTTGAAAGTCCAACAGCAGCTGGACTGCGATTAGATGACATTTTTTCAACATATTTTCACAATGACACAAAAACACTTATTTTAAGAGGATAAGGAAGAAAAATCAAGGTGAATGTGTAAACAGCCGAATTTGCTTATGCAGTAGGGGATCA
The DNA here is from genome assembly GCF_019703515.2 of Myxocyprinus asiaticus. Classification (NCBI taxonomy): domain Eukaryota; kingdom Metazoa; phylum Chordata; class Actinopteri; order Cypriniformes; family Catostomidae; genus Myxocyprinus; species Myxocyprinus asiaticus. The sequence goes on from NC_059386.1 coordinate 19,213,896, forward strand.
TTGGAGAGGGTAATTCAATGTAATGTCAACTTAATGATAGAAAGAAACGCATCAAATGTATACATTTTCAGTCAAAGTGAGGGTCTACCAAGGCTCAGGAGGGTGCCATATTTTCACTTATGTACAGGTCCAATTATGGCAAACTACAGCGGAAGGTCTTTGAAGCCCAGACTGCTGAGAGCGATAAGCCACTCTAAATTTTTGATGACATGGTCAAGGTGAAGTGAACTTTCTCTAGCCAAAGCTAGACCTCAAAGAAGAAGAAAAAAAAACACTTATAAACAAGAATACCATGACTTATTCCTGCACTAAATTCAAGTTGAACATATATAACAATAAACTAGTTAATGGTTGGCATAATGATTGGAACTTCGCATATTCCGTTCAAAATTTGGCTTTTTCATTTTAAGCAAACTTTTTTCTCTGATTTGTCCAAAAGCTTGATTAACTTCTGTGGTTTGGGTGGAATGGCTGCATAGGCTAAATGTGACAATTGAATTTTACTCATTTAAAGGAATATTTGGGGTTCTATCTCAATTGACTGCATTTGTGGCATATTATGTTGATAACCACAAAATTTAATTTCCACTTGTTTTCCCCATTCATTTCCATTTAATTTTCAAAAGCAAAAATTTGGGTTTCAGTGAGGCACTTACATTGAAAGTGAATGGGGCCAATCCATAAACATTAAAATACTCACTGTTTCAAAAGTATAGACACAAAATGTAAACAATATATACGTTTTAACATAATTTTAGTGTGATAAAACCACTTACTAACTTTCTCTATGTAAAGTTATATCCAATTTTACAACTCTGTTGCCATGATGACATCACGCATAAACCCCGTAATCCTGCAAAATCGGGATTTAAACAATTATTAAACAACTTACAGATCAAATAATACACAAGTTATAACAGGTTGTATTGAACCCAGAATATTCCTTTAAATTATATTTTTCTGTAAGTGTAATACAAAATCGTTCATCCCTACTCTATGATGTTAGTCTATACCTAAGATGTTAATAAATTAGGAAGTTATAACGTTAAACGGTTTACCCTTTTTAAGCTATGTCAGAGCACAGAAGCACGTTGTTTCACCATGTATAATTTATGCTTAAGGCTGCATGTCAAAGTAGATTACTTTCAAGCAAAGGGGAGTCAGTCGTTAACGAGTCTACTAATTCATTCATTCATTACCTTGTTCATTAACTGTATACCCATACAACACTACATGGCACGTGAATGGCACGTGAAGAGCTTTGCGGTCCGTAACCCAGAAAGATGAATGGAAGCTCACCAGCATTTCTCAGTTTCCGATTCCTGAACACTGAAATTATGACTAACAGGTTCCCCAAAACATCCACCACTGTGGTGAAGATCAGCACGCTGGCCAGCACCGCTATCGCCCAGGCGGGACGCGCGCTCGAACCTGTGCTGTTTGTCAGAAGAGCGATGTTTTCTGGCATCCCGAACCAACTTCTACGGCGAGGTTTGCTTTGTAAGAACTTATTCACACAACCTGCGGAAGTAAAGAGAATATGAGCTTATAAACTCAAAACGGACTGCTCATATAAAGTAAAAGCGCATATACTGGAATGCTTTGATAGGAAAATATCACATACTTGTAAAATGCGAGTCATTCCAGCTGGCTTTCAACAGAAGTTGGAAACAGTTGAATCATGAATCTTTGGTGATGTTGTTTTTTTTCCGCGCGTCTGGCATCACTCCTCTCTCCACAAATAAGCGCTGGAGTCCGTCTAAACATATTTTGGCATCTTAGACTCATTTCTGTCCAGTAGTTTAGTTCACCTGGCTTCGCCCTCAACTTAAAACTAAGGTTTTACTTCGAAATAGGGCAGACCTGGCGCCGTGTTGTCCCATGGCGACCGTTAAGTAATTTTTTTAAGCAGCTCCTCAGAACTGTAAATCCAGCGCGCGATCAGGGAGGAATCTGGCCAGATGATTGGCTCGTGTTCCGAACGGAGACAAGTCACGCGGCGCGCATCGCTTACTTGCGCGGGAGTTGTCATAACAACACGTGTGCGTTAGGACCGCGCCAACAAAGATGCGGACGGTCGACTGGTGTCCTGAGGCTACAGGAGTGGATGTGGTTACCCAGTAAGTGTTATTTTAACTGTGGCGAAGCTCTACAAGGAATTGTGTCACATAATTCATATGCAGTGTACCTCAGTGGTTCGTGCGTAAAAGTATGCGCGAGGTCGGTTTTATAACAGTAAGTATTCGTTGTTCTGTGCAGTCTACCAAGGTTATTGATTTCAAGAGATTGCATGCTTACTTGGTAAAGAAATGCACATTGTGAAAAGACCAAATGTGCAGTTACCTCGAGGATTCTATCCGTTCTGACACTTGATGACATTATGTGTGTAATCAAACGTAGTCAGGATGATTCAGTCACATTAAGTAATATTTTGACGTAAATACAAGCAGTTAATCTAGATGTTACCACATGAAGCACATTTTAAGGTTACCGTTTTCACAGTGCACATTCGTAATCGTTTGATTTGATCAGTATTACATTTATTTAACCCTTAAAAGCATGGCAATTTTCCCAAAACCCTCTTACATATTCGGGTCTTTAGAGACCCGGCACTTATATCTATCAAAAATGGACGTACAAAATGCCCAGATAGTGTCAAACTTTCGAAAAATTTTTCAAGACAATTAGAAAATAATAAAATCAAATATATTTTGAAATATTTTGATGTTTTATTTTTCACAAATCAAAGTGATACTGCAACAAATCAGGACAAATCTAGAACAGGATTCATTATTTTCACACTGAAATTTCATGAGATGCAACTGGCTGTCAAACACATATGAGCTACACAACACAAGATACACATACGTTACACATATGTATTTTCTCAGGCACTTTTGAGTCTAAATAGATGAACAACTTACATAATTTCAGTAGTACACTCAAATGACAATAGTCATATCATACTGTTCAAGTGTTACACTTGCTATAGTTAACTTCCATGTTGTTTCTGTCAGCTAGCAATATCAAATGTAAATCAAATCAATCACTGAAACAACAGCACCACCTTGAGTAAGAAATAACAAGTATAATATGAATGTGTACACACAAATGGGATACTGATAGTGCTGCAACTAACGATTATTTTGATAATCGACTAATCTAACGATTATTTGAATGATTAAACTATGTAACACAATTTTTGTTCCTGGGTAGTAAGTGTTATTTCCTAATTGCTTATACCTCAAAAGTATAGAAAATGGCTATTATTCCCCACAAACTTTGCTTTTGTGACCAGGACAGTGATATTTTGAAATGTACCTATTTCCAATGAGAAAACGGGCAAATTTGTCTTTTCGTTCACATAATTCATAAAAAAACATCATATGAATCCAAATTAACATGTATTTATACTAAAGTAATACAAAAATGACTACAAAAGATTTAGGAGTAGTTTTTCGAGATTTACGATTATAATGTAAATCAGCCCCCAAATGTACTCATACTTAAAGGCGTCCAGCAAGGTCTTGATGCTGTTGTAATCCTCTTTGAGGTGTACCGAGTGAGCCAGGGGAAGAGACGGGTACTTGTTACCATTATGGAGCAGCACGACTTTGAGGCTCCTGGATGAGCTGTCAATGAAGAGGCGCCACTCATTATGGTTACAGGCGATCCCGATTGCCTCGAACTGGTCACATTGTGGCAGAAGCAGAGCCCATCTTGACGGGTGAAGAAGCTGGAAAAAGTTTGGCGACGCTTCCTCTGATCTGCGACTTGCACACTTTCATCCAACAAGTTCCACTGCTTGAGCCTAGATGTCAAAAGCTCGGCATTGGACTTGGTGAGACCAAGATCTCTAATCAAGTCGTTGAGGTGGGTGTAGTATGGTTTTCTCTCCTCAAATCCTCAACGTCTTCCTCGCTCTCTGACTTGCTGCTCTCTTCTAAAGATGGCTGCTCTCTCTCCGGAGGAGCGGGTACGGGGAGCTCATGGCAGTGTGGCACCGGGGCGATGGATGAAGGAAGGTCCGGATAAGTGATAGTAGGTGCATTCTTACCAGTCCGATGTTTGGAAGGGTCCACCATGCAGAAGTAGCAGTTGACTGAGTGGTCAGTGGGTTCCCGCAAAATTCTTGGTATAGTGAACTTCATGGCTCTCTTTTCCCCTCTGTACCATCCTACAAAAATACATTTATTTCACCCATGACTAATGTGTAAGTGATTCTCGCAACATTTTTCATATATGATATATTTTTTCAATAACACTGAAAATTGTAAAACATTTTCAAATTAAAAACTTTTAAAATTTAAAAAATTAACACATTTTATAACATAAAATTCCGAGCAACAATTGTCCATCTTACCTTCCAGAGTTTTTTTTTTTTTTTTTGCAGTGCACGCAGGTGAAATGAGGTGCCTAGGGTTTGTCTTGATCCCCGACAGGCATGCCGAAATATGCCTTGTAGGCCTCACACATCTTAGCAGATGCTTCCACAGAGTACTTTTTCACTCTTATCTTGATAAATTGGCCACAAAATGCGTCTGCCGGATGCTTACAGCCTCTTGATGCCATCTCAGAAAAATGTAGATATGTATCCAGTTAGGCAGCTGGAACTAAACTGAACTGGTGGGCTTAAGGCCCCTGTATTTATACTGCTATTTATATTACTGGAAAGTTCTAGAAGTTACTCCAAGTTTACTCAGCACTGAATCCATCTGGAATGTTCTGGAAGATTTATTTTATTTGTTACACGGTGTTATTCGTCTATTCGGTGATTATTGCAACGATTAATCATTAGCTCTTAATCGACTATTCAGCTTGTGCCCGGACTTAAAAGGTTGTATTAAACATGCTTACTAACAATAAAGAGGACAAAATCATCTTTTAAAAATACCTCTAAAAGGACATTCACTGAATTAAAGAAATAAATACTTTTTATTAAGTTTAATTCAGTAAAAAATTCACTAAAAAAAATCCTTAAAACAAGATACATTTACTTGAGAAGCAACATTTAAGATATTTAGACTTGCTTTAAGAGAATGTATCTTAAATATAAGTGTATTTTGTATAGAAGTGTGTTTTTTCACTTAGTTATACTTCTGCGAGTGCAGTAAAGACAAAATATACTTATATTCATGATCTATTCTCTAAAAGCAAGTCTAAATATCTTATATGCTGCTTCTCAGGTGAATGCATCTTTTTAAAGGATTTTTAGATATTTTAAAATATTCTCATAACAATTTTTTCTTCTGCATTATAGCTGCTAAAGTAAATGTACATTGTTTTAAAGGAGATTTATATGTTTATATTGGAAAACAAGCCAAAACAAAAACAAATCAAAAACGTATTTTGTTGCAGTGTATAATGGGGCAAAGACTACCCTCTCTCACGTTTTTGTTCACTTCAAGCCATCTTTAACTCACAAAAAAACAAACTCTCTTATTAATAAAGCTGTGTATTGCCAATTTTCTTCACTATAATGCACAGTGACACATATATTATGATTCAGTAAGTCATAAGCCATCATGTTATAATCTAGCTGCATTAAGCGTGCGTGCTCGAGGGACGAGCGTCCCCGCGACAGAGTGCGCATCAGTCGGGTGCAGTTTCAGTCTCTCCCGCTTAGATCGGGACATCTGCGCAACTCATAGAAGAGGCGCTGACCGCACAGAGAAATGCCAGTTTCGGAGTTTGAAGTTATTGTAACGGTGAGGTGTTTCCTTTAAAGGCGCTTGACACGCAAGTTTTGCTTCAGCAGAGCAGCAGCTGCAGCTCTGCTTATTTCACAACGAGAGTGCTTCTGTATTTACTTATTTTGTATTTTTGCATTATAATTCCCTCATACTTTGCGATCTACATCACCTGAAGCTGTTTGTAAAGTTTAGAGTGCATCTGGACTGTGAGCTGTTTTCTTCCTCTCCTCAGTCAGGCGCGAACTGCAGAGCTGCACTCGGGTGTCATCATTAGAGTTTATTGTGATCTCATGTTACATTAAATGAGATCAAACGACTATTTGACAACTACAGTATTTGTCGACAATTTTTTATTGTCAGCGTTGTTGATAACGTCGACTAATCATTTCAGCCCTCATGTAATATTGCACAGAAAATCAATGTAATATAGTGTTTATTTGTATGAATATAGTACTAATTTCTCTTGTAATAAACAAAGAAATAGATATTCTGTGATAGTAAACTTAAATAGATATGGAATAATCATACAAAATATAAACACCAAGGTTGTTATATTCAACTGAAATGGAAACTAAAACTGAAACAAAATTCCCAAAAATAACCTAGAAAAACTAAATTAAAAATGAAAATTTCAAAAAACTAAATTGAAACTGTCATGCATTGCTTCAAAACTAACTAAAACTAAATAGAAATTATCATAAAATATTTTTAGTTTTTGTTTTTAATACAACTTGTCAAGTCATTACTTGACTTGTGCATGTTTCTTTTAACGTCTCCATTTGTTGCATTGCAAACATGCCATCTACTGGCTATGAGTTTCATGTGCATGTGCCCACATTCGGTTATGTGCTCAATATTTCAAGATAAATGGAGTAGTTTGTTTAATCACATCATCCACTGCTGTTCAAAAAATAAAGGGATACATACAGTGGAGCACTTTATTAGGAACACCTGTACACCTACTTATTAATGCGATTATCTAATCAGCCAATCATGTGGCAGAAGTGCAATGCATAAAGTCAGGCAGATACAGGTCAGGAGCTTTATGTTCACATCAACCATCAGAATGGGGAAAAAATGTGATTTCAGTGATATTGACTGTGGCATGATTGTTGGTGCCAGACAGGCTGGTTTGAGTATTTCTGTAACTGCTGATCTCCTGGGATTTTCACACACAACAGTCTCTAGAATTTACTCAGAATGGTGCCAAAAACAAAAAAACATCCAGTGATCGACAGTTTTGCAGACAAAAATGCCTTGTTGACGAGAGAGGTCAACGGAGAATGGCCAGACTGGTTCGAGCTGACAAAGTCTACGGTAACTCGGGTAACCACTCTGTACAATTGTAGTGAGAAGAATATCATCTCAGAATGCATAATATGTCGAACCTTGAGGCGGATGGGCTACAACTGCAGAAGACCACGTTGGGTTCCATTCGCCCCAAGGTTCGACGTATTGTGCATTCCATAGAACTGTAGCTGCTGAAATCCCAGGAGATCAGTAGTTATAGTAATACTCAAACCAGCCTGTCTGGCACCAACAATCGTGCCACTATCAAAATCACTGAGATCACATTTTTACCCCATTCTGATGGTTGATGTGAACATTAACTGAAGCTCCTGACCTGTAGCTGCATGATTTTATGCATTGCACTGCTGCCACACGATTGGCTGATTAGATAATGGCATGAATATATAGGTGTACAGGTGTTCCTAATAAAGTGGTCGGTGAGTGTATCTCCACATTTGTAAGTCCTTAGTTGTTTTTACCATGTTGTATGTAAGCCCAGCATTACACTATCTATGTGTAATCTGGACTGGATAGGGAATAGTTTAATTTAAAGAACATCACACAAAGTTTACCCCTACCAAGTCATTTACTCGTCTGTGTTAACTGAAATAGAAATAAAAATAAAAACTAAAATATATTGATAGATTAAAATAAAAACTAAAACTAAAATTAATTGAAAAACTAAACTAAAACTAACAAACACAGTTGGTAAAATAAGTGAAACCAAACTAAATAATAATTTGGAATTGAAATAAAAACCCAAAACTATAATAACCTTGTTACACACCTCAGGTCTCTAAAGACCCTATACACTTTTGGTACTTAAACTGTTATTAAAAAAATAATAATAATAATTGTTGCAATTTTGACATTTTGTGTGTATGTGTTACACTGTTTATAAGAGATTGATTGAGGAATACTAAAGAGGTTTGGACACAACTCCAAAAAATGGATGAGGTACAGAGGGTGGAATGAGGTCCCAGGTCTGGAAAGACAAAATCTTTATGCGTTTAAGGGTTAACACATCAATTTGTGATTGCCTGAGTACAAGGCAATTTGACAATAAAAAAAGCAATTTCATCCACAACCCCCGTCCAAGTAAACTAATCTTGTCAAACGACTGACTGAATCGAGTAAATCCATGTTAACGCTGTCTGAAACGCGCAAAAGTTAGCGCACGCGCCCAGCAGGTGTCTCTGATTGATTCTCATGTGCTGCCTCAGCAAAACAGTGGGAATCCAAAGACGGATACGATTGACCTCTTTTCATTTCTTTTTCTGTCCATTTTAAAATATTGTGCCGTTACTCGATCTACTTTCCATGAGTGCATGTTGCATGTCATCTAGAGCACCCTGGGAAGCCAGAAAAGAAGCCTATGGGGTGCAGTATGTGGGTAATGTCCAGAAACACTATGTGACATTATTATTATAATAATTATTATTATTTTTTTTTACATATATATATATATATATATATATATATATATATATATATATATATATATATATATATATATATATATATATATATATTTGTTGGGTACAAACTTACTTAAATGGAAATCACATTATATAAGATGTTTATAAAAATAAAATAGACCTCGTGGAACACATTGACGTCTCTTTGTTTCCGTTCTAGTTAACTTGGTGCAAGAGTTGTAAACAGTTATTTAAGCAGTTCATACGTTGACTGATGGGCATGACCATCCTACACAGCACAAGACAGTTTTTTCCACTCTGTTTATATATGTTAAGTTCTATTGGATGGAAATGCATGTAATTACTCTGCACTGATCTAAGTCTTCTCAACCGTGGGTACTCGGGTCTGTCGAAAATATCCTCAGGGTATTTTTCTTCATTCCCGGTACAAAGTAGCATATACACTCCAAATTGTGACAGCTTAGCAAGTGGTAAATTCAAAGCAAATGTAAGGAAATTGGAAGAGGAGATGTGACTAAACTGTGTTCCATGTTTCAGTCTTGATAGGCTTGGAAGAAATCAGGCAGCTTCTCTGTTTGTTATGCCTGCCATATTTAATATGAAGCATCTGTGTTTTTGCTGCCTTTTTAATCTCACTGTAAACATAAAAAAAGTATTTTATCCTGTATAGTTTAAACACCAAGGGCAGGCTGCATTAGTTTGAGCATAATTATCAATTGTTTATAGGCATAACCCCTAGAGACTGAGGAGCTGCATTGGATAATGGGAATGATTAAGTAGAATCACTGCAGGAGATCAGAATAATAAGAGAAAACTGCTATCTTAAGTGGACCAGAGAACATGCGCTTTAATGTTATTTACCCTAATCAAAGTGTGAGGAACTGAATTCTGATCTTGACCCCTCATGTTCCATGAGCTTAAATTCAAGATGCCTTTGAGGTAAACAGGTAATGGTAGAAAATTCATGAGTGACACTAATAACTGGCCACGTATTTATAGATAGGCTGACTAAACTGGCATGTTCGGTGGGGAAATTGGAAATTGGTGTCAAGAGAATCTGACTGAATCATTGCTGTGCAGTTATTTTTTCCTATATAAATCTGGAACTCAAACCCAGCCATTAAGAGCAAGCCAGGACAAGTGGATTGTGAAAAGTAGATATTTTCAGTAATGGACTGCTATATAGTTTTGCTCCACAATCTCTTGCCTTTGTGTCAAAACTGAAGCCCTGAATGGCTCATTTTTATTCGAACAAGCAAGTGGATGTGCACTGTATTTTGTAAGATAACTGGTACTTTAACTTGATAACTTGTCTTTGTAGTCAGTCAAATTTGCTGGCTGTGCATGTACTAGTTTGCATAATAATGATAAAAAAACAAACTTTGTTTTAATGCACACGCGATTAAGTCTGGAAATGGTTGCTATGTACCTTAGCTTGGTGATTAAAGGAATCCATGGAGTCTCATTTAGAGCATTCCAATATTGACTCACAGTGGATTAATTTAGATAGTTGAAGTTATTTACAAGCTAGAACATGGCTCAAAGCTAATAGCCTATCAGACAGGTTCAGTTTCAACAGAGAGAGCAATATTATTTAGCACAGAACAACAAAATCTAAGCTAGCCTCGGGTGTGCCTTAATCCAGTCAGCTCTTTATTTCATCAAGTTGCTCTCACTTCAGTTTCTCTGTGTCTTTGTCTGCGTGTGTCAGTGAAATTATTTACGACCTGATCATACTTTGGAACAAAAGGAAATTATGTAACAGCATGTTATCAGCAAAGCCATTGCAGTTTCCTAACCTGGGTTCAAAATAACATAAGCCTATCAGAAATGTACGTTAACACAGCATGGCAGATGAGTTTCAGATTATTTAATTTTTTATTTATTGAGACATCTGGTAAGTTTGCTATGTGTATGACATACACATAGTAGGCACACAGTAAACATACCAAAAGGAATAGTTCACCCAAAAATAAAAAATTCTGTCATAATTTACTCACCCTCATGTTGTTCCAAACCCATATAACTTTTTTCTTACAAGGAACAAAAACATCCAAGTCCATCTTTTAAATACAATAGCAGTACATAGTGACTCACTTTAAGGGCCCAATTTTATCTCATAAGTGCAAAGACAATGGGCATGGCCATGATGTGTTGATATTTTTGCGTAAGCGTGCACTATGTCTAGGCGCAAGTGGGTTTGGCGAAATCGCGCGTGCAAGGTGCTAATCAGTTCAATGGAGGTTCATCTCCGGCACCGTCTTCGTCCTAATATACATTGCCCTGTCAAGCACCAGTGATATAAACAAAGACAGTACATTCATAAGAAGTTGGTAGTGTAAATTGACTGTATGCAATGAATTAGAAAAATAAAAATATGGATTTACATTATTTTGGGCATCCTTGTTAAATGGGACATGTTCCTTTTATGCGCATGGAAAATGTAGTTCAGGATATGGATGTAGGCTCCAATTACAGAGAATGTAAGTATTATTAATCATTTTCATCTACTGACACAAATCATGGCTAGTATTAACAGTGATTGTATTGGCACGCACTTCACTTCTACCGGTCAGCAGTGATTTTGAAAATTTTTATTCATTTATTGAAATATTTCTAAATTCAAATTACTCTTCAAACAAAACAAAAATAGAATCAAAATAAGAAAGTGGACAAAAAAAATGATACCAAATCCAAATATTTTACTCTCTCCTTCTTCCACTAGCCCCTTTCGCAGTGACTTAAACATAACAATAAAAATAATAATAATAATTGAAAAAATAAACCATGATGACCTCTAGAAGATGTATCACAAATCTCATAATTTTTGGTTTCAACAAACGACTTCAACAGCAATCATCAAGGACATTATTTGATGTTCTGTACTTTCAGAATTTGGACATGAACTGTATTACCACCTGCTGGTGAAATCTCCAAACTGCAAATGCAGGAACTGAATTTGGAATTCGCGCTGACTTGAGGTGGTATTGAAATGTTTTAGCGCAACGACCAAATTCTTAGGAAAATAGCAAATTGCGCTTTGCACCATTTTATTTACATACAATACACCCACAGTTTGCGTGCCTGCATCCACAGTAGCACAAACACTCTGGAGCTTTAAAAAAGGACCGAAAAGTGTTCACTTGTTTTAGCACTAAAATTCACGTGTGAACATGCAAGCCACTTTGAACAAGTTCAGAGACTATTTAGCAGAGACGGGCCACTTCTGTTGAAATGAATAGAAGAAATTGGATTGCTCAACGATCAACAGACGTAGAAAGGAAGTCCCACCTTACAGGTAAAAGAGCCAATCACCTTTTTGATACAGGCATCACCTGTCAATCAGCTCGAGAACACGCATGTGCATTAGCTGTACAAGCCAGGAAAATTGTGTTTTTAGCATAATCTGAAGTAAAGAAGCACAATTTATGATTCCAGTACTGTCAGATTGAACTTTTCAGGTTGTTTCTCCACAAAAACTAGTGTATGCCTTCAGAAGACTAGACATGACACATGAGTTGCATGGACCTTTATGATACTTTTGGTATCAGAGAATGGACAGACTGGTTTGAACTGACAAAGTCTACGGTAACTCAGATAACCGCTCTATACAATTGTGGTGAGAAGAATATCATCTCAGAATGCTATTCTGAGATGCAGGTTGGCGCTGTTTTGGTGGCACGATGGGGACCTACACAATATTAGGCAGGTGGTTTTAATGCTGTTGCTGATTGGTGTATTGTTTCTATACTTATAATTAACAAGCTAAAATCAATAGTTTTATATATCCTCATTGTTTTTTATTCATTGACATCATTCGCAATGCTTCATGGGATTGTAGTTCGTGTCGTCCTGAAAGACGGTAAGGACACAGCCTTGTACCTTTGTCTTTTTGTCCGATTTTTTTAATACTTTTTTGCCTCGAAACAAAGTTTGTGATGTTTTGATTTATCTCAGAGCTGGTTGGTTTGGTTGATGGTTACAGCTCTTTTATGAAGAATTTTATGAAAAGTCTATGGGAAAAATGAATGGAAAAAATACTTAAGGAACCGACATGGCTGAAACAGCAGGTGGGCACTGTTGCACTCTATTTCTTGCCAGATTAATTCTGTTGTGTCATACATGATTTGTACATATTTTTTTATATATCACATGCAGTGAGGCTCTATTTAGATCAGTTTTATAAGCAATTTTGCAAACACTTTTAGCAAAGAAATTGTCCAAGGACTGTGCAAAGTTTCTCAATGTCCTTGTTGCTTTCTGAAATGTATGGGAAACTTTTGCAAATAACCTCATTTGTCACTCTCCTCATAAAACTGACATTTTTCAGTTTCGTCAGTAGAAGCTTTAAAAAAAGAATTTGGCACAACTTTGTGGAATTGGAGAGTGACGTGCTCTTTAAACATGCCTCTGTTATTGGTATGTTTCTGCTTGTGCTAGTGTTAAAAGCTTGTGACGTACACTGGCATCTGTTCCAAAGTGGTGTGTTTAACATCCACTGTGCCAGAGCACGAGTGTGTGTGTTTGTCTGCAAGGCAGAGGTAGATGTTTTGCGTGGAGAAGAGGCCTGGTTAGTGTGTCTAATCGGGGTATTATTCAGTAGACTGTGTGGGTATAATCGCCCCTAACTCTCTCATGTCTCTAAACAGAAACAGTGGAGTGATAATCCAGCATCTCTCCCTCTTCCCCCTTATATAACCAGCCGTCTTTCTGTCAGCCCGCTGTTTTCACATATTTGTTTTAAAAGTCATAGGAAATGCTGTCAGCGGACTGTGAATTCTCTAGATTGGCTGGAGCTCATTATGTAAACACCAGTTGAACCAGTATTAATTAAAAAGGATTATGACTAGTTTCATGTCTGTGTAAATTATCCTAATTGCATTCAGAGTTGCACGTTCATTTCAGTGGAAACCGGTTGCAAGATTGCAGTTTGACCTTCCTGATCCAGTTCTGTTTTGCTTAGGCTTAATGACCCATCAGTACTCTGTGGGTGAATGTGACTTGCATAATTTTAGGAAGCAATAAAATAGCATACCTTCATTTACAGTTGTGGTCAGAAGTTTGCATACACTTGTAAAGAACATGTATATCATGGCAGTCTTGAGTTTCCAATAATTTCTACAACTCGTATGTTTCTGTGATGGAATGATTGAAACATGTCTTTGTCACAAAAACTTCCATGCATTTTGGTTATTTTATGAATTTATTAAGGGTCTTCTGAAAGTGTGACCAAATCTGTTGAGTCAAAAATATACATACAGCAATGCTAATATTTGTATATTATAAGTATGATGTCCCTTAGCCATTTTCACCGCAATTAGGCACTTTTGCTAGCCATCCACCAGCTTCTGGTTGAATCTTTGACCACTCCTCTTGACAGAATTGGTGCAGTTCAACAAAATTTATTGGCTTTCTGACATGGACTTGTTTCTTCAGCACAGTCCACATGTTCTCAATGGGGTTTAAGTCAGGACTTTGGGAAGGCCATTCTAAAATCTTAATTCTAGCCCGATTTAGCCATTCCTTTACCACTTTTGATGTGTGTTTGGGGTCATTGTCCTTTTGGAATACCCAACTGCATCCAAGATCCAACCCTCTGGCTGATGGTGTTAGGTTTTCCTTAAGAATTTGGAGGTAATCCTCCTCCTTCATTATTCCATTTACTTTCTGTAAAGCACCAGTTCCACTGGCAGCAAAAAAGCCCCAGAACATAATACTACCACCACCACCATGCTTGACGGTAAGTATGGTGTTCTTCGGGTTAAACGCTTCACCTTTTCCCCTCCAAACATATTTCTGGTCATTGTGGCCAAATAGCTAAATTTTTGTTTCATCTGACCACAGAGCTTTCCTCCAGAAGGTCTTTTCTTTGTCCATGTGATGAGCAGCAAACTTCAGTCGAGCGTAAAGGTGCCGCTTCTGGAGCAAGGGCTTCCTTCTTGCATGACAGCCTCTCAGCCCATGGCGATGTAAAACACGCTTGACTGTGGACACTGACACCTGTGTTCCAGCAACTTCTAATTCGTCACAGACCTGCCTTTTGGTTGTTCTTTTTTGACTCTTGACCATCCTGACCTATTTTCTCTCAGCAGAAGGCAATAGCTTGTGTTTTATTCCAGAGCGTGGCAGTGACACATGAGTCTAATGAGTGTATCAAACCAGCCCTATTTAAATGGGCTCAGAGAAGTCACCAGCTGTAGTCAATCATAATCACTCACAAGAAGTTAAGAGGTCATGCCACAAAGCAAATTTGATTGAAACAACATTCTACATCACCAAAATTGCACAAAAGTTGCTGTATGTATATTTTTGACCCAGCAGATTTTGTCATATTTCCAGAAGACCCATAATAAAATCATAAAAGAACCAAAATGCATGAATGTGTTTTGTGACAAAGACATATATGTTTGTGGTAATGGGGGCGTGGCCGAGCAACATCTGTAGAGAGCGAGGCCAGGAGAGGAAGAACGGTAAGGATTGACACCTGTGGGAAATTATCTCTAACAGCTGTTCTGTGTTCCAGTGAGAGCTGGAGAGGGATAAAAGAGGCTCCATTGCACTCTCCTGACTTCACTCTCCCTTTTATCTTGCAGACGGATACAACGGACACGGGTTTGGGAGTGGTACTGTCCCAGATGGTGGAGGGGGGGGAGCGCCCCGTGCTGTACATAAGTTGTAAGCTCTCGCTGAGAGAGACTAAGTACAGCACCATTGAAAAGAAGTGTTTGGCCATCAAGTGGGCGATACTCGCCCTCTGATACTATCTGTTGGGGCATGCTTTCACCCTCTGTTAGGACCACGCCCTGCTCCAGTGGCCCCATCACATGAAGGATGCCAACGCACGAATCACCCATTGGTATCTAGCTCTCCAGCATTTTAAGTTCAAGGTGGTCCACAGGCTGTTGCGGATTTCCTCTCGAGAAATGGGAGTAAGTGACAGGCCTGATGTCTCCCCGGCCTGAGTCAGGCAATGGGGGTATGTGGTAATGGGGGCATGGCCGAGCGACATCTGTAGAGAGCGAGGCCGGGAGAGGAAGAACGGTAAGGATTGACACCTGTGGGAAATTCTCTCTAACAGCTGTTCTGTGTTGCAATGAGAGCTGGAGAGGGATAAAAGAGGCAATCCAGACCGCTGGAGGAGAGAGAGAGTTGCACGCAGCAGTGTGGATGTGTGCATTTATTTATGTGTGTTACGCTGAAAAGCCAACCTTTGTTAAAAATAAAAAGATTTATGTTGACTGTTCACCTGGCCCTGGCTTCCTCCTTCAAAGAGAGTTTGTGACTTATCACAGTGTTCCAATCATTCCATCACAGAAAAATAAGAGTTGTAGAAATCATTGGAAACCCAAGACTGCCATGATATACATGTTCTTTACAAGTGTATGCAAACTTTTGACCACAACTACAATGAAAAATAACTGCATTGTGAATGTGGTTGGGAACCAAGACCTTTAAGACAATTCAAGTGGGAAAAATGTAACCAGTTCCAGTTTTTAAGAAATACCACAACCGTATAATTTTCATGACTGTTGCTTCAGTTAACACTTCCAGAACAGGCATTTTTCTGCCCTGTGAGCGTATTCAGAACACCTTAAATACTCAGTGTTTCCTGCAGCGCAATTAAGCGGCAGCACTGTCCCTCTATTGAATCTACAGCGCAAAACACACAGCACGACCATTGCAGTACGATTCCCGAAGGAATGACCCTCATGAACTGGCTATTTTGAAGATTCAGGACTAAACAAAGCACATCCAGTGTAGTTAGATTCCCTAACAAATGACTCTTATGAGCCGGTTCTTTTTAATCTACATCGTAAAACATACAGTGCGACCAGTGTTATATGATTCCCGAACAAATTACTCTTATGAGCTTTTATTTTGTAATATTCAGCGCAAAACATACAGCTCTGCCATTGCAGTCCGATTCCTGAATTAATGCCTCATTTAAGCTGTTGTTTATTTAATGTACAGAACAAAACAAACAGCACGACTAGTGTAGTCAGAATCCCAAACGAATTACTCTTATGAGCCGGTTCTTTTGAATCTACAGCATGAAACACAGTGCACGTATAGTGTAGTTTGATTCCTGAATATATGACTCTTAGGAGCCGGTTCTTTTGAATCTACAGCATGAAACACACAGCGTGTCCAGTAAAGCCTGTTTCCCAAATGAATGATTCTTATGAGCCGGTTCTTTTGCATCTACATTTCGAAACACCGTGCATCCAGTGTAGTACGATTCCAGAACAAATTCCTGTTATAAGACAAAAGTCGTTAAATTAATTATGATTCCCATCCCAAATTGTAAAGCGGTGAAACTGCAATTTGTTCACGTTGCGTGGTTGCGCATTATTCAGTATACTCTATTTGATTGAAAAGTGTCATAGAGGTAATGTGCTTGCAGCTGTCCAATACCATCTAACCCATTTTTGTGTTTTTGGCTGAGGTAAGATCAACAACCCCTCCCCCCACTCCCATCCTTATCGATTTAACTGACTCACAATACACTTATTTTGACTTAACATTTGTACCACTGAATCAGAAAAATCTTACATACCACACACAAATATGAAATTACAAAATGGTCACTGACATACACTCAGGGCATAAAAGCACAGAAACACAAGTTGTTTACAAGGCCCCTTCTTTCACTAAACGATTCACCAAAGAAACAAGTGTATTCTTGGAGAAGCCCCTATACAGCACAGAGAAAAGGTTCAGAAATGAAAGCGTTATTATGTTTCGATCATATAAGCCGGATTCTTGGAACCTTGCCTATAAACAAGCTTTGGATTACAAAATCGGATTGCGTTGTCTTCTGTATTGTCGTCTCTGCGTGCTTACAAATAATGTACTTCAGAATTCCACAATGGCATAAATTGTTTGCGTTATAACAGGAATGTTATTTGTGCACTTCTTCCAGAGGAGATGGAACACAAACAATGATGTAACTATAAAAACTGGAACATAGGCATCTAAAACTGTACTCTTGTGGCTGTATTTTCTATCAAGCACAAGAAAGAATACCCTGTGTTAAGTTGCTTCACAGGGGTCAACTTGTGTCTGCCAATCAAGTTGTGTGCATAAAATTAATTCATAAGGTGATAACTTAAGTGCAACTGTTCAATTAGGGAAAATTTAAACCAGAGTTAAACACAGCTGATTTTTAAGGGTAAGTTCACCCAAAAATTAAAATGTCATCATTTGTTCACCCTCACGTCATTCTGATCATACAGGTTGACTTGAGGGTCAGTAAATGATGACAGAATTTTCATTTTTAGGTCAACTATCCCCTTTAACATGCAGAGTAAAACCCATCATTTGTTATCATTTGTTGTAAATAACATAATTTACACACTTGGGATTGCATCGCTGATGTTGTGTCTGAGTTTTTCAGGGAAAAGAAAGTGTCTTATTTTTATATGACATCCCATGGAGGAATTACATAAACATGATTTAATCTTAAACCATGCATGATAAGATTAATATATTTTGCCCATGTGCGTTGACCTTCTGTCTTTACTATTAAGAGCTATTCTCAGTAAAGTGTTTAATCAATCAATAAATGACACATCATAGTATTTTTAGTTCATTCTTATATTTCTTTTATACACTTGACAATGTAGTTTTATTCTTACACACAAGGTGAGTTGTATACACATTAAATGGACAATATTATGAGCACTTATACATCAGTACCTCTGACCCACAGGGTCATCCAAAACCCTTAAAATAATCAGATTTATTGCTTTGATATAATATTCTCTACTTTAGAGAGATCTTGTTTACAGGGACAATAAATAAATACAAAACTATATTCAAACTTTTAAATATTATTATAACATCATGCTGTTTTCCTATTTGTTTATAATGCTCTGTAAAGTAACATTTGCTTCCGGGTACACATAAATAAGCATTATTGTTATTTTTATTTGGCCCATGTATGACCACTAAAATTATGTATTAAAAATAATATCTAAAACATTTTCAGAGACCCACCAAACAAGTTATAATTATTTCACAGCCCAAGAAACCACTGCCCTGAAAAATCCTTTGCCTAGATTTAGCTTTCAGTTTAATTTAGATTTTTAAAAATATGGACAATTGGGAATCAAGGAGAACTAGGAGATACACAATGAAGCCTCAAACCAAGAAATCCAAACATTTCCATTTGTACTTTATACCAAACTTTGATCAAAAAAACTTACCATAACTAACAGCCCATATGCTTCAACAAGATTTAGTAACATCCTATCCACTATAAGGATCAATAAAACACAGCCAATAAAAATATAAGCACTAGCATGACAGTTCTGTGATGATTTAACTGTTGCTCCTTAATAAAATCACACAATAAAAACTATAAATGACAGATGTATGAATAATATGTTCTTGTCGGGTATGCATTACTGACGACACTTAAACAGAACATATGAATATATAAACAGTTCTTCATTTATATGTGAAAAGCACCTTTGCGCTTTCTTTTTGAGTGCATACACAACAACTTCCTCGTAAAACTTGAGGCTTCATTATAAAGCAAATTCAACTGACTTATTTTCCTATACATATTCTATATAGTCAATGGTATAAATATATTTCCACTCCGCATCAAATAAACAGGATTCTTTTATTTTTTCCTTGATTTTTTAAATAGCAAAACATGGGCTGGCAAAGGACAAACCTTATCGGACCTTTTCTGACACTAAAGTTTTTCACGTGAGGAGTACTGTCAGAAGTTATAGAAAAACACTGCTGCAGTGTGTTTATGTTTGTGTGGTTCTTGGATGGAAGATTTGGATGTCTTCCTTAGTTTTCCGATAATAAAACGTACGTCTTTGTGCTAACTCAAAAACAATAGAATACCATCCCAAACTTGCTATCACCCTGTGGAATACGTGTATTAAATAACATTTACATACCCTCGTGTCTTTTAAAACCTTGTACAACCTCTTTGACTGTCTTTCATCACAGTTACTAATTAAATCAATAAGCCGTGAGAGCCCGTGTGTTACAGTGATTTTACCATGGATAAGAGGTGTTCTCTACACAACAAAAAGCTACACTCTCAGAAAAAAATGGTACTGTTCAAGGTACAGTGGCCATCTCTGAGATGGTAGCCTTGTTTTGGATATATATTTGTACCCTTAAGGAGACAAAAAGAGGAACAAAACACAAAAATGTACCATTAAAAGGTACACAATAGATCCTTAGTGTACAATTATGTTCCTAAAACGAGTTATAAATTCATAAAATGCAAACTAGAGGTACTGTCCAGAAAAGGTTTCCTTGATAGTGCCACCCCAGTGATGGCTGTTGTACCTTAAACAGTAAAACATTTTCTGAGAGTGTGTGTGGTACAAATCACTATAATGCACGGATTCAAGTGGCTTATTGCTTTTATAAAACTGCAGTAATGGCACTATGATGAAAGACACAAATGTTTAGTAAATTGTAAATTGATCATTAATAATTATCGGAATAAGCAATTCTTCCTCCATGTAGAATTACAGTTCATTATTCTATGGAGGAGTTTGTGGTTGCCAAGCAATGTAGAAACTTGGCGCATTACACAAGTGTGTGTTTATAGGCATTTTACACTGACTTCAAACAAGGCTCATCCAATCAGTATTTAGAGTTGGAACATTCCATTTAATAACATAGAAGCTGCTCTTTTCCATACAATAAAAGTATCAAGAGAGATTTCCAAGGAAGATTTTTAGGGAATATTCCAGGTTCAATACAAGTTAAGCTCAATCGACAGCATTTGTGGCATAATGTCAATTACCACAAAAATTTATTTTGACTCATCAAAATAAAAAAGCAAAAATCTGTTATAGTGCGGCACCTACAATGGAAGTAAATAGGGTCAATCCGTATATGTTAAAATACTCACCCCTGTTTTACTGTTTACTGTTTTAGAAGTAACGCCATAAGATGTAAACAATATGTGTGTTAACAAGAATTTAGTGTAATAAAATCGCTTACTAGCCTTTTAAGTGTAAAGAAGTTATCTATCCAATTTTACTACTTCAATGCCATGACACCTTGAACCCAAAAACAACAGTAAAAAACAATCAAACAAAAAAATGATGATTAAAACAACTTTACAGCTCAAATAAAACACAAGTTTTAAAGGAATAGTTCACTGAAAAATAAAATTTCTCTCATCATTTTCTCACTTTCATGCCATCCCTGATGTGTATGACTTTTACTTCTGCAGAACACAAAGAAAGATTTTTAGAAGAATATTTCAGCTCTGTAGTTCCATACAATGCAAGTGAATGGTGACCAGACATTTTAAGCTCCAAAAATCACATAATGGCAGCATAAAAGTAATCCATAAGACTCCAGAGGTTTAATATGTCTTCTGAAGCAATTCAATCACTTTGGGTAAAAAAAAAAAACAAACAAAAAACAGATACATATTTCTATCCTTTTTTCCTACAAATCTTCACTTTCACATTCTGAAAGTGAAAGTGGTGATTTATAATAAAATAGGACTTCTGATGTTCTGTTTGTCACCCACACCAATCATATCGCTTCTGAAGATATAGATTTAACCACTGAAGTCATATGTTTTACTTTTATGTTTCCTTTATGTGATTTTTGAAACTTGAAAGGTCTGGTCACCATTCACTTGCATTGTATGGGCCTACAGAGTTGAAATATTCTTCTAAAATATGTGTTCTGCAGAAGAAAGTATACCCATCTGGGATGGCATAAGGGTGAGTAAATATTTTTTTTTTTTTTGGTGAACTATACCTTTAATGTAAGTGCTTTTATAAAATTATAAGCTTCTTTCTTCCTTAAATCCCTCCAAAAATTGGCGTCATTCTTTTCCATTGTAAGTGCCTCACTATAACCTTGATATTTTTTAGGAGGGACGAGTCAATATAATTTTTCGGTCCCCATTTCCTTGCATTGTATGGAAGAGAACAGCGTGAATATTCTTTAAAAAATCTTTTGTGTTCCATAGAAGATTCTCAAATAATAAAATCTGTAAAATTACATGAGGGTGAGTAAATGATGACAGAATTTTAATTTTTGGGGTAAATATCCCTTTAAAAACTACATGTATGTACTCAACCAAGTTGATGAAGTACATAAAGATTAGTTAGCAGTGTACAGTAGGACTGAGGCTGCAAGAGCCCAGACTTCCCATCCATTCAGGCCAAGTCTTGAGTCAGTAGTCTTGCATGGTCCAGTTCATGGTCAATAATAATCTCTCACACCAGACAAAGAAGTCTTTGGGCTTTTATCACGCAAACGCCGTGCCTGGAGCGAAAACCTCCCTAGTCTGTTGATTTCCTGTTGGCTCCCAAAGGGGTGAGTGTCCTCCCAAACTTGTGGACGTTCCTCCCAGGCTAGTATTGGAGGGCGAGAGAGTAGGTACTGGCTCGAGTGATGGTAATCGGGTCTGGATCGTCCCTCACTGAAGCTGACACCCGGCGGGTGAAAGGTGGGTAGGTTGTTGAAATGATCTGGGTCACGATACTCTTCGTAAACAGGTGAGTTGTTGTCGTCCTGTGTTAAAGATGCATGGAAATCTCTCTGGCCCTGGTATCTTCGTAACGGGTAGCCAGTCTGCAGAGATAGGGTGCTTCCATCCAACCTAATGCTGCTGCCCAGACGGGCGGGGGTGAGGGTCAGGGGAGGTGGGGGAGCAGGAAGTGGTGGAGGTGGTGGTGTGGGGGTCTGGTCTCGAGGCGGTGACTCCAAGCCTGGTAGACACGTGTCATGAAGCCATTCTGTCGCCTGCCATTGGTAGGCTGGAACATAAGCATGCAGGCCATCAAAAAGTGCTGGATAAGCTACTCTCATTCCACGTGAATTTACATTTGTCATAAATTCTGTATTGTGTCACAAGGCTTTATTAATATAGCCATCATATAATTTACATATAATAATAAAAAGGTGCTAACAGGTGTTAAAGGGAACATAAAAGGATGTGTTAGGCAGCATTGCAGTGTCACTATTCACTTTCATTGCATCTTTGTCCATACAATTAAAGTGAATGGTGATTGAGACTCTCCTTTTGTGCTTCACAGAAAAAAGAAAAACATACAGGTTTGGAACATCATGAGGATGAGTGAATGATGAAAGAGTTTTCATTTTTGGGTGAAGCAGCCTTTCATCAAAAGGACTATAAGGATGCTGTTTTGAAAGCATTTGTCATTATTTTAAACTCTCAAAACCTGTAAAAAGTCAAGGTTGTGCTCATTAACTCTGGTGGAAAGCCGATTCATTTAGATCAGGAATAATCTCAAGTGAGCTTTAAATTAAAATGCAAATTTAAGTCATGCCATGAGACCTTGATATTTAAATACATGAGATATGAATACACAATATATGAATTATCATTAAATCTCTAATTTAGTACAGTCAACGAAGATGTGAGCTCTTACAATTCATGAAATATTCTTTGACGAATTCAACGCAAATCTTGTCCTCACAGCGGAGGCATGGGCTTGCTGTGAAAAGACATAAAATGGAAAATGTTTCACAAGGGAAGCAGTTTAATGAGTAATGAGATGAAAACAAAGAAACAGCAAAGAGCCATTTCAATAAAAGCAAAACAATTAAAGCGACTTGTTTTATGCTTGATGAAACATGGAATGTTACTCTATAACAAAGTTGGAATGTTGGGGATGCATGTTAAGGATTTCTAAATATCTAAGACAAGTGTAAGATAGGGTATTCTAATAAAACACATACAGTAAAGGAACAGTAAAATATAATCTGAGCTTACAGTTGGTACTGTGAGGCTGCACGTCACCTAGCCCTGCAACTGATAAAAAGAGGGGTAAAAAATACATTATGCATCACTGCTTCTGTTTACATGACATACCAAACAACCTTGTTGACCTATATCATTCCTATCAACCAATCATATTTTAGAGATATTAGTGGATTACTTTACGGCTATCTAAATATGACTTTTGGACCATCAAAGTGCTGGCACCCATTTACTTCCATTATAAGAACCTGACAGAGCTCTATCTTCTTCTAAAAATCTTCATTTATGTTCTGCTGAAGAAAGACAGTCATAAACATCTGGGATGGCATCAGGGTAAGTGAATATTGAGAGAATTTTCATTTTTGGGTGAACTATTCCTTTAAGGTCTTGAACTATGTTCTTATCAGTCAAACCATTTCTTTCTGAATTTAGGGGTTGGTTAGGTTTAAGGTTAGGAGCACACTGGGAAAGAAAAGCTTTGTCATGTAGTGTTTTTAGATAGGAAAAAAAAAAAACCTTTAGAAAAAATCTTTGTCAAACTTTTCAGTAATACCCATCACTTTTGCATTTATGTTACATAAAATAACAAAATAAGGCCTGAAAACATTTCCTAGAGGTAATGGGGGAGAAATAATATGAATATAAAAGAGTTTCACATAGCACTTGACAAGTCATATATCAAATAAAAGCTCTTATTCTCAGGTATGTGACTGTACAGTTAATTTTGTTGCCCTATTATTACAGTTGGAAAGATTTTCAAAAGAATCACAAAGTGAAATATGATTTCTGTAAGTCATCAAATTTCAAGCATCTCTTTTATACATCGATCACTGCTTCTGTAAGCCCCAAGTAGTCAAAAACTTTATATCTGCTTTTACCTTAGGAATTTTTTACATTTCTGTGAGCTTGCTTGGCTAAATAATCCAATGTTAAATCTTGGATGATTTAATGTCCATAACAAAATATGCAGTTCAGCAGGGAAAAGCCTGCTCAACAAATAATCAGAAAAATTGATAATAAAATGTTTTACATGTTTCAAAGGGGATGACCTCAGCTTTCTAATGACATATAGATTGAGCTTCTAGTCCACTCAGAGGCCGAGATATTCAATGAACAATGAGGGTGGTACATTAACTGAAAATTAGACTGAGGGCTAAAATGCGTTAGAGCACCACCTAAATGTCAGATCTGTATACTGTGATGGAACGAGATAGAGGAAAAATTCAAAGTGAACAGAACCAGAATTACATGATTGCAAAGTTAGGACAAAAAACAAAACAAAAGATTTAGTTTTTTTAAAAAACGCTCTGTTTATCATAAGATTATAAACATACAATAGTATTTATCAATAATTGGAGTCTTTTTTTATTATTATTTGGGGTGTTTTCTAATTGGCAATTTTTGCCAATTAGTCCACAATACAGTATGTGTGAATGGTGAGCTTTTCAATTTGAGTGAAAAATTGCAGGCGGCAGCCCAAAAATGCACCAGAGTTTCTAAAATATTTAATATGACTGAATCAACCTATATTATGTTATGCCAAAGAAAATCATTTTTAAGGGTCTAGACAGGTGGAAATCCATTATTGCTCACCCTCATGATGTGCAAAACCTGTATGATTTTATTTTTACCATGGAACGGCAAATAATAGACTTGGGATCTATGCCTTTTTCACGCATCAATAATCAGGAAGATGTTCCCGATGATTATCGATATATATTGGGATTTTTTTTCAGATATAAATAGGGCTGCTCGTTGCACAATTGTATTTGTCTCTTCAGACATATTTCTCCGCACAACTTTAATAAGTTTAAAAGTGTGAGCGGCAGGGTAAATTAAAGAGGGTTGCACACAGGACGCGTCTGGCGGATGACATTGTGCATTCTAAAATTCAAAACAATTATTTATTTTCTACAAAAGGTATGCACACACAGCCAACGTTCAGCGTCAAAATTCTGCAGCCCCACGGAGCGCAACTCGCATAGTTTTTCATTAAATTCGACCCAAATCATAATTAAAGGACAAAAATTATTTGCTCTAGCCATCACTGGATAATCTATTGTGAACATGTATCTTTCATAGAGCCTACACAATGTATTTTCAGTTACAAGTATGTCATTTTGTGGCTAGATGGCTTGAATGAAAGACCTATTCAAGGCTACATACATAGAAATTGCATAATAAACATCGGCATTTCTAATCATTCAGTTTGCGCAGTTACAACAGTTTCACTAACTTTTAAATTCATCAACGTCACTTTGTTCAATCTTGTAATAGTATTAAAACTTTCGTAACTTTGGACTACCATCTCCTGTGCCGCTTCCACTCGTCCTGTGTGTGTGTGCTTCAGTAAATGGTATATCGTCCTCTTGTGGTCTCCCAACACTATTACACCAGACTGTTAAACAGAGGCCAACTGATTAATAATCTATATATCAATATTTTATGACATCCTTACCAAATAAGTTTATCTGAATGTCCAAGCTTCTCTCTTCCATACAATGAAAGTGGATGGTGTCCAGAGGCTATCAAGCTCCAAATAGTACAAAAAAGCACAACAAAATTAGTCCATATGACTTGTGCACTTTATTCCAAGTCTTCTGAAGCCACACAAATGCTTTCTGTGAGGAGAAGCCTGAAATTAAGTCGTTATTCACAGATAATCCTGAAAATCTTGACAGCTGTGGCCACCTTTCATTTTCATTGTATGGACAAGAGCAGTCTGGACATTTTGCTATAAACATCTCCTTTTGTGTCCCATGGAAGAAAGAAAATCATACAGGTTTGGAATGACATGAAGGTGAGTAAATAATAACACAATTTTCTAAAGGATGTTAATTCAGGAACACGTCCTACTTTGGAAAATCACATTTTGCTGTTTACCATAACCAACAAAAAAGCAGTCCACTTTCATCCAGGCCTCAGAGAAAGAAGGTGGAGCAAAGCACTCCTCAGACAGCATGAATTACCATAGCGTTTGAGACTTTCAAGCAAACAGCTTGTTTTGGCACTGATTGGAAACACCTTTGGTCTAGTGCAAGCATAATTAGAGACAGTCAGGGCAGAAATGTTTTGAACACAGGTCACTGCAGTTGAGCCATGAAGTAATAGGGATGCTGTTCTTTTGTAACTGAACAGTAGTTTAATAGTTCAGGTTTCCAATGCAACTGGATTATGTGTATGATTAGTGACATTCTGAAGAGGCTGAGTCTAAACCCTGGATTTGTACGAATCCAGAGTTTTGCCGTTTAATTAACCAATCTAATCCTACTTTCTCCAGTGAGAACTGAATACCCACACAATTAGACAATTTAGATTCTGCGCTCTGGGATATTACCTTTACCTTTTCATGCAGCTTGGTCTTCTACCTTTATATATTTATAAATGCACACATACACACACACACACCTGCCCCAACCACAACTGCAACCAAACCCAATATTTAAACTCAATAATACAGCTGAAGTCAGAAGTTTACAAACACTTAGGTTGATGTCATTAAAACTATTTTTTTTAACCAATCCACAGATTTCATATTAGCCAACTATAGTTTTGGCAAGTCGTTTAGGACATCTACTTTGTGCATGACACGAGTAATTTTTCCAACAATTGTTTACAGACAGATTGTTTCACTTTTAATTGACTATATCACAATTCCAGTGGGTCAGAAGTTTACATACACTAAGTTAATTGTGCCTTTAAACAGCTTGGAAAATTCTAGAAAATAATGTCAAGCCTTCAGGCAATTAGCTTCTGATAGGCTAATTGGAGTCAACTGGAGGTGTACCTGTGGATGTATTTTAACCTTCAAACTCAATGCCTCTTTGCTTGACATCATAGGAAAATCAACCAAGACCTCAGAAAACAATTGTGGACCTCCACAAGTCTGGTTCATCCTTGGGAGCAATTTCCAAACACCTGAAGGTACCACATTCATCTGTACAAACAATAATATGCAAGTATAAACACCATGGGACCACGCAGCAATCATACCGCTCAGGAAGGAGACAGAGATGAAGTCGTTTGGTGCGAAAAGTGCAAATCAATCCCAGAACAACAGCAAAGAACCTTGTGAAGATGCTGGAGGAAACAGGTAGACAAGTATCTATATCCACAGTAAAACGAGTCCCATATCGACATAACCTGAAAGGCTGCTCAGCAAGGAAGAAGCCACTGCTCCAAAACTGCCATAAAAAAATCCAGACTACAGTTTGCAAGTGCACATGGGGACAAAGATCTTACTTTTTGGAGAAATGTCCTCTGGTCTGATGAAACAAAAATTGATCTGTTTGGCCATAATGACCATAGTTATGTTTGGAGGAAAAAGGGTGAGACTTGTAAGCCAAAGAACACCATCCCAACTGTGAAGCATGGGGGTGGCAGCATCATGTTGTGGGGGGCTTTGCTGCAGGAGGGACTGGTGCACTTCACAAAATAGATTGCATCATGAGGAAGGAAAATTATGTGGATATATTGAAGCAACATCTCAAGACATCAGCCAGGAAGTTATCGGTCACAAATGGGTCTTCCAAGTGGACAATGACCCCAAGCATACCTACAAACAAGCTGTGGCAAAATGGCTTAAGGACAACAAAGTCAAGGTATTGGAGTGGCCATCACAAAGCATTGACCTCAATCCGACAGAAAATTTGTAGGCAGAATTGAAAAAGCATGTGTGAGCAAGGAGGCCTACAAACCTGACTCAGTTACACCAGTTCTGTCTGGAGGAATGGGCCAAAATCCCAGCAACTTATTGTGAGAAGCTTGTGGAAGGCTACCCAAAACGTTTGACCCAAGTTAAACAATTTAAAGGCAATGCTACCAAATACTAACAAAGTGTATGTAAACTTCTGTCCCACTGGGAATGTGATGAAAGAAATAAAAGCTGAAATAAATCATTCTCTCTACTATTATTCTGACATTTCACATTCTTAAAATAAAGTAGTGATCCTAACTGACCTAAGACAGGGAATGTTTTCCACGATTAAATATCAGGAATTGTGAAAAACTGAGTTTAAATGTATTTGGCAAAGGCGTTTGTAAACTTCTGACTTCAACTGTATATATTGGGGAGATGGGAGCTAGTTGTCTGGGCTAGTTTTCACAAGGGCTATATTATGAGATTTGGAGTCAAAAGTAGTATTACTCAAATGTGTGTTTTCTCTAGCAGAGGTTTAGTATGTTTGTTTCAAACAACTAGTTAAAACCCCTCTCAAATTAGCATAATTTTTGTTGTGAATTCTATCCTCCCAAGTAAATTTTCATTTATTTTGTTACAGCTTTTGGGTAAAAAAGCATAACTATTCATTAAAGGGATTGTTCACCCAAAAATGAAAATTCTCTCATCATTGACTCAACCTCATACCATCCCAGATGTGTATAACTTTCTTTCTTCTGCTGATCACAAACAAAGATTTTTAGAAGAATAACTCAGCTCTGTAGGTTCTCAAGGCAAGTGAATGGGTACCAAAATTGTAAAGCTCCAAAAGCACGTAAAGGCAGCATAAAAGTAATCCATATGACTCCAGAGGTTAAATCTATATCTTCAGAAGCGATGTGATAGGTGTGTGTGAGGAAAAGATCAATATTTAAGTCCTTTGTTACTATAAATGTCCACTTTCACATTCTTTTATATTTGGTGAATCACATTCTTCGTGCATATCACCACCTACTGGGAAGGGAGGAGAATTTATATTAAAAAAGGACTAAAATATCAATGTTTCTCACCCACACCTATCATATCACTTCAGAAGATATAGGTTTAAAAACTGGAGTCGAATAGATTACTTTTATGCTGCCTTTATGTGCTTTATGGAGCTTCAATATTTTGGTATCCCTTCACTTGCATTGTACGGATCTATGGAGCTGAGATATTCTTTGTTTAGCTGAAGAAAGAAAGTCATACACATCTGGGATGGCATGAGGGTGAGTAAATGCTTTTCATTTTTGGGTGAACTATCCCTTTAAGGTAAGAGTCAAATATATTATGAAGGCAGATTTTATAAATCAGATTTTCCTAAATGTTTAAATGTGATCTTAGGACAATTGTATTTTTCATTAAAATCAGGTAGTGCATGTTGTAACATTTATATAGGGGCAGGTTGTCACATGTGTTTGTAAATGTCATACAATTTATCAATAACAATATTTGTTGGTCAAAACACAATGTTTTGATATGTTGTTCGCTATTGGGCCAAGTTAAAACAAAAGGTCATCGTGTGTTCAATGAACTGTATCTTTTTTCCTGGGCAATAACAATGAAAATGTTCATTGCTTTTTTGTTGCCAAGATCTCAAGGTATGTGGCAATGCAGAAATTGAATTTCAAAAATAAACCTACCCTGAGAAATATTCATTGGAGTAAAAAGTGTGACAACTAAATCTCCCCCTATATATTATTACAAGGCTCTCTGGAATACTTGATTTAGATTGTTAAATTGTGGCATTCTGCAGTACAATATTTTGTGAAATGAATGCTAAATAACCCATTTCCTACATACTTATTTCAAAATAAAGACCGGTGGACTGAACACTATCCCTTTAATTATATAATATTCGTTTAATAACATTAAAATAGAAAAAAGCTTTTGAAAACACAATTAGTAACAGTAATACAGATCAGACAATGGATTATTAACAAAAATTTATACTAAATGTATACTAAATATAAATCCAATTTTAATGAGTTGAATCTAGGTAAAATGGATTTGGAAAAAAAACAAAACAAAAAAAACATTCATACCTTCATTTTCAATGGTGTCCACAGCATGGTTTACCAGTCGTATCACAGTCACTATGGAGGCTAGTTTGTAAAGGAGTGGAAAATGCAAGGCAACAAATGATCAAACACTCTTTGAAAACCTATATATAAGGATTTATATAAGTCATTCTCTCTTGTTTGTGATCTTCTAATGTCACCTGCTAAACAAAAACAAGTGGACTACTGATGTGCCAGTATGACACCTTTTTTGTACAGCAGAAGTGATACTAGGCTATTGAGTCATGTTAGCAATTACATTTGGAGAGGATATCAAAGGGAGATAGATGGTAATTACTGCTGTGACCTATTCAGGCTGTCACTGTTAAAGGAACGCAGTTATTACTAATCCTTATGATTTCCTTTTGGAAAGATCAGACAACGCAAGACATCTTAATTTGGTGAATGGAATAATCAGTTATCTCTGCCGGAGATGGTAATTAAATTACAGGTTATATTATATTACTTGTGAGCGTGTGTGTTATGTATTTGTTAATATGATCACGTTTGTGCCTGTGCATGTTTCTTAATCACGTCTTTCCAGTATATTGACATCAGAAGTAACTAGAAGCTGAATGACTTACTAGTAAAGCTGATCATAAATTCAGGTCTTAGACTCCATCAGCTTCAATCAACATGTATGAAAGCAAACACACTCTATAGATCTACAGGAATATATCTATACATCTTGAAGAAAATATAAAGAGATTCTTCAAAGCACAGATTAACTGCAGTAGGTTGCACATTTTTCTTGCCTTGGTTTCTGATGCAGAACTGATTTATTAAGTATTCACATGCATGCTGTGTGGATCCTGCTGTGAATGAGACTATGGAGGTGCAGTGTGGATACATACTGAATTGCTGCATGCACAGTGGGGTGCAAAAGTCTCAGATTAGTAAAAGAGCTTCTGTTTTGCAATTTGTATTATATAATGCACCTTTTCTTTCATTACAAATTATATTATCAGAATAATAGTTGAATGAAAAGTTGACTTGAAAAAAATTAATTTGAAAATGACTTAGTATTTGGCATGTTACCCTTTAATGACAGCATGAAATGTGCAAAACCTGATGATCTAGTATGAACTGTTATCCTGGTATGATTTGAGAATGTTCCAAAGAGCATCCTGTGTGCTTCAATGAAAGCAAGAAAAACTGACCTTTTGTACGGAGTCACACATTTAAATTTGATTAGTGCCCTAGACATAGCGTTTTCAGACTCTTGGGCCCCACTGTCTGCAAAGATTTCCAAAAGGTAATGTAAAGTACATGAAGAGCTCACTTATACAAAGAGTTGATGAGTTCAAAAAGACAAGGCTTATATAACCAGAAACTGGAATTCTGCTGAGAGACAGAGAGAAAACATTAACGCACAGGGCTCGTTCACTAAGTGCTGTGTGCTATCTAATTCCTCTGTGGTTTAATCAAAGTTGTTAATGAGGGGTGCTTTTGTGAGACTATGTGGAATTGGAATGTGAACTGTGTACTCCAGAGCCTAATATTTTGGTGGTTATAGTACTAAAGGAATATTTTAAAAGCATAACAGGACACCTTTATAACTTTTAAAAAGTTTGCTAGTTAAACATTTTTCCAAACTTTCTTCCGAGTTTTTTGGAGGTTGTTTTGGGGATACGCTGGGTACTTTGGGTCAAGCAATGCGTGTATCTCACCGTTGTCATCGCAGGAATCGGACTGGAAAGACCTGAGGGAGTGCGCCTCACTGGTGCTGCTGTTGGAGAAACAGGCATCCTCCTTCACAGCATTTTCTACTTCTGCAGAATAATACAACAAAGAATGCACATACAGCCTTGCACACGTGCAAATGCATGCATTTGTGTTATGCATTCACAAACACTCCTCACAAAAGACACACAAAAACAACCATACCGGCAAATACAGTGGGCCCAAACTTAAAAATATATGAATGTCTTTGCATAAGATAAAGTATAAAACAAAGTGCCATTTATTTGACAGAATATGGAGTTATATTTGTGCCACAATTCTGCGAGTGCAAGATGATATTCTGGGTGCGGTAGATATTTTGAGCACACAATATGATATCTTGAATGTATAAAAATATATTTTGCACTCGAATAAAGTCTATTTGAATTTGCACAAAATTCAGACATTTATGTAACTCCATGGTTTTTTTGCTTGTGCTCTCTTCTCATTCCCACACTGCGTGCTCTCATAGCTTTTACTGCTTGCTTGCTCAAGAGAGTCACAGCGATACAATATGCCAGAATTTCTACCAATTATAGATTAAGGGGATACATTTTAATTGGCTGGCTAGATCACCAATCATATTGTAAATCATAACAGGAGGAAGAGAAGAAGGGAATAGTTTGTTTTCAAGAAAGGAAATATTTAGCACACATTATGACAACATGAAAGTAGCTATTTTATTGACTTTTATTTAGTCTGTACACTGCCAGTAGGCTTATTAGCTAACTAACTATCAGGCCAGCTCTCTTAGTATGGTCTGTTTTAATATATGGTTCTGTATTAATATTTGGTTCTCTTGGCTAGATATTAGGTTATCAAGTAGCTACTAGATTGGCCATTGCTACTACTTTCATCTGAAATGATATAAATCAACTTTATTCAAGCGCAAAATAGATTTTTGTGCGGACAAAATATCAACTTGTGTGCTAAAATCAGAGATCAAAATATCATCTCGATTGCGCAGAACATTTTTGTGCACTCAAAATATTTTACACAGGCAAAATATAATCTTGCACTCTCAGAATTGTGGCACAAATATAACTCCATAACAGAAAGATACCACCACCACACATTTAAAAAAAAGAAGTTTGTTAGGATTTAAATTACTATAAAACCTGTGTTGATCAAAAGTAAGACAAAAATTACTGGACAGTTTCTTGTTGTCAAACTTTGTGGAACATGTCCATAGTTAATGTGCTGAACTACACCTGTGGTTACTCTTCTAGCACACATGTTTGAACTTAGGGGAACTGACTTCATACATCCCCTAAATATCACCTTGAGACAAGTTGGTTAAAAGCAACTGCAAAAAGTGAAGCTCTAGCATTATTTGTTTGCAGATGCCACTTGGTTTTTCTAATGCAATGAAATATATACATTTTAAGTGAGGTTTAAGATTCCAAAACTGTCTTAATACTTTAAGGCCTTTGTATATGCACGCTTACAATGAATTCACAAAAACGTACAAAAGTCAAACAATTACACGTACTTAAAACCATGAAATAAATACCCAACACACACACAGAACTTAATGTTCTCTACTGCATTAAATCAAAAGTATATTAAAGGAATAGTTCACACAAAAATACAATTTCTTTCATCCGATATGGTTGCTATGTTGATAACATTAATACTCATTGGTTCTTGTGCATCTCGTGACCAAATGTCATGATGTCATGTCGCAAGAACCAATGAGGTTAGATGTTATCGTCGTAGCCACCATATTGGATTTGTCCTAGTGCATAAGGACTTCAAGTCATGGTCTGTGTTCCTCACACAAAGTATGACTTTAGAAGAATTGGTATGTGAGACATGAGCCACATGGACTACTTTTCTGACAATTTTTGGTGCTTTATAAGACATTAAAGTGAGTCTCTTTATACTGCCATTATATTGAATTCAGCCAGTGGGCCATTTAATAAATTATTTCCTTTTGTCTTCCACAGAAGAAAGAAAGTGGGGCTTGGAATGACATGAGGGTAAGTAAATGATGCCAGAATTAGCCATGCTATATTTGCACCAGAATCTTCACTGCTTTGAATTGATCTTGTAAAGCTGGAATGCAGACAGCTGTGCATAGAAAAAAAAATTTGGTTGAAGAAAGCATTAACCAGTCCAAGGTAATCTGTCTTAGAACACAACACAGAGAGAAGACTGGTAGATGTAATATGTTCTCACTCTGGAAGTGTAATCACCTTTCATATATATGTGCTCCCTACCTGTTCATGACCAAACTGTTAAATATTTTACTAGGAAATTGGCTCCAGTTGGCCCATTCCTATAGCTGCTACAATGTACGGCAGACGGTTCTGATTACTATAATCTGCTATGTTGTGAAACAATTGATGAGCCCCTGGTCAATCTTCAAGATGGAGCCAATTTCCCTGCCGTGAAAAATCAGAACAGCGCAAGAATGTCGACGTAATATTTATTATGGAGGAGATTCGATTAAAATCCAGTTTTTTTATATGTTATTACGATTCATGTATTCTACATACCATTTACTATCATGTGGATGTTTTATCAATGAGAATGTTGCAGTTAGACTATATAAGTTTTCTGCACTTTTTTCATTTGTGTGGAAACTGTTTCGTTACCTCTTGTTATCTCAAAGATAATTACACCCATCACAGTACAACGGATTTCACAAATGGAGACCATTGTGCATATGTATAATCTCATCCATACTAAAGCTGGTGTTTAACTGGCCGCAGGCAGTTATCAAGGTCTATTTATGAATCACACTAAAATCGCTTTTACTGCAGTTCTGCCAACCTCTGTTTGATCTGAGATGAGGGGAGACAGTATTTCCTGCAACGCTCTTCAGCGGCGGTGCTCCGTCAAGCTTACATTTAGAATTGAATGTGATGAGAGAAAAAAAGACTACAAAAATGTACTAGAAAATAATTCAGACAACATGTCTTTCTATTGCACTGTCTTCACTTGGCTGCACTCAAAATTAATTATATAGCATGACTAGTGTAGAAGATAAGAATGCCAGTAAAGGTGTTTACATGCAGAGCGAAATCAAAGTAATGGGCAAATCCTACATAGGTTTTTGCTTAAACCTTTTATGGCCTTACTCCAATAAAAGAAAGCCTTTAAGGCATTTACATGACCTTACACATTGTCGGCTAATAAGCACAATCAGTATAATTTTGTGCATGTAAATGCACTCATTCTTCAAATTTTCTCCTCTTGTGTTCAATAAAATGTTATCAAAATGGTATTAAAAAACAAAATACACTGTATGCAGTTAGGACTAATTATGTCAGGTTTGGGGTGAGGAGGGTATTCTGTTAGAAACTTAGAGGAACACCATTACCCTCTGTTCTGTACATTTCCTCTCTATCGCCCTGGTAACCCCTGTCTTCCCACTGCAACACCTGGACTTGATGCTCCGTACTGTTTTCCTCTTCCTCGTCTTCCTCATCCTCCTCTTCCTCTTCCCATGGCGGCTTACGAACAGGACTGCGTTCAGACGAATTGGAGGACAAGGAAGTGGGAAGATTGGGCGCCACACTGCAAACCACCACACTCCTCCGAGGCATCCCCAGGATGTGTGGAGTATCCGCCTGGAAGGTGCTCATTTGAGGTGGGCAGGAAAGGGTGGCCAGCCCCCCTTCTGCCTCTACCTTCTCTGTCTCCCCTCGAGGGATTCCCTGGCAATGAGGGAGTGTGTAGGCCGTAGGCCGCACCATGACCTGAGGCGGCCCTCCCGTACTGTCGTTCCGGTAGAGACTGCCACGACAGTCGGTGCTGACCCGTACGGCTTTGAACTCGATGCCTTCGGCTCTCACACCTGTCTTATGCAGCATGTAGTTGGTCTCCGTGGAAATGCCCACCGCCTCCCCTTGGCTCCAGTCCTTCCGAAGGACTTTTTTGCGGAACACAACCAGCAAGGTGAGGAGAACCAGCACCGCAAAGAGCAACACGCCAATACCTATGATCTCTCCCGGTCCAACGTAAGACAGCAACTCGGCCTGAGTGTCAGGGCCATCTGGAGATGGCTGCCCGCAGAACTGACCTTCAAAGCTGACGGTGCAGTTACAATAGAAGGCCCCGAAAGTGTTCACACACAACCCTCCGTTCTCACACTCCTCCCTCTCGCACTCGTTTACATCTTCATCACATCTGTGAACAAAAGGATTTGTTTATGTTAGGATACTGTTTGTTTGGAATGGAATACTAGCTTACTATATACTGAATACTTGGCAGTACACAATGTATAGTGTGTATTAGTGGTCGACCGATATGTTTTTTTTAATGATGCTGATATCCAGAGAACAGGGTGGCCGATAGGCCAATATAATGCAGATATATTACAATTTATTATAGTACAGAACATTTCTAAAACAAATTAACAATGTTTTATTTAGAACTATATTAATAGTTTAAAAGTTGTCAAAATAATCTTAAAAAAATTTTATTATTGTGTTTTAAATGAAAGATAGCAGTTTCTTCTGATTTCTGTTTAGTCATCCAATTTTAGTACTTTATGTGCACATAAAGAAATTTTAATATATTAGGAAGAAGGAAATAACAATGCACAAGGTAGCCTAACGACCAAGGATGGCATATGCGCATTAGCAATAAAAATTTTCTGTTCGGTCAAACGGGAAAATTTATCGGCCGATGCGAAAATTAACAAAATTATGAATATTGGCCTATTTATCGGCCTCTGCGATATATCGGTTGACCACTACTGGCTACTATTAAAAATGGTAAGTGAAACAGTAGGCATTATTCCACACTTCAAACAATTCTAATGTGGAAAGGCAAAACTGAGTTATGATTGATTTCGGGTATCTTAAACTATGATCTGTCCTGTGTCAGATGTGTTTGGCTTATCTATTATCAGATTCAAAGAGTAGTTAGTTACTGTATTTTGACTTTGTACGGTAGAGTAGTATGCTATCTTGTTGTCACATGACCTCATCACATTGCATATAAGTGGCACCCAGTTATCTGGCCGATGTATTCCAAGGCTTATCATCTTAACATTTGTTAGTCCAATCAAATCATGTCAAAAACAGTTTAAAATCATGGGACACAGTTTTTCATATAGTGTGCTCGGTTGTATACTAAACATTTTGGCAAATGCAGTAGGTCATATGTGTATTCTATGCATACAGAAAATGTGCATAGCATGTGCACAGTTTACATTCTATATACAGGTACTGCAGGAATACAGTAGTAAGAATAGTATGCTACATGGTATGCATACAGAAAATGTGCATTCTGTGCAGGGTGCACAGTATTCATAGTACTACAAATACTGCAGGACAAGAAAGAATAGTATGCTAGTATGCAGCATGGTATTCTATGTATACAGAAAATGTGCACACTGCGCACAGCATACATACTATTCTTAATATTCCTGCAGTATATAATATGCTACATGGTATTATATGCATACAGAAAATGTCCATACTATGCAGAGTATACACACTACAGTATATACTGGAGAAATAATAAGAAAAGTACGGTAGTATGTGTAACGTTGCTGGCGCTGGCAATGACAAAGACGATGAAGACGATGATGTAAAGAACCCAAGTGCATTTATTTACATAAGTGAAAACCAAAAACGTGAATCCAAAACATAACAAAACATAAACGACTTGACTCAACTTGACTAAAAAACAAAACATAAACATGAACTTGACTTGACTATACTTGACTAGAACAATAACACAACGTTACACCAATGAGGGCAAGACACAAGAACATGGGAAACACATGACAAGATCACATGACAAGGAAACAGGAACTAACATGGCAAGGAACAAAAACACATACAACCCTGACAGTATGCTTAATGGTATTCTACGTATACAGATAATGTGCCTACTGTGTGCAGTATACATACTATATTCTGCAGGAATAGTGAGAATAGAATGCTAGTATGCTACATGATAGTCTATATACACAGAAAATGTACCTACAGCACACAGTATAAATACTATTCCTACAGTATATAGTATGCTACATGGTAGTCTATGCAAGAATAGTAAGAACAGTATGCTAGCATGCAACATGTTATTCTATGTATCAGAAAATATGCACACTGCACAGAACATTCATACTATTCTTACTATTCCTGCAGTATACAGTTGAATATGCTAAATGGTATTCTGTGCATTTAGAAAATGTGCATAATATGCACAGTATACACACTAAATACTGGAAAAGTAGTAAGAATATTGTGGTAGTATGATTCATGGTATTCTATGTATACAGAAAATGTGCATATAGTTGTAAGAATAGCTAGTATGCTTAGTATGCATACAGAAAATGTGCATACATTGTAGTGTGCAGTATGGTTACTATATACTGCAGGAATAGTTAGAATATTATGCTAGTATGCAACATGGTACTCTATGTAT
Source organism: Myxocyprinus asiaticus (assembly GCF_019703515.2). Lineage (NCBI taxonomy): Eukaryota > Metazoa > Chordata > Actinopteri > Cypriniformes > Catostomidae > Myxocyprinus > Myxocyprinus asiaticus. The sequence goes on from NC_059386.1 coordinate 19,251,926, forward strand.
ACATACAATGTGCGCACAGCATACATACAATTTTTACTATTACTGCAGTATATAGTATGCTAAATGGTATTCTATGCATACAGAAAATGTGCATACTATGAACAGTATACACACTATATGCTGGCGAAATAGTAGGAATAGCATGCTAGTATGGTAGATAGCACTTTCAGAACTTTGAACTTTTGACATATACAGATAATGTGCCTACTGTGTGCAGTATACATACTATATTCTGCAAACATAGTAAGAATAGTATGGTAGTATGCTACATGGTATTCTATATGTACAGAAAATGTTCATACTGTGCACAGTATACATACTATTCTTACTATTACCACAGTATTGCATATAGTATACTAGTATGCTACGTGGTATTCTATGTATACAGAAAAATTTGCATACTTTGCACACTATACATACTATATATTCCAGGAATAGTAAGAATAGTATGGTAGTATGCTACATGGTATTCTATGTATACAGAAAATGTACATACTGCGATAGCATACAAACTCTAGTAAGAATAGTATGATAGTATGCTACATGGTATTCTATGCATACAGGAAATGTGCATACCGTGCACAGAATGCATACTATATACAGCAAGAATAGTAAGTTTAGTAATGTTATGCACTGTACAGTATATACTTAATAGTACGTAGTATTTCGAACATAGCCTCAGTCTTTCTCTCATTAACTGACTGGTTCTCAGAGGCAGAGATGCTCCTGTTTGCAGATTCATAACCTTTCACATTCTGTTGAACACAAAATCCACTCTATGCTCCAAACAGGAAATATCTTTCCTTTCAATGGTCTGCCATTCAGAGAATCTCTTAGAATTTTTTATATGTTCTTAGAGTGCAAAAAAGTTCCACGAATCTCAGAAAAAAGCGTGAGAGAAAATAATGAGAGGTGTTGCGAAACTTAATGACACAGTTGGAGAAATGCAGAGGACAGGGTAGTTATATAAAACAATTTAATTTTTTATTTCTTTCTCCTTCCATTAAAAAAATACATACAGAGAAGGGCAGAGGCCTACTGAGCCCCTAAAGGGTCAAGGCAGTTGGAAAAAAATTAGTTGGGTGGGGAAAAAAAATAAGCAAAGGCTTTCGAGTTCTCTCGCAAAACTTTGCTTTCCCCCGAGAATTTTTGCATGCTCTCGCAAAACTTTCGCATTCTCTTACAAATTATTTTGTATTCTCTCGTAAAAACGTTTGTGTTCTCTCGCAAAATGTGCGTCATAATGACAGTCTTCTGCTAGCTCTCCTATGTGTATTCCAGCATTACTCCAGCTTTTGAGTTCAACAAGAAGAGAAAGCCAGTGCAATGAAAGAGTGAAGCCCAAAAGACAGTACTTAGGCAATGCACAAATCATAATCTTCAATTTATGAATGTGTCAAAATAAAGACAACACGGTTGAAAATGCGAGTGTTCTAATTGAATTGGAATGCTGTGGCACACAATTGAATCGCATATTATTACTGTTTTTGTTGTTGTTGTGATGGTGTTTCCCTCTCCATTAATAAAGCAATAAATGCTTCATTATGTGTGGTGACTGACGGTTTTGGGCTTTAAAATAACTGCAATTCGGAACTCTTTCAAATTATTCATATTTGTGTTTGGAACAACCCTTTAATTTGGCCACCATGATTGCTCTCCCTTCGGAGTGCCCTGTGGAGGCATCATTTATGCGGTTTGGTATATGTCAGTGTTGAATGATTGACTCACTCATAACACAATTGTCGCCATCTGCTGGCACATGATAAATGGCCACATAAACATACATGCTGTACATATAAAATAATAGTTGATATTTCAGCATATGATACACAAATTCCATTAGGCCTGTAGTTTGGGAGAACATGCTACATATATAAAAACGGTCATTTTTGTAGCATTTTTAAAATATATTGCACTTTGAATTGCATTAAAATAATATATTTTCTGTTTTGTTTTGGGATTGTTGTTTTTTTTTTTTTTTTTGCATATGCCATATATCAGATTTATGTATGATGTAATGATGCAATACAGAAAAGAGTCACTGTATCTTCTCACTCAAAGTTTACAAGATAGAGTTTTCCACAAAAACTTGGCACCGGCACCTGTCATCTCGACATTTCTCTCATAAATACATTAGCCTTCAGAGCATTCAGGAGCAGGAATGCATATACAAGAGCACAAGTTTTGCGAGAGAATACAAAATAATTTGCTAGAGAATGCATAGTTTCTCGGAGGAACACAAAGGTTTTACGAGTGCTTGCATAGTTTGTCAGGAGAACGCAAAGTTTTGCAAGAGAACGCAAAAGCATTTGCTTATTTTTTTTCCCACGGCACAAATTTTTTCCCCACCACCTTGGCCCTTTAGGGGCTCTGTAGTGGTCCCACTATCCCCCTTTCTCAGCTAGTTGTTTCAGGGGTCTCCTGAAACAAAAATCTCCTCAACCTAAAATCTCCTAAAAAACCTATAACAGCGTCCTCTAGGGCAGTGTTTCCCAACCACTGTGCCATTGCACACTAGTGTGCTGTGAAAGATTGTCAGGTGTGCCATGGAAAATGATCAAATTCCACAAAATTAATAAAAAAAAAAAAAATAATCAGGGGTCGGACTCCCGCTTGACTGATTACAGCAGCAGTCAATCACGTGCTTGGCAACCGCAGTCCTACCGAGGCAGATCACTTGATTGGCTACAGAAGCGCGTGCACAGTGAATCTGTGTCTGACAGGAAATAGAGCTTGAACTCTGAAGAAGGGGTACTCCTGAAACTTCTCATTTGTAAACAAGCTGAATAACCTGGTAAATATGTATCGACCATCTGAATGAGAGGGGCATGTTGTTCATTCACTTCAGCATCTATCGTCTTCTTTGTTCATCAAGGAGAGAAAAGGGCGGAAGAGCTACGATTAATGTGTAAAAGTAAATGATGTTTATACACGTTAAGGGGCCTTCACGTGACTCACGTCAGCGCTGCAGAATACATTGAAGTCTATGAAGTGAAGCCACTTAACACCAAAGTGTTTTTTCCACACACGTTTGTGGTTTACAAAATGTCTTTGAGAGTGCAAAGCAACAAGAAATATTTAAAAACTGATACTGAATGTCTCATAATTTATTGTAATTATACATTACCTTATCGTTTCCGAGTATCAGAGACCCCAGTTATTAAACTAATTTAAATTCACCAAGAAAACGTCAAGAACTAAACATAAATGAGTCATTTTATTACTTTCTGCTATCAAAGCAACTGTTTTTTTTTTCTCGCTCTCTTCCAAATACGTTTTCAATGTTTATTTTGTACATCATATTATATTTCTTGCGTGGCAAACTCGTAAAATCGCCCCTCTGTGACGCTTTCTGCAACGCTTGTCATGTGGAGGGCAATGCAGTGCTTGATGCTGGTGTTGAACGGAGCATTGACGCCTCGACTCAACTCATGTGAAATGCACTTTACAATGAAGAAAGAACATTATTGAAACTACAGGCTCTAGTTAATAGTCAGTCTGAACAGATAGCCACTACAGCTCGAGTTTTTCGCATGGCGTGCAAGGAGGCTAAACACCACAGGCCCGCAAATGGCTTTGAACATGAGATTGATTGCCAAGAGTTAAATAGTTAAGAGTAAAAAAAAAAAGTTGATATGGGTAAAATTCTACATTCCAATGTTGAGTGTGCAAATATACAGAAATATGTTTCAGCAGAAATGAAAAGAAAACTGTTTGAAAGAATAGTACAGTGTGCACCCAATCTCAGTTTAATGTTGGATGAGTCTACCAGTTTAAACAAAAAGAGTTCCTTGATCACATACCTTAGGGTTCAGTTGTCTGATATGGACAAGCCTGCAAAAATTTTTACTGAACTCATAGAGCTAGATGATCTAACTGCTGAAGGAGTTGTCCGTCATCTATTATCTGCTCTGGAGCGCCTATATTTGACTAAAACCCTCACTGGAGTAATGTGTGATGGCGATTCTGTCATGTTTGGCACTGCTCGGCCCATAGGCTTGAGCTCGCATTAGGCGACGCAGTGAAAGAGATGGGTGCTATCAATTATTTTAAAATATTGGTGGACAAGCTATATTCAATATATAGCACATCTAACAAAAATCGAATGGAGTTGAGAGAGTCTGCAGAGAGTTTAGATGTCCAGCTATGCAAAATCGGTCAGATATTAGACACTAGGTGGGTGGCATCAAGTTTTAGAACAACAGAAGCAGTGTGGAATAACTACCAAGCACTTTACAAGCATTTTAAAACAGCAACAGAGGATCCCTCCTGCAATGGCATTACGAAGCAAACATACAGTGGACTTGCTATGCACATATCTTCCCATGCGTTTGTAAACAACCTAGGCATCATGTGCGATGCATTGCAAGAATTATCCGAACTGTCAGTTGAGCTTCAAAAAAGAGAAAGTACCATCATTTTGGCACATTGCAATTTGTAGGGAAATCAGGGTATTTGAGGCCATACTGGAGCAGCCAGGGCACTACACTGACCTGAGGAAAACCCAGCGACAAAACTCTTAGCCAGAGGTAGTTTTTCCTAAGTTTGGCTAAGAACGTATGTTATCTCAAGGGGGCGGTAGCTGGATAAAACAGGACATAACAAGTTTATTGAGTAGCTGAACGTGCTTTATGCACAGTACTGGCCCGAGAACACTAGTGCGATGTATGGAGAGACTGAAGTTGAAATGCTGTGTCAGTGCTTTGACACTGACAGCTCCGCACACAGTCATTCGGGCCTACAGAGAGTACATAGACATCCCTGATAAACTGAAGGAGTTATTTGTTGCTTTTAATAGCATTCCTATATCAAGTGCTGAGTCTGAATGTGGATTTTCCCAAATGAACTTGATTTGCACCCCGAACCGTGCCTCTCTGCACACATTCACCATATCATATTTACTCTTTCAGAATCTTGTTGGAAAAACCCCCCCACCCCCTCAGCCAAATTCAGTCCCTAACAAAAGTTCATGGGTGGCCAAAGGACATAGAACTGCCACAGACACACGCAGTAAAGCACGAAACAGGGAGGAGGAGGAGAATCGGGACATGGCTGTGGTGTAGGGTGTTTTGGACAACTAGATAAGGTAAGTATACATTTGTCTAGTAATATTTTAGAAAGCTTTGTGTGATTCTTTACTGTGAACTGTGAAGTATTATTGTGTATATGTTAGATCTGTTGAGAAATAAATTGCTGACTGCAAGTGGTGATGTGGTCATTTGCGTGTGTTGTGCAGAGTAGCCTAAAATAATTTTAAATTATTGCCATAACATTTATATCATGCAAATGATTTGAAATTGAGGCCTGTAAACCCCACAGCTTAGTAACTGGGCATTTGATTACATAGCATGTTGTTTTCATCACCATGTTCTGTACGCATTCTGGGACCTGCGGCCACCTCTTCATCCCTCCACTCTCATGTGCACTTTGCGTTCCGGCACCATCTGATTTATAAATTAAGCATTGGATATTTCCAATTTCTCACATTATCATGGTAGCAAACACAGAACCCATAAGAAATTATAGGAGCCTTAATTGTATTTCTTTGATGAATTGCTTTAAAATCTGGTTTTAATTTTATAATTGATTATAGTAATTAATTAGAAGTGTTATTACCACTAGCAAAAAAATCAACAGCCCCATATTATGATGAACCAGTGGTACAAACAATCAAGGTTTTAGATGGAAAAAAGCAAATTAACACTTGGGATAATGACTTTCAAATAGAGTGCAATTAGAGTGAGCTATATAGGTAAAGAAAAAAAAGGCTTTACAATTCTGCACAAATGCAAGTTGGCAGAATGGATTTCAGAAGAAACACTCAAAGATACATAATTTTACTTATTGCTAATGTTGATTATTGAATTAATTAATTTTTAAAACGTTTATTGTTGTTGTATATTGAAACTCTGTTATTATGTTTGAGATGATTTAAAAAAATGTGTGATTTCTGTGTGCATACGTGTCCTTCTACAGTGTTACAAACCATATATAAGCCATTTAAGAGCTCATATATTAAAATAAAAGATACAATTATTATCAAATCAGTAATGGTGATGCTTTTTGATTACTTAGATTAGTTTAAAGAAATATTGATAGTTAAAAAAAATTATGTATAATGCTTTTTCAACAGATCATGGAAAATGTAATGTCCACAGCCACATTCTTGGAATAAATTGACAATTTAACCACATACATTTGTTTTTTTGTTTTTCCAGAAAAATACTTTCATTAAAACGTTGCTCTAAAATGGCAATGTTGTCTGACCAAAACAAAAATTTATATTTATCTTTAATTATGTCATGAACTTTGTCTGTGGGGTAATAAATTAAAAAACAATTCAGGTCTGAAATTTACTGAAGATTAATGGCAAAAAAAATTGAACTCCAAAGAACATTTGCTTAGCTGGTTTGAACAGTAACACTTAGGCCACAACCACATCTGCTTTCATTTGAAAATGCATTGATTTTACTACATTTATTCCTCTCATCCACACCGGAATGGCTTTTCTCTCCACCGAAAAAAGACTTTCGAAGACAATGACATTAGGAAACAGAAAATGCAAATGGATTAGTGTGTACATGGCCTTAGTGAATATGTGTATTTCTGATTAGATCAGTGCTCTTACGTGAGTCCAGTGAAGCCCTTAAGGCAGCCACAGAGAAAGCTGTTCCCTACAGCCTTACAGTCACCTCCATTCTGGCAGGGTGAGGGCACACAGGACGTCACCTCCATCTCACAGCGAGAGCCTGTGAACTGTGGTAGGCAGCTGCATGAAAACTCTGAGGGCAAATCCAATAAGAACAGAGTCAAGACAAGATTTTATTTTAACCTAATACACATTTTTAAAAGGTTTTGGGATTCTGCACTGTAAATTTTTTTATTAGGTAACGTAAAAATGTGCTTCATGTGGTAGCATTTAAATAAACTGGTTTTATTAAATTCCAAAAAGTTATTTAACATGACTAAATCAATCTGACCGCATAAGGTTACACCAACTAAAGTAATTTCTCACCACCAGAGGGCAGCTGTGTACAAGAAGCTCCATTCTGGCATGGTCCTCCAAGACACGGATCGGGATATAACACACATCCCAGCTTCACATCACTCAGCCCAGCCACCTCTGCATACCGGCTCCTCTTGTTCTGAAGGGGAAGTTCATTTCCATTAAGCATGACAGAACCCAGGCATCCCTGGAAGCCATCTTGTGCTCTTGGGGACCTCTGGCCACCGCTGGCCACCGATCCATGCAACACCTGAGCCCCGAAATACAGCGATCCGTCTGCAGCCAGGGGCCACAGGCGGATGGGTGACCGTGCAGAACGCCGGCGCTCCACATAGCTGTCGTCCAGGGACAAGAGGGTGTAGTTACTGGTGAGCTCCAGGGTCATGGTGTGCCAGGAACCATCATTGATTGGACGACCTGAGATGCCCAGGATGTCCAGTCTCTTGTCGCAGTCCATCTGGAACCACAGACGGCCTTCCTCTATCTGAACAAACACACAGCCATTCACTATAGTCAGTCTGCTGCTTTAGCAAACACAAAAACACAAGCAATGGCAACTAACACTCCTTATATATCCATATATATATATATATATATATATATATTACCTTGAGCATTGTGCAGGAGTCAGTGCGTGTGTACATGATGACACCCTGGCTCTGTAGTGTCCTGATTTTCAAGTCAAGCCTCATGTCTCCACTCTTATTACCATCAGTCAATCTGTACTTGATGTAACTGTTCCCTGTAAAGCTCAGAGATGTCTGATCTGCCAGTACAGGTGGAGAAATCTGTCAGTCAATCAGGTAAAGAGTAACTCCATATTTCACCTTTTAAATCTGCTATTTATACATACTTTCAAGCAAAAGACATTTGTAGAAGTGTTCTATGAAATGTTGTTTAAATATACTGTATGTTTGACCACCCTCGGGATACTGCACAGCAGGAAACCTAGCAGAGTTTGTTTACAGTATGTGGCTTTATGTGGCAACCAAATGAGCCATATCAGGCAAAAGGAAAATCGATTCTGAAATAAAAAAAAAAAGAACTATGGAGGTTGTTTATAGTGACATTGTTCTATGTCTAAGGTGCTGCCTAAGGGGCTAAAATGCACATTTATATATGGTTTCACTTGTATTATATAATGCTATATGATTTGAAACAACACTGTTTCAGTTGGAGATATTAGAGCAAAATGCCTGTAGACATCTGTTTCAACATATTTGCCTTCAGAAAAATACAGTAACAATGTTTTCATGACATAAAACTTCATACCCTTTTAAATGATTACAAATATGACAAGTAGTAATAAAAGGAAACCAGTGCCTTTCCAGATAAAAGAGCACTTTTACTTTTTAATTTTTTTAACTAAGTTTACAACATTAAGTTTAAGAAAAATTTATTTATTTGTGTTATAAAACTTGATTTCTTTTCAAGATATAAACTAAACTAATATAGCATAATATAAATAATGAACAAAAATATCAGTGACATATTTTTTTTTCTTGATAACACAACCATATTTTTCTAATATAGACAAGTACTTTAACTTAACTATAAATATAATTACAGTGAAGTTTATGTATAAGTTAAAGCTGAAGTATGTAAGTTTTCAGTGTTAAAATGCTTTCTTCTATACCAGCTTATTATGCAGAAATAACTATAAGCCACAGGTTAATTTTCTTGAAAACTGTAAACACTGTATCTCTGTGGCAATAAAAAAATTCCTGTGTTTGTTTTCAGGGACCCACTAAGCCTCGCCCCAACAATGTTACTTAACCAATGGCGTGAGTTTGGGGCGGGACTATCTGAACAACTGCAGACAAGGGGCGTATTCGGAAACTTTGGAAAGTTTTGAAAACATTGTTTTTTTGCAATTCCATTCAGTGCCGCTAATGTCGCAGAAATTACATCAGCTTTAACTATAACTATATTACTGTAACTATTAACTATTTTAGAAAAAAATATATTAACTATATTTTTCTAATATATTTAATTATATACTCAAGTATAATTAAAGTACTTTGAAATTGAAAAACAATGTTTACCATATTTTACCATAATTTTTAACCATTTTTGATTAAAAATAACTGATAGAAAGAGCTGAAACTCTGTTTGCTTAGATATTTTGCTATCTCAAAATAATCTAACGAGTCAAGAGTCTAACCTGCACACTGGCCAATTTCCTTTCAAGATGTGAACTAAATTAATATAGCACAATATAAAAATGTTACAAAAAATATCAGTGGCAAATGTTTTTCTTTTCTTGGAAACACAACTTTATTTTCTAACATAGTTAAGTGTATATATATTTTTTTTTAATTTTTTTAATTTTTATTGTTATTATAATTTTTTTCTCCCCAATTTGGAATGCCCAATTCCCAATGTGTTCTAAGTCCTTGTGGTGGCTTAGTGACTTGCCTCAATCCAGGTGGCGGAGGACGAATCTCAGTTGCCTCCGCGCCTGAGACAATCAAACCGCGCATCTTATCATGTGGCTTGTTGAGCGTGTTACCGCGGAGACCTAGCGCGTGTGGAGGCTTCACGCTATTCTCCGCGGCATCCATGCACAACTCACCACACGCCCCACCGAGAGTAAGAACCACATTATAGCAACCACAAGGAGGTTAACCCAACGTGACTCTACCCACCCTAGCAACCGGCCAATTAGTTGCTAAGGAAGCCTGATTGGAGTCACTCAGCACACCCTGGATTCGAACTTGCGACTCCAGGTGTGGTAGTCAGCGTCTTTACTTGCTGAACTACCCAGGCCACCTACATAGTTAAGTATATTTACTATATTTAGTTATTAGAACTACACAGTATATATATATATATATATATATATATATATATATATATATATATATATATATATATATATATATATATATATATTATTGTATATAACTTAACTACAACTATAAACTATATAAAAAATAATAACCAATATTTTTTAAAATTGAAGAAAATAATAGTTATTTTTTAACAATATTATTCCATAAAATATAACCTTGAAACTTTGTCTCAAAATAAGAATCCTCTAACCTGCACACTGGTCAAGCGTGCCAGGCAGACACTGGCAGAGAGAGGGCGCTGTGGGGCCGCTGCGAACACACTGCATGTCTGATGGGCACGTTTGGCCATCACAAAGTTCTAGAGAAGATGGACAAATTCCACCTGCATTGGGTACAAACATTGTTAGAAATACAAATTGAAATTCCAGGCTACTGTTTGAATTTAATCAACCAGGCTAAATAATGCATACCATACAATACATTCTCGAGTAAACTTTTGAATTGGTTTTGCCTGTTGCGTTATGTGAGAGGGAAGCAGAGTACTAACCTGGGCAGGTGCATGTCTCTTTCCTGTTGAAGCGTGGAGACACAAAGCTCACTCTGGAGGTGGTGTAGGTGACCACGCCGATGGGGTCTAGACTGAGGGTAAGCTCGCAGACTCTCTCCCCACACTCAAGCTCACCTGAGCAGCTTTGATCGAGGATACTGACCACTTTGAATGCTCCACCTAGGAGACCTTTCGCCTCCTCCAACCTGAGAGCCAACTCCCCTGGACTGACATAACCTCCATCAGGAGCCTCCACGGCAAGGAGCACCTCCAGTTGACTGGAGTAACTTAGAGGCTGCACTCCCAGGATGTGGAGAAGGTCTAGCTTTTCGGTAACCAGTGTACCACGGAGCACTTTCTTAAGGTCTTGCATGTAAAGACCCACAAAGTCCTCAGGAGATATGTCTTGGAAACGAAGGGTCACTGCATTCTGAATCATCTCCTCTGTGGCTTGCTCAACCTGGATAGTCACGCCCACTGTCACAGAAAACTGCCCGTCGCTGACCGTAGCATTGAGTGAGTATCTAAAAAGGAAGGATGGATGGATGGGAGATTTGAAGTAATTTCCATTTTACTTGTTTCAACAAAGTAAAATCAAAATGTTTCCAAGCACCCACTGGAACGAGCTTGAGTACCCCTTGAGGTACAACTACCTTGGTTGGGAATCAACCAATAAATTGCAAAGAAAAATATATTAACAAAAGTGTAAGCCATTAATTTATGTGTATAGCAACACACTGTAACACTTGAATTATCATTGCATTTACCTTCCAGCCTCCAGGCCATTTAGAGCCACAATCTTCCCATCCTGTCTGTTAATCTTGAAAAGACTCTTTGTTTGTGGTCTCTGACTAAAAGACAGAACATCATTCTCGTCTCGGTCCATTGCATAGATCTTCCCAATAATCCCACCAGGAAACACATCTGCTGCCATGACAATGTTAATTTCCAGTGGAAAGGCCACAGGTTTGAAGAGGCTGTCTCCAATGACCCGTACAAACACAAAGGATGTGGAAGAAAGACGAGGCTTTCCAGAGTCACGTGCCTTTTAGAAATGAGCAAAAATGAACACAGTACTAAAATGGCTTCAAAGGATAGTGCAACAATGAAAATTCTGTTATCATTTACTCTCCCTCATGTTGTTCCAAACCTGTATAACTTTCAATCTTCTGTGGAACACAAAAGGAGATGTTAGGCAGAATGTTAGCCTCAGTCACCATTCAACTTCATTGCTTGGAAAAACAATGCAATGAAAGTGAATAGGTTTTTTTCTGTGTGTGTGTGTGTGTGTTCCATGGAAGAATGTGATAAGGGTTTAGAATGACATGAAGGAGAGTAAATGATGGCAAGTTTTTGGATGAACTGTCCGTGTGATTTCTAAAATTGTTGTTGTGTAACAAATTGTACTTTTTTTAAGCCGTTTTTCGAGGTGTGCACTAACCTGTATCTCAAGCGTATACTCCCGTGTTGCATCTGGACCAAGTACTCTGTTGGTCTGTAGCTCTCCATTCTTGTCCAAACTGAAGGCATTACCCTTATTTCCAGACACAATGCGGAACTCAAAAGGAGCACCATTTCTAGGGGAGTCCTTATCAGAAACTGAAAGTGTGAGGATGGTGGTTCCTGCAGGTTTGTTCAACTTGAACGAAAAACAGAAACTAATTTTCAAAACTAAATTTTTATATTTTCTGAAGAAAATGTGAGTGGTGCTTGACCATGCGAAACTCGACGGCACTATGCTATGTTTGTCGTGGATGGTTGCTAGGGCGTTTCTAGGGTGTTCTGGGTGGCTGCTTACTGGCCCAAGTCAAAACAGCCCACCATCAAGTCTCTATAATATTCTGATCTCTAGATATGGCTCAAGTCCCTCCTTCAATGTAAGTCTATGGGATTTTTCACCTGTTTTATCAGGTGAGATATGGCTCAATTCCTTCATTCAGTGAAAGTCTATGGGATTTTTTCACCTGTTTTACTTTACCTGTTTTATCAAAACAGCCCACAATCAAGTCTCTATAATATTCTGATCTCTAGATATGGCTCAAGTCCCTCCTTCAAAGTAAGTCTATGAGATTGTCACCCGTTTTATCATCTGCCAGGTGAAAATCATTTGTCTGATCACTTTCAAAAGTAATAGCAACTCTCCTCAATAAGCAGTGGAATTTGTGGTATCACTCATGTCTGTAGCACAAACAGTGTATGACAAGTTACATGCCACAGCTTTAAGGTATAGTTCACCCAAAAATGAAAATTCTCTCATCATTTAGTTACCCTCATGCCACCCCAGATGTGAATGACTTTCTTTTTTTCTGCTAATATCTCAGCTCTGTAGGTCCATACAATGCAAGTGAATGGGTACCACAATTTTGAACATCCAAAAGCACATAAAGGCTCCAAAAAGTAATCCATATGACTCCAGCGGTTAAATCCATGTCTTTTTATAGGCGATATGATGAGTGTGGGTGAGAAACAGATCAATATTTAAGTCCTTTTTTATTATCAATCTCCATTTTCACCTCCAAGTTCACATTCTTCTTCTTTTGTTTTTGGCTATTTACATTCTTCATGCATATCACCAACTACTGGGCAGTGAGGAGAACTTATAGTAGAAAAGGAATTATAGTAAATATTGATCTGTTTCTCACCCACACCTATCGTGTCACTTCTAAAGATATAGATTTAACCACTGGAGTCAAATGGATTACTTTTATGCTTCCTTTATATGCTTTCTGGAGCTTCAAAATTTTGTTACCCATTCACTTACATTGTGAGGACCTACAGAGCTGGAATATTCTTTTAAAAATCTTTATGGTCAGGAGAAGAAAGAAAGCCATTCACATCTGGGATGGCATGAGGGTGAGTAAATGATGAAAGAATTTTCATTTTGGGGTGAACTATCCCTTTAATCCTCAGGGTTAAGGTTTTGTTCATATCCCTCTTCCTAGGTATGAGCAATAGTACTAGTGACGCAGCCAGTAAATGTGTACTGTAGATGTATATTTTAATGTGATGGTGTCTATTGCTGAAAATAACCTACTCTTGCACATACCTGAATAACAGCTGAAGCATTAGTGGGAGAGAAGATCGGTGGGTTGTCATTCACATCAGCAATCTCGATATTGACATTCACAGTGGTTGACTTGGCAGGTGACCCACTGTCAAATGCCTGTACAGACAATGAGTAGCTGGAGACCTTAAACAAGTGAGAAAGGAGAATAAATGTCAGAGAAAACAATCCAGAATAACTCTACTATTGATAAACGTCTCTTTTGAATAGAATGGGATTCTGTGCATTCCAGTTCTGATATTTCACAGCCTTCTTTTCAAATGGTGGCCGGTTATAATAAAATAAATAATAGCTAATAAAAATTTTTAAATGGATCATTATTTTATTTATTTTAAATGAGAGTGCACTGTGCTAATAAGCTTTGAAATTTAATAACAATGAATTCAAACCGATCACTGCTGAATGTATTTGGAAACAGATGCAGTTCTAAACATTATATCTTTGTATACTGCATTTTTTATTTGTCTACAGTACATTAAAAATCAAGAAAGAAAGGCTACATGCTACCTTTCATGCCTACTTAAAACAAGAAATAGAGATGAATGGATTCTGACAGGAAGCTGTGTAATTCTGAAAGTTTTCTGTGAAAATTATTTTCCAGATTAAATAATAAATTAACAGGAAGTGGTGTAACTCTGAAAGTACTTTGAAAATTCTTTGGTTTCTTAAAAAAGTATTAGAATGAAACAATGCGGAATAAAGAGGGCAAAATTGCTTGAGTTTATACGAATTATGAAACAAATTACATACAGTAAATTATAAATTAAGTGATTTAATTCATTTAAAATTCTTTGTTTTCATAAAAAATGATAGGAACAAAATAATGACATTACAGTATTAACAGGTTATCTGCATTTATAAATAGCGTTTTCACTCTGGAGCAACGGAATTCAATTTTGTTTCCGTTTTCTATAAGATTTTGCAAAACAAAAAATGTTTTGGGGTTTTTTTGTTTCATTTCATGAAAAGTTTCTAATCCCTGGTGTGCCATGCCAAAAAGAAAAGCCTGTAACCGTCTGCTCACTCACAGTCACTCAAAACCTCAATTTCAATTCACCAGGAGAAACTCAACATCACCTAATTAAAGACTTTATGGCTGATTTAAAAATAATTGAGAAAATCATGCTATGTCTCAGGAGAGTGTCTCTAAGTGTCAACATTCATTAGCCATAGTAACCAAGCTCATTCCAAGGACTTACCCTCTCTCTGTCCAGTGCCTTATTAACTTTCAGAAGCCCGGTGACAGGGTCGATCCAAAACTGGTTTTCACGATCCCCTTTCAGAATGGAATAAGTGATTCTCCCATTGACCTGACTGTCCAGGTCTTCTGCTAACAACTGCACATAACAACCATAGATACCAAGTCAATAACAGATAGCAAGCTCACATCACCAGTTTCCCAACCCTTAGCTATGTCCAAATTCTGATACTTTTAGAGTATGCACTGCATTTGATAAAGAACTTACTTCTCGGCAGTTAATAAAGTACATTCTTTAGGTATGCAAGTGTGTAGTATAAATTCATTCCTAGACACTGGATATTGGGCACCATTGGGTATCGTGCCTCATATTCCAAGTCTTCTGAAGACATACGATACATTTCTGGTTGTTTCTCAATTTCAGAGATTTTCAGGGAAAATCTTGACATTATAGTGACACAAGTAACACTGTGAGCGAGCTTCTCTCATAGTGTTCATGAGCACACAACAGATTTTCACTGAAAAGAGACTTAAGTTTTGTGTTGTTTCTCACCAAAATCTATCATATGCTTCAGAAGACTTGGAGAATGAGGCACGAGACACATTGACTACTTTTATGATACATACAAAATTCAGGACACAGAGTCTCTACTTATGAGCTGATGAGTTCAAGTCAGGTGTTTGATAAGGGACCTTTGCAAAAGGTGTCCCAGAATTGGGAAACACTGAATTAAAGCATGCAATTCAAGAGCAAAGAGTCAAAATTGCCTGAATTTATACAAAATATCGAGCAAATTACACACACTTACAGTAAATTATATTACAGCTCAAGTACACAGTACAAGTGATGTAAGTTCACTTACTAATGTAAGTTCATTAAGGGGATTTATGTGAGCAATAAACTTAATTATATACTAGCTGTGAAATTGAAATTATGTCTGCAGCTAATTAAATGCCAATGAAGTGGCTCTACTAATTAAAGAACTTCACCCTTGTGACTGTCTCCCCAATGGCCACATCTTCGCTAATCAGAAAATTGTAGATTTCCTCGCTGAATGAAGGCGAGTTGTCATTGACATCAAGTAGTTCGATGGTGACTATGGTTGTGGTTCTCAAGGGAGGTGTTCCACCATCAAAGGCCTCGACATTTAGGAAGAAGTCCTTGCAGAGTTCATAGTCAAGATCATCTGCCACAGAGATAATTCCTGGAATAACACAAGATATGAGTCAGAGTAAAGCCAGTTAATTTAAATGAATAAGACACCATAGGTGCATAATTTGAAATACAAATGCATTTGGAGATGCGTGAAAAGGCTGAATATTTAGATCATGCTCACTATAGCTAAAAGGATGTACTTTCCTACAGTGGTGATTAACAGTCTGTGCAAGACTTTGGGGTGCTTAATTCTTTCAAGAATGGATTTAAACTACAGCACTTTGTTCTTTTATCAAGACTGAATGGAAGAAAAGAACTAAAATGAAATGTTCATATATTTAATTGTGTTTGTAAAGACTGCCAACGTCTTTTTAAGACAAAGAATTCTCTCTGACAAATCTTATCCATGTGTTCTGCATGTTAAGCACCATTATTAGTGTGTTATGGAGCATTCATAACTAAATTTTCCCAATCACTGCACTACTATTGTGCAGCTTCATCTGAGACATTTTGTCAAATAAAGAAAAGAAATATAAATGACTTGACAATAAGCCTTTGTGTCTGTAACTTGTGAGCCTTTTAAAAAAAAATTTGGTTCCTTGACAAAATATTTTATTTCAAATCCCTGTAGAGAAATTTAAGGGCCAGCAAATCCTTTTCTCCTGGCATAACAGGTCTCAAACACATTCATATTTTCCCTTTCATTATAATGCATCTTTTTTGCAAATGTATTTTTGATTGCTTTCTACTCCCGAGTTTGTTTGTTTGCAGACTTTGACAGCATTCAAACACATAGCAGCGAAAAGTTTAAGCAATCATAGTTTATCTCTGACGTTTACTAGCATCAGAGTCTTTTGAATTTACTGTGAATCCCTCAACAGTGCCAATGAATTGGAAAGTAATTTCAGATTGTCAGATTCATCAGCCAATAAAATTGTTTTATCTGGTGGGCATAGACGTTTAGTTATGTCATGGCCGAGGCCTTCCAGCTGGCCTTGAGTGACGCAGTTTCGTATAAAGTGATGAATGTAATTAGAGAGTGAAGAGCGTGAGAGATAAATGTTCTGCTGTCATCAAAGTGGAATAACCAATAAACCGACCGTTTACTTGTTTTTCATCTAGAAAGAAATGAGCAAAATTGAGAAAACACTTTATTTTTCAGTTTTTTTGTTTTGTTTCATCTAAGAAATAAAAAAAACAAGAATTCAGCTCGATTTCTCGTTTTTTCATTCAAGTGCATAAAATAAGTGTACGACTTGATTGATTTGCACAGGTGAATGGACATGATTCCATTTCTACCGATTGGTCAATCTGCAATGTCATCTACTCTTCCTCATTCCTTTTCTTCAGAATAAAAGCCTTTTCATATGGGATGTTGCAAGCGCTAAATCACTGCAAGTTTATCGCTTAGCCTACGATGAGTTGAGTTTTTTTTTTCAGTCAATGCGGTGCTCGTGTTGAGGTTTCATGTGCGCACATTGCCATGGCTACAGTCAGAAAGGACTCGATTTTGCCCGACATGTCTACCTGTATTCCTTTTTTTATAGTTAAATATGGGGGAGTAAATTTGTGTCCTTATTTTGTTAAACAGAACAGAATGAACCTTAAATTTTTAATGTCTAAAAATAGTTTTCATTTATTTTTATAAATGACTGATTGAATAAAATGACACCCCACTGTATTTACAGTTCTGCTCAAAAGTCTGCATACCCTGGCAGAAATTGTGTAATTTTGGCATTGATTTTGAAAATATGACTGATCATGCAAAAAATTATTGCATGATCTTTTATTTAAGGATAGTGATCATATCAAGCCATTTATTATCACATAGTTGTTTGGCTCCTTTTTAAATCATAATGATAACAGAAATCACCCAAATGGCCCTGATCAAAAGTTGACATACCCTTGAATGTTTGGCCTTGTTACAGACACACAAGGTAACACACACTGGTTTAAATGGCAATTAAATGTTAATTTCCCACACCTGTGGCTTTTTAAATTGCAATTAGTGTCTGGGTATAAACAGACCATGAGTTTGTTAGCTCTCACGTGGATACACTGAGCAGGCTAGATACTGAGCCATGGGGAGCAGAAAAGAACTGTCAAAAGACCTGCGTAACAAGGTAATGGAACTTTATAAAGATGGAAAAGGATATACAAAGATATCCAAAGCCTTGAAAATGCTAGTCAGTACTGTTCAATCACTTATTAAGAAGTGGAAAATTCGGGTATCTCTTGATACCAAGCCAAGGTCAGGTAGACCAGGAAAGATTTCAGCCACAATTGCCAGAAGAATTGTTTGGGATACAAAGAAAAACCCACAGGTAACCTCAGGAGAAATACAGGCTGCTCTGGAAAAAGACGGTGTGGTTGTTTCAAGGAGCACAATACGACGATACCTGAACAAAAATGAGCTGCATGGTCGAGTTGCCAGAAAGAAGCCTTTACTTGCCAATGCCACAAAAAAGCCCGGTTACAATATGCCCGACAACACCTTGACATGCCTCACAGCTTCTGGCACACTGTAATTTGGAGTGACGAGACCAAAATAGAACTTTATGGTCACAACCATAAGCGCTATGTTTGGAGAGGGGTCAACAAGGCCTATAGTGAAAAGAATACCATCCCCACTGTGAAGCATTTTGGTGGCTCACTGATATTTTGGGGGTGTGTGAGCTCTAAAGGCACGGGGAAAATTGAAAATTGATGGCAAGATGAATGCAGCATTTTATCAGAAAATACTGGCAGACAATTTGCATTCTTCTGCACGAAAGCTGCGCATGGGACTCTCTTGGACTTTCCAGCACGACAATGACCCTAAGCACAAGGCCAAGTTGACACTCCAGTGGTTACAGCAGAAAAAGGTGAATGTTCTGGAGTGGCCATCACAGTCTCCTGACCTTACTATCATCGAGCCACTCTGGGGAGATCTCAAACGTGCGGTTCATGCAAGACGACGAAAGACTCTGCATGACCTGGAGGTATTTTGCCAAGACGAATGGGCAGCTATACCACCTGCAAGAATTTGGGGCCTCATAGACAACTATTACAAAAGACTGCACGCTGTATTGATGCTAAAGAGGGCAATACACAGTATTAAGAACTAAGGGTATGCAGACTTTTGAACAGGGGTAATTTCATTTTTTTCTTTGTTGCCATGTTTTGTTTTATGATTGTGCCATTCTGTTATAACCTACAGTTGAATATGAATCCCATAAGAAATAAAAGAAATGTGTTTTGCCTGCTCACTCATGTTTTCTTTAAAAATGGTACATATATTACCAATTCTCCAAGGGTATGCAAACTTTTGAGCACAACTGTAGTTGTATCTCTTTAACATCTGGGCTATACGATCTGCATAAAGACAAGATTTTACCTTCACTGTATGCGTTCAACCATTACACAATAAAATATTATATTTTATGGACAGCGAATGTGTTTAAAACTTAATGTGAATTAAGTAAAATCATTGTTGTACATAAGTAAGGCTCTTCTAGCCACAATTTGATTAAGGTTTTTAATATTATTGCCTCATTTTAATAGCCGGCTTATTAAAGCCTATACTCCACGTGAGTGCCTTGGATTTTTGGCTTGATGTTCCAGCAACGTAATTTAGTTTGGATGAACTAGGCTACACTTTTAATACACTTTTGGTGTACTACGTTTATCTTTTCGATACAAAAAAGTTTAAAACAGATGAACAATTACTCATTTGATCAATTAATTAATTACAGGGATTCATGCTTTGAGTGCGAGGGGCCGTTTTCAGGTTCAAATCTTTTTTATATTTTTTTTAAATATACCAAGCAAAACGCAACTGAATGTCAACCAAAGTAAATCAGGAACAGGGCGCATTTGGTTGCATTTTATTTCATGAATTCAAAGGAATGGCAAGCAGGCCTCGGATAGGCAGTGAGTGAAGAACTGCACGTGACAGCAAAAGAGAATAAAATAAATAATAATACACGAACATTGAAGGCTGAGCCCTTACCCTCAAAAAATCCTAAAGGTCCTAAGATTTTGTATCCTCACTCCTCAAATGATCATGACGATGTCCTGATTCACATCCAAATATGTTTTCAAATATGTTTCCCCTGCAATTATTGGCTTGTTTTAATTATCATTAATAATTATAACAACAATATATAATGACCAGATAACAGAGTATATTTAGTTACAGTTAGGTCTGTGCACAGCATTCCAATTCATAATCGTGCTAATTTTCCTTTTGAGATAAAAAAAGCACTGCCAGCCCATTCGTGCATTCAATGGTTGTCGTATCTAGGTGTCCACTGCTAGATGAAATTGCAATAAACATGCAGCAGTCAGAAGTTTTTCTAAGAAATATTAATGTTCTTCATTAAAATTATTAGAATCTATCTGCAAAAACAATCGGCAAACTTTAACTCTGGTGAACTCTTATTCTATGGACGGGGTTACGGAAGAACAGATGATGGTGCGTACTGACCAATCAAAGGAAATAGGGGTGTCAGGCCCATCCACATGTGCAAAACAAATATTCAAGTTATAAACTCGGTTTATATGCATGAATGAAAAATATTCTATGCAAAGAAAAGTTGTCCTCCACCTTACCTGTAGAATCATCAATTGAAAACTTCCCCATCTCATTTCCAGACAAGAATCTATAGTAGATTTCTGCATTCACTCCATTATCATCACTGGTGGCAAAAACGCGTAGCACTTCTGTTCCTATAGCAACATCTTCAGGCACTGTGACAGAGTAATCTTGTTTCTGAAATACCGGTGGGTTGTCGTTCACATCCAGAACCATAATGGTGAGATCCACCTGGGTGAAGAGTGAGCCGGAGGCCCCTGCTCGGTCAGCAGCCTTGATCCTGATCTGATAAGAGTCTTGCACCTCTCTGTCCAGAGACCTCTCCAGAATCACCACACCAGAGGATGGGTCGATGGAGAACATGCCACCGGCCGAGTCAACAAGTGAGTATACAATCTTCCTGTTCACACCTGGGAGAAGACTACAAGAGCTAAAAGGAAGTACAGTAACCCTAAGAGTATTTGGACACTTAAAGGGAAAGTTCACACAAAAATGGAAATTCTGTCATTTACACACACTCTCCTTGTTCCAAACCCATATGACTTTCTTCCTTTTGTGGAACATGTTATGCAGAATGTTAGGGTCTGACAGTCTCAGCCACAATTCACTATCAATGCATCTTTTTCCCAAGTGAATGGTGACTGAGTCCCTGAGTTTCTGAGTTTCCAGTCCCTAATATTTTGCCTAAAGTCATGTGTTCCAAGAAGAAAGAAATGTATGAATTTAAAGGGATAGTTCACCCAAAAATGAAAATTCTCTCATCATTTACTCACCCTTATGCCATCCCAGATGTGTATGACTTTATTTTTTCAGCAGAACACAAACAAAGAAACAAAGCTCTGAAGGTCTGCAAGTGAATGGTGATCAGACATTCGTAGCTCAAAAATCACAAAAAGGAAACATAAAAGTAATCCATTTGACTCCAGTAGTTAAATCTACTGTATATCTTCAGAAAAAACATGATGGGTGTAGGTGAGAAAAATATCTAAATTTAAGTCCTTTTTTATTCTAAATCTCCTGTTTCTCTTTCACTTTTACATCTGAAAGCCCCATGTGGTGCCTGTTAAGTTTCACTTTCACATCTGAAAGTGAAAGTGGAGATTTAGAGTAAAGCATACTTTTTCTGTTTCTCACCCACACCCATCATATCGCTTCTGAAGATATAGATTTAACCACTGGAGTCATATGGATTAAGTTTATGTTTCTTTCTTTCTCTGTTTTATGTGATTTTTGGAGTTACAAAGGTTTGATCACCATTTACTTGCATTGCAAGGACCTACAGAACTGAGATATTCTTCTAAAAATCTTTGTTTGTGTTCTGCAGAAAAAAGAAAGTCATAGACATCTGGGATGCCATGAGGGTGAGTAAATGATGAGTGAATTTTCATTTTTGGGTTAACTATCCCTTTAATTGCATAAGTTAACAAAATTTAAAACCAAGTGGTATTCACAAAGAAATTATAGATCTTTCCTCAGAACTAACACTTAGAACACTTCTTAACCTTTAATGTTTTTTTTTCCTTTCATTTCAGAAAGTGTCCATACACTTTGTCCTAATTTTGAACAGTGTATAGTGTCTAAAAATTTTAAAGACTACAAACTTCTTTTGTGATATGTATTAAGTAAGTGCTTGAGCTGTTTTTATTTATTTTATTTTATTTATTTATTTTATAAATGGCATTTAGTTTGATATTTTTTGTCAACCGCAATGATACACATACGTAGTTTAGGTATTGACATAGTTTTGGGGCCAATGTAGGTAATATTTTGCTAAAAAAATCTAATTCCAATTGTACAATGATAATGTTTCTCAGTATAAAAAGATTTTTTAGATTATTTGCTAGATGTAAATACTTTGGTTTTTTGAGTAAAGTTTATGGACTGTTGTTTGAAATACATACCTTCATCTGGATCATTAGCCTGAAGGCGTGTGAGCAAGGTCTTGGGCTCCACACTCTCATAAACACTCGCCATGAACCGTGTGAAAGCAAATGATGGTGCATTATCATTAACATCCAGAACAGTCAGAGAGATTTCAGAGCGACAGAACAGCCCTCCACTATCTGTAGCCTGGGCTATCAACTTATAACCTGCGGTTCTCTCACGATCCAATAAAGAAGCAGTCTTCAGCTCACCTGGCACAGAGACATCAGATATGTGCAAAGTGTCACATACTGGATTTAAGAACCATGGGCAAGAGTTGTGAAAGCATCTAGAGTACAAACAAACTCTAGAGATATTAATAAATTATAAACAATGATAGATGGCGCTAAATATTTTTCTATGTTGTAAATGTTTCATTTAATCTAGTCTGATGATGTCAGTGAGATAATTACCAAATCACTGCCATCTATTAAAAAATGGTTTAAACTCACATGCAAAATTGCATCTGAAAAAGGCATCTGAACACTGAAAAAATAACCAATTAACTAATTAAACTAATTAAACAAATGAAAGGTGAAATGTGTCATTTTTTATGATAAAATACATTATCCTATCCCAGCTTAAAAGGATAGTTCACCCAGAAATTTAAATTCTATAATCATTAACCATCATGTTGTTACAAACCCGCAGGACCTTCTTTCTTCCATGTTTGTCAGAATGTCCTCTCAGTCACATTTCACAGTCATTGCATCTTTTTTTCATACAATGAAAGTGAATGGTGTCTAAAACTGCCATACAACATCTCCTTTTGTGTTTCATTGAAGATAAAAAGTAATATGGGTTTTGAACAAAATGAGGGAGAGTAAATGGACAGAATTTTCATTTTTGGGTGAACTATCACTTTAAGAGAAAACTTTAAGTGTAAACACTTTGGCTTTGTGCCACTAAAAAAACTCTTTGTTTGATCACTCTAAACAGCCTTAAATGGCAACTTTGGTTCGACCAATGGTATGATATTTTGTATTTTATTTTTCAGAACACTCATTATTTTTGCAATTATATTTTGTGACACTAGTGGCGCAAAGCAATTACACACTTCACCTTTAAACTACAAGATGCTGAAAAGGTGCCTAAAAGCATATGAAACAGAATTGTAAACTGAAATACCAGTATTTGCATCCATATAAAAGTCTTCAACGCCAATGCCAAACAGAGAGTACTGAATTTCTGCATTGACACCAGTGTCCGAGTCTGTCGCTCCGACTGTCAGAACAGCTGTATTAATGGCCACATCTTCGGGAAATGAAGCTTCATATTGAGCCTATAGAGATGATAAATATTTATTTTGTGTATGATTTAAAAAGAAGCAGCATTGAATTCTTAAAGGGATAGTTCATCCAAAAAATGAAAATTTGTCATTATTTACCCTTATGTCCTTTAACCCCATATGACTTTCTTTCTTCCTTGGGACACAAAAAGATATGTTAGGCAAAATGACAGCCTAAGTCACCATTCCCTTTCACTGTATGGAAAAAAGATGCATTGAAAATAAATGCTGACTGAGGCTGTCATTCCTTTCGGTTTCCACGGAAGAAAGTCAATTTGTTTGGAACAACATGGTTGTGAGTAAACGATCACAGAATTGTAATTTCTGCATTTTTGGGTGAACTATCCCTTTAACACGAAGTGTTTTTGCATGCCAAGACTTTAAATGTACATTAGTATACGAGCATGAAACATTGCAGTTGTTGCAGCTGGTCTCTGTGACATGACAAATGTCAGCCTAAATCAATTGCACAGACCTGATTGCAGATGGGGCTGTTGTCATTGGCATCCATGACAGTGACCTCCACGCTTATGCGGGTTACAAACAGGCCGTCACTGGCTGTGATATTGAGCAGATATCGATCCTGCTCCTCTCTGTCCAAAGGCTGCTTCACGAACACCTTCCACTCCCCCTGAATTGGAGCCAGAGCAAACACCCCCTTGGGGTTTCCACCTGAGTTGGATATAGCCACAGAACTCAGACAAATGAGAAAAGTAACACTTTGTGACTGCCTACAGAGAGACCAAACTATTGTATGCCATCAATACAAGGGTGAGGAAATTATGACAGAATTTTCATTTTTAGGAAAAGTATCCTTTTATGGTACTTTGTTTTGAGTGAAACAAGCCTATTATGTTTCATAAACTGTACTGAACACATCAAATTACGATGTGTGCTAACACCCATAAAAATAATGCTGAGAGTAAACTAAGCGACCCAGCACATTCCCATGGACCCTTTTGGAGTGTGTATATAGTAAAGTATGCTAGTTAGCTAAATTCTAACAATCTGCTCACATCTCCAGATGGGCTTTAAACAAAGTAATGTGACACATAAAGCAGATGGCTCTTTACTCATATAGCGTTTGCATGCATGCTTCATTAAATTAAATCCTTTCAATGTGATTATCTTGCCCACAGACACTCCATGAGCCATAAATCATCCTCTACTGGCCTACTTTAATACGCACCTGTGATATGGAAGCTGACAAGCCGATTCTGTTCAGAGCTGTCCCCGTCACGAGTGCTGAGCACCGACACCACCTCGCCCAATGGGTCACTCTCCCCCACAGCACCCCTGTAGTACTCCCTCTCGAAGGTAGGAGGGTTATCGTTGACATCTGCTATTGCAACTGTCACTACGGCTGTGGAGGACAGTGAGATGCCCTCGCCTAGATCAGAGGCCACCACGCTGAATGTGTAAGACGGGCACAACTCATGATCCAGGTCACTGAGAGTGGTAATCCAACCAGTCTTGCTGTCAA
This sequence comes from Myxocyprinus asiaticus, assembly GCF_019703515.2. Classification (NCBI taxonomy): domain Eukaryota; kingdom Metazoa; phylum Chordata; class Actinopteri; order Cypriniformes; family Catostomidae; genus Myxocyprinus; species Myxocyprinus asiaticus. The sequence goes on from NC_059386.1 coordinate 19,276,962, forward strand.
TAACAAACACAGCACTGGTGACAGATTTAGATCCGCTAGCCTTTTCCTGCTCTTGGTTTAGGGTTGGGCCGAGACTATAAGTAACCTGTCCGTTAGAGCCCCAATCAGGGTCTAGGGCTCGTACCTGGATGACCCGTGTACCCCTAGGCATGCCCTCCATAACCATGGCCACGTAAGAACTGGTTTCAAATGACGGTTTGTTGTCATTCACATCCAGCACCTTAACTTCTACATCCACAACAGATATGGACTCAACAAGTGCCTGTCTCATTGTGGCTGAAACTTTGAAGCGGTAGATGTTGACAAGTTCATAGTCCAAGGGGTTAACAAGTCTGAGAAGACCTGTTTCTCTGTCCACCAGAAATGTCCCACCCTTGTTGCTCTCTGCAGTCTCTCCATTTACCACAGCAAAAGAGCCAGTTTGACCTGGACTAAGGTACACTGACCCCAAGGCTGTGCCAACTGGTGTATCTTCTGGGATTGTGTAAGAGTACTGGGGCTGGGTGAAGGAAGGCACATTTGCATCAGGTGGTAAGACATGGATAAATGCAGACACAAGGGAATGTTTGGATGGGACCCCTCCATCGGTAGCTTTAACAAAAAAGGACAGGACTGTTCCTCTGAGATGTGCCATGCTTCCCTTTGTGACCATCCAGCCACTGTCAGGCTCAATCTCCAGCACATCTACTAGAGGCAGCCTTGCCTCGCTGTATAGCGAGAAGCTAACTCTGCCATTGTCGCCGGCATCTGGGTCCTGAGCTTGGATCTGAGTTACTAGTGATCCCATTGGCACATTAGCCTTTATGCTAACCCTATACTCCACAGCCCTAAAACGTGGTGCATTATCATTCTCGTCAGTCAGAATTACCCTAACCGTGCAGAAGGATGCTCTTCCTCCGCCATCAAGAGCCATTATGGTTAGCACAATGTCTCCATTTCCAGGGTTCTCTCTGTCCAGTTTCTGTGCTGTGGTGATAAGGCCATCAGCTCCAATATTAAACTGAGTCTTTCCAAGGTCATTGATGAAGGAGTATGTGATCTGACCAAAGATCCCAGAGTCCTCATCTGTGGCACGCACCTGAAGTACTCTGGTACCTGCAGGGGCATTCTCCCGAACCTCAGCCAAGTAGAACCTTTGGCTAAAAACGGGGTTGTAAAGGTTGGCCCCCAAGACTTGAATGTTCACCTGTGCAGTATTGGTGAACACCCCATCTGATACGGACACGTTGAGACTGTATGCTGGCCGCATCCCCTGTCTGCGCTGGCTAGACAAGGAGATGACACCTGTATGGGAGTCTATGATGAAGTTCATTTTCTCATCTCCAGAGAGTATGCCGTACCTCATCCTCTCTGCATCTGAGCTGTCAGCATCAGATGCTTGAATACATGTCACAATGTGCCCTCTGGGAGCCACTTCACTCACAAATGCCTCATAAAGTGTTTGGGTGAAGGCTGGTGGGTTGTCATTCACGTCATTCACCAAGACAGTGACCATGACCTCACTGTTCTGGGCCGGAGTACCATTGTCTGTTGCCCTAACGATAAAGCTGTAGAACTGAGCAAGTTCATAATCCAGTAGACGGGCTGTTAGCACAAGTCCACTGGTGCTGTCAATATGGAAGTAGTCTGAGCTGTTGAACGCATCAGAAAGTATCTCATAGCAAATCACACTGTTTTTCTCAGAGTCCCTGTCTGTCGCCATGAGCTGTATCACGGCTGTCCCGATCATTGTGTTTTCGGCCAATGTGGTGGTGTATGAGGCATTCCGAAATACAGGAGCATTGTCATTTACATCCACCACAACTATATCCACGTCTACTTCAGATCTGGCTCCAGTGAGAGTGTCCGTAGACCTGACAGTTAGCCTGTAGTAGGGTGTGGTCTCATAATCTAACGCGTATGTAACACTAATCACACCACTATCAAAGCCAATGTCGAACTGAATGGAGGGATCGCCATCTACAATCGTGTATATGATGTTTTGACCCTCTGGACTGGTGGCGTTGATGCTTAAAATGGAAGAGAACACTGCAATGTCCTCTCTTACTGATACGCCATAAAATGGCTTGTCAAAAACAGGCATGGCCTTGTTAACAACCGTAACTGGAAGATCAACAGCCGTGAAAAGGGAAGGGTAGCCTGCATCACGTGCAAGGACAACTAATGGGTATTCAACATTTGACAAATCTGCATCAAAACTCCTTTTAAGTGTGAGTTCACCTGTGAGCTTGTTCACCTCAAAATGGGGGTGGTCCTCTTTAAGCTCATAATACACAGCTCCATTTATACCTTTGTCCAAATCGGTTGCAGAAACTTGGAATATGGATGAGCCTGGTTTTGCATCTACTTGCACAGCAGCATAATATGGAAGGCCCACAAATTCAGGGGCATTGTCATTTACATCCTCAACTTCTACTCTCACGGTAACTCTTGCAACTCGCAGCTGGTCATATTCTCTGCTTGCTTCCACCACCAACTCATACAGTTCCTGTTGTTCTCGATCGAAAGGGACTCCTGTGGTTTGAATGACCCCTGATGTAGGGCGAATTGTAAAGCATGTTCCTGGATTTAAAAGAGTGTACTTGAGTGCCTCATTTAGGTGGTTTCCAACAGCACTTACAATGCTCACTATGGTAATGTTAACACTGTTCTCCAGCACAGAGGAGGAGTACAAGGTTTGACTGAAAGTGAGGCCACTATCCATAGCCTCCCTGACCATTATGGTCACAAGCGCCATGCAAAAGTAGCGCCCATCTGACACCTTGATATTGAAACGATAACGATCTTTGGACAGTTTGCTGTTTTTGACAATAAGGATGCCCGATGATGGATCCATTTCAAAGTGCTCCAAGTTGCTATCAGCTAAGGAATACGTCAGATCAGTGGTCATGTCTGGATCGGTGGCTTCGACTCTCAGAGCTTCAACTCCGATATATGTTGGAAGAAGCAAGACAGTGTCATACGCTTCTTGTGAGAACTGTGGTGGAGAGTCATTGATGTTCACAACACTGATTAGGATTTTGGCCGGCTTCTCAGCTTTTAGCTGAGGCATGCCACTGTCCCTCACATTAACCGAAAAATAAAAAGCACTGAATGTTTCATAGTCCAGCTTGGCAATGGTTCTGACAGAGCCTGTCCCAGAATCCACAGTAAAGAACAATTTAGCAGTGTTCTCCACAATCTGGAAGACCAGAAGGGCATTCTGATTCTTGTCAGCATCCGTGGCTTGAATTACCAGGGGGTTTCCATCATCACTCATTATCACAGTATTGATGGGTGCTGCCTCGCTGATGGTCCCTGAATATGTGAGTTTCTGAAAAACCGGAGGATTATCATTTTCATCAACCACCTGGATGCTGACATTGACTCTGGAGACAATCCCAGCCATGTTGACGGCTTGGATGATCAGCATGTATGAGGAGGTTATCTCAAAATCTAAATCCTTTTGTGTTGTGATGACACCTGTGTAGCGATTTATTTTAAACTTTCTTTCACTATTCCCTTGAGTAATGTTGTAAGTTAGCACGGATCGGCTAATTGCGCTGATCATTATGACAAATGTCCCGACAGCCACATTTTCAGTGATTTCAGCCTGGTAATCTAGCTGGGTAAACTTTGGGCTGGAAAGATCAGACAGTGAGATGGTGATTCTAGCAGTGGTGGTGGTACTTAAGGAGGGAGTGCCTCCATCTGTAGCTCTCACCGTGAGGGTATAAAAACCCACAGTTATTAGGTCCAGCTCTCGGGCTACTGAAATGATGCCAGACAGTGGATCTATTCCAAAAATGCCTCCGGTGTTTCCTGAGAGATACAAAAAAATGACACATGCTTGTCAGTTCATGATAAAAAGGCACATTTCAGGTAATGGACAAATCAAAGATAAATCTTAAGATGCATGACATTTTAAGAGAATAAGCTCATGTATCATTCCCAAAGGCATAGACAATCAGTTTTAATCAAAACAGCTGAACAATGGAAATGTTTTCAGGGAATGTAATAAATTGAAATGCAGAGAACATAGCATTTACCTGCTTCAATGGAGTAAATGATCTCCCCGTTTCTCCCCGAGTCTCTGTCTAGTGCAATCACCTGCAAAGCTGATGTTCCAGGAGGGGCCGATTCAAGCACCATACTATTATAAATGGTGCGAGTGAAGAAGGGAGGATGGTCATTGACATCCTCCAAAGACACAATAATTCGTGCCAGGTCTCTATAATAGGGAAATTCTTGATCTTTCACCTACAAAAAAAAAAGAAGGAGAAGACAAAGCGACAGACCTGAGGAGAAAAACTATGAGTGTAAAATGTTTTTAAATGGAAAAGATTTGTGGAAAATAAAGCAAAAAGTGAAAAAAGGATAGTGAAAATAGAACAGAAAAGTGAGACAGAAGGGAACATTTAAAAACAAAGTTATATTTTGTCGAAGCATATACTAGTCTTTTATGCTTTGCTGTAGTTATGACTTATCTTAAATAATGTATAAGGATCTTATTTATCTCATGCATGAAACAGACCAGTGGTAATTTCTTTGCTCATAGGTTCTTTGTTCAGACCTATTGTTTTTTTTTCGTTAAATATTCTGTTTCACTCAGTAATATGTCCCATTACTGAAGTAAAATGGGTTGCAAACACCATTTCTTATTGACTTATATTTGATTCATATTCACTGTGTGCTACAATTTCGTAGAGAAATAAAAATAGAAATAAAAAAGACAACTGCTCAAATACCTATACAGTAAGAATATAGAGCCTAAAAATGATTGTGGATAACATTAGCAAGATAATTCTTATTGAGTTATTGAAATCTCTGACTTTGGAAATCTGAGCACAGTTTGTGATATTGATGAGATCTCCTTTGTAACAAAACTCTAGAGGAGACACATCCAATATGAGATTACAGAGGTCTCTTTCGAAGAAGAAAAAATCTGAAACGCTGGAGACATAAGCAAAAGTCACCATTTACTCTATCCGACACTGTCTAGTATACTTTTGAGAGATTATGGAGATCTCATTTGAACTGTTTTTTCCTATGGTGGGAGGGTCATAATGCAGTCTGTTCTAGCACTGAAATCATGGACCATCAACTAATCTAACAGCATACTGCAACCTCAATAAAGCTGCATTACACAAATGTGTGATACTTCTCACCATAATAGTAAGGATGTGCTGAGTGCGGGTCTCATAGTCCAGTCGATCTGCTGTGTACATGACACCAGTGCCAGGATTAATTCTAAACACCCGCATGCTCGCCGGATCAACGCTGCCATGGATAGAGTAGCTCAGCTTTGCTCGCTCATCCCTGTCCCTAGCCCGGACATGCACAACTTCAGTGTCAGCCGGTGTGTCCTCAGACACCGAGACTTCATATGTATGCTCAGAGAACACGGGAGCATTGTCATTGCTGTCCAAAACCTTTATGTAAATCTGGGAAAACAGAGGACAGCATGTCAAATTCATCTAATTTAAACAGATACCTATACAGTAAGTAATCTACATTGTTGCAATATGCACTGCTGTTAAATCAACTAATGTAAGGAATAGAAAATGCACATGCCAGAGTGACAATACAATATGTGGTTTTCTAGGACACTGCAATACTCAGGACCCTTGGGCATAAATTAAGACATATTCTGTGGTAGATTATATAGATATCTCTTTTAAAAAGCAAACTTATGTTGGTAAAATTAGATAAGGGTTGGCAGACCCATCTTCAAGACATGTCATTTCTTATATATTTCAGGCGCAGCTGCAGAGAATGTTCAGACAAGAAACGTTTCAAAGATTCTTGCAAAGTTTGCAGTCTTAACACCTTTAAAGCACAGAGCTTCAGTATATTTGTGTAACTAATAATATACCTGTGTGGTTGCTGTGTTTGTCCCATCTGTCACTTGCACAGTCATGTTGTATAGTGACTGAGTCTCAGCATCCAGAGGTCTAGCTATTACAATGGTCCCAATTCCATTCTGAATATCAAAAGGGCCCTCATAGCTACCTATTACACCAAGAAAACACAGCATGACCTAAAAAAGTCATAGAAAATGCATTGCATTCCCATATTTATTCAACTAAAAGGTAAAGGCTTAAAGGGATAGTTAAACCAAAAATGAAAATTCTGTCATCGTTTACTCACCCTCATGTTGTTGCAATCCTGTATGAATTACTTTCTTTCGTGGAGCACTAAAGGAGATGTTACGTAGTATGTCAGTCTCAGTCACATTCACTTTCATTGCATCTTTTCCCCATACAATGAAAAAGAATGGTGACAGGCTATCAGTTCCTAAAATATCCTTTTGTGTTCCATGGAAGAGTCATACAGGTTTGGAACAACATGAGGGTGAGTAAACAATGACCAAGGTACTAAGGTAAACATTCCACCAATCAAACTGTCAAGTGGTTTGACTTGAGAAATACTTTTTTTTTTATGTTTCACGGCGATTTATCAAAGTTTCAAAGCTTTGGAAAATCAACCGCTTTATGTTGGGATCTATCCCATCAGCCTCGGGTCTCTCATCTTCGACTCCCACAAACATCTGCGGCAGGTTCAGGCCTCTCCACGGCAGATTCTCAAATCATTAATTCAGGTCCATTCTGAAGGATAAGGGCAAACTTTCCGGGCATTTTTAGTATTCATTGCATGCGTCTGTTCCAATTCCACTCAATTCCACCACACTTAAGTAAGATCAGAAGACCTGGAGTCTAAAAAGCATCTCGGCACTCAAAATGTTTACAGGACTGAGCGGTTCACGTGTGCCCTGCGGCAAATCAAGTTGTTAAAGCGAGTATCTAAAAGTATCAGATAAAACAGCCAACCCTTCACACTCAGGAAAATAACTATAAAATACTGACAGTTAGCCTACCAGAGTCAGATGAACAGTTTCCACCACAGGTGTTTTGTGGGATATAAAACATCTCTCGGGAAGTTCTTCCACCTTTTCAGAGACAGATACAAATTAATGTAAAGAAAATGGAATAAACACTTTACAATTAGACTCTATATGCTTACATTACTTCAAGCAATAGTTAAAGGGATAGTTCAACCAAAAACAAAATTCTGTCATAATTTACTCACCCTAATTTTTTTCCGATGTATCTTCCGTGGAACATACAAGGAGAAATTAGGTAGATGACAGCCCCAGTCACCATTTACTTTCATTGTATGAAAAAGATGCAATGAAAATGAATGGTGACTGAGACTAACATTCTGCCTAACATCTTTTGTGTTCCACAACAGAAAGAAAGTCACACAGGTTTGGAACAACTTGGGGGTGAGTAAATGATGATGGAATTTTCATTTTTGGGTGAACTATCCCTTAAACATGAACTAACAATGAACAATACTTTTACATAATTTATTAGTCTTGGTTAATGTTAACCTCTGCATAATCTAATACATTTTTAACATTAAAAGTTTCAAACACTAACATTAGCTATGATTTATACTAACATGATCTAACAATGCTACATTTATACATTTGTTTTTCTTTTTTTTTTTCAAATGGTTTTTCATTTAGGAGTTTTCAAATTGAATAATTAAATAAGCAATTAGCACGTTCTTCAACTATTGCTATGTTCAGCACAATTTAAAACTCAAAACACAAAGGGTTTAATCAAACGTTTTTGCACATTTTAGTTTACTGACTAAACTATATATACATCTTCTGTTGTCTAAGAAAAAGTATGGGCACAAATAATTAATGCAATTTATTAGTAATGAGCAGACTCAGAGTAAATTTTTGTCAGCACAGCTTACAACTGATGTCCAGTGCTTTAAATAACATTAACATTTATTTATTGAGATGCTTTTATCTGAAGCAGAGGAATGCTACAACACAGGTGATTCTTTTTTTTTACACAAATTACTGTATAGTGTTGACAACATTCATCAAGCTCTACCATTCAACCTTGTTACCCAAGTAAGAAGAAAAGAATATCAAACAAATATTTTTCTTTAATTTATGGGAAATATATACTCACCAAGCACTTTATTAGGAACACCTGTCCACCTGCTTATTCATGCGATTATCTAATCAGCCAGTCGCGTGGCAGCAGTGCAATGCATAAAATCAAGCAGATACTGGTAAAGAGCTTCAATTAATGCTCACATCAACCATCAGAATGGGGAAAAATGTGATCTCAGTGATTTCGATGGTGGCATGACTGTTGGTGCCAGACGGGCTGGTTTGAGTATAACTGTAACCGCTGATCTCCTGGGATTTTCACGCACAACAGTCTCTAGAGTTTACTCAGAATGGTGCCAAAAACATTTTAAAAAACAGTGAGCGTCAGTTCTGTGGATGCTAATGCCTTGTTGATGAGAGAGGTCAACAGAGAATGGCCAGACTGGTTCTGACAGAAAGGCTATGGTAACTCAGATAACCACTCTGTACAATTGTAGTGAGCTGAATAGCATCTCAGAATGTAAAGCACGTCAAATCTTGAGGAGGATGGGCTACAACAGCAGAAGACCACGTCGAGCACTTTATTAGGACCATAGTGTTCCTAATAAAGTGCTCAGTGAGTGTACATAAAAAATAATAATAATAATAAAAAAAACTGCAAACTAACATTTGGTCACAAACTAGCCCCTATTGAGTGAGCTTCATTTAGGCTAAATTTGCAACCCTGTTACTTATAAGCCCTGTTACTAATTCTGGCATAGTTTTTTATCATTATTATTTTTAATTTGATCAATTTTGTAATTTTATACTGATGCTTATTTAATGTTAATTGCTTGGAAAAATAAAATCACACAAATCTGGGTTTTAACCTACCCTTAAAGGACAGGGAGGGGATTTATTTTCTGAAATATATTTGTTTAAAACACCATGCACATGTACCACAAATTAACCATGGTGTTACTATAGTAAAACTATAACTTGCCAGGATGATTATATTTTTATTTCCATAGATTTGGTTTTCCTGTATTATGGTTTTAACACAAATATCATGGTTAAAATATGGTTACTGTAGTAAAACCATGGTTAATTTTCTTAAGGGATGGATTAAGCTATTGTGAGGGAACCCAAAATAATTGAGAGGGAACACAAACTATTTAAAACTTTTTGTGAGAGAACACAAAACAACTTCAGAAAATAAACTGCCTCCCTGCCCTCTTAGACATGTCCCAAATTCTGATGAAAGTGTTGCAAAAATTACAAGCCTCAATACAATAATAATAAAAGAAATTAGTTTGACATCCTGTGGTCCTTTCAGTGACCATTTATTGCAAAGGAAAAAACACTTAATATTTTTAGAGTATCAGGCTCTATTTTGTAACCTAATTGTGGAAAGTGTCAGTGACATCACATTTGTTTTTAACCTGACATATAAAAGAGAAAAAAATAAAATAGCTTTATTGAAACTCACCAATGATGTCAAACCATAAAGGAGTTTGTGCTTGCCAAACTGAGATCACTCCGATTGCCTCATACACTTTGGTGTTTTCTGCCACTGTGAAGTTGTAAATGGCTGCGGTAAATCGCAAGGCCTTTGGCGAAGGCAATGGCTTCCGAATCCATTCAACATGCAAACGGGCAGTCGACCACTTCAAAGGGGACCCATTATCAACGGCTTTTATCTGAGCAGATCAGGGAAAGTAGAAAGAGCAGAAAAAAAATTATGCTACTATAATTGCACATGAAAATAACTTCTTAAGTGCCTGATTTATACATCTGACAGTCTATCTCTTTACCGTGAGAATATCATAGCCACCAGCAGTGACCATCTTCCTGGATGACACCATGGCTGTTTTAGCATCGATATAGAATTTGCCATCATCATTTCCATCCACAATGCTGTATGTGAGATCTGCATTGGACCCTTCGTCCCGGTCGTAGGCGAATACTCTGTAGATGGGGTCACCGCGTTTGTTACGGTCCCGCTCTGGAAGTCTGATGCGGTATACCAACGATGTGAATTCTGGCTTATTGTCATTCTCATCCAGAACATGCACTATCACCCAGACAGTGGACTGCCTGAAAATACCTCCACCATCCATAACTGTAACCTAGATAAACACACATATAATCACATTAAAAAAGAAAATACACAGTCTTGCAGTGAGTATTGGACTAGAGGTCGACTAATAGTAGATTTTGCCGATACCGATAACTAAGCTGGTGGGAAGGGCCCGATAATCACCCAATAGATTTTAAAATCGATTTATAAAATGTAAAAAAAAAACTAAAAAAAAAACGTATTTTTTATTTACTATGACAGGCAAAGACAAAGAGTACAAAATGAGTAAAATTCCAGATGCAGTTTACTGTTCAACCAAAATGGCAGTAATAACCCTAAAAATTTTGATTTTGTGCATAACATGGGACTTTTAAGTATAAACAAGCCCAAAAACACACCGAGGACTCTTATTTTGAAATGACGAAATTATGAAAAAACGATCTGCAACTATAGGCGTAGATTTTTGCCAATAACCGATAGTTCCAAAAAGCAACTTTCGGCAGTGATTAATCCTAAAGCAGATATATCGGTCTACCTCTATATAGGACTATAGACTAAAATAATTTTAATTAGTGGTTGCTAAAACATGCACCATAATTACTATTGATAATACTTAGGAATTTGATTTTACTAGACCACAAACATAAACAAGGGCACTTAAACTTTTAAAAATGTAAAATATGATTTCAATCCTTATCTTTTCTCTATCTTTCTGCACTCAAAAAAATTACGCATTTCAATTTCATAACAAATTTCCATTAAATTTAATTGAGTAAACAAAATTAAATAAAAATAGCAGCAAGCAGCAATTAACGGGGTTCAAGCTATTAAGGTCCTTTAAGTACATATGCAACCAATATTAAGTATTAATTAGACAGTCCATTAGCACCTAAAACAATGATAAAGTGCCTTAATTTTTCAGAACCATAATGTTAGGCAGCACAGACACATGGCATTTTTACATTCATGACTGTTATAGCGCCACCAAGAGGCAGAGGTGTGCAATGTTTTTCATGTGTCCTCAGATTGACGTCCTACATAAATGTCCAAAATTTGGTGATAATATCTAATTCCGTTCAAGAGTTATAACCATTTAAGTAAATGTGGTCATGGCTACTTTGAACGTTTTGGCGTGCCGTTGCAACAACGTTTTTTTTTTTTAATAATCTTAAATATTTAACGATGTGATTCACACCAATGCTTTGAGGCAAAGTTGTACAGAATGAGGTAATCTATCATATGGTATGAATAACGTGTGTCTGAGTGAAACAGTACATACAACGATTTATACACATGTAAAACATGATAGCGCCAACCAGTGGCCAATTTCTTTCAAATTATGTACAGACCTTTTTAATGGGCCAAGAGACAAATAGGCCTAACACGTTTCATTTCGATCTGCCTTTTCTAACCCTATCTAATAGCTGCTAAGTGTTGATTGGTCGAAGGCAGCCATGTTTTTCAAGCTATGAGACTATCCTCATAGACTTTGATGGCACCTTAGACAAAGACACTGCATGCAAAATTTCAAGTTGATCGGACCAAGGGTTCCATAGTTAGAGCCATTTTTAGATTTGTAATTATTATAGCACCACCAAGAGGCAGAGGTGCGCAATATGATAATATATCATTCCGTTCATGAGCTATAACCATTTTAGTAAAAGTGTACTGTGTATGTTTTGGCTTACCGTTTGACAATGAATCGAAAGTTCAACATTCCTTTGATAACTTTTCATATTGGGACTCTGCTGAATCTTTCTGCACTGGTTTGGTTCCAATGGGGAGAACGACCTAGGACCAGCTTCTTTTCATTTTTTCAAACAATCCAAAATAGCAGGAAAATGAAAGGATGAAGCAAAAATGTGATGGTATTCCAAAAGATTCACCATGACACAAGGGTTCGCAGAAACTTTTTTCATTCTAAAGGATTTTTGTTCCTAGGCCTTACGGTTCAAGAGTTATGGCCCAAAATGTTATTTTTCTTTTTGTTTTGTTCACTGTAGTGCCCCCCTTTTGCAGATCGGGACGAGTCCATATGTATGGCTAGCCAGCCGGAGTACTACCATTCCCCAAAGTTTCAAGTCTCTAGGCCATACATTTTGGTCTGCATGATCAGTTTTAGGGCAGAATAATAATAATAATAATTATCCTTACAAATACAATAGGGTTTCAGCTCTTCAGGCTTGAACCCCTAATAAAAAACTTCGATTTTTGTTTTGGATTTATTAATTTAATTATGTTTAAGATTAGACAATTTAATTTAATGAAAATTTGTTATGAAATTGAAATGCGTAAATCTTCAAAATAGGCTTAAATACATATTTTTATAGGGCATTACTACCTCTGCTATAGCTTCTTTACTACTCTAGCTTCTTTTAAAACTTGGCATTGCCATACAGCAAATATTGCATGCTGTTGTATGATAAATTGCTAGTGATGTTCCTCATTCGTAAGGTGCATTGGAAAAAGCATCTGATAAATTATGTAATCTAAATTTGAACAAACACCGTACCCCAAGTAATAAACTTGGGTGCATAACTCATCTGAAATCGTTTATTCTACGACATGAATGATACTCAAACCGTGCTTGATGAGGAAAGGTTTATTTATTCAGTCCCTAAAAGTCTACTAACTAACATCTTTTTAGTTCCACTGAAAACTAAAGTCATATGGGTTTGGAACAACATAAGGTTGAGTAAATGATGACAGGATTTTGAGTAAACTATCCCTTTAACTTTCCAGTCACTCTCCACTGTGTAATGAAATAAAAAGGCAAAAAAATATTAAAAAAAAATTTAAAAAAAACTATGAAAAACAATGGTTGTCTCCATTCCTTTTTTTTTTTTTTTTAAATAAACAAACAGAAAATAGATTCATTCCTTAGAAAACAACCCAGTGAGCCAACTCATCTGACTCTTCTATAAAGCACATTGATGTCTCCACTGGAGATACTTGATCAGAGAGTGGTCGCAAACAGGGGCCAGGGGCAATTACACCAGAATTGTAACTTTCAACCCAAAGCCCTACTACATCATGAAAGCCTCAATGGAATAAATCTTTAATGGTCTAGTCTACTGTCAGCGGCACAGACTGGAGGACCCTGAGGCTTGGATCACACTCAAAGTAGGCTCCTTGAGGCAGTAGATGTAAGATATGAACTTTGAAACTGGATGCTCGCTGCAGAGTGAATCATCATTTAGTGAACACAAAATCAATGGCCCTCATTCCAATCTGTCCATGTAGGCCAGGGATCACGGGGAGCCACACCCACACTATTGATCAACTCTACTGTACAGCCCTCATTGACTGATCAGTAATTTAAAGGCTGCTCACCAGACTGTATGAAAATTTGCACATCTGCACGTGTTTTGGTGTTAATTAAGAGTCCTCAGCGTAAGCTCTGGTTTCTTCCTTATAGTCAGTCATAATGCGTATGCTGAAACATGATATATATGGAGTCATTTGCAATACACTGTTCCTTTTCAATGCCATATTATAAAAAAAATGAAATAGCACATGGAAATACTGACACATAAGTTGTGCATGCGTAAATCTATTCCTCACTCAATACTATGACTGCAGTCCTTTTTTTTTTCAATACTGGTAGGATCTGTATTTTGTCTGACCGACAAATGTGTTCCTAAAACAGATCAATAAACAAATAAGTCAGAGCTTATCCTATATGATAAAATCAATAAAATACTTGAGGCTGCTGAAGGGTAATCATTTTCACTTGCTTAATAGTATCTTGTTGTATCAGCACTTGTCACTGTAGGTGGAATTACATAATTTCACCGTTATTTGAACTAGTAAGCTTGCCCAAGAAAATCAATGATGAACTGCATATGTTTGCTCTTAAAGGGATAGTTCAACCAAAAAGTAAAATTGTCATTATTTACTCACCCTCATGTTGTTCCAAACTCCTATGCGGTTGTATTCTATGTGGCATAATAACAAAAATGCACATGCTCATCTTTTCCATACAATGACAGTTCATAAAATAATCATAAAACTAGTCCAACAATAGCTTTGCATGAGGAAGAGATCAAAATTTAAGTTGTTATTCCATAAAAATCTTATTGGCTCCCAAGTTTAAATTCAAATATGGTGCCTTTAGACATTTTGCACTAGATTTGACATCACTGATGACAAATGCCATACCATATGGCTTCAAAGACTACATATATATTTGAATATAGCACATGAGTCATATGAACTACTTTTATGATACTTCTATGGTCCTTTTTGGAGCTGCCGAAGCCTGTGGTCAATATGAAATGTTATTGTATGAAAAGAAGAGCATTTAGGCTACATTCTTCAAAACTTTCTCTTTTTGTATTTCAAGGGTTTGGAACAACATGACTGTCGGTAAACAATGATAGAGTTTTTAAGTATTTTGACAACAATGACATTTTTAGGTGTAGCCAGATCTGTAAAGTATACGGTACCTCCAGGAAGTGCTCTGCTTGTTGCTCTCTGTCCAGTTTCCTTGATGTGGTGGTGATGAGTCCTGAAAAACATTCAATTCCAAAATGGAATAACATGCAAACTTTCATGAAAATTGTGCTAAGTAATCAAACTCTTTGAAATACATGAATCAAAGCAGATAAGCTGCAACTATCAGTATGGAGAACAACTCTATTTTTGACAATGATTAATAACATGTCAGCAAGGGTGCATAAATTTACACAACATTATTTGTTTATTGTGGAAGGAAGAGCATCTCATGACACAAAGGGCCTTTGGTGTAAACCCTGCTAACAGATGGCATGTACTGAATGCGCATTATTTTTCAAGCCCCTGATGGTTGTAAATAAGCGTTAAATACCACTGCAGAGTGCGCAGCGGAGATTGTGAACAGGAAGACATTCTGGAATATAAATGCTTCCTTAAAGGGATAGTTCACCCAAAAACAAAAAGATTCTCTCATCATTTATTAAACCTCATGCCATCCCAGATGTGTATGACTTTCTTACTTCAGCAGAATACAAACAAAGATTTTTAGAAGAATATCTCAGCTCTGTGGGTTCATACAATGCAAGTGAACTCTGGCAGCATAAAAGTAATCCATAAGAGTACAGTGGCTTAATCTATGTCTTCTGAAGTGATCCAATTTGTTTTGAGTGAGGACAGACCAAAATAGAACTCCCTTTTAACAAAAAATCCACAATAAAACCACTGGAGTCATATGGATCACTTTTATGATGCCTTTATGTGCTTTTTGGAGCTTCAAAGTTTGGTCACCATTCACTTGCATGGTGTGGACATACAGTGCTGAGATATTCTACTAAAAAGCTTAATTTGCTTTCTTCAGAAGAAAGAAAGTCATACACATCTGGGATGGAATGAGGGTGAGTAAATGAGAGAATTTTAGCTTTGGGTGAACTATTACTTTAAGGCAGAAAACATCAGGATACTGGAGACTGGGGCTGAAGAACTTTAAACAATTCCAGGTTGCTTCAAGAAAGAGGGTTTGAAAACCTCTTTCTGTCATCATTTATTCACCCTCATGCAGTTCCAAACTTTTGCAGCTTTCTTTCCTTTGTTGAACAAAAAAAGAGAAATTAAGAATGTATTGGTCACTCTTTTCTATGCCATTACAATGAATGTGGACTGGAGCATTCAAGTGTCAAAAAGAATGCAAATGCACCATCAAATTATTATAAAACTAGTCCATATGACTTGTGTGCCAAGTCTTCTTAAGTTATACGATAGCTTTGGGCAAGAAACAGACAAAAATTTAAAGGAATAGTTCACCCAAAAATTAAAATCCTCTCATGATTTACTTACCTTTAAGCCATCCCAAATGTGTATGACTTTGCTGAAGATTTTTATAAGCACATTTCAGCTCTGTTTGTCCATACAATGCAAATGAATGGGTG
The DNA here is from genome assembly GCF_019703515.2 of Myxocyprinus asiaticus. Classification (NCBI taxonomy): domain Eukaryota; kingdom Metazoa; phylum Chordata; class Actinopteri; order Cypriniformes; family Catostomidae; genus Myxocyprinus; species Myxocyprinus asiaticus. Next base: position 19,292,800 of record NC_059386.1, read on the forward strand.
CCATCAGTCTGCTGGCTATTTGATGGTCCAAAAAGCATATTTAGGCAGCATAAAAGTAATCCACATGACTCCAGTTGATCAGTTATTGTCTTCTGAAGCAAATCAATAGGTTTGTTTAAAAAATAGATAATTAAAACGTTTAAAAAAAAATAGCTTCCTGCCAGCAGTCGACGCAGCAGTGACGTACGCGCATCGGCGCGTTTACGCGAGAAGTCGGAAGCGTGCACTTTGTATACAACAGAGGAACAAACGTCACGCGAGAGTTAGATTATTTCAAACAGCAACCCTGCACTGGCCAGAAGCAATTAATTAAAGTTAAAAACATTTTAATTATCGATTTGTTTTTTACACCAACCTATCAGTTTGCTTCAGAGACATTAATTGATCAACTGGTGTAGTGTGGAGTACTTTTATGCTGCTTAATATGCCTTTTGGACCATCAAATCGCCAGCAGTCTAATGTCACCTGTTTACTTGCATTGTATGGACAAAAAGAGCTGAAATGTGCTTATAAAAATCTACACTTCAATTCTGCTGAAGAAGGAAAGTCATACACATCTGAGATGGCTTAAAAGTAAATCATGAGAGAATTTTCATTTTTTGGGTGAACTAATCCTTTAAGTCTTTATTCACTGCAAATCTTGATGTCCACCCTAGCTCTGGTGTATTAATGGAAGTTCATGAGATGAGAAATGATGTACTATTTGAGAACTGGTTTTGTGAACCTGCTCAACTCAATCATTGAAAAGATCTGACTCAAAAGAATGATTTGTTCAAAAATGTATTGTATGGCTTCAGAAGACATGAGTGCATGAGTCATATGGACAACTTTAACTTTTTTTCTATTGAGCTTCATAAAAGCTCCCGTCATTATTTTTTATAATGGCATTACAGATTTCTCCTTTTGTTTTCCACAGTAAAGAGAAAGTCATACAGGTTTGGAACGACGTGAGGGTGAGTAAAAGATAACATAATTTTCATTTTTGGGTTAATTATCCCTTTAAAAACTGCTGCTTCAGATGGGGTAAATAAAATATTTTGAAAATCCTGTGTTACACTGATGATAAATGACAATTTTTAAACAAGTGTTTTGTAAATTGCAGCATTGTGAAGAATATAGTGACCATTTTTACCGCAAGCTATTATGAGTTACTCTATTTACCTAACAGAAGCTTATTCTATTCATGCTTTCAAGTCAATGATTTTTTTTTGTGAACTATAACCATGGCAACAAAGAACTCCTGATGGCACAGGTTGAACAGCACTGCTGGAATCCACAGTATTCCCTAATGTGTGTCAAAGTGATCCAGAGAGACTCAATTAGAGAAATTAGAGGAGCTATGAACTCACAGAGCTGATGGGAGAATGAAACAGAATGGTTGTGAGAAAAAAAAAGTGTGAGGAATAGTTTATCACTGAACAAGCAATGTAGAAGCCAACTGAAAGATACAAAGTATGAATAATACTGTTGAGAGGGCATATACAGAAATAAATGTTAAAAGAAATTACTTGGTAAACTAGTGAAGAATAATCACAATTGACGATAGCTTATTCCCAGCAGTGTCTTAAGTAAAAAACAGAATCTGTAACTGCAGTGCAGTCTCAGTCTAAAACGATATATATTGATATATGAACTCTCAACCTTCTACATTGTTTTAAGTTTTAATTACTTAATTTCATTTATGCATTTGGCAGATACTTTTATTCAAAGTGCATTCACTTTATCAGTACATGCTTTCCATAGATATCGAACCCATGACCTTCACTGCTAGCGCCATGTTGAGCTACCCTCACAACGATACTTTAACTCCCTTCTATTTCTTCGTATTCTTTTTGAGGAATTTAATGGCTTTGTTTATTCCTTGAACACTCATATTGGTTCTCAAGATTTGGACTGTTATAGGGTTTATGTTATGGTGATAAGCTTGCCTCTCACTTAGTTCTCTCTTTCTTTGCAGACTTAAACATCTGTGCATACATGCACACTCGCTCACATCTCATTATACTGTTGTGCTCAAAAGTTTGCATACCCTGGCAGAAATTGTGAAATTTTGGCATTGATTTTGAAAATATGACTGATCATGCAAAAAAACTTTTATTTAAGGATAGTGATCATATCAAGCCATTTATTATCACATAGTTGTTTGGCTCCTTTTTAAATCATAATGAAACAGAAATCACCCAAATGGCCCTGATCAAAAGTTTACATACCCTTGAAAGTTTGGCCTTGTTACAGACACACAAGGTAACACACACACAGGTTTAAATGGCAATTAAAGGTTAATTTCCCACACCTGTGGCTTTTTAAATTGCGATTAGTGTCTGTGTATAAATAGTCAATGAGTTTGTTAGCTCTCACGTGGATGCACTGAGTAGGCTAGATACTGAGCCATGAGGAGCAGAAAAGAACTGACAAAAGACCTGCATAACAAGGTAATGGAACTTTATAAAGATGTAAAAGGATATAAAAAGATATCCAAAGCCTTGAAAATGCCAGTCAGTACTGTTCAATCACTTATAAAGAAGTGGAAAATTCAGGGATCTTTTGATACCAAGCCAAGGTCAGGTAGACCAAGAAAGATTTCAGCCACAACTGCCAGAAGAATTGTTCGGGATACAAAGAAAAACCCACAGGTAACCTCAGGAGAAATGCAGGCTGTTCTGGAAAAAGACGGTGTGGTTGTTTCAAGATGATCACTATCCTTAAATAAAAGACAGTTTTTTTGCATGATCAGTCATATTTTCAAAAGCAATGCCAAAATTTCACAATTTCTGCCAGGGTATGCAAACTTTTGAGCACAACTGTATATATTGAGTTTGATTTATCGAGTTTAAACCTGTAACTCAGTGTAAATATGTGGTGCCACATGCTGCCCTGGAAGGGGATTTGCTGACAGTAGAATGAAAAGCTTTCCTGCTGGCACCAAACCCTGTTTAATTAATTCACTGAATATAGCTGCATACATAAGCCCATGACTCACCTCTTAAATGACAAGCAGCACCCTGGTGTAATCAGCAGTACAGCATGCACGCAGAACTCTACATGTGTTAACTCTTCACACAAGAATGTTCCGACACCCAGGGAGATTGTTCAGCCTATGCTGCTAAATTCATTTAGTAGTGCTTGTTAACTCCTTTTAGTATTCGTAAAAGCAATGGGAGGTTGGACAGTGGGACACTGAACTTAAAATGGAAAAAACTATCAAAGTAAAAGATAAAATGCCTTTTATCTGCAAATCCAGTGGAAAATAAATATATTGTTTCTAATGTACTTTCCTGTTGATTTGCTTGTGACTTTTCTTAAAGGGATAGTTCATCCAATGTCATCATTTACTCATCATTTACCCTCTTGTCATTCCAAACCTGTAAGATTTTCTTCATTCCATGGAACACCAAAGGAGAAGTTAGGCACAATGTTCAATCATAAAAGTCGTGAAAAAGCATACAATTGCTTTGGTGAGGTAAAGACCAAAATTGAAGTTGTTATTCACTGATAATTTTAAATCTCAAATCTCATTACCATTCCGTTTATTCAAATATTATGTGTCAAGTAGTCTCATGCTAGGTTTGATGTCACTGATGCCACATATAACCGGTTCTTTTGTTCCTTGTTATGCAAAATCTGAATATGTGCATATTCAAACCGCACAACTGAGATTTAAGAGCTATGGCGGAAAGGAAGATTTTCAGTGAATAACGACTTCAATTTCAGTTTGTTTTTCACACAAAATTATTGTAAGGCATCAGATGACTTAGAATTTAGTAAATTATTCATATAGGTTTAGGGTTGTTTTATGGTACTTCTGGTCACCATTCACTTAGTATTGTATGGAAAGGAGCTGCATGAACATCTTGCCAACTCCTTTTGAGGTGTTCGGGGAAAAAAATCATATTGGTTCGGGACTACTAAGGTGAGTAAATTATGACAATTTTATTTTTTGGGTGAACTATCCCTTTCATTTATTTAAGTGACCAATTAATTTGTGCAATACAATATTATATAAATATACACCAATGAGCCAAAACATTATAACCACCTGCTGAATATGCTGTTGATCCTCCGTATGCCACCAAAACAGAGCTGACCCGTGGACTCTACAAGACCCCTGAAGTTGTCCTATTGTATCTGGCACCAAGACATTAGCAGCAGATCCTTCAATTCCTGTAAGTTGTGAGGTGGATCAACAGTGGATTGGACTGGTTGGTCCAGCACATCCCAGAGATGCTAAATCGGTATGAGTTCTGGGGAACTTGGAGGTAAGGGCAACATCTTGAACTCTTCATCATGTTTCTCAAACCATTCCCGAACAATGTGTGCAGTGTGGCAGGGCGCATTATCCTGCTGAAAGAGGCCACTGCCATCAGGGAATACCATGAAGGGGTGTACCTGGACTGCAATGATGTTTAGGTAGGTGGCACATGTCAAATTGATGTCCACATGAATGGCCAACCCATGGTTTCCCAGCAGAACATTGCCTAGAGCATCACACTCCCTCCACCGGCTTGTCGTCTTCCCACAGTGCATCCTGGTGCCATCACTTCCCCAGGTAAACGGCGCACATGTACACGTCTGTCCGCCCACGTGATGTAAAAGAAAATGGGATTCATCGGACCAGGCAACCATCTTCCACTTCTCCAAAGTACAGTTCTGACGCTCACTTAATCATTGTAGGTGCTTTCAATGGTGGACAGGGGTCATCATGGGCACTCTGACAGGTCTGCGGCTACTCAGCCCCATATGCAGCAGGGTGCGATGCACTGTGTGTTGTGACACATTCCTCCCATAACCATCATTAAAATATTCTGTGACTTGTGGCACAGTAGACCTTCTGTCGGTTTGGACCAGACGGGATAGCCTTTGTTGCCCTCGTGCATCAATGAGCCTTGGGTGCCCAACACCCTGCCGCCAGTTTGTGGTTTGTCCCTCCTTGGACCACTGATGGTAGGTACTCACCACTGCTGACCGGGAGCACCCCACAAGCCTTGCCGTTTCAGAGAGGCTCTGACCCAGTCGTCTGGCCATAAAAATTTGGCCCTTGTCAAAGTCGCTCAGGTCATTACTCTTGTCCATTTATCCTGCATTCAGCACGTTGACTACGAGAACTGATTGTTTGCGTACCATCTAATCTACCCAGACCTTGACATGTGGCCTTGTAAGGAGATGATCAACATTATTTGCTTCACCTAAGAGTGGTCATAATGTTTTGGCTCATCAGTGTATGATGTCAAATGTACAGCACATTTTAAGATTTTGTGTGGTTCTTTTTAAATACTCACATGGACAACAAACACATGGCAAAACAATCCATCTGGTCATTTACCTGTGTTGGAATCAATGGCAAAGAAGTTCTGAGGATTTCCTGCAGTGATGCGATACGTGAGGCGGCTATCCGAGGCAGTAACATCAAGGTCCTGGGCTTGAATGCAGACCACAGACACATCTTTGGGTGAATTCTCCATGATGTACGGGTGGTAGACAGGTTCAGAGATCAATGGTGCATTATCATTCACATCTTCCACCTGAATAAACACCTCAATAGAGGCAGAGAGTGGCACCATGCCTCGGTCTGTCGCATACACCGTAAGCCAAAAGGAATCCTGAGTCTCACAGTCAAGGGTGCCAGTGGTGTAAATAGTTCCTGTGAGAACAGAGAGAAAAACAGCATATCTAAATTCAGTATTGATGGCCTATCTGATAAATGTAATAACTACTACTTCACACAGTTTGTGAGCTATGATGACAAATGTATCTGAGTTATCAAGCCCTATCAGTTTGGATTGATTGAGCTGAGAACATCTATATACAAATTTTTCAAGCTAATCATAACTTGGTTTGTGATCCAACTACATGTCAAATGTGTCCAGCACTACCATGAGTCAAACTTTATTAAACTGTAATGTGCCTAACATTTTGAAGAGATTAGAGTCAGGTTGAAAGATGAATGTTTTTTTTAGACACACACTTTCAAACCAAAGTCGGTTCAGCCGAGTGTTTCGATAACAGGGGTAGTCTAGATTGCCTAAAAGTGTAATTTCTCTTCTGATGTTCTCTGGGGAAATTTACTCAACTTTCAACTATACCGGCCAGAGTACAACCTAAAGCAATTTAGAGAACATGCTCTTTTGGTGAGCTTTGTTCTCACATAGTCTATTGTCTACAAATCAGTCTATTGTGAAAGATATTAGGAGTATCTAAATGTATCTGCAATACATTATTCAGTTAGAAACAATGTCCCACTTACAAATTATTAGGGAAGGCCAGGGCTAGTTTCCACATGGTGAATTTTTCATACGAGGGCAATATCTCAGTGACTATTAGGCTTTGTGTTAGAACTCCAATTACACAAATGTGTGATTTCTCTAGCAGAGGTTTTGTATGTTAGTTTCAAATTCTTAACTGAAAAAGTCTTAAATAAAAGTAATGTTTGTGAATTCTGTCCTCTAAAATAAAATTCCAATATCATATTAGATTTTAACTGAAAGGTTGAACTTCATTCTCAGAACAAGGGTGCGTTTCATAAATGTCAGGCCATGGCAGGATGTGTTTTAAATGTTAAAAATTGATATAACTTATTAATTACAATATTTGTTGGCCAAAACAATGGTTTGGTATTTCTCTGTAACCTTTTACAAATTTCCTGTTTAATGAATTGTTTTACTGTTCATACAGTATTTTGCTGAAAAGCTCATAATGGGATGTTTAAAGGAATTTTCCGGGTTCAAAAGTTAAAGTGATAGTTCACCCAAAAATGAAAAAGCAGTCATTGTTTACTCACCCCTGTGTTGTTATAACCCTATATGACTTTCTGTTTCTTTCTTAACACAAAGGGAGAAATTGTGAAAAATAATTGTGCTCAGTGATGTCATACAATGGCAGTTTATAGTGACCACCTCTTCAAGCTTCAAAAGAATGCAAAAGTATAATTCAGAAGTCTAATAAATGATTCCATGAGACTCATGATTGTTATGAAAGCATTCAATAAGGTTTGGTGAGAAACAAACTGAAATCTAATATGTTATTTAGTGAAAATGTTCACTGGCCATTGATCTCCTATGCGCGTTCAAGATAGGGCACGAGAGCTCAGAACAGTTCACACAATCCCCTCACGACATTGGGGTATTCAAGCAAAAGCTAGTTTATCTAAAAACAGGTCCTCTACAGCGATAGTGACAAAAGAACACAATACAGCTGCACAAAAAACAGAGAACAGAACTTACTAAACATATCTGTAGAGTTTATAGATGAAGAATTGATGCATTTCTATGCCCAGTCTTATTTTTTTGAAAGTTTTTGGACCAGTTCACAGTGGATGGAGTTACCCATGAGATGCCAGAAATAGAAAACAAGCGATCGACAGAATATACAGTCACTCGTCACTGCTGGTTAGGACAAAAACTCTGATTAACATATAAAATATACCTTTTATCGCATGTCATTTGCCGTCAGGTTTGGACATGGTGAGACTGTGGTTCACTGTAGCTTCCTCTATGTTTCTGTTTGATTTCCGAGTACTCCGTTCAAAAAAATATGGCTGGGCTTAGAAATGCATCAATTCTTCGACTGCAAACTCTTCAGACACGTTTAGTAAGTTCTGTTCTCTGTTTTGAGGACTTATTTTTAGATGAACAAACTAATTTTCACTTAAATGCCCCAATATCGTGAGGGGGCTGTGTGAACTATTGCTCTCGTGCCCAATCATGAATGCACACAGGAGATCAACAGTCAATTAAAATTTTGACTAAATAATACATTAGATTTCGGTTTGTTTCTCACAAAACCTTATCCTATGCTTTCATAACAATCATGAGAATCATGGAATAATTTATTAAACTTCTGAATTATACTTTTGTGTCCTTTTGAAGCTTGAAGAGATGGTCACCATAAACTGCCACTGTATGACATCACTGAGCACAACATTTTCACAGTTTCTCCCTTTGTGTTAAGAAAAAGAAAGAAAAAGTAATATATGGTTATATAAACACAGGGGTGAGTAAACAATGAATGAATTTTCATTTTTGGGTGAACTAATCCTTTAAACTCAATCGACAGCATTTGTGGCATAATGTTGGAAACCACAAAAAATAATTTAGACTCGTCCATCCTTTTCTTAAAAAACAAAAAAAAAACAAAACAAAAAAGCAAAAATCAAGGTTACAGTTAGGCACTTACAATGGAAGTGAATGGGGCAAATTTTTTGGAGAGTTTAAAGGCAGAAATGTGAAGCTTATAATTTTATAAAAGCACTAAATTTAACATTTCAGTTAAAACTTTTTAATTATACGTTTTATGGTCGTTTTAGCGTATGGTGTTACATCGTTATGGCAATGAAGTTGTAAAATTGGCTTTAACTTTACGCAGAAAAGGTTAGTAAGCGATTTTATCAAAATAAAATCATGTTAACACGCATACTGTTTACATTTTGTGTCTATAATTTTGAAAACAACAAACCTACCCTGAGAAATATTCACTGGAGTAAGAAGGGTGACAACTAGCTCTGGTCTCCCCTACATTATACACACAGTAATGTTTTGTTCAATAGCTTGTTAACACTTTGGGTGTAATGCAGTTACACTTTGCAGGGGACATGTTTGCTGAGCAGACAGATTTTAAGCTGTAGTGCCCACTCCAAACTGACATCTTGGACATACCACTAACTTTAGACAGGCTGGGCATCCCACCGGAGGGTACGAAAGCAACTGCTCCTCACAGAAACTGTATGACCTTCAGGTCTTCAGCAAAGCACATCTAATCGTTCCTGACAAAAGTGCTGCCTCTGCCATTCTGTGATTAGGAACACTTCGACACTGCATCCCAGCCACATGTAAATACGATCACGGATGGGAATGATGACAGAATGACCCATTTCCTGGCAGTGCTATGCAACCCGGTGAGTCGATCGGCCTACCGTGGCACAGAGCTAAAGCACTCAGCTGTGAAAAACTTTAGCCAAGGGCACTATGACCCACACAACCACTAGAAGCAAAGAGTACTCACAGAGCATACAGGTCTCTGACAGTTCCTAAAACCTTGATACAATGAGAAGAGGGATTGAGACACCCAAAGGGACAAAGACACAAAGGATATGGGCGAAGAAGAAAAAACAGGGACATCAGAAGCTGACCGAAGGGGTGCTCAGTGATGTAATGCAGAATGACATGTCAACTTGCAACAGAAAAATTCTTTCAATACTTTCAAAGAGTGTCCAAAATTTACTTTTTGCTAGTTGTGCCAATGGCAGATGAATTGAAAAACTGTACTGGCCATTCATAATTCTTATTGGCCTTGAAACTGTATTTTTTGCATTGTTTTGTATTCAAAAACAAATAAATACATTTTCTCAGTAAAACTGCACCTGTCATAAAAAATGAAGATGACACATTGTGGTTTTGTTTTGTGACTTAATGTAAGAAATATTCCACAAATTTGCCACCACATGGAGTACTAGAGAAAAAAAGAAAAACTTTAAGCATCAAAGATAAACTTCTGATGGTACATTTTTGTTTTCAGTTGAAAACGCATTTGATTTTGCAGTTTACACTTCTCACCTCTAACACTGGAACAACATTTTCTGCCACCTTTCAGAAACGCACTCTTGTACCACATATTTCAGAAAACAACAGCATTAGGCAACTGAAAATACAATTTTCATTATAAAACGTATTAGTGTGGACGTGATGTTATGGGCCGTTCAAACAAAATGCACTCATGTTAAAGCGATAGTTCACCCAAAAATGAAAATTCTCTCATCATTTACTCACCCTCATGCCACCCCAGATGTGTATGACTTTCTTTCTTCAGCAGAACACAAATGAAGATTTTTAGAAGAATTTCTCAGCTCTTTTGGTCCATACAATGCAAGTGAATGGGTACCAACATTTTGAAGCTCAAAAAAGCATATAAAGGCAGCATAAAAGTAATCCATATGACTCCAGTATTTTAATCCATGTCTTTAGAAGCAATATGCTAGGTGTGGGTGAGAAACAGATCAATATTTAAGTCCTTTTTTAAGAACAATCCCCACTTTCACTTTCACATTCTTCTTCTTTAGTTTTTGCTGATTCGTAGTGATGGGGAAACTCAAAATCGACTCCAAAAGTCGATTCCACAACTCATCCTAGACTCAAATACAGAAATTGGATCTTTTGTTTGACTCTGTAACTTTACAAACATTGTTGTGATTGGATCAAATCAATGAATTAGCTTTCTTAAAAGCAATTACAACCGCTACAAATACCTGTTGGTTGGTGCAACACTCATGTGCGTTTGATTGACAGATAATGTGCGTGCGTGCAAAAGAGAGAGAGGATGTGTGACAGATTTTAATACATTCGGTACTTTGTTTAGTAATACACCAATGCATGGGGCAGTGGCTGGAGTAGATTCTTCTAATTTGTCTAGTTTCTATTTGACAATGAAATAAATTATTTCCGACCCAGCCTGTTGCTATTTATTTTCCCTCTTAAAATTGGATATGATCAGCAACTAGGGAATTACATTGTTACCGGTCATTTTGAGGTAGCCTAAAGTTACGCAGTGTCATAAGACTAATTTGAACAGTACTAAAAGTGCGCTGTTGTAATAGCAGGAGTTTATATCTTCATGTCACACATTTTAAAAACTCTTAAGAGAAAATAAAAACTAGCCTATATTTAGTGTGCGATAAAGACTACAATCTTGACAGGGCCATCGCCAGAACATATGGCGCCAGAAACACTATTATCTAGAACATACGGGTAAGCTAGTGATATTTTTCAAAGCAATAACCACACCAAAATATCTTAATTAAACCAACTGCTATTTAATCCGTTGAGGTCGAGACTCCAGTGTTTAAAAACTGCCGTTTTAAAATTTCACCAATTCCATAAAAAAGCGATTTCTCGTACCATACTGTACGTGCCATTAAAAACAACGGTCCAAATTAATTATTTTCTTATTTGATTACATCTCCATACCATGTTTATTGATAATTATTGAAGTAAATCTAGATTGGTAGATTCAGCTTCTCCCGTCCCCACTAAAAGTTAGGGTTACAATTTGGGTAGGAGAAATTGACCAGGAGTTACAAAAAAACATCAACTTTATCACAGAGCAGCAATTGGACACAGTAAGCAATGGATTGTGTGAGCTATTTACAAGTGAAAATTAATGATGATTTTTATAATTCATTTGATTTTCTGCTCATGCCTGGCAAGCAATTTTGGTGTGTGAAAATATGTCACTTGGGAAGGCACTGCCCACTAACGGCCACCCCTGGTGATGGCCCTGAATTTTGACACAATCCTGATTAAAAATAAATGTAGACGAGGAACAGCTGGAGTCAGGAATCGGAGTTGCCTTCAAAAACCTTTAAATCGAACACCCCAACCGATTCACATTCTTCATACATATCGCCACCTACTGGGCAGGGAGGAGAATTTATAGTAAAAAAGGACTTAAATATTTATCTGTTTCTCACCCACACCCATCATATCACTTGTAAAGATTTTGATTTAACCACTGGTGTCTTATGGTTTACTTTTGTGATGTCTTTATGTGCTTTTTGGAGCTTCAAAATTTTGTTACCCATTCACTTGCATTGTGAGGATCTGAGATATTCTTCTAAAAATCTTTGTTTGTGTTCAGCAGAAGAAAGACATATACATCTGGGGTGGCATGAGGGTGAGTAAATCATGAGAGAATTTTCATTTTTGGGTGAACAATTTCTGTAAAAAATCTAGACGCATGCAACAAAAGGAACAGAGTGTCTTCCGATGTATTTTTAAAAGTTTAAGTCCTTTTAACTTGACACAGCATCTTAAAAAATGTGGTACATCTGCACGATGTGAAAAATGTGAAACATGCCGCAAATACCAGTTCACTTGAATCGTGCACATTATTTACATCAGCGTGGGTCATTCTATCAAGTCCATGCTAATCCATTTAAGTTTGAAACCTCTGTGTTCGGTTTCTCAACATCATCATTTTCAAAAGTGGTTATGGAGTGCATTTTCAAAAATCTAGCCATTCTAGTGTGAATGAGAAGCATACATTAATGCGTATTCAAATTAAAACATAATAGTGTGGACGGGGCCTTCAGTTCAACTTAAGTTCAATTTAAACCACATATTATGTTGTAGTTCCATATAAAGTTATCAGACACTATTTTATTTCCTCTCCAAATCCAAATTTTCCTCATATTTGGTGCATTAGGAGTGTTCATTATTAATTATATTATCAATTATATCTCTGCCTTCAAAAAAACAAAAAAACAAAATACTTTCCTTTATTTAACTTCTATAATCAGAACCTGTTAAACAGAATAGTTGGGAAGAACAGGAAAAACACACACACAAAGTAGATGGAGCAGAGAATCATTCTCTTAATAAGTAATATGGTTCAAGTTCTTAAATCAGTGTGAGTGTACCACTTTGCAGGATTTCATGTAGATAACTTCAGCTTGTTTGATGGATGGAAAGGTTCCATAATGAGCCGTTTCCCCTGCTTTTAAGCATGCTAGATTTTTTTATACAGCAATAAGAGAAAATTGGGGTGCAATTCAGACTGAAATCCATCCAAATGTACTCATATTACATGCAGATCTTGCAACTATGGGAATACAGGAAACTTGGCTTGTCTGCTGAGTTGTCTAGGAGTAAACAACCTTTGAAATTTGCCAAGACTTTTAAAATAGTCTCCTCGAAACACTTGACACAAGAGAACTATTTAACCTGGGTGCAGGAACAAAACGTTAATTGTCATCATATCACACTACACGCCCCCATCATGTTCAAAACTCTTTTATCCAAAGTGTTGTAATTTTGTAGGTCACCTAATCAGTTAAGGCTTACACTAAGGAGTGCTCTGCTTCTATACATCCATACACTGATAAGTTAGATCAGTCAAGTCTCACATGCATCATAAATACGGAATATTGCATAAACAAATGATGCGAGGTTTCAATGCTGTCTAGGACTCTACAGACTAGATATGTTTTCAGCAAAGTTTTGATTCTAAGATTCAAGCTTTGATGCTGAAGTTGTTTTGAAAAAGAGATAAGCCCGGAATCCCACAGGTTCTAATGCCGAGTATCAGAACTTCCAACAAAACACTAGGCCTGTCCCTGCTTTAATTAACAAGACACAGAATTCTACTAAGTGTATGATTTTGCAAAGCATTTAAACATGAAAAACTAAATTCCTGGTGCAAAAAATGATAAGAGCAATCCAAATGATTAAGGCTTTTGGCATGCTGCAATTCAGTTGAGTTCAGTTGTTCAATTTGGCTTCAGTTGATTGTGAATCTCAAGCCACTGATTGAATACAGAGCGCCAAATGCATCTACCACTTTTGCTTTACAAGCCATTGCTTTTATCATTTATCCTTATTCATGAATGTCAACCAACAGGTGCGTATCTTAAACATCAAGGACTGATTACGGTGCTAGGAAGCACAAAATTGCAGTGCAGTGTCCTTTACCTGTGAAAAACTTAAAAGGATGATTATGTGTTTTGGGGTTGGCAATATCACAAAGAGGCCTCAATTATCCTCTTAGAGCTTACAAAATACAGAAAATATCAGTTTCCAAAAGTCATACTATTTAGTTTATCGACTGATGTTCAAACATGTAACGGGGTGTTTTATTGTTCCAATAAAATGGTATCTATAATGTAATTTCCTAATATTGGTGCTACCTTTTTATTGTAATATTTAGCAAAAAATGTATACAGTATATACAGTTTACATCATAAGATGTAACAAAATCTAATAGTCATAGTTTGTCTACATTCAGCATGTAAGCAAGCGCATCTAACAAAAAAATCCAACTCATCTGTCATGCCAGCTAGCAAGATCAAGGGCAGTTCTTTTCATGCCAAGCATCTTGAATGATCAGGATGAGTTTACAAGCATCAGGCCTTTCTACATGCTGATAAAAGCATTTTACTCTCAGCATAAATCTTTTCCTTGTCCTTTTCATTCAGCTTCAAATCTACATCTTTGTTCTGGAGAGAGAGAGAGAGAGAGAGAGAGAGAGAGAGAGAGAGAGAGAGAGAGAGAGAGAGAGAGAGAGATTCCTTTCAATTCCATGCAGGCATTAAAAGGGAAAAACACTTGAATCTTCCCTGAATTACAATCAAAGTTCAAGACGTCTATAAGTGGAAGTGGGCTTGTGGTAAAGATCCTCTACTCCCATATTCTCCAAAAAACATGTTATATATCAAAAAGCTAAAAGGAATACATCTCTCTTGTTTGGTGAGTGGGGATGTGCAACACAAGAGGTGTTTTGCGCAGGTGTCTGAGAGATTTTGACATAAAGAACTTAACGTGACTCTGGAGAAAAAGAGGCCAAATCTCAGAGGCAAATTAGAGCTGAACTTGTTTCTCGACAGGCACCTGAGCGAGAGTGCACTCTGATTTATTTCCCAAAGTGTGGGCAGGAATATCAATGCCTGCTCAAAGCAGCGCTCTGCTGATAAGGCCTACATAAATCCCACCAGCCTTTTTAGTTCACTCTTGCATTTGAGCAGAGAGATTTCCTATATCAAAATCACTCAACATATACAGAACTTCAACTAAATCTCCACTGGGGCCCAGGATCAAGGGGCTTTGCTTTCGGCTCGAATCCAAGAATAATGCATGAACTGCCCACTTTCAATCATCTGAAAAGTCCAGTGACAATGACAAGGACTCATATCACACCACTCAACATGGCAGCTAAATAGATGTTGGTAGGCGGATGCGTTGTGGGCGTGCAGAGCCAATGCCACTGTCCTTAGTTGTCCCAGAGGTTTTACTTTGAAGATGAAAGACTACTCTCGTACTCATGTCTCTGTCCCTGTACAACTTGTCTATTGCCCCTGGTAGGGTTTTCAATTCTCTGTGGAAAATTCATGCTCATTTGAGGCTCTGGCACAACCAAGCACAACTCGCTTAGTTTAAACATGGCGCTGATTAACAGGCTCAGCCTAATTAGCTGACATGTAAATGGAGGAACACAGTTACATTAACCACTGCCCCATTGTAGTTCTATAATCAATAGTCTTTAGCTGAAATTCATAGTGAAGCTGGAACCCTAAAAGAAGTCAACGAAGTAACTGAGCATTTTTAGCTGTTTTATGTTGGCTGAGCCAGAACACCTGGCCTCACACAAAGATTTTGAAAGATGTGAAAATCACAGAATGACTTCAAAGAACACTGCTTCAAACTACACAGAGGTTAAGTCTCGCCTTTCTAGGTCAGTGGTATGCTCTGGCAGTGGCAATTTCAGAGGCAATTGTGAACCCAAAGCACAAATACATTGCCAAGACAAATAACGTTGCAGTGACCTTTTAATATCATTCAGTCAGCACACTGCAGTAAAAGTGTCGGGACATAACTTCACAGTTTTTTTGTATGATTGCTTGAGCATCGACTCATGTATGGTTAGTCTTCAAAACAACTGTAGACAGCACAAGGGCCATTAAAATAATAATGTTGTCTTAGGTGATAAAAATGAAAACTCTTTTAAAAATCTAGTTTAAAACACGTCAAGTTCATAGAAATGTACTCCTTGAGTCCGTGTTGGTTTCACACTTATTTGAAAAACAATTATAGCATTTTGTACAAAAATATATATATATATTTAATGATTTTTAAAAATGTCATATGGTGTAACCCTCAAGTAAAAGTATTACAATATTTTCCTTGAACCTTGAATAGATGAGAGTGTATCAAGTAATCAAGGTGAAAAAATATTTTTTAAAAATATCATGAATTTCTGAGTCAAAAATATCAAGAAGTGTTCTCAGGGTTATTTTAAAATTAGCATCTAATCATTAACCCACAAACAAAAGGTTCAAAGACACTTTGATATTACCTGTTTCTTCATCAATAGAGAAACTTCCGAGACCACTTTTAGCTTTAATGGAGTATCTGATGACTCCATCTCGGCCCTTGTCATCATCCATAGCCGTCACTTGGAGAACACTTGTTCCATGATGAGAGTTTTCCTTCACTGTGCCCCTCACTGCGAATTCAGTGAAGTAGGGCTCGTTGAGGTTTTCATTAACATCGATGACTTCCACTTCTAGATAAGACTCGGAGCGAAGCTTGACTGGAAAACCCAAATCCTCTGCTACCACCGAAAGATTATAGAATTGTTGCTTCTCATAGTCCAGGTCCTTGGCCACCTTAATGGCTCCACTTTCAGCTTGGATCTTGAATGTTCCATTGAAGTTATTAGGGAGCGAGTATCTCACCCATCCACTAGATCCAATATCAGGGTCTTGTGCTTGCACCCAAGCTATAATGGTCCCTACAGGAAGGTCTTCCAACAAACGGCTACTGTAGCTCCTTGGAATAAACACAGGGGCACAATCATTTACATCCTCTAGGTAGACTCTTAGTGTGGTCTCTGAAAACATCATATTCCCTTGTTCTGCCTTATCTCTAGCCTGAATTTTGAGGGTGATATCCGAGATGGACTCCCTGTCCAATTGACTCGACACATAAACGGAGCCAGTCTCACTGTTAATGGTAAACAGAGGGGTATTTGTTAACAATGTGTATGAGATTTCACCGTTCAGTCCGAGATCATCATCTGAGGCCGTGACCTGAATCACTTCAGTGCCAATGGTGGCGTTCTCTGGTACAACAGCATTATAGCTCTCTTGAGAGAATTTTGGGCTGTTATCATTCACATCTTCAATGTTAACCGTCAAAAATCTCCAGCTAGATCTCTGTGGAAGACCCAGGTCGTACACCGTTATGTTAAGGAGGTACCGGTCTGATGTTTCACGGTCCAAAGGCTGATAGACGTAAATTAGGCCACTTTCCAAGTTAATATTGAAATGGTTGTCACTGTTCCCATCTGATATGGCATGCAGGACGTGACCGTTGAAGCCCGTGTCACCATCATTTGTGTTCACTTGAAGCACACTGGCTCCCACGGGCATGTCTTCACAGACTATAATATTTGAGGGAAAGGATTCAAACTGTGGTGTCTGTCTATTGAGAGAGAACAGATCTGTGTAGCCTTCCTCCACTTTGAATTTGCTAACAGCAGAGGCTTTTTTGAGAAGTTTCTCTGTTAACTTCTGCGCAACTTTTGTGTCTTGGCAACTGAAGCTCCTTGGTGGTGTTCTACTTCTGTCCAATGATATATTTACAAAAGTGGGTTCAGAGAGCAGTTCACCATCTGATGCAGCTATCTTTAAGCAAAATTGATCTTTTACACTCATCTGAGTAAGGGGTCTTCTTACTGACAACATCCCCGAGTCGGGGTTGAGATTAAAGAAATCTTGTTCATTTCCAGACAGAATTTTATATTTAACCAACCCAAGCTCATCTATATCAATGGCAGACATGGTAATGATTGTCTGCCCTACAGGAAAATCTCGTCCTATCGTACCTTTACATGACACACGCTCAAAAAGGGGTTGGTTGTCATTATTGTTCAACACTTTTACCGTGACATTGACTTCACTTTCTCGTCTGTAAGGTGAGCCCCAGTCAGAAGCTCGAATTGCAAACGTGTATGTCTCCAAAGATGATTCAAAATCCAGTTCCTTGGATGTTCTCAGCTCTCCTGTATTTTGGTCAATAACGAAGGGAAGGGGCTGAAGGCTGGCTATGCTGTATGTTACACACCCATTCTCACCTTTATCATCATCCACAGCCATTACTGTGAGAATTACAGTGCCAACAGCCATGCTCTCATTGACGAACACTTCGTAAGATGTACTGGTAAATATCGGGGTGTTGTCATTAGCATCCTCAACAGTGATTTGTACTTTTGTCGTCATGCCACTCACTGTTTCAAACACCTCTAGTTCGAAGAGCTCCTGGCTTAGCGAGGTAAACGGTTGCGATGTTGAGATGACACCAGACAATGGATTAATGAGAAAATAAATAGAGTCTGAAGTCAGACTTAGGCTGTAGCTGACGGTCAGTGGCTTTGGAGAGATCCTAACAGTCTCTATAATGGTCCCTGGTGGTGCAATCTCATTTAACGTGGCTTTGTAAAGTTCCTTTTCAAAACTCACCTGCACAGACTGTGGTTTTTTCACCAAGAGCTGAACAGTCTGAGGGTTGGAGAGCCTTGGTGGTGTGCCTCTGTCTCTGGCTTGAAAAGTCAGATTGCAGCCATATGGAAATTTATCCCATTTGACGGGTTCAGACATCTTCAGCTTGTACTCATTTCCAAGCGGTGTTTTCTCAAGGACAAACTGCTCCTGTGGGTCACCTGCGATTATTTCAACCCACTCAATTTCTCCATTAGGTCCCTCATCCAAATCTTCAACAGTAATGACAGCATAAACTGGCTCTTTGTCTGTTAATGAAGGGAAAAGCGCAACTGCCGTCAGTGTTGGTGCATACCCATTGATCCGCACAACAGTAATCACTAGTTTGGCTGTGCTGCTTATGCCATTATTTCCATAAACCTTCATGCCACGATCAACCGCAAAAACCTCAAGGTCAAATCTGCTGGTCGTATCTGCATTGGGCCTGCCTGTGAGAGATATCACTCCACTGGTTGGGTGGACAGCGAACTCCTCCACATCTTCTTTAAAGAAATAGTAAAACTTGCCATTGGAGCCAATGTCTGCATCAGTAGCCATCACCTGAGCAACACTCGCCCCCAATGGAGTACTCTCTGGAACATTAATGCTATAGGAAGTTGGAGAGAACAATGGTCGGAGGTCATTCATGTCCATGACTAGCACATTGACTCTCACAGAAGCCTCCAACCCGCCTCTGCCAGTAGCCCTCACTGTAAATGTATAATTATCCTGCACTTCTCGATTCAGCATGGCAGCACTACCACCATTGGTCCGTATGCGGAGAAAGCAAAAGTCTCCCAAAACAAATTCCTCAGCCTGAAACAGCCCCTCAGCATCTCCAGATTCAATGGAATAATTAATGTCACAGGAACCCATCGTAGGTAGCACAATACCCATTTTAACCTCACTCCTAATGTACGTCCTGGCTGCAGAGTTCTCATAAATGGTGGCATTGTACACAGAGCTGGTAAATTGAAAGGAGGACCCTGGCTCCTGTTGTTGCCCACAACAGGGTAGAAAGTGGAGGAGCAATAAGGAGATACTGGTGAGATGGATCCTCATCCTAGCCCCAGGGCAGCCGTTTACAGCCATGCCATCATCCAGTCACCCTGCAAATGAGAGCTATATGCAGTAAACCATTTCAATGCACACATTCATCTCACAAAGACATTAGGCTATCTGTCAAATAAATGTGATGGCAGTTATTTAGTTAGTAGCCTTCTCTTAGTGCCAATTCACATTTAGTCGAATTTCCTGCTGTTGCACATCACTTTCAAGATTTTTTATTTTATTGTTACTTGCTGTAACTGTCTAAAATAGGTCTTTGCTGATTAACCTGCTGCATTTGTGCTCTTTATGCCGTTATCATTCTTGCAGTGTGATTGCCATTTAACTGGCTTGTCAATGCTTTGTGAAAGGGTATTACTGAGCACAGGGTCAGTCAGGTATTTGTTTATTTATTTATTGAGGTTTAATCTAAAATTATCTATATTAGACATAAACTTCAACTGTTACAGCAAGTAACAATAAAATAGTCTTGAAAGTGATGTGCAACAGCAGAAAATTCGACTAAATGTGAATTGGCACTAAGTCTACAGTTCTTAAAGCTTTCTGACATTGCATATCTGACGTTTAGCTGCATTTTGAGAGTAAATAACTTATCGATAAATGTGTCTGTTCACGAGTCTCCGTTAATTATGCGCTTGTAATCAAAGGAAACTTTAAATTGCGCCATTAGACTGAGTGTTAAAGATTCGTTCTCTGGTTATTAGTGTGTCAAAAATATATGAATTAGCTCTTACCTCTGGCTGAGAGAGAAGAAAATTTCTGCGCTGCAGATATCCAAGAACCCTCTCTCTGCAACTACATGCTTCACTTGTTTGCCGTACAGAACTACGCTGCCACTCAGTGACTGTAATCAGTGCCGCGCGCACCGCCTACAGCGTGCTCACGAGGGAGCATTATCCCGTGAATGCGCAAACGAAAACTGGCGTTTGGTTGCTTGCTTATGCCCCACAGTAACAATATGGTCTAATACATAAACATTATCTCACATTAACCTTAGAGAAAGTAAACTACAAGTGAAATGGTCAGGCTAAAATTACGCAAATAATATTGATGATATTTATAATGTCGTTTAAAAACGTGATTATGGTCATTTTAATATCAGAAGAATATATTCATGTTAAGAAACTGTTTTATTAATTTTTCTGGCATAAAACTGAGACTTTCTTTCTTCATGTGATGGTCTGCAGATGTTTTGAGCAAGCTTCATCTTCATTCTCATTCATTTCCATATGTAAGTTATTGGGCTCCGTGTTCCTATCATTCCAACTATTTCCGAGGAATTTTCGAGATCCTTCGAAAAGACACGAGCAGAGCCGAAACTGCGAACGGCAACTTACGGAAATTCACGAAACATGCCGGAAGGGGCCTCACGACGAGAAACAGGCAGCAACGAGTGAGCTAGTCAATACTTCGGATCATTCCCGCACTACTTGGTCACGTTTTTAAAATACCCGTTTGCATTTTTGTCGAACATCATGTCTGTGCTCTGCTACAACAAGGGATGTGGACAACGTTTTGATCCGGAGAAGAATTTAGATGGTAAGACTTTAGTAACAAACGTGAGCCGGGTTGCTATGTAAGATAGCAAGGTGAATGAGACAAGAAAGCCAATTGTGTTTAATACCGTATATTTTGTATACATTTGGTAATAAACATGCGATATGTATTACATTTGACCACCTTTCATAATAGCCATGTATTAATTGTATTTAAAAGTTATCTAATATGTTTGAATATCTAATGTTTGAATGATGCTTCTTGAATAGCACAGGTTTACATATAGCTTTTTTTTTTTTTTTTTTTTTATGTTTTCAGGTAAATTAATATTTATTTGGGTTTTAATTGGCTTATCAACACGCAATTTCTGTATAAACTTCCCAACAAAGTTGGTGGCATAGCTGACTTTATTCCAATATTATGAATGCCTTTTTAAATCATAGTCTGTATTAGACTTGATTTATACAAACACGTGACTATAACAATGTAATATTACATTTGACTTTATCAGTCTCTTCTTTAACACAGATGCATGCACATACCACCCTGGAGTGCCAGTGTTTCATGATGCATTGAAGGTATGGAGATGTGAGAAGATCAGTTTACTTTTTAATGGGAAATATAACTCTGACGTTGTTAATTGTTGCCGTTACTCAGAGGTTAACCTTTAGTGTCCTGCATTGCTTCCCAGGGTTGGTCTTGCTGCAAGAGACGAACAACCGACTTTTCAGATTTCCTCAGTATTGCTGTAAGTGCTACATTGCATCAGTAATGAGACAGAATAAATGTTTTTATCAGGCTTCCCACAGTCATGGAAAACCTAGAAATATCAGTGAATTTTAAAAGGGTGATTTTCAGGCTCGGAAACATCATGGAAATCTTACGAATTATAAAAAGTCAGTTCTACAGCGAAAATGCGTTTGTCTAGTTATGCTCAGCTTTAAAGTATTTGAATGAAAATTGCCCTTCAGGAGTGCCATCTATTTAAAAATATTATTTTTAAATCCTTAAAGTGATAGTTCACCCAAAAATTCTCTCATCATTTACTCACCCTCATGCCATCCCAGATGTGTATGACTTTCTTCTGCTGAACACAAACAAACATTTTTAGAAGAATATTTCAGCTCTGTAGGTCCTTACAATGCAAGTGAATGGTGACCAGATCTTTGAAGCTCCAAAAATCACATAAAGGCAGCATAAAAGTAATCCATATGACTCCAGTGGTTAAATCCATATCTTCAAAAGCGAAGTGATAGGTGTGGGTGAGAAACAGATAAATATTTATGTCCTTTTTTAACCCTAAATCTCTACTTTTACTTTCAGATGTGAAAGTGAAACTGAACAGGCACCACATGAGACTTTCAGATGAAAAAGTGAAAGTGGAGATTTAGAGTGAAAAAGGACTTAATATTTATCTATTTCTCACCCACACCTATCAAATTGCTTCTGAAGATATAGATTTAACCACTGGAGTCTTATGGATTACTTTTAATTTTCCCTTTATGTGATTTTTGGAGCTTGAAAGGTCTGGTGAATGGTGCACTTGCATTGTATGGAGTGGACCTATATTGCTGAAATCTTTGTGTTCACAGAAATGCTTTGGTCAGAATGTGTGGGAACCCTGTTTCATAGGTACCTTCATATTTTTGCTAATCTGATTTTAACTGCCTGGAGTTCAGGGGTCATAAATTACCATCTTTATGTATGAAACTGTCTTTTAGGGTTGCACGAAAGGCCCTCATAATCAAGAGAAGCCTGCTGAGCCTGTTAAACCAGAGGTGAAGTCCTCTCCGGATAAGAGTGGGAACGATCTGAAACCAAAGTTTGATGAATGCATCACCCAAGCACCAAAACCTCTGGAATCCATCCAGCGACCAAGGTAAAAGCACACTTAAAGAGCACAGAGCCTTCCCCCTTTTTTATTTTCCGACTCATTAGTTCCGATTTTTAGCAGGTAAAGTAATGCAACATTAAATCTAAAATCGAGAACAATGTGTTCTCATTAATAGTCCACCAGCCAAATCCTTCATTGATGTTACAGCCTCTTCAAGAGAAATTACTGACCATGGCCATTTTTATCGTCTATGTAGTCCAGATGAGCCTTTCTCAACACTGCAACAGAAGATCTCTCCTTCGCTGAAACAAGCTTTAGAGAAGCTAAAATTAACTGAGGATAGTGCACAGGAGAAAAAAGGTAAGAATTCCCCCCATTACCCACATTGTCTTTTTTGTTATATGTCTGATCCCACCATAGTGCACAAAAGAATGCTTCCTGTATGCTGTCATGTCTTATGAAGCACACAGATATTCACCCAGCCACTGTATTCATTCATGTACATATCCATTTGTCATGTCAATATTTCTTTATTTCATCCACTCCTTACTTTACTCATGTACATTTATTAAGGAAAAATAAGTGTGCATATGTGTAATTTATTAAAAATAATAGCTCTAAAAAATGTTTATTTGCACTATATAGTTCACTCTTATTGTCTTCTCTCAATATTTTTTTATTGAATTGTGGTGTATTTATTGTAATTTACTAATGTCTAGTTTATGTCTGCTGCAGTAATGTCTAAATTTCCTCCAGGGAATTAATAAAATCCTATCTGTATATTCTGATGCTTTTTATCCTCTTTCCTGTATTATAGAAGAGGACAGTGATGAAATTAAGATAGGGACATCCTGTAAGAATGGAGGCTGCAGCAAGGTATTGTTCTTCATGGTGTTCTGCCCACATCTCTGCTTATATACCACAGTACAATAAGTCTCTTTAGTCCATCATAAAAACATGGATTCTCATCATTTTGTTTTTCAGACTTTCATTGGACCAGCCAGTGATGATGAGACGTGTTTGTATCACGCTGGTGTACCTATTTTCCATGAAGGGTAAATTAGCTACCAGTCAAGGCTGAATATTACTTGAAAAGTGTAGATGGAGAAGTCTCTGATAAATCACATCTGTGGGCTCTGCATACATCTCTCATACAGGTGCATCTCAATAAATTAGAATGTCATGGAAAAGTTCATTTATTTCAGTAATTCAACTCAAATTGTGAAACTCGTGTATTAAATAAATTCAATGCACACAGACTGAAGTAGTTTAAGTCTTTGGTTCTTTTAATTGTGATGATTTTGGCTCACATTTAACAAAAACCCACCAATTCACTATCTCAAAAAATTAGAATACATCATAAGACCAATAAAAAAAAAAACATTTTTAGTGAATTGTTGGCCTTCTGGAAAGTATGTTCATTTACTGTATATGTACTCAATACTTGGTAGGGGCTCCTTTTTGCTTTAATTACTGCCTCAATTCGGCATGGCGTGGAGGTGATCAGTTTGTGGCACTGCGGAGGTGGAATGGAAGCCCAGGTTTCTTTGACAGTGGCCTTCAGCTCATCTGCATTTTTTGGTCTCTTGTTTCTCATTTTCCTCTTGACAATACCCCATAGATTCTCTATGGGGTTCAGGTCTGGTGAGTTTGCTGGCCAGTCAAGCACACCAACACCATGGTCATTTAACCAACTTTTGGTGTTTTTGGCAGTGTGGGCAGGTGCCAAATCCTGCTGGAAAATGAAATCAGCATCTTTAAAAAGCTGGTCAGCAGAAGGAAGCATGAAGTGCTCCAAAATGTCTTGGTAAACGGGTGCAGTGACTTTGGTTTTCAAAAAACACAATGGACCAACACCAGCAGATCACATTGCACCCCAAATCATCACAGACTGTGGAAACTTAACACTGGACTTCAAGCAACTTGGGCTATGAGCTTCTCCACCCTTCCTCCAGACTCTAGGACCTTGGTTTCCAAATGAAATACAAAACTTGCTCTCATCTGAAAAGAGGACTTTGGAACACTGGGCAACAGTCCAGTTCTTCTTCTCCTTAGCCCAGGTAAGACGCCTCTGACGTTGTCTGTAGTTCAGGAGTGGCTTAACAAGAGGAATACGACAACTGAAGCCAAATTCCTTGACACGTCTGTGTGTGGTGGCTCTTGATGCCTTGACCCCAGCCTCAGTCCATTCCTTGTGAAGTTCACCCAAATTCTTGAATCGATTTTGCTTGACAATCCTCATAAGGCTGCGGTTCTCTCGGTTGGTTGTGCATCTTTTTCTTCCACACTTTTTCCTTCCACTCAACTTTCTGTTAACATGCTTGGATACAGCACTCTGTGAACAGCCAGCTTCTTTGGCAATGAATGTTTGTGGCTTACCCTCCTTATGAAGGGTGTCAATGATTGTCTTCTGGACAACCGTCAGATCAGCAGTCTTCCCCATGACTGTGTAGCCTAGTGAACCAAACTGAGAGACCATTTCGAAGGCTCAGGAAACCTTTGCAGGTGTTTTGAGTTGATTAGCTGATTGGCATGTCACCATATTCTAATTTTTTGAGATAGTGAATTGGTGGGTTTTTGTTAAATGTGAGCCAAAATCATCACAATTAAAAGAACCAAAGACTTAAACTACTTCAGTCTGTGTGCATTGAATTGATTTAATACACGAGTTTCACAATTTGAGTTGAATTACTGAAATAAATGAACTTTTCCACGACATTCTAATTTATTGAGATGCACCTGTACATAAAGGCAGCATGAAAGTAATCCATTTGACTTCAGTGGTTAAATCCATATCTTCAGAAGCGATATGATAGGTGTGACTGAGAAACAGATCAATATTTAAGTCCTTTTTTACTATAAATCTCCACTTTCACATTCTGAAAGTAAAAGTGGAGATTTATAGAAAAAAGGATTTTGGATTGGATCGCTTAAAAAAAAACATGTATTAAACAACTGAAGTCAAATGGATTACTTTTATGCTGCTTTTTGGACCTTCAAAGTTCTGGTCACCATTCATGTGCATTGTATGGACCTACAGAGCTGAGATATTCTTCTAAAAACCTTTGTGTTCTGCATGAGAATGAAAGTCAAACATATCTGGGATAGCATGAGGGTGAATAAATGATTAGATAATTTTCATTTTTAGGTAACTTTAAAAACTCTTTATCTTTTCTCATAAAAGGATGAAATATTGGAGCTGCTGTAAGAGGAAAACCTCAGACTTCAACACATTTCTATCTCAGGAGGGCTGTACCCGAGGAAAGCATCAGTGGAAGAAGAAAGATACAGTCAGTGTCTACCTTGAGATTTTTAAGGGCATACCACTATATTACTGAAATATCTGCAATTTATTTCAGGCTTTTTGTGCTTCCAAATGTTTTAGCCACCAGTGACATCCATGCTACTGTATACTGTATTATGACAGCATTCGGGAAAACTGTTTGGAAATTGTTTGGTTATTTTTGTAACTCTGGTGAAGTGAGGCAGAAATTACTCACTTCAGTAGAGCATATGGGTTCTAGAATGCTCCTGTCAACTTTCAGAATGAACAAATAAAATGTTCAAGGCCTGGATATCTAAGTTAGTTACATGCAAATATTGTTTTTAATCGAGTAATTATTTTCTATTTTTATGAACAGGGAAAGAAGGTTGTACCATGCAGGTTTGACTGGCACCAAACAGGAAGTCAGGTCATCATTTCCATTTATGCCAAAAATTCAGTACCAGAGCTGAGCTCAGTGCAGGGGAACAGCACTGTGGTACGACACCAGGATTACTTCTGTTTTATTTTGTGCTGCTATTATGTGTCATTAGTTATGTTCATTTTTTAAAATTTAAATTAAAATACAGCATGATTCTGATTTTTAAATGAAAAATATGAATAATTTGATCATTTAAAAAATGCCATGCCACCTATAAAGTTTTAACAAGCTCCATATCTATGCCCAATGTGTCATGTATGCTAACAAAATTAAAGGAAGCTTATTATTTTTCTTGCACAGCTGAAAATTCACATTATATTTGAAGGAGAGAAAGAATTCGAACAGCAGATCAGTTTGTGGGGGGTGAGTATAGAAAAACACTGCTTGGCATCTAACTAAAAAACATTTCACTGTTTTCCATTTACCAATGCTACCATTTTTTTTTTTGTTTATTTGCTTTCTCTTTAATAAAGGTAATTGACATCAGTAAAAGTTTGGTGAACATGGTGGCTAACAAAATTGAGGTTGTGCTGAAGAAGGCAGAACCAATGTCATGGGCCCGACTGGATCTTCCTTCTGTAGCTCCTCCAAAGGAGAAAGAGAAGGAAAAAGATATTGACAGTGAGGATGAGTATGATGATTAAATTGAGACTCTGAGGGGACCATGCTGCATTATTGAAACATTGTTTCCATGCCTGAAAATTAATGGGAATTGTTGACTTTGCTTATAACAAAGATGAAGCATGAATGTTATGTAAATTCTGAAAATTATTCATGTTTGTCCATATTTTACTGACAATTATGAAAAATGTAAATGATAGAATTATTGGGCATGTGTAGAGCTTTATAAGAAAACTCTCTCACAAAGTACCAACAGTTGTTCTGTTAATAGGCTATTTTGACTTCGACCAAACTGCTTTCACTGTCCTAGTAAATGAATCTTTTCACATTTCCCATGTTATTTGTCCAGTTTGTCATTGAAGCCACATTCCTATAAATAGGTTTATTCAGATCTACTGTTTCATAATGCATAATATGCTTTCACCTTGATGCTTTTCCACAGATATGAAAAGTACAGAGTCTAGAAAATATGCTACGCAAATAAGTCAAAGCAAATACTAACAGCTGAAAGTATAGGATGTGCGTTATAACATTACACTGTTGAAGTGTTGCACCTTGAGAAACGGCTCCAATTTGGTAATTAAAGTCAGAACCACATAGCCTTGCACAGGGGGTTTTATAATGCTAACAAAGTGGGACTGTTTGGAGATTCCTCACAGTTTCTCATTTTCTCCAATTAAAACCACAAACTGCTTAAATGCACAGGCCACATTCTAACTTGTTTAATTTCAGCCTTGGGCATGCCATTTTTCCAAATTTCGTTACCCAAAATTTGAAAATAACCCTTTGAGCTGCATTGACATTTTTCAGCATTTGCTCACTAAATTGTGAGTGATCGCTGCAGAAATTGTGCAAAAGGGGTTAAAGTGAGACTAATTGATACTCATGCAGCCTACTGAAGATGCATACTTACATCATGACAACTGCAAAGTTTAAGGTCGATGGCATTTATGCACAGGGTACCCGCAGGTCCTTAAGTCTTAAATGTACTCTTTAAAAGTTAAGGCCATAAAAATCTTCGATATGTTGAATTACAAAGTCTTAAATTTCATTTGCTGAGGTCTTAAATTTGGGGGCATGAAAATAGGATATGCTTAAGTTAAAACAGCAAAATCTGCAAGAGTAGGGATGCTCGCAGTGTTAAAAAAATCATCTCTTTCTCATACAGCCAGCATTTAGCAGCTGACGCTTGAGTTTAGTGTGAGCCCGGGCAGGGAAGCACAAGCAAGTGCATTTTTACAGAATTTACGATTTTACACGAGTAAACCTGTTAATCCGAAATGCAAATGCCGTTATTCTACATCTCTGTAAGCAAGCGATGCGCTAACACTATCGCTCTGGTTTATAATCGACGAAGCTGTCAACTTTGCAAGCATGCAAGTTTGGAGCGGTCTTTTGACACCTTTCAAATCATGGTGCTTCCTTATTTTACATCACCTTTGACAAGAATCGTAAAGCTAACAATACTCCGCTGCTGCTACATTTCTCATATCCATTTCTCTTGTGCACCATCTGACATTGATTCAGATGGCAGAGAAAATACCTGTATGTGTCAATTTTAAATTTTTACAAAATAGTATAATTCAATAAATATATTAATAATATACATAGGAAATTATTTAATATTTAGTATGTAATCTGTTTTCAATATACATCACTAATTATGCAGCACAGTTCTCTTTCATAATTTCACCTTAACATTCTCAATACATCTTGTCAACTTTAAATGGCCATTTTTAAAGTAACTGATGAGTTGACATACTTGAAATATTTCACACAGAAATGAAAACTGTCATCACTTAATGCGGTTGCAAACCTGTATGACTTTATTATTTCAGTGGATATCAAAAGGAGATATTAGGGAGTTTGTCACCATTCCCTTTCATTTAAATGAAAAAAAGATGCAGTGACAGTGGCCACGTTTACATGCAACCAAATAATCAGTTTAGAATCCGCTGATAGCTCAATCGGATTGAAATGCAAACACAAAAATGATCCGATTGAGCTGGATCCTAATGAAAGTTAAGTCCGATTGAAGGGGGTGGTGTAGACCTAAAAATAATCTGATTAAAAGATAAATATTAGCCATGTAAACGTTTGAATCAGACTACTTTCTCAATCGTATTCAAAATACCTTGCGTTCATGCGCAGAGATGTAGTGCAAATGTATACATGATACTCTTTGCAGGAACCTACTTTATCCACCTTTTTCCTGGGGGTCTTACTGGGGAAACGAATGTGGGTGGGACTTCCACCGGCTGGTAGTAAGTCACATTTTGGATGATCAGATCGCAAATGGTCAGCGCTAAATATGAAATCAAATCACTTTTATTGCCACACAACCATATACACAAGTACAATAGTGTGTGAAATTCTTGGGTGCAGTTCCGAGCAACATAGAAGTCGTGACAGTGATGAGACATATACCAATTTACAATCAACGTCAAATTTACACAACACAATTTAAAATCTAATATACACATAATTACACACAACACACTATACAAATAATAACATACAATGTGCATTATACAATACACACAATATAGAATACACATTATACAATAATAAAAAAAACAATTGTATATAAAAAAATGTACAGTAGGTTGTATTGTACTGTATTGACATTCAGGCTCTCGGTTGATAGTCAGTTGCCAGTGTGTTGTTAAGAGAGAATATCATTTATGACAGTCCAGTGTGAGATATAAGAGTAATATAATGCAGTGCTGATGTATATTGATCGTGAGAGATCAAGACTTCAAAAGTCTGATTGCCTGGGGGATGAAGCTGTCATGAAGTTGGCTGGTGCAGGTCCTGATGCTGCAATACCACCTGCCTGATGGTAGCAGTGAGAGCAGCCCATGGCTCGGGTGGCTGGAGTCTCTGATGATCCTCCGAGCTTTTTTCACACACCGCCTGGTATATATGTCGTGGAGGGAGGGAAGCTCACCTCCGATGATGTGTCTGGCAGTTCGCACCACCCTTTGTAGGGCTTTGCGGTTGAGAGCAGTGCTGTTGCCATACCAGGTGGAGATGCAGCCAGTCAGGATGCTCTCTACAGTGCTGGTGTAGAACCGTGTGAGGATGTGATGGTTCATTCCAAACTTCCTCAGCCGTCTCAGGAAGAAGCAGCGCTGATGAGCCTTCTTCACAACGGCCTCAGTGTGGACAGACCATGTGAGTTCCTCAGTAATGTGGACACCTAGGAACTTGAAGTTGCTGACTCTCTCCATTGGTGCTCCATTGATGGTGATGGGGCTGTGTTCTCTTTCTCTTCTCCTGAAGTCCACCACAAACTCTGTCTTACTGACATTGAGGGAGAGGTTGTGCTCCTGACACCAGCGTGTCAGAGTGTGCACCTCCTCTGTGTAGGCTGTTTATCATTGTTAGTGATCAGACCTACCACCGTCGTATCATCAGCAAACAATGATGGCATTGAAGCTGTGTGTTGCCACACAGTCATGTGTGTACAGGGAATACAGGAGTGGGCTGAGAACACAGCCCTGTGGGGCTCCAGTGTTGAGGGTCAGTGATGAGGAGATGTTACTGCCCATTCTAACCACCTGGCGTCTGCTTGACAGGAAGTCCAGGATCCAGCTGCACACAGCGAGCTGTTTAAGCCCAGAGCCCGGAGTTTCTCATCAAGCTTGGAGGGCACTATGGTGTTGAATGCTGAGCTGTAGTCTACAAACAGCATTCTCACATAAGTGTTCCTTTTTTCTAGGTGGGAGAGAGCAGTGTGTATTGTAGATGCAATGGCATTATCAGTGGAGCGGTTGTTGCGGTAAGCAAACTGCAATGGGTCCAGTGATGGAGGCAGCACAGAGCAGATGTAATCTCTGATTAGTCTCTCAAAGCATTTGCTGATAATGGGGGTCAGAGCAACAGGACGCCAGTCATTTAAGCAAGTGATTTTGGATTGCTTTGGTACAGGCACAATGGTGGATGTTTTAAAGCATGTGGGGACTACAGACAAGGAGAGGGAAAGGTTTAAAATGTCCGTAAAAACACCAGCCAGTTGGTTCGCGCACGCTCTGAAGACGCAGCCCAGAATGCCGTCTGGACCCGCGGCTTTACGGATATTCACCCATCGGAAGGATCGGGTTACATCCGCTACAGAGACGGAGAGTGAACTAACCTCTGTAGCTTCGGCCACGAGAGCTCTCTCTGCAAGGGCAGTGTTATTTCCCTCGAACCGTGCATAAAAAGTATTTAGCTCATCTGGGAGAGAGGTAGCGGTGTTCACGGCGGAGTTTTTATTCCCTTTAAAGTCTGTGATATTAATTCCCTGCCACATGCTTCTAGAGTTGGTGGTGTTAAACTGTCCTTCAGTCTTGTTCCTGTACTGGCGTTTTGCTGCTCTGTTTTTCTGAGGGCATAACTGGCTTGTTTATGCTCCTCCGCATTCCCGGAATTAAAAGCGGAAGTCCGTGCATTAAGTGCCGTGCGAACATCGCTATTAATCCAAAGTTTCTGGTTCGGGTAGATCCGTATTGTTTTGGACGGAAAAACATCCTCTACGCACTTTCTGATGAAACACGTTACGCTATCAGCGTAAACCTCGATGTCCTCATCAGAGGCGTACCGGAACATCTCCTAGTCCGCGTGATCAAAACAGTATTGTAGCGTAGAGTCTGATTGGTCTGACCAGCACTAGATCGTTCTGAGGGTGGGTGCTTCCTGTTTCAGTTTCTGCCTGCAAGCGGGCAGAAGCAGAATGGAAGAGTGGTCCGATTTGCCAAATGGTGGGCAGGGGAGGGATTTGTAACCATCCCAGAAGAGAGAGTAGCTATGGTCCAAAACCCGGTCCCCTCGTGTGTTAAAACTGATGTGTTGGTGGTATTTTGGTGCGATTGATTTGAGATTGGCTTTGTTAAAGTCCCCAGTCACAGTGAACGAGGCCTCAGGGTGCGCGGTTTCCTGGTTGCTTATAATCCCATACAGTTCCTTGAGTGTCTGTGTCTGTTTGTGGCGGGATGTACACAGCTGTGATAATGACCGCTGTGAATTCCCTCGGTAGCCAGAATGGTCGACACAGAAGCATGAGAAATTCCAGATCAGGAGAGCAGAAAGACTTGATAGAATGTATGTTCCTCTGATCACACCAGGATTTGTTGATCATAAAACATACACCACCACCTCTGCTTTTACCTAAGAGGTCTTTCGCTCTGTCCGCTCGGTGCACAGAGAACACTGTGGGTTTGATGTCTAAGTCTGGAATCTCCGCAGATATCAAAGTTTCCATAAGGCAGATAATGCCGCAGTCCCTCGTCTAAAAAACGATTTGGAAAAACTTGAAAAAGCTATTACATACCAAAGTATGAGAACTTCACGTCTCTTCCTCAGTGTGTCTGTCTGATTGGAACATGCAGGGTGACGAGATTAACTTACACAGGTACTCCACTAAAACAACCATTAATTTTGCTCAATGTTGCATTTGTGCTTAGATTAAATCTCAACTGCATCTGGGAGAAACAGCGTGCCGGTGTTCTGTCCAAGTTTGTTCCCCCATGTTTCCCCTTAAGGTTATTGTCAAGGTCTGTTCCCCCATGTTTCCCCTTAAGGTTAGTGTCAAGGTCTGATCCCCCATGTTTCCCCTTAAGGTTAGTGTGGAAGTCTGTTCCCCCTATGTTTTCCCTTAAGGTTAATGTCAAGGTCTGTTCCCCCATGTTTCCCCTTAAGGTTAGTGTCAAGGTCTGATCCCCCATGTTTCCCCTTAAGGTTAGTGTGGAAGTCTGTTTCCCCTTAAGGTTAGTGTGGAAGTCTGTTCCCCCTATGTTTCCCCTTAAGGTTAGTGTGGAAGTCTGTTTCCCCTTAAGGTTAGTGTGGAAGTCTGTTCCCCCATGTTTCCCCTTAAGGTTAATGTCAAGGTATGTTCCCCCATGTTTCCCCTTAAGGTTAGTGTGGAAGTCTGTTCCCCCTATGTTTCCCCTTATAGTGTGGAAGTCTGTTCCCCCATGTTTCCCATTAAGGTTTAATGTTTAACGGCGCTATGGGGAACACAAACCTAAGGGGAAACACAAGGGTAACAGACTTCGACACAACACCGGTTTTGTTCGTGCTTTTTGTCTTTATAACTTTTTTGCAGTTCATTATCGTTCAGTAACAAACTGATAGTGAATGATGTATGTCCTCATGAAATCATACAGGCTCTCCTCAAAATCCCAACACCCTAATGAAAGAATGAATGGATGTACACTGCAACAACAACTGTGTTTACTTGATAACAGGTGTAACGCCCACATTTCGCGCCAAGCATTACGGGACGTGGGAAAAAGGTGGCTAAGAAGCAATGGCAAAATGCATTAAGGGTGTGCGATCTCTCACTTAATATTTTGCAGGATACATATGTTCGTTCATGTCATCACAAAGCAAAAAAAAAAAAAGAACGTCGCATCATTATTAATAGGTGCAGTTACAGCATTCTGTGTTCCATTGCGTGTACGCGACTTCACTCACTTCTTGACATCGTAACCATAATTTCAAAATATCCAGCATTTCTTCTTTGCCATAGTGACAGTTGATCATACGTGACAGATTATTAAAGTAAATGTTAGAGTATGTTTTACAAGAGATGATGCAAAGTTAACAGTAAATAGCCTAAACATCCTTCTCAAAACTCATGTTAAATTACACACGGTTATTGGCTTTGAATAAAAAACCTAAAAAAAAAATATCGGTAGCCTATTAATATCATCATCTAGGTTTTAGATTTAGGCTATTTATATCGTACAAGAGTAAAATTCTTCTGACAGTTATTTAACACTGCAAGCATCTCTCCTCCTGCGGTTTTAAATAGCCAACCTTTTTTTTTTTTCTTAAATGATTAAATGCTGTGTTCCGCCGTCATTATTGCTTAGTGATTTTTGCATAGCGTCCCGTCCACAGCTGTTGCTTAAAGTCCATATTATTTTGTTTCCATTCCACATCTGTAAACTCCTTTAACGACAACTCTCACCCACATGTCTTTACTTCGTACTCTCATCCAGAGATGCCTGCGGTTAGATTGGAGGAAGAATGGGCATGAGGCAAATTCATGGTTAAGTCAGACAGGGTATTAGACGCTGCTTCTAATTCTTCATTTGCCGAGAAAAGGCAGTAACAAAAATTTTCGGACATATTTTTTTTTTAAGATCTCAAAGCAAAAACGCCAATTACGGACTTTGTCATTCTCCCTTTCTCAGCGTTTCAGTTCGAATACATGTTATGCACATGTAAACGAATATTTGTTTCGGATTGCAAAATTTAGGGGACATATAAACATTACATTGTGAATGGTGACTGAGACCAAACGTTTTGCTTAACATCTTTTTTGTTCCACAGCAGAGAAAAATTCATAGACTCAAGGGTGAGAAGTGATGACAAATTTCATTTTTAAATTAACTTCCCTTTAATTACCTTTAAAGTATTTGTTAAAGGTTTCTGCCAAGAAAAAAAAAATATATAAATGTTATTCAGCACATGCTAGCTAGACCTTATTCACAGCAGCGCCATATTTGATTTGTGACGAGAATGGCAACGAGGCTGTAGAAGGATAGACATACAGTCTCTTCGATGAGCTGTACAGCAGTTTAAAAGTGTTTTTGGATGGTTCCACAGAAAAAACATTGAAAAAAAAAATGTATATACACATTTAAGAACCTCCAGACAACATGAGTTGTGGAAAATCAGATGGGGTCTTAGAGCCTTTTACAGATTTATACCGTGCGTACCATTGAATTGATGGCAAGTCCATCACTCAGCCTCATTTCCATTCCCATTAAAAATCAAACATGGCGCTACTGTGAATAAGGTCTGAGTCACCTCTTGCTGGAAAACAAGTGACTAGAGAAGGGTCACAATATAGGCTACATGCATTGATTTAGAGTTTTAATGTTGTATTATAATAAAAAATAAATAAATAAAATAAAAAAAAAAAAAACACACACACACGCATAATATATAAATATAAAAACAAACATGTCCAGAGATATCCAAGTATCCTCAGTGGTTTTGTATTTACCTGCTAATTAATTTTGTGAAAGTGGTCTTAAATTTATTTTATTTGGCCTTAGTCTTAAATCAATTCCTTCAAACCTGAAGATACCCTGTATGCAGAACAAAACCCTAAAAACCTAAGCTTACCTAAAAGTTAAGCTGCCTTAAAGCACTTGCATTTCTAGAATGAAATGGCCTAGTAAAGTGATTCTCAACCCTGTTCCTGGAGCCCCCGCCCCCCAACACTACACATTTTGTATCTCTCCCAAATCAAACACCTGATTCAACTCATCAGCTTGTTAGTGGAAACTCCAAGACCTGAACTGGGTGTGTCAGATAAGGGAGATATACAAAATGTGCAGTGCTGGGAACCACTGGCCTAGTAGTTTCAAAATCATGAGATTTAGAAGCATTGTACTGGAGCGTGTTGCCATCCCAGCCGTTCCCAGGAAAATTTACCCATGTTCTAAGCACTAACACTTTCCCCCTCAATTCCGAAGCAAATAAGCCAGAACATGCAGTACTGCAAAAATATTCATTTTATTTATTCAAATTGAGATTTAAAAAAAAAAAAAAAACTTCTTCTGGACCTCCGATGCTCCAAAGACAAAGTTTGCATCCATGGCTTCAGTTGTCAAGCATTGATCCTCTCCATCCTGTGCCAAGGAAAGTACAAATGTGAAGAAAAATGGAAAAAAAAAAAATAATTGCTTGTGCAGAAGTTACTGGACACATGACTTCCTGTTCCAGCTGGCGCCTAGCTCGAGTCAGTGTATGTAGCCTGCTAGCTTTGCTTTTTTTTAATTATTTTTTTTAAACGCATCGCTTATCGGTTTTTAGCTTTTAATCGCTGGTATTTTTCCAGCATGCATCAGGGTTTTTTTCCCGCATTATTCTCTTCTCAATTCAACTGCGTGCATTTTACAGTGCACACCTGTTTTCTCCTGCGTTACCCTGATTGCATCGATCTCAAACCACTGCTTATCAAGAACAACCATAACACAATTGCGTGAGGGATTCACATAGATTAAACCCTCACCACTCAGGAACAACAACAAACAATTGCGGTAAGTCATGGCATCCACTCATGTTATTGCTTCTGGCATTACATGCCACATTTACCATAGCTGCTTCCGTCAGCAGTGAGGAATTTACATGATAAATTTAAGGAATTAGTCAAGCTGATGGAGAAGATTGAGTTAGACACACATCCGAATGCTAATGGAGGTCAGTGAGAAAGAGAAGCCAGTAGTACTGTTTCAGATGCAGGTAGTACAGCGAGCAACACACACTTTGGTTCCAGCTCTAGAGCCCCTGCAGCAGGGTGTTTGGAGGACATCTCAGTGGCATACTCACTCAGCAAAGCGACACCACTCTCCCGTTCCTGTTAGGGTTTCCAATCGATTCTCCCAAATCAGTGATGCACCCACTAAGAATCATGTTGAAAGAGCCCTGGTTATAGGAGATTCTGTTGTAAGGAACATGGAAATAGACTCCAGCCAATGTTGTTAAATGCATTTCGGGGGCTCATGCGTCTGACATCAGATCAAATTTACAAGTGCTAGCTAATGCTAAACATAGATTCTCAAATTGTTATGTCGGCACTAACGATGTCTGGCTTCACCAGTCGGAGATCACCAGAGATAGTTAGAGGCGTGTGAACTTGTCAGACACTGTAATATGCTCGGGCCCCCAACCCTACTCATCGTGATGACTAGGTTTATAGTGGATTAGTGTCACTGAATGGCTGGATGTCTGAGTGGTGACTGGAGAATAGCATAGGATTTATAGAAAGTTGGAAGAGTGTCTTGGGTAGACCTGACCTGCTAAAGAGAGACAGACTCCATCCCTCCAGGGAAGGTACCACTCTCCTCTCTAATAATTTGGCTCATAGACTTGGTGATAATATTTGACTAACTGGAACCCAGGTCAGGTAGCAGACCAACTGGCTAATCCGAATGTCTGCTAGCTGCCTTGAGCAGTCACACAGGTCACAAACTACAACACAGAGATTGTATCACCTATATATCATATAGAGACTGTGTCTGTTCCCCGAACTACCAAACACAAAACTCACTAAATTTAGAAAACATTTGATTAAGGTAAAACTTAAAATTGAGAAACATCATATAAAAGGTTAGATCTCTTTCAACCAAAGCACTAATTGTAAATTAAATTATTACAGATCATAGTTTGGATGTGCTCTGTTTGACTGAAATATGGCTTAAACCAGATGAATATATTAGTTTAAATGAATCTACTCCATGTTATGGTTATAAACGTGTCTTGTCTGAAGGGTCGAGGAGGTGTTGCTACAATTTACAGAGAAGTTTTTGATGTTACTCAGAAGGACAGGATATAAGTTTGTCTTTTGAACTAATAATGTTTAATGTGAAACTATCAGATACAAAAAAGTCGCCTTTTGCCCTTGCTACAGTATATAGGTCATCCGGGCCATATTCTAATTTCCTTGGTGAATTTGCGAATTTTCTATCAGACCTAGTAGTTACTGTTGATATACCTTTAATTGTTGGTGACTTCAACATTCACATAATGAAAATGACACATCGGGATTAGCATTTATCGACAGACAGACAAAATATGACAGGACCAACTCATAGTCAATCATATGCTAGATTGAATTCTGTCATATGGAGTTGAAGTTGATACTATAGAAATTCTGCCACAGAGTGATGACATCTCAGATAATTACCTAGTCTCTTGTATGCTGCGATCAGCTAATGTTACATAATCTACACCAAGCTATCGTTCAGGTAGAACTATTCTTTTGACCACTAAAGAAAGCTTCACTAATAATCTCCAGATCTATCTCATACACCCAGTAAGCCATAAAGTCTAGAAGAACTTTATGTAATAAAATGTAAACAGTCTTCTCTAACACTCTTGATAGTGTCACCCCCCTTCGTTTAAAGCAAATTAAAGAAAAAGCCCCACACCATGGTACAATGATCACACTCATGCTCTCAAGAGAGAAGCTCGAAAAATGGAGCACAAAATTAGAGGCATTTCGCTGTGCATGGAAGGATTGTCTGTAGCTACAGACAGGCACTAAAAGCTGCCAAGTCAGCATATTTTAGCAAACTCATAGAAAATAGCCACAACAATCCTAGGTATTTATTCAGTACTGTGGCTAAATTGGTTAGGAATAAAGCCTCAACTAACCAAATATTCCGTTGCAGCACAACAGTAATGACTTGGAATTACGCAATTGTCTGTCACAGTGCCTCAGAAAATGGTGTCTTATAATTTTCCCTCACGAGCAGCTTCAATCATTTGCTGTCATAGGTCATGAAGAGCTAACAAATTTTATTGAAACATCAAAAGCCACATGTTAGATCCAATACCAACTAAGCTCTTAAGAGGTATTTCCTGTAATCCCAGAACCTCTTCTTAACATTAACTCCCTGCTATCCTTAGGACATGTCCCAAGAAACTTTAAAATAGCAGTTATCAAACCGCTTAAGCTTGATCCTGGAGAATTGGCTTATTATAGACAGATTTCAAATCTCCCATTTATGTCAAAAATACTAGAAAGGGTAGTGTCCTCCCAACTATGTTCATATACTATTTTTCTGTAGAATGTGAACAATCAGGATTTATGCCCCACCACAGTACAGAAACTACACTTAGTTACAAATTACTTGCTCCCATCATCTGATCGTGGCTGCATTTCTCTTCTAGTGCTTTTAGGTCTTAGTGCTGCCTTCGACACCATAGATCACGACATTCTCTTGAATAGGCTTGAGAATTATGTTGGCATTTGTGGACTTGCATTAGAATGGTTTAGGTCCCATTTAGCAGACCACTACCACTTTGTTTGATTTGACAATTCCTCGTTTACATAGACAAAAGTATGGAGTGCCACAGGGATCAGTTTTAGGGCAGTTTTTCTCCTTATTTATGCTTCCCCTGTGAGATTCAGGAATCGTGGAATAAGTTTCCACTTATGCCGATGATATCCAACTTTATATTTTTTAAAAACCCGACGAAACTTCACAATTCTCCAAATTAGCAGTGAATGAAATCAAAGATTGGATGGCCAGAAATTTCCTTCTACTCAATTCTGACAAAACAGAGGTACTAATTATTGGACCAAAAACCTAAAAATTAGCTGCTAAAATAGAATGACTGATGAATGAACCGTTACAGTCTTCTACAGTAAAGAACGTGGGTGTTATATTTGATACCAATCTGTCCTTAAATCTAATTTCCAATGTTTGTAGAACTGCATTCTTCCATCTCAGAAATATTGCTACGTAATAAGTTATGACACGCTCTGTTGCGGATGCCGAAAAATTAATTCATGCATTCATGACCTCAAGACTAGATTATTGTAATTACTGGGAGGATGTCCAGCAAGTTCAATAAATAAACTTTCCTATCCAGAGGTCACCAGAACCAGCTCCATTCCTACTTTGTGTTGGACTCCACTGCTACATGTCTGAGTGATGACTAAATGCAGCCAGTGCCAGCCAGACATCACTTCAGTCTATTACGATGGACTTCAGAGGATGAACTGGTGCAAACTCCAACCATAAGACATGGGATACTTCATATGCCACTGCCTGAACCTTGGACTTAGGATAGACCTCACCGAAATGACCGGCCGGTTGAACCATGATGTACCTCACTCATCTCTTCCTGCATCACCTTGGTCTAATGATGGACTACACTCCTGAAATGGAATACATAGACTATCAATTAATTGCCAACAAAAGACAATACATTATATAAACTTCTGCTGTTAATCCAGGATGGACTTCAAAAGACATTAGTTATTAATC
Organism: Myxocyprinus asiaticus; assembly: GCF_019703515.2. Classification (NCBI taxonomy): domain Eukaryota; kingdom Metazoa; phylum Chordata; class Actinopteri; order Cypriniformes; family Catostomidae; genus Myxocyprinus; species Myxocyprinus asiaticus. Next base: position 19,332,322 of record NC_059386.1, read on the forward strand.
TTAGAGTTCATACAAAATCCGTTTAAACACTTCCCCTTAACACTTAGTTTACTCATTTTTAACCATGAGTTGTACTGCACCCAAGTAATATTGGCATTATATTCATGCTGTTAGCCGGAGGGGAACTAGCCCCCACAGGGAGCCTGGTTTCTCCCAGGTTATTTTTCTCCATTAACCAACATTTTATGGAGTTGTGTGTTCCTTGCCACAGTCGCCTTCAGGCTTACTAACTGGGGATCCAAGTACAAATATTTAATAATTTTATACAAAATTTAAAATCATATTTAATCAAACCACACAATGAGACTTTAGATATTACGGTTTAATTTTCTGTTAATGCACGATTTTCTGTAAAGCTGCTTTGAAACGATGTGTTGTGAAAAGCACTATACAAATAAAAATTACTTGGAGTAATCATTTGCAAACTGTCCTCAAAATAGAGGAACTTAGCAGCCTCCATCATTAGCAACAATAAACACACACTTCAAGCAACACCCACCTCACTGAAATACTTATCAATAAGAGCCTGAGCTGCTCAATACAAAGCATTGTTCTCATGGTTCTGGAGGAACTTGATTCGGTCCAGCCCACCCACTTCCTCCACCAGCAAACAAAGCTTATCCACCTCCCCAAGTTTCTCAGCAGCCTGCAGAAGGCACAAGTGTGCTGCAGAATGGGTATGCATAATCTTCTCAAGCCCCACACACATAGCAGACTCACCAAGAAAATGTTATTAATGGTGTCTAGGATGACCAGGACGGTCTTGGTGCTTTAACCTGAAGTAAAGACAATATGGCCTCTAGAGCACCACACTTGACAAGATGAACCACTTGGTCAACAGTTCCACCACTTGTGTAGTTGGTTACTGCCCATAATGCCTCACTGGATTTTGAAATCACCCTGCAAAACATTTTCTTCAAGTTGTACTACAGATCCACATCAACTTTGCAGATCAATGTCATTACAGCTTATGCATATTCATTCAACTTGGCAGAGTTTCAACATTGTTAATAGATCGCTCAGAGCTTAATATTTAAATATAGTCTAGCACATTCATTAGTGAATTTAAACAGAACTCAGTCCCCCATTAGGATAATTTTACCACCAACGTTTGTAAACTGATGCAATAAAAGGCTATTGCTTATCCGGCGAAGGTTTTTGAAGATCAAAGTCAGGTAAATATACAGCCACTAACATTAAAAACTAGTCTTGAGAAATTATTGCACAAGATTGATATCGGTGTAGCCATTTGCTTGAAGTCTGCACTTTTCTAGAAAAGTGTAGCAAAGATTTGACAAAGCATGGTGGTGTTATTTACCCTTTGCCGAATGGAAATCCAACTAAACTTCCAATTCCCCTAGGGGGACAACTAGTATAATTGGCCTAATGTTATACCCAGCTTAAGAGTTTTAAAAGATGTTTTAGGTAATCTTTAAATACCCGGTCAGAAGTGATTTCATGGGCAGTTCTGTGGGGACAAAAGCTGCTCTCAACCTCCAAGCAGGGCAATAAATCAATTACCACATACATACCTTAGGAGATCCACAAGAGGAGCCAATAATCCACATGTGAGGAGTTGTTGGATCTGTTGGCAGGATCTAGCTGCACTGTTGGACACTGCCCAAGCCGCCTCCTTCTGAACACTGGACTTGGAGTGTCGCATCAGTTGGGGCAAGGCACTCCGCACACCTGCATCAATGGCCGCTTGGGTCTGCAGGTCTGAGCCACTCACAATGTTTCCAATTGAACACAGGGCTGGAGTCTAGAGTGTATCGGTATGAGACGATTTCAGGTTGGGAAAGAACCTTGGAAAACCTGTAGTACAGCAAAAATCGTATCAGTATGGTTCTTACTACCACAGCAAGTCCTCAAAGCCCAAAATCTCAACCATTCGTGGAAGGATTCCAGTCTTAATCCCAACATCAATTCGCTCATTGGGTCTGTCCTAAGACTAGGAAATGGCCCAGCATGCATCAGACAGGATGGATTTGTCATTTTGGTGGAGCAGCTGGATAATGTATGGGAGCATTTGCTGATTGGCACTAAAACTAGGAAAGGGATTCTTGTTCCTACAAAGGTTTGAAAGGGTCCATGTCAGGTTGCGGAGGTATCCCACCTGCAAAACATTGACATGGTTTGTATTAGTGTTGTCATGGTACCAAAATTTCAGTAGTCAGTACTGATACTAGTGTCAATACCACAACTAAATTGGTATTGGCATATTTTTGCTATCTTAATTATTTTCCAGAATTTTTTAAAAGTGTCATTTAATAATCAAAATGGTGTCTAATCAATAAATTAACTTTTAACAAGTAAAAATAAAACTTTAACATGTCATTGCATTTTTTTGCAAAACTTTTATTCAACAGCTGTGGTGGTGCTGCTGCTCCGAGTCTGACAAATGAAATTTAGGACAGTTTGGAGTGTTTGTAGAGATTACTGGTGTTTGTGTATATGGTAATTTCGAAATAGGTTTTAAATTGTATTACTTTGAAACACTTTGGACAGCTCTGTTCTTTTAAATGCTATATAAAGCTGAGATTAGAGCAAATGCTGTGACTTAATTATAAACTCAGCAAAAAAAAGAGACATCCTCTCACTTTCAACTGCTTTTATTTTCAGCAAACTTAACGTGTGTAAATATTAGGATGAACAAAGATTCAACAACTAAGACATAAACTGAATAAGTTTCACAGACATGTGACTAACAGATATTGAATTTTGTGTGTGTGGGGGGGGGGGTGTCAAAATCAAAAGTAACAGTCAATATCTGGTGTGGCCACCAGCTGTATTAAAGTACTGTAGTGCATCTCCTCCTCATGGACTGCACCAAATTTGCTAGTTCTTGCTGTGAGATGTTACCCCACTCT